>NW_027139559.1:1805192-2406923 GCF_035084215.1 Heptranchias perlo
TCTCCACACTATCTGGTCTGATCCTATTACATTTCTCATCTCTTCCCACGAAATGTTGGTGAGTAATGTCTGTGATACACCAGGTCCTGACCTCCTCCTGTGGGTGACCTCCCACAACGACTGCACAATAGTTTAAAGTGTGTGTGTTTTACATTAGGAAATGTGTACCAGCGCTAATCTACCCAGTGTACGTATTCTCACACAAACGGCAATGTGGCTTCAGAGCATATCGATTTTAGAAAATCTTACTTGATGAGACAAGTTGTACATTCAAAATTTGGTGAAGAGAGGCTGATATTGTTCACTTGAAATAATTAGTGTACAACTCGATGGTGCTGAACATCGGAATAGAAAGCGAGACTGGATGGACAGGAACAGTCTGAAAGGATGGCTGATCGGCTGTGGGTGGTGGCGAAATGTTGCAGTGGCTGTGTGTTTCAATTGCCAGCGATTCGTTGGTCTATGGGTGTAAATCTCGTTTTGGGGCTTTCATTGATTGATAGTTGAGAAATCCGCGTTTCGAATACTTGCTAAACCTCACTATGCTTTTGATCTGAGTCAATAATCACCAAATCGCTTCTCTCAGAGTTGTGGATGGCAGAAGCGCCTTTTTCCCAAGAAAGAAGGCGGTGATGGAAAGAAGGAAGGAAAGCAGGAGAGAGAAACAAAAACGATTGAAAAGGAACAAAATGTTGCACCTGAGAGAAAGAGAGTGAGAAGGCAGGAGAGAAGCTGAGAGGCTGAAGTTTGTGACTTTTCTCAGTCATTTCTTGTTGCCTCATACTTCATTTGCCGTTATTCTCCAATTGCAAGTGACTGCGGCGCGATGAATGACGTAAATACAGCGAATTCGGCATCACGGTTGACGGCAACGGTGGGCTGAGCGACGAAAACAACTTTTATCGTTTAATCGAGTCTTCCGGACGAGCGGCGCAAATGTTCCAGAAATTATGGGCAATTCACCCCATCCCGTATCTCACCTGCTGCAACATTCACCGATCGACAATGGCGCACGCCGTGAATGCAGCATTGTGGCTCGAGGTCCCAGCAATTGTAGGATTATAATGAAAGTGAAATCATTCTGGTCCGTCAAAATTTCGGCCTTGTTCCACTGCGGGTTCCAACAGCCTTCTCTGTCCCTGCTCTGTCCACTTTTCCCAGTTATTCACACAGAAAATCAGCCTGGTCCAGTATTGTAACAACTTGGTGAAAGAGAAAATCTGTCTTCTTCACCCGGCGAGAACAAGCGTCGTAACAGCTAACCAAACCAAATGGTGGCCGAGCACAGGCCTGGAGATCTCAGTGAATCAGCCGTCGGTGACATTAACCTCCCGCTCAGGTCAATCAACAGCAGACAGTTGTTTCTATCTCTCTGCCTGGTGCTGAATCCAGATATAAACGGTGGTCCCTGGGGCAATTGGTGAAAGCAGAGGGAAACCGATCAGGGAGGAAACCGTGTCGGCGACCGAGACCAGACCGGGATCCTGAGCCACACGGGCTGGATCCAATCACTGAGCAGCTCATCGCTTCAACCACCTTCGCGCTTCACCCTCGGATCAGTTTCACCAAAACCGCTTCCTGTTTCTGGGTCAAATTCAATCTGATCGAGCGGATCAAAAACAAAAATTGAACTCATATTTCTCCAGTAGCGCAGTCGGCAAGATTTGGTTCCAGATCTTATTCCTGATTCTTGGAACACTAATCCCTGACTCGCCAGCACGGGATGCAAAGACAATTCTGATTGAACAGCAAAAACTGACGGTTTTCAATAAAGTCCCGAGGACGAGATTTACTGCAGCGCTCACTGAAACCTCTGTGGGGAAACTGCGTGGGATTTAGAGGATTCCTCAAAATATTAAGGAACCGGATTTCAGTGAAAACTCGGGAATGTACTCTCAATATTTCTCAGTGACTTGGATGAAGGTTTAGAGAGTTGTATATCCAAGTTTGCAGATGACAGTAAGATCGGAGGCACAGTTACCTGTGTGGATGGGATCAGGACGTTACAAAGGGACAGAGACAGATTAAGTGACTCGCAAAACTGTGTTAAATGGAGTTCAATGTGGAGAGATGTGAGGTAATTCACTTTGGATCCAATCAATCGGAAAAAGTTCGAAATGTCGAGACATGAGGAACAGTGGAGGAGCAAAGGGATTTGTGGGTCCATGTACACAAATCACTAAAATCTAGTGGACAATACAAAACGTAATGGGATGTTGGCCTTTATCTTAAGGGGACTGGAATACAAAGAGGAGGAAGTTATGCTTCAGTTGCATAGAGCCTTGTTCAGACTACATCCAGAGAACTGCGTTCAGTTCTGGGCACCGAGCGTCAGGAAGTATATATTGGCCTTGGAGGGGGTGCAGAATCATTCCTGGTCTTAAATGGTTAAATTATGAGGACAGGTTGTATACACTTGGATGGTGTTTCCTTCAGTTTGAAAGGTTGATCTGATTGAGGTATTCAGAATAATGAAACGATTCGGAAGAGTAGATACAGATAAACTATTTCCTCTGGTGGTGGTGGGGTGGGGCGGGGCATAAAATTAGAGCTCGGATTTTCACGGTGAAATCAGGAAGCACTTTATTCCGTTGCACTTACAGACAACAATGTAGTTTCTTACCTCATACATTCTGCAAAGCCTTACTTGATAATGCATGTCGCACATTGAAAACGATTTTGGTACAGAAGGCCTGATAGTGTCGGCTTGAAATAGATAGTGCACAAGATGGACTTGGATGGACAGGGCAGAATTTCCAAGTGTGCAGATGAAACGAAACTCGACAATGTGGTAAACAATTTCAAATATATTTACAGGCTTCAGGACGATATTGGCAGGCTGATGAAATGGCCAGACACATGGCAAATTAAATTTTACTCAAAGAGGTGTGAAGTGATACATTTTGTTCTGAAGAATGAGGAGAGGCAATATAAATAAATGGTACAATTTTAAATCGGGTGCAGGAACATAGAGATCTGGGGGTTTAGGTTATCAAATCTTTGAAAGTGATAGAAAAAGATGAGACGGCTGTAAAATCAGCAAATGGGATCCTTGGCTTTGGAAATAGAGCCATCGAGTACAAAATAAAGGAAGTTATGCTGAACTTTTTTTAAAATACTGGTTAGGCCTCAGCTGGAGCATTGTGTTCAATGATTGGCACCACATTCTAGGAAGGTTATCAAGGCTTTCGAGAGGGTGTAGAAGAGATTTGCAAAAAAGGTATCGGTTATGAGGGACTTCAGTTATGTGTGGAGATTGGAGAAGCTGAGATTTTTCTCCTTAGAGCAGAGAAGGTTAAGAGGAGATTTGACGGAATATAAACAATCCAGGGACACAGACTTAAACCACCGGTGTCGGATTGATAATAATAGCATTCAAGCCCATTTTGATTGTGCAAAACTTAAGTAAGGCTGCATCAAAAGTTCAATACAATAAGTACACGGATGGGATTCGGACCCAGACAGAAAGAGCACAATGGATTAGCCGACCATTTCTGAATCCAAACAGTAGAAATAAGGTCACGTTTACTTTATGTCCTGCCCGTGCACACAGATCGACAATATTGAAAATGTCGGGTCAACTTCTGGAACCACAGGAATTTACGGATTTCCGTTCCATCCGACTGTTCGAAACGGTCGGGTGCAAAACAGTGATGGCGCACGGTGGACACAATCTCAACCAGCGAGTAAAACGACCGCGAACCTACAATCGTCTGATAATATCACGATTAATTCTGAAGTTAGACGCCTTATCCATTAGGCCACGCGATCCATCGTGGACTCGTTCTCCAAATAAAGTTAAATCCTGGGCAGGGCTGGTTCAGACTCTGCTTGTATCTTTCACTTCCTTTCACTTTATTGCTGTTGTTCATTTATTGTTTTCTCTCTTGCAGCAAATTGCCTTACTGTTTCCGACTCATCCGGAAACTGAGAACTAAACTCCCGCTGGATCTCCGAGAAACCTACAATCAGAATAAACAATGTTCAAATATTTGATCAAAATGTTCAGCCTCCAAAGCGAATCTCTTTCGCACTCTGTCTGCAAAATAGAGAGAGGTGAAATAAAATAAAAGTAAAATCGGTTAACTAAAAATGTACACGGAGAACAACAACGAGTGGAGATTGTGAACAGAATTTGCTATCCAAGACTGACGGGCCGAGTGGCCTCATCCAGTGCTGTAAAATAGGAACAATCCCCAATTCTGCTGGGTGTGATTATTATTTTCGTATTTTCTTTTTTTTGGTAAATATAAACGCGGACGGGGTCCCGCACCACGGGGTAAACGGGTCAGATCCAGACCTGGCGCTCAGTGTTAATGTTAATATTGAGCACGGGATTCTATCCGTGTAATAATAAAATCGCGGGTTTCTTGCTACACATTCGACAGATCCCCGCGCTGTGTGTTTAATCAGGGCAGGAATGTTTTGCTGGTTTATTGATCTTCATTTCACAGGAAATTAGCAAACTCGTCTCGAAACATGATTTTTCCAGTGTTTATTTCGTTGAATGGAGTTGAGGTACAGATCAGCGATGAGCTGCTGTGACTCCGCCGCGCCGGTTTAACCGGAATTAGACGTTTCAGTGAAGTGAATGAACCGTCTCAATCCGGTTTATTTCATTATTTATAACATTATTTGTTTTGAGTGACAGGTTGATTGAAAATTCATTGAGACTTCACTTGTCAGTTTTCTGATCAGTTGGAATCTGAAGAAGATGAAAATAAGGAAGGAAAAACATTAAAAAGGTTAAAACTCGGACTCATCCAATCACCTCGTCTCCGTCTTTGAAGGTGATTATTTCTCCCTGGAGACTTTTCAACATTTATCCCTTCAGCCACATCACGATAACAAATTATCTGGTCATTGTAACATCACTGTGTTTGGGATCTTGCTGTGCGCATGATGGCTGCATCGTTTCTTACATGTCAGCAGTGACTACACCTCAAAAAGCTCTTCATTGTCTGTAAAGCGCTTTTCGACGTCCGAGGTGGTAAATTGATCTATCAAAATGAAATATTTCTTCCCGCGGCCCCATGTGCCATGCACCATAACGAAATCCTGTCGACTGGCGCAAGCAGAAAACGTTGGGGGAAAAATTGGAAAAGGGCCATTTCTGGGCGGAGGGAGCGTGATGCGCTGTTTCCCCGTGCCCAATTCCCCTTGTGGAGGCAGAACGCAAGATTCGGCTGGCCGAAGACTCACCTGCAATCAGCGATCCATTCCGGGCCTTGGACGTGGAATCAATTCGCACTTTCCACCACCAGGGGAGCTCAATCTCTTAAAGGGAAGATGTTTCTTCGAATTCTTTCAAAGGTCGCTGGCACCTGTTATTTGCTGAAAATATCAATCTACTGTCTGCGCGGAGTCTGAACTGAGATCAGACATCGCACACGTAAAACACAGATGCAGGTTCCATCGTTATATTCACACGCCGATGAGTTATGTTAAAACATTGAATAAATGTTGTCCAAAACTAAATCTCACATCCTCCAATCTGCACGCCATATCTCACCAATCTGCCGATCTGAGTTGGTACCAGACCTAGAAAGTGCATGCAGCAATGTTCTCTGCTGATGCTGACAGACCTTGGTGCAAGAGGTGGACAGAAGGAGGGACATCCTATATCCCTAGGGGGAGGGTGGTGGTCGGGGGGGGGGGGGTGGGTGGTGCAAGACGCCTCCAGACATATACCAAAAGACAGCGGGAGGCAGCGGGGGACGAAGTCAATGCCTGTCCCACAGCATCATAGACTTGGCTACAGTGCAGGAAGAAGTTCAATGCTTTGATATGAGTCGTCAAGGTGAGTGAGGTCAAATCACAAGTGGCATCTCCTACCAACTGCAACACGAAATACACCCACCATCCCCCACATATCAACAAACTCTTTCCATCAGTATTCAACTCTTGTAACCAGAGGCTTCCTCTCACCCTTACACATTACCACTGTTGCAAGCCGCACACCCACAACTCACAGGCCACACATACAGGCAGCTATTTAACCATGACAGGAACATCACCCAGTCACAAGTCCCGTTTTTTGCAGGAGCAGGTGGTGCACATCAGGAGGCAGCAAGTGGCAGTGGCATTTTGCTCGTCGAGCCTGTTCCACCATTCACTGAGATCATGGTGGACCTGTGACCTAATTCCATATACTCGGCTAAGCCCGATATCCCTTAATTCCCTTGGTTCACAGAAATCTATCAATCTCAGATTTAACATTCACAAGTGAGCTACCATCAACTATTATCTGCAGAAGAGCATTTCAAACGTGTCCCAACCTTTGCGTATAGAAGCCGAGGTTAAGTTAACGCAACACACCTGGAGAAAAGAAAATGTCTCAAGATGTTGTGCAGATTGAAGCTGAATATGAAATTCTCCCAATTCACGCGGTGTCATGAATGCTGAATGAAAATGCTCCTACATTGGGCGTTAATCGAACCCCCTCTTCCGTTGTGGCAGGCACGAATTCGACCAATAAAACGCCAATGCCCAAGAGGCAGGTGCCGCCATGTTTCGACTTGTAAACCTGCCTGAAAGAACAGACAATCTTACAGGCCGAAAATTAGAGTGTTTGATGAGACTATTATTCTGACTTGGTTCCAGGAGCGCAATCGGTTTGCGTACGGTATTCAAATAACAGTATCAGGTTCGAGAATTGCCGAGGTTGTGAGTTTCGCGCCTCACCTGGAATATTTGAGTCTTCTGCTTCTGAACATTTCCACCGGATTTGAAGGTACCGCTGGTGTGTTCCATGAAGTATCTCCTTCTTCGTGTTCTCATGTGGGCATTTAGGGTCCTCTGGCCGGCCTTATTGCAACAGCAGGTGTGAGTTTATTTGTTAATAGGCGGGAGAGGGGGCGATTGGCGACAGCATGAAATGGGAAAGGAGGCGGCACGAAATCTTTAAATCCAAAGAACCGAACACACAATTCTTCTTTTGGTCAAATAGACATTCTTCTGTTTGAAGTGTCGTGTAGGAAAATGGGGATCGGGCGGGAAGATGGATTCGAGGTCGAAGATCAGCCCTGATCTTATTGAATGGCGGAGCAGGCTCGAGGGGCCGAAAGGCCTACTACTGCACCTATTTCTTATGTTCTTATGTAACAGCTGACCCGCTCCTCGTTGCTTGGCTGTTTGTTTTGCAATATCCCGCACCGCCTATCCGCTTGATCCAGTTTGTTGCTCCCACTTTCACATTCAACTTGTTTCTCGTCCTTGGTCATGTGAAAAAATTGCGGAGCGCAGAAGGTTCAAAGCCTGAAGGAAGATCAACGGTGGAAAGAATGAAAGCAGCGATTTTGCTTCGCCACCAATGACGCAACGCTCAATTTTACTTTATTTTTCGTTGTTCTCTCTTGGAGTCAACTTTGGCGAAAGTGAAACGAAATTCAGTGACTGTGAAATGACCAGGGGTTCTTGCAGCACAAGATGAAATTGGCGACATCGGCATCTGAGAGGCTGAAATGGTTCACATTGTTCCCGAGTTTCGGTCAGAGGCAGAACGGATTGATTTGTAGCGCTGAATGTCTCTGCATTCTCCCGCCCACGGAGATGATGCTGGAAGTGTCTGCAATGAGAGGGTGGGGGATAAAAAGTATCTAATTTATTCGAGCAAATAAATCCGAATTTTCCGACACGACACTTCAAACAGAAGAATGCCTGTTTCACGAAAAGAACAATTGTGTGTTCGGTTCTTTAGATTTAAAGATCTCGTGCAGTCTCCTTTTCCATTTCATGCTGTCGCTAATCGCCCCCTCTCCCGCCTATTTATAAATAAACTCACACCTGCTATTGCGATACGGCCGGCCAGAGGACTCCAAGTGCCCACATGAAAACACGAAGAAGGAGATGCTTCATGAAACATACCAGCTCCGGTGGAAATGTTCAGAAGCAAAAGGTAAAACTGCTCCAGGGGAAAATCGAACTCACAACTTCGAGCATTGCTCGAGTACCGCGCGCTAACCCATTGCGCCACTAGAGCCGCCCACAGTTCGTGTGCCCAGCAAACAGTGTCATTTGCGGCCTGTGAGACTGTCTGTTCTTTCAGACAAGTTTCCAAGTCGACACACGCAGCCAACTGCCGTTCGGACAGTGGTGTTTTCGTTGTCGAATTTCTGCCTGCCGCACAGGAAGCTGGGGTTTGATTACCGTCCAATGCAGGAGCATTTTCATCGGCGTTCATGACATCGCGTGAATTGGGATACATTCATATTCAGCTTCAACCTGCTCAACATCTTAAGACATTTTCTTTTCTCCACGTGCGTTGCGTTGACGAAACCTCGGCATTCTGTCCTCTGAAACAGGATCTGGAATTAAGTCAATTTACACTGTAATTGGCGGTACAGCCGTACTTGATTGGGATTTGAACCCGGGACCGCTCACAAACACAATCAGTTGAACCGCCCGAAAGACAAAATGATACGCCTCAAACAACAGGGAACCACAAATACTGCTGTCCAGACAATGTATAAATCGCAGCCACGCACAGCAGACCACCCAGCCTTTCAGGCCACTTCTGTTCATCCAATCTCGTTTTCTAATCCAATGTACAGCAATGTCAAGTTGAGCACTAACTATTTCAAGTCATCAATATTAGACTCTCTTCACCACATGCGTTTTGAATGAACGACTTGTATTATCAAGTAAAACTTTGCAGAATTTATTGCTCCAAAGCTGCATTGTCAACTGTCTCGGCATCCGCAGGTTATCCACTGATCCAAAAGTATAATAAAATTGCTAATTTTTCACTGTGAGGGCGATGAGATATGAATATGGAGACATTAGCTACGAATTCATCAGCTGGGTTGCACTTTTGGTTTCCTCCTGTCTCTCTCCATCTTATTTCTATCTCCCTGTCTGTCTTTCTTTGTCTTTTTATCTCTCTCACCCTGTTTCCCTTCCTTTCTCTTCCCTCTATCTTTGTTTTTCTATCGCTTTTTTTTTCTCTATCTCTCTATCACCCTCCAATCTCCGTCTCTTTTCTTCTTCTGTGTCTCTCTCTCTTATCTCGATCTCTCATTCTCTCACGATCCCTCTGTCCCTCCACCTTGTGTCTCTCTTTCTCCCTCTTTTCTGTGACTTTTCCTCTCTATCTACTCTCTCTATCTCTCTTACTATTTCTCTCTCTCCCTGTCATTCTCTCTCTGTTTTTATTTTACTTTCTCAATCTTGCCTCTGCCTCAACAATTTCCCTGTCCCTCTCTGTCTCTCTGTCTTTCTAGTCTGCTTTGTATCTCTCCGACCACGCTCTCTCTCTCTCTTTATTCTCTCTTTCTCTACTCTCTCTTTCATTCTCGCTCTGTATATCACTCTCTCTCCCTCGTGTCTTTCTCTTTCTCAGTGTCTCCCCTCTGCCCCCTCTCTGCTCTCCCTCTCACTCTCTCAGTGTCTCCCTCTCCCCCTCTTTTTTGTTTCTGTTGATTATTTCAGAGTTGTTTCCTCACACCGCACAGTCTTTCTGTCTCACTGTGCCTCTCTCTCTCCTTTTTTCTCTCTGAAACTGTCACACTCTCTCTGTCTCTCTTTGTGTGTCTCTCTCGCTGTGCCTCACTCTGTCTCTCTCTTTCTCTCTGTCCGTGAATCTCTCTCTGTTTCTCTCTCTGTCTCTATCTCCCCTCTCTCTCCCTTTCGTTCTGACTTTCTCCCCATCTCCCTCTCTCTCTGTCCCCCTCTCACTCTCTGTCTCTCTCTGTCTCTCCCTCTTGTCTTTCGCTCTCTCACTGACTCCCCTTCTGCCCGCTCTCTAGTCTGTCTCTCGCTCTGTCTCTTATCTCTCGCTATCTTCCTCTTCCCTTGGTCTCTCTCTGTCTCTCGTTCGCTGTCTCTCTGTCTGCCTTTCGCTCACTCTCTCATTTTGTTCCTGTTAATCATTACATATTTGTTTCCTCTCTGTCTCACTGTATTTCTGTCCGTCTCTCTTTGTGTCTCTCTCCCTTTCTCTCTCTGACTCTCCCTTCCTCCCTGTCTCTCTCTATCTGTCTCGATCGCTTTGTCCCACTCCTTGTCTCTCTCTCTCTGTCTCTCTATCTCTCTCTCTCTCTCTCTGTGTCTCTCCTTCGAACTCTCTGTGTCTCTCTCTCCGTCACTCGTTGTCTCTCTCTCCGTCTCGCCCCTCTCTCACTCTCTTTCTCTGTGACTCTCTGTCTCTGTCAATCTGTGCGTGTGTGTCCTTCTCTCTCAGTTCCTTTCCCTCTTGTTCTCTCCCTCTACGTTCTGTCTCTCTCTGTCTTTCTATCTCTCGGTCTCTCTGTTTCTCTCCCTCTACCTCGCTCAATCTGCCTCTCTCTCTATCTCTATCTCTGTCTCTCTGTCTCCTCATCTCTCTGTCTCTCTCTCTCTATCTCTCTCTCTGACTCGCTGTGTGCGTGTGTGTGTTTGTCTTTCTCTTTCTGTCTCTTCCTCACCCTCTTTCTCCATCTCTCCCCCGCTCCTGACTTTTTTACAAAGCGAGTGATTGTGATCAGGAATGATCACCCTCCTGAGGGGGTGGTGGAGGCAGTTTCAATCGTGGCTTTCAAAAGAGAATTGGATAAGGACTTGAAGGGGAAAAAATCTGTGCTACCGGGAAAGGGCGGAGGGGTGGTTCTAGCTGGATTGCTGTTGAAGGCAGCCGGCACCGACTCGACGTGCCGAATGGCCTCCTTCCGTGCTTTAACCATACTCTGAATCTATGATTCCAACAATCCTCTGGGGTGAGCGAGAATGTTTTAGGCAAAGATTCCATCTTCTGGTAACAGGGAGTTTTACCCCTTAACGTTCGTTGAATCTCACAGCAGCGGAGGAGGCCATTCAGCCCATCATCGCGATGTCGGCTCGTTTTCGGCTATGCAATTAGTCCCACTCTCCAGCTCCTTCATAATAGCCCTGTATTTTTTTTCCTCTTCCATTATTTTCCAATTCCCTTTTTTATAGTCACAATTGAATCTGCCTCCTCCACCCCTTCTTGTAGTGCATTCCAGATTATAACAACTCGATGTGTAAACTTTGCAATGGAGTGAATAATGAGGAAAATTAGCAGAATACTTCTGGAGGACATGGTCAGACTGGTAAAATGTGCAGTCACATGGCAGATGCAATCTAATGCGGATAAGTGTGAAGTGATGCACTTTGTGAGGAACAACATGGAGAGGGGCACGATGATATAAATTATATTATTTTGAGGCGGAGGGGATGCAATTACAGAGGACCTGGGTGTGCATATTCACAGAATAGGGCAAGTTTATAAGAAAGCGTATGGGATACTTGGCTTTGTAAATAGTGGCATTGAATACAAAAAAAAGGAAGTCCTTGCTGAACCTTTACAAATCACTGGTTAGGCCTCAGCTGGAGTATGTGGTACAATTCTGGGCACCACACTTTAGTAAGGATGTCATGGAATTGGAGAGGGTACAAAGGAGGTTTACCAGGAAGATTTCAGGGATGAGGGACTTAAGTTATGTGGAGAGATTAGAGGAACTGTGTGTAGCCACCAGCCTCTGACCTGATCCGCGGCACTCAACAGGTTCCCTCCAGATTGAACTCACTGATGATCTGGCAAGCAGCCCAAAGTGTCAAGTCACTTTCCACATCTCGAATAGTCAAACATTTTGTTCCTGTATCAATACACTGTTTATATCGGGGCTCCTCGGTCAACTTGGGTAAAAGGAATAAAACGTTTTACTTTTATCCCTGTTTTCAATTAAAACGCAAACTATCTTCTCTGCAGCCATTCTGTGTTAGGTCCAACACATCAGCAGCAATGGGACTTGGACTGATGGGATGTTGATGTTCTTGCAGGACCTGTTTCTGCTCTCATCTCATTTGTACATTTAATGCCTATTGGGTTCGGCCCAGAACCACACACTGGAATGAAACAACCTCAGTATCCACGTCATCAGAAACAGTGACATCTGCAACCACTCCTTGCAGGCCATTGGTGCTGGGAATGGGCTCGGTTGGGCTGTAGTTCAGCGTGAGACAGACCACATTATTACAATGAAGCTGGGAAAGCCCTGAGATATGATGCTATTAAGGGCATCACACCAGTAATCTATTGGAGCGGTCATAGCTGCCGCTCCAGAAGAATCTCCACCAGACCCCTTGCTGCTGCAGGAATCACCTGGACTGCCTCATTGTCCAGGGTGCTCTGCACGGCCTTACATGCCTCCTGTGCTGTTTTACAAATGAGGCTCTTCAACTTCTACAACTGATCGTCCATCTCCAGAATCTGGGAGGTGACTGTCTCCACGGCCTGGTCATTCGGCCTGTGCGAACAAGTCGAAGTTCTGTTGAAGACTGGGGTCCTGAGATCTGAGGCCTTGGGCCCCTCAGCCAAGGGCAGTTGTTTCTCAGCCTCGCCAGAGGAGAAACGTAGAATTACTTGCAGCTCCCCCTTCACTCTGGTGCTCGGTGCTTCAACCTGTGAAATACCCTCAGTCACAGTACATACATTCTCTCGAGAGGGTGCTCCTGGGCTGGTGATGGAAACAGTGAATCAGGTGCAGCAATAGACGGTTCGGAGTTACCAAGCTGAGTGTCATATCCTGAATGGTGAGAAAACTTAAAATTAACAAGAACTTTAATTGTTGTTGCCTTTGACACAATAAAATGTCCCAAGGAGCTTCACAGGAGCGTTATCAGATAAAATTTGACACAGATCCACAAAAGGAGATATTCGGACAGGTGAACTAAACCTCAGTCAAAAATATAGTTTTTAAGGAGCATCGTAAAGGAGGAGAGAGATGCGGAGGGATTTAAATCGGGTATTCCAGAGTTTGGGCCCAGGCAGCTGAAGGGAAAACCGCCAATGGAGTGCACAAGAGGCCATAATTTGAGGTACGCAGTGATCTCGGAGGGTTGTAGTTCTGTGGGAGGTTACAGCGAAAGGGAGAGGCGAGGCCACAGATGGATCTGAACACAAGGGTGAGAATTTTAAAATCGAGGCATTGGCGGATCGGGAGCCAACGGAGGTGAGCGAGCACAGTGGTGATGGACAGTTTCAAAGCTAATCACCGTGTGCAGGATTGGAGAAACGTCTCCCCGCGACCTGATCGCAGCGCGGGAGGTTCTGTAAATGGTTCAGCGACTGGGATACAATCTCCCCAGTCATTTCTGTCCATCTGCTCGGTGTGTGTGGAGGTTTGACCGGGCCGTGCTATCTTGTTTCCCAGGGAGGGGCAGTGATGAGCTGTCTGAGGCTGCATTTGCTGCTTTCCACCAGCAGCGGGTGATTGGAGAGAGCGGGGCCGGACAGGCGGCCTCAATCTTGCTGCTTGTCGCGGCCTCACTCAATCCGGCAGCTGGGGAACAGCGAAAAACTGATGGCTTTGTTGCCGCGGCTGAAATGCGGTTACAACCTATTGTTATTAAGGGAGGCAGCGCTGCGGGATCCTTGAATGTTCCCTCACAGATCAACTGAAACCAGTCGAAATGTGCAGCTTCGAGAGGAGCTTTCCGCATCTTCAGAGCAGGAAACGGGAGTGAAGTAGAGATACTGCCGGTATCTGTGTGGTGTTGGACTGTGTGTAGAACTGTACAGAGAAATAAAAAATATACCGGGGCTGTGTGATATGGTATTTTATTCATATTTAACCTCCAAGTGAAATCTTCCACCGTTTGAATTGATTTATTTTCAATGAAGATCGTTTGCAAAATGATGCTACTCGATTTCGAGCCTTGAACTTTCTGTATATTAGGTAAAAGTGATAACCGCTACACTGCGGAAACTCAGCTCTGTAAATTATTATAGGAATAACTCAGAAGAGAACAGCGTGATCCAAATATGATTAATGCAGGACGAGGATTCGATTCCCGTTCAGGGAATTAACAATTACAAAACAGTTTATTGTAATAATTACGCAAAACTCATTAAACTCTGTAAAAAAGATGAATAATTGTTCTAATGGCCATTAATGAACCGATAACTTTCTGTTTCAGACTGAAGGAAATCCTAACATGGTCACGGATACAGTCAAACCTTTAAAAAGTTTTTGTGTTTTGCATGTGTGGAATTTTCTCCCGTTCTCATTTTACAGACGGTATTTTAGGACTTGATTAAAAATGTTCCGTGTTTATGACACCAGGAATCTGGTGCAACCTTTGTAAAATTCCCCACCTCATTAAAACACAACGGTAATTACTGCTCCACTCAATCATACAACCCCAACTAGTCCCCCTCATTTAAAGAACATTAACGAGTGCCCCCCACTATTGTACAACCTCAAGTGTGTATATACAAAGTGTGAGTGTGTTTATTTGAATGTGATATTTATGAAATCGCAGCCTCCAATCCCTCCGTGTCCATGGGAATTTTGTTCGTGACGAAAGTCGAGTCGCGCCCTGACAATACTGGAGCAACAATGTCCGGGCTCAGGCCACTCGACCACGCTTTATGCCAGTGTTGTCCAATAGAAATTGCTGAGTGACCGCAGGTGTGGCTGTGGCGAATCCGTTTTTTCCACATGTCCGGATTTTCGTAGAAAACATCTCCCACACACAATACAGGACTTCACATTTGTGTATTTCATAACATCTTTCACCATTCAGTAACGAAAGAAATGAAACACTCACAACGACGAAACAACACTCGCACACTCTGCTTTTCATCTTATCATTTTATCAACAACACATTAAGGTTGAAGTTCACATGCAAACCGCCGGCGAATGTGATTATTGAGATCACAGGCCCATTTCCCTGCATTGTGTGTGGGAGATGTTTTCCACTAAAATCCGTTCATGTGGACAAAACGGTGTCGCCATAACCACACCTGCGGTTAATCAGCAATTTCCATTGGACAACACTGGGAGAGAGCGTGGTCGAGTGGCCTGAGCCCGGACATTGATGCTCCAGTATTGTGAGGGCGCGATTCGACTTTCGTCACTAACTTTCCATAGACACGGAGGGATTAGAGGCTTCTATTACATAAATATCACATTCAAATAAACACACTCACAGTTTGTATTTATATACTAGAGGTTGTACAATAGTGGCGGAAAGGGTCGTGGTATGAGTTCAGGTTTTTTAATTGAGGCGGCACTTGGTGTGTTTGCAAGATAGAATGGGGGCAATAGTTACTGTTGTGTTTTACTGAGGTGGATAATTTAAATTGTTCTTAGATTCATGGTGACATCAACACGGAACATGTTTAACGAAGTCCCAAAATACCATCTGTGCAATGAGAATGGATGACGATCAACATGGGCAAAATACAAACCACATATTACATTTTTGACGGCGACTCGCTAACCGTGTTAGGATTTCCGGCAATCTGAAACAGAACGTTCCCGGTTGATGAATGGATTTGAATGATGCACCCGGGAGCGAGGATGGCCGCATGGTCTAAGGCCATGTGTTCAGATTGCGTGGGTTCTTATTCTGGTCGTGATGTTCAGTACTTCAGCACAGAATCAGAGAATGGTTACAGCACGGAAGGAGGCTATTCGACCCATCAAGTCCGTGCCGGCTCTCAGCAAGAGCCATCCAACTCGTCACACTGCCCCGCCCTATCCCCGTGGCATTGCAATGTTTCCATTGTAGTACTTATTCAATACCCTTTTCAAAGCCCCGATTGACTCTGCCTCCACCACCCCCTCAGGCAGTACATTCCAGGTCACAACCATTCGCTGTGTAAAAAAAGTTTTGCAACACCAGGTTACAGTCCTGGTTATATATAACCTGGTGTTGTAAGACTCCTTACATTTGTCCACCCCAGTCCATCACCGGCATCTCCACATCATAAAAAAGGTTGAACAAAGCACACGGGATCCTGGGCTTTATAAATGGAGGCATGGAGTATGAATGCAAAGAAGTTAAGATGAACTTTTATGAAACACTGGTTCGGCCACATCAGGAGTATTGTGCCTAGTTCTGAGCACCGTACTTTATGAAGGATGTGAAGCCTCGATGTGCAAAAAAGTTTTTCCTCATGTCGCCATTGGTTATTTTGCAAGTCACCTTAAATCTATGTTCTCTGGTTCTTGGCCCCTCCGCCAATGGGAACAATTTCTCTCTATCTACTCTGTCCAGACCCTTCATGATTTTGAATACCTCTATCAAATCTCCTCTCAACCTTCTCCCCTCTAAGGAGAACATCCCCAGCTTCTCCACTCTATGCCCGTCTCTGATATCTCTCATCCCTGGCATCATCCTAGTAAATCTCTTCTGCACCCTCTCTAAGGCCTTCACATCCTTCCTAAAGTGCGGTGCCCAGAACTGGACACAATACTCCAGTTGTGGCAGAAGCAGTGTTTTTCAAAGGTTCATCATAACATCCTTGCTTTTGTAATCTATGCCGCTATTTATAAAGCCCAGGGTCCCATATGCTTTATTAACCGCTTTCTCAATCTGCCCTGCCACCGTCAACGATTTGTGCACATATACTCCCAGATCTCTCTGTTCCTGCACCCCTTTCAGTTTGTCCCCTTTAGTTTATATTGCCGCTCCTCGTTCTTCCTACCGAAATATATCATTCCACACTTTTATGCGTTGAACTTCATCTGCCACGTGTCCGCCCATGACACCAGCCTGTCGATATCCTCTTGAACTCTATCACTCTCCTCCTCACTGTTGACTCCCCTTCCAAGTTTTGTGTCATCTTCACATTTTGAAATTGTGCCCTGTACAACCAAATCCAAGTCATGAATAAATATTAAAATCAGCAGTGGTCCTAGTACCGACCCCCGGCGAGCATCACTGTACACCTCCCGACAGTCGGAAAAACAACCGTTCACCACAGGTCTTTGTTTCCTGTTACTGAGCCAATTTCGTATCCATTCTGCCACTGTCCCCTTTATTCCATGGCCTTGAACTTTGATGACGAGCCTATTATGCGGCAATTTTTCACACGCCATTTGGAAGTCCCTTTTCCATCTCATCAACCGCATTGCCTTCCTCGACCCTCTCTGTAACCTCATCAAAATACTCAATCAAGTTCGTCAAACATGATTGGCCTTCAAAAATGCGTGCTGGCTTTCTGTAATTAATGCACACTCGTCCAAATGACTGTTAATTTTGTCCCGGGTTATCGTTTCTAAAAGTTTCCCCACACCCGAGGTTAAACTGACTGGCCTGTCGTTGTTGAGTTTATCCTTACACCCATTTTTAACACGTGTGTAACCACTGTACGATCACTGCACCACACATCAGTTACGGTAGTCTTGCCCCGACCACAGCAATGCCGCACACAATACTGCTTAGAAAATAATGGTTTTAGGGGAGGCAGAGACAGAAGCAATTATAATGGGGAATAAGGAAATGGCAGAGACATTGAACAAATATGTTGTATCTGTCTTCACAGTCGAAGCAGAAAAGCTACCGGAAATAGTGGTGAACCAGGGATGTAATGAGAGTGAGGAACTTAAAGTTATTAAGATTAGGAAAGAAAAGGTACTGGATAAATTAATTGGACATAAAGCCGACAACTCGCCTGGACCTGCTGGCTTAAATCCTAGGGTTTTAAAAGAGATGGCTCCAGAGATAGTGGATGCACTTGTTTTCATCATCCAGAATTCCCGAGATTCCAATGCGATCCCCATCGATTCTAAGGCAGCAAATGTAACCCCGCTATTCAAGAAAAGAAGTTGAGAGAAAACAGGGAGCGAAAGGCCAGTTAGCCTGATATCAGTGGTAGCGAAAATGATAGAATCTATTATTTGGCTGTGATGAAAGGACACATCGAAAATCATAAAGTGATTTGCCAGAGTCAACACGGTTTTATAAAAGGGAAATCGTATTTTACAAATCTATCAAAGTGTTTTGATGGTCTATCTAGCAGGGCAGATAAGGGGGAACCAGTGGATGCAGCATGTTTGGACTTTAAAAAGGCGTTTGATAAGGTGCATCATAAGAGGTTTTCATACAAAATAAGGACTCGTGGAGTTGGGTGGTAATATATTAGCATGGTTTGAGGATCGGCTGACAGATATAAAACACAGAGTAAAAATAAACAGTTCATTTTCGGGTTGGCAGGTTTTAACTGGTGGGGTGCCGCAAGGATCAGTACATGGCCCTCATCTATTTACAATCTATATTAATGAATTAGGTGAGGCGACCTAGTGTAATGTAGACAAGTTTGCTGACGGTACAAAGCTAGGTGGGAAAGTAAGCTATGAGATTGACACATAGAGGATGCAAAGGGTTAAAGACAGTTTATGTGATTGGGCAAATCGCCAGCAGATGAAGTATAATGTGGGGAAATGTGAAATCATCCACTTTCTAGGAAGAACAGAAAAGCAGAATATGATTTAAAATGTGAGAGACTGGTAAATATTGATATTCAGAGGGATATCGGTGTCGTTATACACGAATCACAAAAAGCGAAAATGCAGGGACAGCAAGCAATAAGGAAAGCAAATGATATGTTAGGCTTGATGGCATGTGGTTGGAGTATAAGAGGAAGGACATCTTGCTGCAATTAAAGAGGTCTTTAGTTCACGCCTGATTTACTGTGTACGTTTGGGCCTTCCCACCGAAGGAAGGATGTACTTGCCTTAGATATAGTGCAACGAAGGTTCACTAGATTGATTCCAGGGATGAGAGGGTTGTCCTTTGAGGAGAAATTGTGTTGATTTGGCATGTTTTCTCTGGAGTTTGGTCCGCCATTTAGGATTGAGATGAGAAAAAAATCTTTCCTCACAGGATTGTGATTTTTTGGATTTCTCTACCCAGCGGGCTGTGGAAGCTCAGTCGCTGAGTACAGTCAAAGCTGAGGTCGATAGATTTTTGGACACTAAGGGAATCAAAGTATTTGGGGATCGGGCGGGAAAGTGGAATTGTGGTAGAAGATCAGCCATGATCTGATTGAATGGCGAAGCAGTCTCGAGGGGTCGTATCGCCTCATGATGCTCCGATATCTTATGTTCTTCTGTATCGGTGCACCGTGGAAAGTAGACTTTCAGTCAGTCCCTATGGTCTATGGATTGCACCAATATTTAGAATGGATGTAGTTAGTGTTCAAATAGAAAAGGAGAAAACTTAGAGACTCTACCAATATTTGCAAAGGCGACAGAGTTCTTGCCATTAAATAATGAGAGGTTAAGGCTGTAATTCTTATCTCAGGGGAACCACACACTCTACAACGATTGCAAAGCGATCCAGAAAAAAAACAATATTTACAATAGATTCATAGACTGCACTGAAATTCTTTGTGCATGGAGAGACTGGACTAATATTTACATGGGATGCAGACAGTTTGTTAGTATTTAGAGAGGGATGCAGGGATTTTGCTAATATTTAAGTGGGTTATCCAGAGATGTTTCAATAATACTGGGAAATCTTGAGATGGCCCAATAATTTTAGAATTATCCAGAGCCTTTATCGTAGTCTATAGGAATATTTGCAGGGAGACCAATAGACTGTGTGAATTACCGATACTTAAAGGTAGATCCAGAAGCGGTACCAATATTTGCAATATAATCGTTTGATTTCCAAATATTAAAGGGGTATCCAGAGATTACACCAATATTGGCAGGGTGGTCTTCAAGCTGACTGATCAAATGATTCTGTTTCTATCTCTCAGTGTAAACCCAACCCTTTAGAAATGGGTAGAAACGAACTGAAATTAATTAATAAATCACGTTCAGAAGTAATCTGCAATCTGTAATTGAAGCTGCTCTCGCTTCATACAGATGCTGTCAGATTGCGGGTCTCATAGTTGCTGTTCTTTCAAATATTAGTTAAAATAATGTGCTGAGCTTTTAGATTTACAACTGTGAAATATTTGGATAAATATATGTTGTGATATAAAATGTATTGGGTTGAAAGGCGTTAACTGAACCTGTTTATTCTGTGACTGTAATTCAAGTCAGCCTCCACGGGCCCTAATTGTTTCACTGGAGAGTTTCCCTTTGATATAAATATGGAGCTCCATGCAATGTGTTATCCCATATGTCAGGTGAAGTACCACCTCCGGCCTTAACAGGGATCAGCGGCTCGACAGAGAGGAGGAGAAAGCGTCTGAATCGGAGAACAATAAATTGAATGTGACAAGAATGGGCCATAATCTGAGGACAATAGATTGGAATGTTACAACAATGGGTCATAATCTGGTTACAATCGATTGGAATGTTACAACAATGGGCAGGAGTTTCTCCTGGGAGTTTGATTATCTTTCTGCAAATTATGATAGACTAAGATTAGCTGTTCGGATATATTTGGCACTTCTGATTATTCAAAAGATTTACTATCCCATCCTCGCTGTTGCAGGTGTCCCTGGTAATATTCTTTATTATTAATTCCCTAAACCATGTTTAACTGTATTATTACTGTTCTTCTCATTTACTTCCCCTTCCTTGCTGTTAATTCTCTATATCAACCTATCGATTCTATAATCCACGATTAACTGTACGCCTGCTCCTCTCATTTATTTCTTCCAGTTCGCTGATTTTGGTGATCGTGCTGAGTTCAATGTCGAGCTATTATGTATATGTCCCACGTTTTACCGTATTACATTTCTTGTGAGCTACCATCCCCTCCTTTCTGCAGTTAGTGTTCCTGGTTATTCTCTATATTCGCCTATTCACTCCATAAAACAGGTTTCACTGTATTATTATTCTTGTCATTTACAATTCCCTCCTCGCTGCTGTCGGTGTCCCTGGGAACTTCTATATCAGCTATTAATTCTATAACACGTGTTTAACTGTCATACTGTTCTTCCCGTTTACTGTCTGCTCCTCGCTGATGATGCCATTGTTGATAAGCCTCTATATCCAGCTTTTAGTTTTGTAAACTACCTTTCACTGTATTACTGTTCTCGTAATTTACTGCCTCATCTTCACTTCTCCTGGAGCTCCTGCTAAGCCTGCATATGTATATGGGGTATTCGGGACGCAATGTGTAACTACGATGTTTGCTGGTAAGTTTCGATATCTATATTGGATCTCCGGGAAGGTGATTTAATTAAGGGGTCTCCTGGTAAATCTCTATATCTACATCTGTTTCCAGGATGCGAGATGGAATTAGGGCGTCTCCTGGTAAGTTTCGACATCGACATGTGTTTCCAGGATGCGAGATGTCATTACGGGGTCTCCTGGTAAATCCCTATATCCACATATGTTTTCAGGATGCGTGATGTAATGACGGGTCTCCTGGTAAGTCTCGATATCGACATGTGTTTCCAGGATGCGAGATGTAATTACGGAGTCTCCTGGTAAATCCCTATATCTACATGTGTTTTCAGGATGCGTGATGTAATTACGGGGTCTCCTGGTAAGTCTCTAGATCTACTTGTGTTTTCAGGATGCGTGATGTAATTACGGGGTCTCCTGGTCAGTCTCCATATCGACATGTGTTTCCAGGATGCGAGATGAAATTACGGGGTCCACTGGTAAGTCTCCATATGCACATGTGTTTTCAGGATGCGAGATGTAATTACGGGGTCCACTGGTAAGTCTCCATATCTACATGTGTTTCCAGGATGCGAGATGTAAGTACAGGGTCTCTTGGTAAGTCCGATATCTACATGTGTTTCCAGGATGTGAGATGTAATTACGGGGTCTCCTGGTAAGTCCGATATCTACATGTGTTTCTGGGATGCGAGATGTAATTCCGGGATCTCCTGGTAAGTCTCTATATCCATATGGAGTTGTCGGGATCGGAGATTCAATTACCTCCTCGTGAACCTCTATATCGAGATCGGTTTCCAGGATGTAAGGAAATGACGGGTTTTCATTCTAAGTCTCTGTGGCTACATGAGTTATCCGGGATGGGAGATGTAATTCTGGGCTGTCCTCTTCAGTCTCTATATCTATATAGGGTATCTCCGATGGGAGATGTACTAACGGAGGTCTTCTGCTGAGAAATTATATCGATATGGGGTTTCCAGGATTGGAAATACAATTAAGGGATCCCCTGGTCACTCAACATCAAAATTTGGTTTCCAGGATGGAAACTAGGTCTCCTTGGATGTCTTTAAATCTGTATGGGGTATCAGGAATGGAAGTTATAATTACAGGAATTCTTGGTCTGTCCCTATATCTGTGTGGGTTTTCCGTGATGGGAGATGTAATTACGGGGACTCCACGGAAGTCTCTCTATCAATATGGGTTTTCCGGGATGGGCGATGTAATTTTGGGGTCTCCTCGTAAGACTCTGCACCTCTATGGGTTTTCTGGAATGAGAGATAAAATTACGGGGTTCTGCTGCAAGTTTTGAATATCTATGTGGGGATTCTGGGATGTTACATGTAGTTACAGGTGTCTCCTCATAAGTCTTTATATCGATATGGGGTTTCCGGGATGGGTGATCTCATTACGGGCACTCTTCTTAGGTCTTTATATCTTTAAGCGGTCTCTGGGATGGTTGATGTAATTGCGGAGGTGTCCTGCTAAGTCTTTATATCTGTGTAGGTTTCTAGAATGGGAGATGTAATTCCGATATCGACTGGCATGTCCCATTTTCTGTATGGGTTTTCTGGGATGGGAGATGTAATTATGGGAACTCCTGGTGATTCACAAAAATGTATTTGGATCCCTGTGCGAGTGTTATTATTTGCAGATCATTCCAGGGTCATTGTCAACATTTACAGGTAGTTCCTGGATGAGTGTCAGTAATTACAGGGTTTTCCTGAGAGAGTGTCATTATGAACGGAATGTCCTTGTAGAGTGTCAGCATTTAGAGGTTGTTCCTGAGTGACTGTCAGTGGTTACAGGATGTTCCTGAATTTGTGTCAGTATTTAAAGGATGTTACTGAGCGAATGTCAACATTTAAAGGATCTTTCTGCATGAGTGTCATTATTTATAGGTGGCTCCTGGGTGAGTCTCAGTATTTACAGATTTTTCCGATTTCATTGCCATTATTTAAACGATTTTCCTGATTCTGTGCCAGTATTTACTTGATGTTCCTCTCTGAGGCTCAGCATTGACAGGATTTTTCTGAGTGAGTGTCAGTATTTACAGGATGTTCCTGAATTAGTGTCTGTATTTACGGGTTGCTCCTGAATGAGTGTCAGTATCTACAGGATGTACCTGAATAAGTGTCAGTGTTTACAGGATGTTCCTGTTTTATTGTCAGTATTTACAGGATGTTCCGTGTTAGTGTCAGTGTTTACAGGATGTTGCTGAGTGTGTATCAGTATTTACAGGTTTTTCCTGTGTGACTGTCAGTATTTACCAGATGTTCGTGAGTGAGTGTCAGTATTTACAGGATAATCCTGAGTAAGTGTCATTATTTACCGGATGTTCCCGAGTGAGTGTTTGTATATACAAGCCGTTCCTGAGTGAGTTTCAATATTTACAGGATGGTCCTGAATGAGTGTCAGTATTTACGGGTTGTTCCTGAATGAGTGTCAGCCTTTAAAGGATGTTACGAGGTGAGTGTCAGTATTTATAGATTGTTCATAGGTGAGTGTCAGTATTTAGTGGATGTCCGTGGGTGACTGTCAGCATTTGCAGAATGTTCCTGTTTGAGTGTCAGCATTTACAGGATGTTGCCCGGTTAGTTTTAGTATGTCAAGAATGTTCCTGTTTGTGTGTCAGTATTTAGAGGATGTTCCTAGGTGAGTTTCAGTATTTACATAATCTTCCTGAGTGAGTGTCAGGATTTACAGGACGATCCTGAGTGAGTGTCAGTATTTACAAGATGCTCTTGAGTGAGTGTCAGTATTTACTGGATCAAGCTGTTGAGCATCTGTCTATGCAGGATGTTGCTCAGTGAATGTCAGTATTGACGGGATGTTTCTCTGTGAGTCCAGTATTTGCAGGAAGTTCGAGCGTGCGTGTCAGAATTTACAGGGTGCTCCTGAGTGAGTGTCAGTATTTACAGGATGATCCTGAGTGAGTGTCATTATCTACCGGATGTCCCTGAGTGAGTGATTGTATTTACAAGCCGTTCCTGAGTGAGTTTCAATATTTACAGGATGTTCCTGAGTGAGTGTCTGTATTTACAGGATGTTCCTGAATAACTGTCAGTGTTTTCAGGATGTTCCTGTTTTAATGTCAGTGTTTACAGGATGTTGCTGGGTGTGTATCAATATTAACAGGATGTTCCTGAGTGACTGTCAGTGTTTACAGGATAATCCTGAGTGAGTGTTATTATTTACCGGATGTTCCCGAGTGTGTATCTGGATTGACAAGCCGTTCCTGAGTGAGTTTCAATATTTACGGGTTTTGCCTGAATGAGTGTCAGTGTTTATAGGTTGTTCCTCGGTGAGTGTCAGTATTTATAGGTTGTTTCTCGGTGAGTGTCAGTATTTATAGGTTGTTTCTCGGTGAGTGTCAGTATTTATAGGTTGTTCCTCGGTGAGTGTCAGTATTTATAGGTTGTTCCGCGGTGAGTGTCAGTATTTATAGGTTGTTTCTCGGTGAGTGTCAGTATTTATAGGTTGTTCCTCGGTGAGTGTCAGTATTTATAGGTTGTTTCTCGGTGAGTGTCAGTATTTATAGGTTGTTCCTCGGTGAGTGTCAGTATTTATAGGTTGTTCCTCGGTGAGTGTCAGTATTTATAGGTTGTTTCTCGGTGAGTGTCAGTATTTAGACGATGTTCCTGAATGAGTGTCAGTATTTGCAGGATGTTACGAGGTGAGTGTCAGTATTTACAGGGTGTTGCCCGGTTAGTTTCGGTATTTCAAGAATGTTCCTGTTTGAGTGTCATTATTTATATTTACAGGATGTTCCTGGGTGAGTGTCAGGATTTACATGATGTACCAGGTGAGTGTCAATATTTACAGGATGTTCCTGTGTGATGTTTTATTTGCAGGATGTACCAGGTGAGTGGAAGTATTGACAGAATGTTCCTGGATGAGTCTCATTATTTACAGGACGTTCCTGGGCGAGTGTCATTATTTACAGGATGTTCTTGAGAGAGTTTCAGTATTTACAGAATATTCTTGAGTGGGTGTCAGTGTTTATAGATTGTTCAGAGGTGAGTGTCAGTATTTATAGGATGTTCCTTAGCGATTGCCTTTTTTTTTCAGGATGTTCCTTAGTGAGCGTAAGTATTTGCAGACTGTTCCAAGGTGAGTGTCAGTATTTACATGATCTTCCTGCGTGATGTATTTTTTCAGGATGTACCAGGTGAGTGTAAGTATTTACAGAATGTTCCTGGGCTAGTGTCATTATTTACCGGATGTTCTTGAGTTAGTGTCAGTATTTGCAGAATATTCTTCTGTGAGTGTCAGTATTCATAGGATGTTGCTTATTGATTGTCAGTTTTTACAAGATGTTCCTTTTTGAGTGTCAGTATTTACAGGATGTTCCTGAGCGCGTGAGTATTTCCAGGATGTTCCTGAATATGTGTCAGTTTTTACAGGATTTTTCTGAGTGAGTGTCAGTATTTACCGGATTTTCCTGAATGAGTGTCTTTTTTTACAAGGTGTTCCCGAGTGAGTGTCAGTATTTACAGGAAGGTCCTGAGTGTGTGTCCGTAATTACAGGATGTTCCTGAGTGTCTGTCAGTATTTTCAGGAAGATCCCGCTTGAGTGTCAGTATTTACAGGATGCTCCTCGGCGAGATTCCTTCCTTATACAATGTTCCTGGGTAGGTCTCAGTATTTATACGATGTTCCCGAGTGCGTGTCAGTATGTACGGAACGATCCAGAGTGAGTGTCATTATTTACAGTTCGTTCCTGGGTGAGTGTCAATATTTACATTATGTTCCCGAGTTTGTGTCATTGTTTACAGGATGTTCTTGAGTGAGTGTTAGTTTTTACAGGATGCTCCTGAGTGAGTTTCAGTATTTACAGTTTATTCTTGAATGAGTGTCAGTATTTACAGGATGTTCCTGATTGCGTCATTATTTACAGGATGTTCCCGAGTATCTGTTAGTATTCGCAGGATGTCCATGAGTGTGTGTCACTATTGACAGAATGTTCCAGTTTGAGTGTTTGTATTTACAGCATGGTCCTGCGTGAGTGTCAGGATTTACAGGATGTTCCTAGGTGAGTGCCAGTATTTACAGAATGCTCCTGGATGAGTTTCAGTATATACAATATATTCCTAGGTGAATCACATTATTTACAGAATGTTCCTCGTTGACTGTTTGTATTTACAGCAGGGTCCTGGGTGAGTGTCAGTATTTATAGAATGTTCCTGGGTGAGTGTCAGTATTTAGAAGATGTTCCTTGGTCAGTGTCAGTATTTACAGGATGTTCCCAGCTGAGTGTCAGTATTTACAGGATGTTACTAGGTGAGCGTCAGTATTTATAGATTGTTCCAAGGTGAATGTCAGTATTTAGAGGATCTTCCTGGGTGAGTTTCAATTTTATCAGGATGTTCCTGAGTGAGAGTAAGTATTTGCAGGCAGATCCTACGTGAGTATCAGTATTCAAAGCATGTTCCTGTTTGAGTGTCAGTATTTACAGGATGCTCCAAGCTGAGTGTCGGTATTTACAGGATGTTACTCGGTGAGTGTCAGTATTTATAGATTGTTAATAGGTATATGTCAGAAATTAGAGGATGTTCTTGGGTGAGTTTCAATTTTTTCAGGATGTTTCTGTGTCAGTGTAAGTATTTGCCGCCTGTTACTCGGTGAGTGTCAATATTTACAGGATGTTCCGAGGTGAGTGTCAGTATTTACAGTCTGTTCCTCGCTTAGTGTCAGTATTTCAATAATGTTCCTTAGTGAGTGTCAGTATTTACAGGGTATTCCCGAGTGAGTGTCAGTATTTGCAGGATGTTCCTAGGTGAGAAACATCATTTCGACAATTTTCCTGAGGGAGTGTCAGTATTTACAGGATGTTCCTGCTTGAGTGTCAGTATTTACAGGATGTTCCTGGTTGACTGTCAGTATTTATAGGATGTTCCTGGTTGAGTGTCAGTATTTACAGGATGTTCCTGGTTGAGTGTCAGTATTTATAGGACGTTCCTGGTTGAGTGTCAGTATTTACAGGATGTTCCTGGTTGAGTGTCAGTATTTATAGGATGTTCCTGGTTGACTGTCAGTATTTACAGGACGTTCCTGGTTGAGTGTCAGTATTTACAGGATGTTCCTGGTTGAGTGTCAGTATTTACAGGATGTTCCTGGTTGACTGTCAGTATTTATAGGATGTTCCTGGTTGACTGTCAGTATTTACAGGATGTTCCTGCTTGAGTGTCAGTATTTACAGGATGTTCCTGGTTGAGTGTCAGTATTTATAGGATGTTCCTGGTTGAGTGTCAGTATTTACAGGATGTTCCTGGTTGAGTGTCAGTATTTACAGGATGTTCCTGGTTGAGTGTCAGTATTTACAGGATGTTCCTGGCTGACTGTCAATATTTTTAGGATGTTCCTGGTTGAGTGTCAGTATTTACAGGATGTTCCTGGTTGAGTGTCAGTATTTACAGGATGTTCCTGGTTGAGTGTCAGTATTTACAGGATGTTCCTGGTTGACTGTCAGTATTTACAGGATGTTCCTGGTTGAGTGTCAGTATTTACAGGATGTTCCTGGTTGAGTGTCAGTATTTACAGGATGTTCCTGGTTGAGTGTCAGTATTTACAGGATGTTCCTGGTTGACTGTCAGTATTTATAGGATGTTCCTGGTTGAGTGTCAGTATTTACAGGATGTTCCTGTTTGAGTGTCAGTATTTTTAGGATGTTCCTGGTTGAGTGTCAGTATTTATAGGATGTTCCTGGTTGATTATCAGTATTTACAGGATGTTCCTGGTTGATTGTCAATATTTACAGGATGTTCCTTGTTGAGTGTCAGTTTTTACAGGATGTTCCTGGTTGAGTATCAGTATTTACAGGATGTTTTTAAATTAGTGTCAGTATTTGCTGGATCTTTCTATTTGTGTGTCAGTCATTATAAGTTATTCAAAAGTGATTCTCACTCTTTACTGGATGTTCCTTTGTGCGTGTCAGTACTTGTGGGATGCATAAACTTTTTTGTATTCCCTTTCGTTTAAAATCTGAGAAGTTATCTAATCGAAGTGTTTAAAGTCATAAATGGATTGAATCGGGTAGATCCCGACAAATGTTTTCAATTCTGGTGGAATCCAAAGGGAGCGGGCAAATTCTTCCATTTAGGAGCGAAATCAGGAGGCACTTTTTGACCCAACGGGAAGTGGAAACCTTGAACACTGTTCCCCAAACGGCTGTGTGCATTGGGTCAATTGACATTTTCTGGACTGAAATCGATAGCTTTTTGTTTATTAACAAATTATATGGATCAAAAGGGGTTTAAAAGGTGTTGAGATGCAGATCAGCCATGAACGAATTGGATGGTGAACAGACTCGAGCGGCTGAATGGCCTACTCCTGGTCCTGTGTCCTAGGTTTGCATTGACTTATTGTTACAGAATCTGTACATATCAACGCACTCGGGGTTTCCTGAATGGGCACGCTCCCTGGTAACCCTGTAAATATTGACTCACCCATGCATGTAATCACTGGCGCATTCTGGCGTCTTCCTGAATATGTAAACGCTCTGCCACTGCTTCGTTCGGCCTCAGCTGGGTTATTGTGCCCAATTCTGGTCACCATACTTTTGAAAGTTCGTCAAATAAAGAGTGCAGAGGCCATTAGCTAAAATGGTAGCAGGCATAAAGGATTTCATTGTGTGGAGAGACTAGAGAAGCTGGGATTGTTCACTTAGAGCAGAAAAAAGCCATGGGGAGATTTAATAAAGGTGTTCAAATTAATGAGGGGTTTTGAGAGAGTTAGAAAGTAGAAACTGTATCCACTGGCAGGAGGGTCGGTAACCAAAGGAACGGATTTAAGATCATTGGGAAATGAACCAGGGGGAGATGAGGAGATTTTTTTTATGCAGCGACTTGTTATGATCTGGAATGTATTGTCTGAAAGGTGGTGGAAGAATATTCAACAGTAGCTTCCCAAAGGTAATTGGACAGACACTTGAAAAGGAAACATTTTCAGGGTTTTACGGAAAGGGCAGGGGAGTGGGAATTATTGGATAACTCTTCCAGAAGAGCCGGCATGGGCACGTTGGGCCGAGTGTCCTCCTTGTATGCTCTAAGATTATTTTACTGTGTGAAATATTGACACTGTCCATTGACGCTTGTCTAGACTAACACGGTCTGGAGATTGAATGGAAAGATCAACATTAATGGGGGATTTAGTGACTGTACCAAAATTTCAGAGGTTTTTAGAGACGATACCACATTAACACGGGATCCGGAGAAATTACCAATACTTAAAGTTGGATCTCTGGACTTCCCGAATGTTTATAGTGGCGCCGAGAATCTGTGGCCATAGCGACAAGAGTTAAAATGACGGTACGATGTTGACAAGTGGGTCCACAGATTATGACAAAGTTGACTTTGGAACCACGGATAGTATTAATATTTACACGTGGATCAAAGGCTCTACCAATACAGGGGGATGTGATTCATTGGAAACCGATTATCTTTCATGTGTAATTTAATTCCTTTATTTTATTTAGTTCTCAATCCACTCCTGATTCCAGCAGAAATCCCTGTTTGTTTCTCTGTTTCACAGTCCAATCACTATTATTATATTTAAACTCTGTCTCCAGTAGAAAGCCGTATCACAAGTATAATAATCAGACCCATCACTGGATGCAGTAAAAAATCAGCAAATTTCACCCCGAACTCCATCAAACTGCTGCTTTTGCTCCCAGCCTGATGTATAATTTCCCTCTTCATTTACCTTCCTTACAGTTAACTTAGTGACGATTGTGATCCTGTCGCGAGGAAAGTGCGGTCTCTCCAAATGTGTCACTCGGTACCTGGTGGCCATGGCAGCGGCGGATCTAGTGGTCGTTGTCATCGATCTGATATTGAGACAGATTCCGATTGTTTATTTCGAACATTTTGTTTTCCTGTCCGACATCCGCGTGTGTAATATCCACGCCGTCCTGCTTTATGCAGCGACAGACTGTTCTGTCTGGTTCACCGTCACTTTCACCTTTGATCGATTTCTGGCCATTTGTTGCCAGAAACTGAAAACTAAATATTGCACCGAGAAAACGGCGGCTGTGGTTCTGGGAACAGTGACTGTGCTGAGCTGTTTGAAGAACATCACCTGGTACTTTATGTTATCGAGTGGGTATGCTCTTGGCAACCTTCCCTGGTTTTGTAGTGATGATGGTGGTTTAAAATATTCCCGGGTGGGGGGATCAATCGAACTCCTGCATTATATTCTAACCCCGGGGGTCGCATTTGTTCTGATTCTGTTGCTCAATGTTTTAATCCTCAGACACATTGTAGTGGCCAACAGAGCCCGCAGGAGACTCCGGGACCACAGCAGTGAAGAGAGTCCCAGTGACCCAGAAATTACGAGTCGAAGGAAGTCCATTATTTTACTGTTCGTCATCTCGGGGAATTTCATGCTGTTATGGGCGATGTTTATGTTGTATTCTATATGGGTGCGGGTGTTGGATTTCATACGTCCGTCTGCAATTCCGCCTATCTTTCTAATGGAACTGGGATTCATGCTCCAGCTCCTGAGTTGCTGCACAAACACTTGTATTTATGCTGTGACCCAGACTAAATTCAGAGAGCAGTTGAAAAATATGCTGAAATATCCCTTTTCTCTAATTGTTGAAATCATTAAATGATGAGAACAACAAAAAAATTCCCAGCATCAGAACTCAATCCTCTTTTATGTTCTGTCGGAACCACTCCGCCCCCGGGCTCTGTGCTATAGAGATATTGTGGTCAATCGGCTATGACACTGAACCAGTCCAAAGTACTATCATCGGTTCCTAATTTGAATGGAAGTTTGCGGACGATCACAACCTCTGAGGTCCCTGCGGTGAATCTTGAATGTGGCCGGGAATTTCACTACAGCTTCCTGTCGAGACATTGTGGGACTGGACAATCGTTGGAAGGTGTTTTAAATTATTGAAAGAAATGATCACTTAAACGTTCAGTAACATGACGGAAGACTCCTTAGAAATTAAAAAACATAAATGGACAATAGGTGAACAATTACACAGTAACAGAAACACCCGGTAAACATTAACAGACTCAAGGAAACACGCTGAAAACATTAACAGTCGCTCCGAATGGCCCTATAAATAATAACCGTCTCACAGAAACGCACTGTAAACATTAACATTCACAGAAACCACCTGTAAACATTAAAAGTTTCACCGAAACGCCACATAAATATTAACAGTCTCACAGACACACCCTGTAAATATTAACAGACTCACAGAAACACTCTGTAAACATTAACAGTCTCACAGAAACAAACTGAAAACATACTGACTCACAGAAACAGGTTGTAAATAACAATATGCTCGCAGAAAGACACTGTAAATATTAATAGAATCACAGAAACACTGTAAACTTTAGCAGACTCACACAAATACACAGTAAACATTAACAGACTGTCAGAAACACTGTAAACATTGACAGATTCAAGGAAACAGCCTGTCAACATTAACAAGTCTCACAGATACACGCAGCAACTATTAAAATACTGACATCATTCCAGACTAATACATTGCCAGGCACTTCCTGTCAGCAACGAATCAACCCCAGAGACCCCCAAGATCTGTTAACAAAATGACAGAAGCATCCTGTAAAAATTACCGTTGATGAACAGACACCCTGTACCAACTACAACACTGCCATAGACTTCCTGTAAACAATAACATACTCCCAATGACTCATGAATATAAACACACCGATAGATTACAGAGGTTAATATTAACATTCTCACTGAGACACTCTGTGCTTCATGGCCCACGGCCAGAGACATCCTGTGAACTGTAAAACACTCCCACTGATGCCAGGGAGATTAAGACCCTGACAGAGACACAGGTGAATATTAACAACAATAACTCCCATTTATGCAGCGCCTTTAACGTAGTAAAACGTCCCAGTGCGTTTCACAGGAGCGATTATCGAACAAAGTTTGACACCGAGCCGCTGAAGGAAATATGAGGACAAGTGACCAAAAGCATCGGTAAATATGTAGGCTTCAAGGAGCGTTTTACAGGGGGAAAGGAAGATTGAGAGGCAGACAGGTTTCGCGAGGGCACTTCAGTGGTTCGGCAGCTGAAGACATGGCCGCCAGTGGTGGGGGGATGAAAAGCGGTGAAAGGCAAGAGGCCAGAATTGGAGTGGCGCAGAGATCTCGAAGTGTTGTCGGGCTGGTGGAGGTTACAGAGATAAGGTGGGGCGAGGCTGTAAATGGATTTGAAGACAAGGATGAAAATTTTAAAATCGAGGCGTTGCTGGACTGGGAGCCAAAGTAGATCAGCGAGCACAGAGGGGTGGTAGGAGAACGGAACTTGATTCGAGTGAGAATTTGGACAGTAGAGTTTTGGATGAGCTCAAGTTTGCAGAGGGTACAAGGTTGGAGGCCGGCCGGGAGGGCATTGAAGTAGTTGATTCTGGAGGTAACAAAGGCATGGATGAGAGTTTCAGCAGCAGATGAGCTGAGGAAATGGGTGGAGACCTGCGATGTTATAGAGGCGGAAGTCGGCGGTCTTGGTGATTGAGAGGATATGGGGTCAGAAGTTCATCTCAGATTCAAACTGGGCGCTAAGGTTGTGAACGGTGTGGTTCAGCCTCACACATTGGCCAGGGAGAGGGATGGCGTCAGTGTCTGGGGAATGGAGTTATTGGCAGGGACAGAAGACAAGGGCTTCGGTATTCCCAAAGTTTAATGGGAGGAAATTTCTGTTCAACTAATACTGGATGACGGAGAAGCAGCGTGACAAAGCAGAGGCAGTGGAGGGGTTGGGAGAGATGGTGGGGATGTGGAGCTGGGTCTTGTCAGCAGCCTGAACTGGTTCCTCCCAGACTGAGCAGGATTACTATTGCAACAACACATCATCAGTGGTGTGAAACTAAGCTGTCTCACGACGGTCTAATCCGAGCTAACGTTCAATATTGGAGTGTGAACAATCCAGCGCTGGGTGAAGTCTACTTCACAATCGGAGGAACAGCCGACATCGAAGGAACAAAAAGCGACATCCCCACGAGCGCTGGATCGCCACAGGCCGTCTGGAACCTGACGTTGTGTTTTCGGATGATCTCGGCGAGGCGCAGAATGTAGAGGAGAAATAGGCGGGGGCCAAGGAGAGGTCATTGGGTTTTCCAGAGGTAAAGATGGAGGAGCAGGAAGAGAAGCCGTCGCGGGTGATTCTCTGACTCGACTGGATAGATGGGAATGGACCAGGCGAGGACAGTCCCAACTCGGCAAAGAGTGAGGGGAAAGAGCGAACCAAAGTCAGAGGGAGAGAGAGAGACACACAGTGAAAGAAGTGGTGAGAAATAGAGCGGGACAGATGAGAGAGAGGGTCGCAGAGAGAGGGGGAGAATTAAACAGAAGCAGAGAAAAGGTGTGACACAAACTCAGACAAAGTACGAGAGAAAATGAGCATCGCACACTGGTCCAGAATTAATCTAGAATCGCAAATAAGACCCGGTTCAATCGTCCCCCGTGAACCCTCTTTTTGAACATCCTTCTTTACCTCCTTTTTATTCCAATTTAATTCCCCTTTTTGAATCCACTTTAAATTGTCATTTGAAACGTCATTGAACTCCCTTTAATTCCTTTTAAACTTCATTTTTAAACCCTACTATTGAAGCCATTTTGCCCCCTTTTTATTCCCATTTTTTGGAGAGATTGTCTTTCTCCAAACTCTGCCACTGTGGTTCCTTTTCAAACCCATCTATTTCTCACCGAGCTTGCAGTCTCTCTCCTAACCACTTTTAAAACCCCTTTTTAAGACCTGTTCAATCCGCTTTTAACTACATAAACTCCTTAAACCGCTTATAACTATCCTTTTTAAACCATTTAACCTCTTAAACAAATTTTTACCTCCAACCTCCTTTTTAACCTTTTAATTTTATTAGACCTATTTTTAACCTCTTCACTATCCTTTCAACCAGTGACGTATTGAACCCCTTTTAACACTCTTTTTAACCCCTTTATAACATTAGTCCCCCTTTAAACCCATTTTAAACTCTTTAACATTATTCTTAATTCCCTTCCGTGGGAGAAGCAAAGCGTCCCCCAGATATTGAGCACAATGCAGGTTTGCAGACAGGGGGAGGGGGCAGGGACTCTGGCATCGTTGTGTCTCACAGGAAGTGACCTCACCGCGTAAGACAATGACGACCCAACACGGACGCCTCCAACGCTGCTGACCCGCCCGCTCCGCATCCGACATTTTGTCCTGACCAAGAAGTGACGTCGTAACGTCGATGCCAGCTCACCGTGTCCGCCGCCGGGCTCAGCTGGGCTCCGCCTGCTGCCCCGCACCCGATTGACCGGTTGAGGAGTCACGTGGTCAGGTGACGCCATCTCCCAGAGTGAAACGCGGCCAGAACTGTGGTTCGATAGGGGCCTTTCTCCGCCGCGCCGCATTGTGGGAAGGCGGGGTCGCCATCGCCACATACGTCCCACCAGCTCCTGAAATCGGCGAAATCGCCGCCCGCCAACTGGGACCGGCACCGAAAGGAGCTCGAGTTGGGATTCAAACCCCGGGAGACAACTTGGATTGCCCGTCGGCTCCTTCCAACAACCTGAACACATTCCCCACTTCATAAACCCCTTTCCGCTCCCTCAAGCCCTTCCCCAAACACTGAACGACATCCCTGAACAGCTTCCCATCCCCTGAAGCTCTTCCCACACTCTGAATTGCTTACAATCACAATGAATCCCTGCCCATCCACTGAACCCCTTTACAAACCCATGAACCCATTCTCGATGCACTCAACCGCTTCTCCTCCCCGAAATCCCTTCCCACCCTCTGAACCCCATTCTACCCGCTGATATGATTCCAACCACCTGAGCATCTTCCCCAAATCCTCACCATCCCTTGAACCACTTCCCATCCCCTGAACCTCTTCCCACTCCCGAACTCCTTCTCTCCCTCTGAAACCCTGCCCCTGAATCTCTTTTCCGCCCTCTGAATCCGTACCATCCCCTTCCCAACCTTGAAGCAGTTCCCCACAGCCTGATCCCCTTCCCCAACACCTGAACCTGCAAGGATCTCCACTGGGGCATCAACTATTCAGTATATTTATTATTGACAAGGATAACACAATAAAGAGCCATTTATCCAAGTTTTCCAATGACGCAAGGGTTGATGGCATAGCAAGTCGTGTACACGGGAGCAGAAAATTTCAATGAGACATTTGTAGAGTAAGTGAGGGCACAACTGTGGCAGATGGACTTCAAAGCAGTTAAGTGTGAGGTCATCCATTCTGGACCAACAAATGGTCAATCCGAGGATTGTTTAAATGGCTGTCATTCCCTTCAGAATAGAAGATTCTAATTCTAATAGAAGATCTAATTGTTTCCTCTGGTTGGGGAATGCAGAACAACGGGTATAACCTTAAAATTAGAGCCGGGCCGTTCAGGGTTGATGTCAAATAGAACTTCTTCACACAAAGCGCAGTGTAAATGTGGAACTCTCGCCCCCAAAAGCTGTTGAGGCTGGGGATCCATTGAAAAATCCAAAACTGAGATTTATTTTGTTAGGCATGGGTATTATGAATAATGGAACCAATGCGGGTAGATGGAGTTAAGATTCAGATGAGCCATGATCTAATTGATCGAATCAGGCTCGACGAGTTGAATGGTTTACTCTTGTTCCTATGTTCCTATGTCACTATTTTCCCGATGTTCCGAAGTAACTATGTTCCAATGGAGGAGAGGTGGAAGTGATTATCCTCGGGGTCAGTGCTGGGCCCACATCTCCGCTCCGTATATATAGACTATTCGGATTTGGGAATCGGGAGCACAATCGGAACGTTTGCTGATGACACAAAATTCGAAGATTTGACAACCAGTAAAGAAAAGATAAATGAGTTCAGGCAGACGTTGATGGTTTGGACTGGAATGGATTGACAGGTGGCAGATGCCGTTTAATGTGCCTCGAATTTAAATTTCCCATCCTCGTGTTAAAATCCTTTCAGGGCCTCGCCGTTCCTGATCTCTGTATCCTCCTCCTGCCCTACATCACCGGCCCACCCCCCGAGAACTCTGCACTCCTTCAATTCTTGCCTCTTGTGCATTCCCGATTTTCATCACTCCACCATTGGCGGCCGCGCCTTCAGCTGCCTCGGCCGTAAGCTCTGGAATTCCCTCCCTAAACCACTCCGCCTCTCTACCTCTGTCTCCTCCTTTAAGAGGTTCATTAAAATCGACCTATTTGACCAAGCTTTTAGTTAACTGTGCTAATGCCTCCTTATGTGACTCAGTGTCAAACTGTGTTTGACAATGTTCCTGTGATGCGAATTGGGACGTTTTACTACGTTCAATGTGCTATATAAATGCAAGTTGTTGTCGATTATGGATCTAGAATCATAGAATAATACAATGGTTAGAGCACAGAAGGACGCCATTCGGCCCATCGTGCCCGTGCCTGCTCTTTGAAAGAGCAATCAATTTCGTCCCATTTCCCTGATATTTCCTTGTAATCCTGCTTTTTTTCCCCTTCAAGTATTTATCCAATTCATTTTTGAAAGCCACGATTGAATCTGCTTCCACCACGCTTTCAGACAGGATATTCCAAGGGAGGGATCACTTTGGGAAAAGTGATCATAATTCCAATAGTTTTAAGATAGCTGTGGAGAATGATAGGTCTGGCCCAAAAGTTAAAATTCTAAATTGGGGAAAGGCCAATTTTGATGGTATTAGACAGGAACTTTCAGAAGTTGATTGGGAGAGTCTGTTGGCAGGCAATGGGACGTCTGGTAAGTGGGAAGCTTTCAAAAGTGTGTTAATCAGGGTTCAGGGTAAGCACATTCCTTACAAAGTGAAGGGCAAGGCTGGTAGAAGTAGGGAACCTTGGATGACTCGGCGGATTGAGGCCCTAGTCAAAAACAAGAAGGAGGCATATGACATGCATAGGCAGCTGGGATCAAGTGGATCCCTTGAAGAGTATAGAGATTGCCGGAGTAGAGCTAAGAGAGAAATCAGGAGGGCAAAAAGGGGACATGAGATTGCTTTGGCAGATAATGCAAAGGAGAATCCAAAGAGCTTCTACAAATATATAAATGGCAAAAGAGTAACTAGGGAGAGAATAGGGCCTCTTAAGGATCAACAAGGTCATCTATGTGCGGAACCACAAGAGATGGGTGAGATCCAAAATGAATATTTCACATCGGTATTTACGGTTGAGAAAGGCATGGATGTTAGGGAACTTGGTGAAATAAATAGTGATGTCTTGAGGAGTGTACATATTACAGAGAGGGAGGTGCTGGAAGTCTTAACGCGCATCAAGGTAGATAAATATCCGGGACCTGATGAAATGTATCCCAGGACGTTATGGGAGGTTAGGGAGGAAATTGCAGGTCCCCTACCAGAGATATTTGAATCATCAACAGCTACAGGTGAGGTGCCTGAAGATTTGAGGGTAGCAAATGTTGTGCCTTTGTTTAAGATGGGCGGCAGGCAAAAGCCTGGGAACTACAGACCGGTGAGCCTGACATCTGTCGTGTGTAATTTGTTAGAGGGTAATCAGAGAGACAGGATCTACAGGCATTTGGAGAGGCAGGGACTGATTAGGAACAGTCAGCATGGTTTTGTGAGAGGAAAATCATGTCTCACGAATTCGACTGAGTTTATTGAAGGGGTAACCAAGAAGATAGATGAGGGCTGTGCAGTAGACGTTGTCTAGCCGGACTTTAGCAAAGCCTTTGACAAGGTACCGCATGGTAGGTTGTTACATAAGGTTAAATCTCACGGGATCCAAGGTGAGGTAGCCAATTGCATACAAAATTGGATTGACGACAGATGACAGAGGGTGCTTGTAGAGGTTTGTGTTTCAAACTGGAGGCCTGTGACCAGCGGTGTGCCTCAGGGATCGGTGCTGGGTCCGCTGTTATTTGTTATTTATATTAATGATTTGGATGTGAATTTAGGAGGCATGGTTAGTAAGTTTGCAGATGACACCAAGATTGGTGGCATTGTGGACAGTGAAGAAGGTTATCTAGGATTGCAACGGGATCTTGATAAATTGGGCCAGTGGGCCGATGAATGGCAGATGGAGTTTAATTTAGATAAATGTGAGGTGATGCATTTTGGAAGATCGAATCGGGCCAGGTCCTACTCCGTTAATGGTAGGACGTTGGGGAGAGTTATCGAACAATGAGATCTAGGAGTACAGGTTCATAGCTCCTTGCAAGTGGAGTCCCAGGTGGATAGGGTGGTGAAGAAGTCATTCAGCATGCTTGGTTTCATTGGTCAGAACATTGAATACAGGAGTTGGGATGTCTTATTGAAGTTGTACAAGACATTAATAAGGCCACACTTAGAATACTGTGTACAGTTCTGGTCACCATATTATAGAAAAGATATTATTAAACTAGAAAGAGTGCCGAATAGATTTACTAGGATGCTACCGGTACTTGATGGATTGACTTAAAGGGAGAGATTGGATAGACTGAGACTTTTTTCCCTGGAGAGTAGTAGGTTTAGAGCTGATCTTATAAAAGTCTATAAAATAATGAGGGGCATAGATAAGGTAGATAGTCAAAATCTTCTCCCAAAGGTAGGGGAGTCTATAACGAGGGGACATAGATTTAAGGTGAGAGGGGAGAGATACAAAAGGGTCCAGAGGGGCAATTTTTTCACTCAAAGGGTGGTGAGTGTCTGGAACGAGCTGCCAGAGGCAGTAGTAGAGGCGGGTACAATTTTATCTTTTAAAAAGCATTTGGACAGTTACCTGGGTAAGATGGGTAGAGAGGGATATGGGCCAAGTGCAAGCAATTGGGACTAGCTTAGTGGTATAAACTGGGCGACATGGACATGTTGGGCCGAAGGGCCTGTTTCCATGTTGTAAACTTCTATGATTCCCACGAGGAGGAAAGGTAGCGCAAGCAAAGCTAGAGCTCCTTGGATGACGAAAGAGATAGAGAGTAAGATGAAGCAGAAAATACGCTGTATGACAATGTCTTGTTGATAAGGCCAGAGATAACAGGCTGAATGTAGAAAGTTCAGAGTAGAAGTGAAAGTGGAAATAAAAAGGGCAAAGAGAGAGTAGGCGAATAGACTGGCGGCTCACATAAAAGAGAATCCAAAAGACTTCTATTGGCATATAAACATTAAACTGGCAGCAAGAGGAGGAGTGGGGCCTATTGGGGATGAAAAAGGAAGGAGTTCTAACCATGGAGGCAGAGGGCATGTTTGAGGTACTAAGTGAGTACTTTGCATCTGTCTTTACCAAGGAATAAGATGCTGCTAAAGTCACGGTAAAAAAGGAGTTAGTTAAGATATTGGCTGGGGTAAAAATTGATACCAGAAAGGGTGGCTGTGCTTAAAGTAGATAACTCATCCGGTCCGGGTGGATGCATCCGAGGTTTCTGATGGAAGTAAGGGTGGAAATTGCAGAGGTATTGGCCATATTCTCCAATCCCCCTTGGATACATGGGTGCTGCCAGATGACTGAAAAATTGCAAATGTTCAAAAAACGGTGCAAGGATAAACCCGGCAACTACAGACCAGTGAGTTTAACCTAGGTGGTGGGGAAACTTTTAGAAACGATAACCCGGGACAAAATTAATAGTCGCTTGGACAAGTGTGGATTAATAAAGAAAAACCAGCACTGATTTGTTAAAGGCAAATCATTTTTAATTAAATTGGTTGAGTTCTTTGGATCAGATAACAGGGATGGTTGATGAGGGCAATGCGGTTGATGTTGTGCATATGGAGTTCCAAAAGGCGTTTGATAAAGTGCCGCATAATGGGCTTTTCAGCAAAATTGAACGCCATGGAACAAAAGGGGCAGTGGCAGCATGGATACGAAATTGGTGAAGTGACAGGAAACAGAGAGTAGTGGTAAATGGCTGTTTTTCGGGTTAGAGGAAGGCAGACAGTGGTGTTCCCCAAGGGTCGGTACGAGGCACACTGCTTTTTTGATATATATGAATGATTTGAACTTGGGTGTACAGGGCACAACTTCAAAATTTGCAGGTGACACAAAATTTGGAAGTGTAGTGTTCAATGAGGAGGATAGTAATAGACTTCAAGAGGACAGAGACAGGCTGCTGGAATAGGCGGACAGATGGCCGATCAAATTTAACGCAGAGAAGTGCGAAGTGATGCATTTTGGCAGGAAGGGCGAGGAGATGCAATATGAACTAAATGGTGCAAATCTAAGGGGGTGCAGGAACCGAGAGACATGGGGGCTTATGTGCACAAATCTTTCAAGGTGGCGTGACAGGTTGAGAACGTGATTAAACAAGCATACGGGATTCTGGGCTTTATAAATAGAGGCAGAGAGTGTAAAAGCAAGGAAGTTATGATAACCTTTAAAAAACACTGGTTCGGCTACAACTGGAGTATTGTTTCTAATTCTGGGCACCGCACTTTAGGAAGGATGTGAAGACTTTAGAAAAGATGCAGAAAATATTTACTGGAATGTTTCCGTGATGAGGGACTTCAGTTATGAGGATAGACTGGAGAAGCTGGGTAGTCTCAGGATAAGCGGTCAGACATTTAAGGCTTTGATGAGTCGGAATTTCTGAACTCGGAGAGTTGCGAATCTTTGGAATTTTCTTTCCCAGAGGACTGTGGATGCTGAGTCATTGAATATATTCGAGGCTGAGATCGATAGATTTTTAGATTCTACGGGAATCGATGGATATGGGGATCGGGCAGGGAAGTAGAGTTGAGGTCGAAGATCAGCCATGATCTGATTGAATGGCGGAGCAGGCTCGAGGTGCCGTCTGGCCAACACCTGCTCCTATTCCTTGTGTTGTTATGTTCTTAAAACTCCTCATAATTTTGAACAACTCTATTAAATCTCCCCTTAATCCTCTTTGCTCTAACAATCACAGCTTTTCCAGTCTCTCCACATAACGGAATTCCCTCATCCCTTGTACCATTCTTGTAAATCTCCTCTGCAGCCTCTCCGAGGCCTTGACATCCTTTCTAAAGTGTGGTGCCCGGAATTGGACACAATACTCCAGCTCCAAGCGGCATATCTTGTACGGCCGTGGATCAGACTGCATTGGTTTATCCCAGCATCTCTGTCAGACTGTTATTTCTTTCTTTTCGGTTGACACCTGCCATTAGCTGCCGTGTGGGCATTGGTGGTTCTGGTGTAGAATTCTAGCGTACCACGCGGGAGACACCGCTTCGATTCCCGGTCAATACAGGACATGTTGCAATCTGCACTAATGGGATCGCCTGAATTGGGATAAATTCACTTCAGCTTCAATGTCCACACCACCTTGCGACATTTTCTTCTCTCTATGTGTATTGCGTCATCAAACCAACTCCATCCTATCCACTGGAGCTCAATCATGCTCTTGGTATAAGTCAATCCTGAATTCTGCAAGGCTGAAGCCAATTGGTGAATCTTGACTAAAAATGGAAAAGAGCAGTGCTTGTCCGGGATTTGAAGCAGCGAGAGCCCCAAATCATGAATCGTGCACTAAGACCACCGAGTTGCTGGGATCGATGGCGTACTTCAATTCTAAAATTTCCCTGCCACCCAGAGGCGGTCAGCCACCCTTTCATCACTTCTGTCCATCCAATCTCGCTTTCTTATACGATGTACAGCACCGTTAACTGGTGCACGAACTGTTTCAAGACAACAACATTAGGTTCTCTTCAGCAAATCCGTTTTGATTGCACGACTTCTATTATCAGGCAAGAGTTTGCAGAATGGGAGGCCTTCAAATAGGCTATAGTTCGGGTACACAATAGACGGATTCCAACGAGGGCGAAAAGAAGGGCATTCAAAGCTGGAGCTCCCTGGATAATTAAAGATATAGAGATTATACAGAAACCGAAAAAGGACGCTTATGATATAATATATTGGACAACCAAGCTGAAAACAAAATGTACAGAGGACAACTAAAAACGGAAATGAGGGGCAAAATAAGAGCGTGAGAATATTTTAGCAGCTGACATAAAAGATAATCCAAAAGTCTTCACAAAAATGTAAATAGTAAAAGGGTAGTCAAGGGAAGGCAGTGGCTGATTCGGGACCAACATGGAGAATGACTTGTGGAGGTGAGGGCATGGCTGAGATGTTAAAGGTGTATTTTGCATCGCCATCATTAAGAAGAGCATGCTGCCAATGTGACAGTCAAGGACAAGATAGCAGTGATATTGGATAGGATAACAATGGTTAAAGAGGAGGTATTTATAATGTTGGCAGCGTTCAAAGTAGAAACATTACCTGGTCCGGACGTGATGCAACCGAGGTTACTGACGGAAGTAAGAATGGAGATAACAGAGGTTCTTGCCACAAGTTTCCAATCCTCTTTGGATATGGGAGCGGTGCCAGAGGACTGGGGGATTGCAAATTTCACATCCCTGCTCAAAAAAAAAGAAAGTGATAAACCAGGCAACTCAAGGCCAAGCAACCTCACATCGATGGTGTGCAACTTTTAAAGGCAACAATCCAAGAAGGAATGAATTGTCACTTGGAAAAAAAAATGTTTTAATAATTTACAGCCAGCACCGATATGTTAAAGACAAATCGTGTTTGACTAACTTGATTGGATTGTTTTATGAAGTAAAGGAGAGGGTTGATGAAGGTTAATGTTGCGTGCACGGATTTTTAAAAGGCGTTTGATAAAGTACCTCATAGTAGACGTGATAGCAAAATTGACATCCATGGGATTAACGGGGCAGGAGCAGCGTGGATACGAAATTGGCTGAGAGACAGAAGCAGAACGGTCGTTATTCAAACAGGACGGAATTATACAGTGGTGTTACCCAATCGTTAGTATTAGGACCACTGCTCTTTTTGATATGTATGAACGACCTGGGCTTGGGTATAGAGGGGACAATTTCAAAGTTTGCTGATGACACAAACTAGAAATGTAGTAAACAATGTGGAGGATTGTAACAGACTTCAGGAGGACGTAGACAGACTGTTGAAACGGGTAGACAAATGGCAGATGAAATTTAACATAGAGAATTGTGAAGTAATTCATTGGGTCGGACGAATTAGGAATGTCATTAGAAACTAAATGGTACAATTTTAAATGGAGTCCAGGAACAGAGACACCTGGAGCTGTATGCATACAAATGTTTGAAGGTGGTAGCCCAGTACAATGTTGAAGTATCATTCAAGATCCTTGGCTTCATAAACGGAGGCATAGAGTACAAAAGCAATGAGGTCATGCTAAACTTTACAAATCATTGTTTAGGCTCCAACTGAAGTATTTTGAACAATTCTGGGGACCACGCTTTAGGATGGATGTCAAGGGCTTAGAAAGGATACAGAGAAGATTTATTAGAATGGTACCAGGGAGGTGGGACTTCAGTTACGTGGAGAGACTGGAGAAGCTGGGGCTGTTCTCCTCACACCACAGAAAGTTAAGGGGAAATTTAATAGAGGTGTTCAAAATCATGTATGATTTTGATAGAGGAACGAGGGAGAAACTAAGTCCACTGGGCAGGAAAGTCAATTACCAGAGTACACAGATTTAAGGTAATCGGCAAAGGAACAGAGGCGAGACGAGTAGAATTATTTTTCACCAAGCAAGTTGTTATGAATACTTGAAGGGAAAACATGCAGGGTTATGGGCCAAGAGCAGGGGAATGGGTCGAATCGGGTCGCTCTTTCAAAGAGTCAGCACCGATACGATCTGCTGAATGGCCTCATTCTATGATTCTATGGTTCTGTATACCTGTAAGAAGTCTAGTGGTGTAACAATATTTGTAAAGGACGAGGCAAATGGAGATAATATTTGTAGGAAGTCTCCAAGCTGACCACTGATAAGGTTCAAATTCGAAGTGTGAAAAATAAGCCCGATCCTGAGAAGGGAACAGTAAATCTCTTGACCTCCAATATTAATTGGTATTTGAGAGTAATATGGTCTATAATTGGAGGTACTCTCAATTCACATCAGTGCTATCAGACTGTAGGTTTCACATTCTCTGATATTCCCAGTAACCAATAAAATAATATTCTCCGATTTGAGGAATTTCAATTAACATCGGTGAAATATCTCATGAAAATAGAAATGCATCTGAAAAATTATTGCTATGAATTGACCGAACTTAATATGTTTGTTCAATAACTAATTCATGTCTGTCTCTATGGAACCAAAGTGTCTCTCGGGAGCTTTCCATTGACTATTAATAGGAGAACCATTTCATTGGGTTATCTATTAGTGCCTGTCGGAGCATCGCCTCCAGCACACAACAGGGATAGGTGAATCTCACAGAGATCTAAAAAATGATTCCGAATCTCCAAGTACAGTATCGGATACTCGTTGCACTTTGGGATATACAAAGGATTTACTATCCTATACTGACTGCTGGAGCTCCGGGTAAGTCATTGTATCTCGCTATAAACGGCCAAGGTTGAGAGAGATCCGGAGCCTTAGTAGATTCGGTGCTGAAGCTGCCCCACCAATGCACAGCAGCAATGATCAAATCAGTAGAATTTGGACCAACAGCCAGGACGGTAGAAGACAAGTTAGAAGAAGTTGTGATCGAACTGCAGTCCTCTCGTCGGGTTGTAGTTCAGATCGCTGAGAAACAAAAGAGACCGTCAGTCGCTTGAGGCAGTGCAGTGAAGAGTCAGGAGGTTGATCCCAGTGTGAGGAGTCTGAATGATGAGGAAATATAGGAGAGACTTGGACTTGTCAACCTAGAAATGAGATGCTTATTGGATAAAATTAAACATAAATCTGGAATATTACTTCAAATTAAACTGACAGTATCGGGCAAGGGAGCAGAGGTTGAATCTAATAAAAGGCAAATTGAGCAAGTTCCTCCTCACTCAAGGCGCTGTGAACTTGTGGAAATTGCGGCTTTTATTGTATCGCCGCTCTCCTCATGTATTGATTCCGCCTCACTGTAATTTACCGTGTTTCTGGTCTCTCCCCATATCCAGATGTTCGGAGGTAAATCAGTTTAGCTGTAAATATTCATTCTTTTCCTTTACAACATGATGGTCACTGATGTTGGTTCTCCTGGTTGATCAGTTATTTATTCTCTAAATGTGTTTAATGCTACTATTGTTCTTACACTTATTGCCGAATCATTGCTTTCATTGGTGTTACTGGTTATTCATTATATCCAGCTATTTATTCCCTATTTTTGAAATTTTACTGTTGTTCTTATATTTATTGTCCTATCTTTGCTGTTACCTGTTTTCTTTGTTGATTAAAAATTCAAGCGATTCATTCAGTGAATAATTGTAACTGTTCGTGTCATATACAGCGCGTTTCACCTTAATCAGCAGAAAATATCGGGCTCGCAATCGCTGAAGCAGAATTTCCCCGTGTTTATCACATTATTTCTTCCAATCTCTCTCTCCATTTTATGTTTCTGATAATGCTCCATGTTTTCAGGATATGACAGTTGTGCCCTCGCCATAGTTCAATGAGAGGGTGCAGAATGTTTTGAGGAGGGAAGGCGAAAAGAGAGAACACGTGTTCCATGTGGGAACTCAGGACATAGGATGGAAAATGTCGTCATCCTACAGTCAGAGTTTCAGGAGCTAGGGAGGAAGTTAAAAAGCAGGACCTCAAGTTAGTAATGTCTTGATTACTCCGAGTGTTGCACGCTAGTGAGCACAGTAATAGTAGGATAACACAAGTTAATGCATGGCTGGAGCAATGGTGCAGGAGGGAGGGCTGCAGATTCCTGGGGCATTGGGACCACTTCTGGGGCAAGAGGGGTCTGTACAAGATGAAAACGTTGAACCTCAAAATAGCTGGGGCCAATGGCCCCGAGAGAGGATTAACTCGTGCTGTAGGGAAGGATTTAAACTAATTTGATAGGGGGATGTGTACGAGGTTGAAACATTGGAGAGGAGAAAAATGGTCCAAAGATGACAGGGGGCGGGGGACAAGTAGCTCGAGAGTAAAGAATAGTTCAGAAATAGGAGACCTCGGACAGGGGCAAATGAGAGGCGATGTAAGATAATTTTAGACCCAAAGTGAGTAAACGCACGTACTGTGGCAAATGCGGTTGGTGAGGTGCAGGATCAAGTCTCAACATGGGACTATTATATTGCGGCAATAAGAGAGACCTGGCTCAAAGAAGAGGAGAATCGGTTACTTAATACTCCTGACTTCTAGGTATTCAGGAAAGATAGAGAAAGAAAGAAAGGAGGGGCTGGCATGATTGACCAAATAAACTCTTATAGCTATGGAACCGGATTGTGTAGTTGAGGGGTCAAAGACATAATCTATTTGGTGGGATTTAAGGGACAATGAGGAGCTATTAAATTACTCGTGCATAATACAGGCCTCCAAATAGTGGGAAGGCGACCGAGGAGTAAATTTGCAGGCAAATTGTAGAAAGATGCCAGAAGTATAGATAAGTGATAATGGGGGAATTAAAATATCACAATGTTGACTGGGCAGTAACAGTGTAAAGGGCAAAGAGGGGGAGGAATTCCTGAAATGTGCTCATGAGAACTTTAAACTAATAGAATCTTATATATTTACGGCACAGAAGGAGGACACTCGGCCCCTCGTGTCTGTGCCGGTTGAAAAAGAGCTATCCAGCCAAATGCCACTTTCCAACTCTTCGTCCGTAGCCTTGTAGGTAACAACACTTCATCTCTTTTTAAATGAGTTGACGGTTTCTGCCTCTCCCACCGATTCAGGAAGTGAGATCCAGACACCCACCGCCCTCTGGCTGAAAAGCTTTCTCCTCAACTCTCCTCTAATCCTTCTACCAATTGCTTTAAATCTTTGCCCCCTGGATATTGACCTCTCTGCTAAGAGAAATAGGTCTTTCCTATCTACTCTATCTAGGCCCATCATAATTTTATACAACTAAATTAAATCACCCCTCAGCCTCCTCTGTTCCAATGAAAACAACCCCAGCCTATCCAATCATTTGCCATAGCTGAAATTCTCCAGTACTGGCAACATCCTCGTAAATATCCTCTCTACACTCTCTTGTGTAAACACATCTTCCCTGTAATGTTGTGACCAGAACGGTAAGCAATACTCTATCCGTGGCCAAACTAGTGTTTTATAGAGTTCCAGCATAACCTCCCTACTCTTATATTCTATGCCTTGCTTAATAAAGGAAAGTATCCCGTATGCCTTCATAATCACCTTAACGACCTGTCCTGCTACCTTCAGGCATCTATGGGCATGCACTCCAATGTCCCTCTGTTCCTCTATACTTCTCAGATTCCTCCAATTTATTGTGCATTCCCTGGCCTTGTTTTTCCTTTCCAAATGCATGACCTCACACTTCTACGGATTGAATTCCATTTGCCAATTGCTTGCCCACCTGACTAGTGCATTGATAACTTCCAGCAGTCTACAGATTTCTTCCTCACTGTAAAGCAAGCAGCAAATTGTTGTGTTTCCTGCAAACTTCTTAATCATGCCCTTTACTTTTTGGAAAGTACGTTTCCATCCCAACCAGCAGGGAAACGGTGCTGCACCTAGTTCTGGGGAATTAATTGGTGTATTTGGAGCAAAACAGTCATTGAACAATGGAAGGCGTTCAATGGGGTGTTGGTTCAGGTACAAAGTTGACCCATCCTTAAGGAATGCAGCGGCATCCAACGCCCCCAGAATGATTAAAATATAGAGATTAAAAGGAAACAGAAAAATGAGTTTTACGATGAACATAAGGTTCATAATATAGAAGGGAACCAGGCTGAATCAAAATGTAGAGATTAGATTTAAAGAAGGAATATGAAGGGCAAAGAGAGAATTTGAGACTAGATTAGCAGCTAACTTAAAAGGAAACCCTAAAGACTTTTGCAAACAACAAATAGTAGAAGGGTAGTCAAAGGAAGGGTGGGAACGAATAGGGACAACAAAAGAGATCTTCTTGTGAAGGCAGAGTGCATGGGAGAGGGTGTTGCCACTGTAGCAGTAAAGGAGGAGTAGATAATCGACAGGATAAAGCTGGACAACGAGGAGGTAATTAAAAGATTGGCCGAACTCAAAGTAGAAAAGTCACCCGGTCCAGATGTGATGCATCCCAGTTTACAGAGGGAATTAAGGATACAAATTGCAGAGGCACTGGCCACAATTTCCAAGTTCTCCTTTGGTATGGAGACGGAGCCGGTGGACTGGAGGATTGCAAATCTCACACCCTTTCACATAAAAGGGGAAAGGGATAAGCCTGGCAATTGGAAGTGAGTCAGCCAATCGTCAGTGGTTCGGAAACTTTTCGGGATAGTAATCCAGGACAAAATTACTTGGCAATTGGAAACGTATGGCCTAATAAAATGAAGACAGCACGGATTTGTGAAAGCAAAATCGTGATCGACTAACTTGATTAAGTTATTTGATGAAGTAACATCGAGGGTTGATGAGGGTAATGCGGTTTATGTTGTGCATATAGACTTTCAAAAGGCATTTGATAAAGTACCACATACCACATTTGTGAGCAAAGTTAAAGCCCATGGGATTAAAGGGACAGTGGCAGCATGGATACAAAATTGGCGAAGGGACAAAATGTAGAGAGTCGTGGTGAACGGTTGTTTTTCAGACTGGAGGGAAGTATACAGTGTTGTTCCCCAGGAGTCAGTATTCGGACCACTGTTCTTTTTGATATGTATTAATGACCTTGGGTATAGAGGATATATTTTCAAAGTTTGCAGATGAAGCGAAACTCGGAAATGTATTAAACAATGTGGAGGATAGTAACCCACTTTCTGATGACATAGGCAGACTGGTGAAACTGGCAGACACATGGCAGATGCAATTTAACGCAGAGAAAGGTGAAGTGATGTATTTTTCTCCGAAGAATGACGAGAGGCAATGTAAACGAAATGGTACAATTTTGAAGGGGTGGAGGAGCAGAGATAACTGGGGGTGTATGTACACAAATGTTTGTAGGTGGCACGAAAAGTTGAGAATGCTTTTGAGGAAGCATGTGGTAACCTGGGCTTTATTCATAGAGGCATAGAGTAAAAAATCAAGGAAGTTATATAACATTGGTTAGGCCTCAGCTTAGGCATTGTGTTCAATTCTGGGCACCACACCATAGGAAAGATGTAAAGGCATTAGAAAGGGGGTAGAAGAGATTTACGAGAATGGTGCCAGAATGAGTGACCGCAGTTATGTAGTGAAACTAGAGAAGCTGGAATTGATCTCCTTAGAAGGGAGAAGGTTTGGGGAGATTTGACAGAGGTGTCCAAAATCATGAGCGGTTTTGACAGAGTAATTAATGGGAAACTGTCTCCAGTGGCAGAAGAGTCGGTAAAAAGAGAACAATGATTTAAGGCGATTGGTAAAAGAGCCAGAAGCTCTTGAAGGAAAAAATATGCAGGGCGATGGGCAAAGAACAATTGATGGTCGTGATCGATATCTGTTTCAAAGAGCCAGCACGGGCACAATGGGCCGAATGACCTTTTCCTATGGTGTACTTACTATGAATGAATGAAAGGCACTCGCTTTTTACTGTTAGCTCCAGGTAGGACTGCATCATGTATGTTCCATTTTATTAATAGAATCGTAGAAACTGACAGCACAGTCGGAGGCAATTCAGACCGCAGTGCCTGTGCCGGCTCATTGTATGGGCTGGCCAATTTAGTCCCACACCATATGTTTCCCCCATAATCCTGCAAATTTCTCCTCTTCAAGTTCAGGTCCAATTGCATTTGAAAGCTCCTAGTGAATCTGTTTCCACCACCATTTCACTTCGTGCGTTCCAGATCTCAAAAGCACCCTGTGTGAAAATATTTTCGTCATTTCCCCTCTGTTTCTTTTGCCAATTATTTTAAATCGATGACCCCTGGTCACTGACACACTTACCAGAAGCAATAGTTTCTCCCTATTTGCTCTATCGAAACCCCTCATAATGTTGAATACCTTTATTAGGTCTCCCCTTAACCTTCTCAGCTGTAAGGACAATTCCAGATTCTCCAATCTCTCCACATAACTGAAGTCCCTCATTCCTGGTATCATCCGACTAAACCTCCTCTGTATCCGCTCCAAGACCTTGACATCCTTTTGAAAGTGTGGTGCCCAGAATTGTACACACTACTCCAGCTGAGGCCTAACGAGTGATTTGTAAACATTTCGCATGGCTTCCTTGTTTTTGTATTCTATGCCCCTATTTACAAAGCTAAATATCCCATATGCTTTCTTAACTGCCTTATCAACTTGCCCTGCCACGTTCAAAGATTTGTGACTATGCACCCTCAGGACTCTCTTCTCCTGCACCCCCTCAAAATGGTGACATTGAGATTATACTGCCTCTCCATGTTGTTCCTCCCAAAGTTCATCACGTGCCTCTTATCCGGATTAAATTGCAACTGTCATGTGACTGCCCATTTCACTCGTCTGTCCATGTCCTCCTGAATTCTGATACTAACCTCCTCACTTACTACAGTGCCAAGTTTTGTATCATCTACAAACTTAGAAATTGCATTCCCAGCCACAAGACCAAATCATTGAAATATAACAAGAAAAGCAATGGTCCGAATACCGACCCCTGTGGGACCCACCGCATACTTCTATCCAGCAAAGAAAAATCCGTTCACTCCGACTCTCTACCTCCTATCTCTTAGTCAATTATGTACACAAGTTACCACCGTCCATATAATCCCATGTGTTTCTATTTTCCGAATAAGTCTGTTACTTGGTACTTTATCAAATGGTTTTTGAAAGTCCACATATATCAGATGTCCTGCACAACCCTCAACAGACATCTCTAATACTTCATCAAAGAACTCAACCAGGTTTGTGAGAAACGATTTGCCTTTAACAAATCCGCGACTGACTGTCCCTTATAAACGTATGCTTCGCCAGGTGAGAATACATTTTGACCTTCACAATGGTCTCTAATAGTTTTCCCACCCCTGCCATTAGACTGGCTGGCCTGTATGCTAAAGGTTTAACATAAAACACATGGTGATATTATGACCAATGTCCCAGGATCATTGGTCAGTGAGCATCATTGGTAACCATAGCAGATTCTCCTTTCCTGTCCCAGGATCATTGTGCAGTGCGCATCAGAAGTGTCCATCGGAAATTCCCGCCTCCCAAACCGAGATTAATGGGCCAATGATCATCAGTGGGACATATAAACAGTCGAGTTAAAATCACAGTCCATACTGATAAAGTGTTTGTGTATGTGATTGAAAATTCATCCTCGCTGTGATGTGGAATATTCCGATTATTTATAGTAGGTGGGGAGGTTCTAATTGCAACAGTTAGATCAATTACAGATTGTAATTTGAAGATAAAAAAGAAAACAATTGAATTAATTCCTCATGAATCGATCATTTTACCAATTATTTGTGAAACTGATTTCTGTAAAGTCTGACTCCCTCTCTCTCTTGAAGCCGTTCTCTGTTTGATGATTCTAGTTCCAAAGGATCACTCTGGTACACTCAATTCCTGATTTGATGTACCATAGACCTCATCCGCCCTTCATTACCACATCCAGGTACAGATTCTGAACGTCTGAATAATGGCAGAAGATGATTCTCTTCTGTGGACCATCACAGCTCCCTCAATCATCTCCTTCCCCGCCATCCACACATATACTTTCGAGAAGAGAGAAACTGAAGCATGATCAGATACATAGAGTGGGGGTGGGGGGTATTGCCCTCCTTACCACACGATCACTCGGAAGTGATCCAAAGATTGAAATTGCTTCTATTTAACCGTCCCTCACCCAGGATCATTGGTCAGTGAGCATCATTGGTAAGTATAGCAGATTCTCCTTCGTTATCCCAGGATCATTGTGTAGTGAGCATCAGAAGTGACCATGGGAAATTCCCGCCTCCAAAACCGAGAATAATAGGCCAGTGATCAGCAGCAGTGACCATGGGCGATCCCTCTCCTCAACCAATGATCATTGGGCAGTGACTATGGTGGATTCCCCTTCTCCATACCTGTATCATTGGGCAGTGATCAGCAGTGACCATGGGAGATTCCCCAACCCTAACCCTGTATCATTGGACAGTGATCAGCACCAGGGACCATGGGAGATTCCCCTTCCCCAACCCTGTCTCAATGGGCAGTGAGCAGCACCAGTGACCATGGGAGATTTTATCCTGCATTATCCAAAAGATCTGCGGCAAATGGCACCAGTTAACTGCTCAGTGACTTCGATCTGGAAGTTGATCTGGGAGCTGTTGGTCTTTTTGGATTCCCATTACAAAACCCCGTGTTTTCACGTATATTCGCCATTTTCCGCTTGTTATTTTTCATATTTGTTTCAATTGTCATTTAATAACTGCTGCCCGCCACCCTACCAAAGACCACTCTATCATTTTCTCCCCCGACCACCTTTTCCCTGACCATCGATTTGCTAAAACGTTTTTCATCTCTAACGCCTTCCAGGTCTGAAGAAAGGTTATCGACTTGAAATGTGAACTATTTATCTCTCTCCACAGATGCCCCCTGCCCTGTTGAGTGTTCCCAGCATTTTCTCTTCTTATTTCAGATTTCAAGCATCTGCAGTATTTTCATTTGGATTTAATGAGAGTTGTACGTTTATTTCCAATTGCAATGCTGAGTAATTTTGCTTCAAACCCACTCAAAGGCAGAAAGTAATTAAACTTTATCTCTGGATGCAGCAACATCCTGAAAACCGGAAAAAGAAATATCTCAAGCTGTCTCTTTTGCTTTAAATCTGATGTCGAATTCCGCAGTTTCTTTCTTTTTTATTACAGTTAATTTAGTGACGATTGTGATCCTGTCTCGGGGAAAGTGCGGTCTCTCCAAATGTGTCACTCGCTACCTGGTGGCCATGGCAGCGGCGGATCTACTGGTCGTTATCATCGATCTGATATTGAGGCAAATTCCTATTACGTTTCATTCTCTGTTTGTTTTTGTGCTGGAAATTAAAGTCTGCCATATCCACGCCGTCCTTCTTTACGCAGCCACAGACTGTTCTGTCTGGTTCACCGTCACTTTCACCTTTGATCGATTTGTGGCCATTTGCTGTCAGAGGTTGAAAACAAAATATTGCACCGAGAAAACGGCGGCTGTGGTTTTAGCTATTCTTTTGTAAAAACTTAAGCTTTTACTTTACGTATACAGGCCAATATCTACTTGTCAATGAACCCCGATTTTGTTTTGTAACATTCAGTGTTACATATTCACAGATGTGGAGAGCAATTGAATTCCTATATTATGTTCTAACCCCGGGGGTCCCATTTGTTCTAATTCTGCTGCTCAATGGTTTAACCGTCAGACACATTTTAGTGGCCAACAAAGGCCGCAGGAGACTCATGGGCCACAGCAGTGGGGAGATTCACAGAGACCCAGAGATGGAGAATCGAAGGAAATCCATAATTTTACTGTTTCTTATCTCGGGGAATTTCATCCTGTTATGGGCTGTGTTTGTGGTATATTCACTGTGGAGACGATTGTACTATTTGGGGTATGATAATGTATTTCCACCACAATATGTATTAGAAATAGGATTCATGCTCCAGCTCCTGAGTTGCTGCACAAATACCTCTATTTATGCAGTGACCCAGACTAAATTCAGAGAGCAGTTCAAGAGTATGGTGAAATATCCATTTACTTTCATTGTTAATTCCATTAAATAATGAAACAATGGAAAACTTTCCAGATCGCAACTCATAGGAACTTATGAACTGGTAAAAGTAAAAAGACAAAGGTCCATCTAATTTGCCTTCTACCATCCTGGTGGACCCATGATATAATGATAATGGAGCTGTTGACTAATAATAGCAATCAATCTCTATCAATGGGTCTACTACAGACCCAGATATGAGGTGAGGAAGCCCCCCGTGACGGAAAGTTTTATAAACCATACGTCCATGCCATCTGCTCCGTTCAAGAATGCTAGACTCAATGTTTCTCAGGACTCAAATTACTGATACACTGTGTCGCAAAATGTTATTTTCTGAAATAAATCTCTCTAATTTTCATTTGAATTAATCAATACTAACTTTCTCCACCGTCTCCCTGTGGAAAATGTTCCATACATTGATCACTCGCTCACTGAAATATATTTTCTCTGATTAGTTTTGAATTTATCATCCTTCAAACACTGACCATTTCCTCTGGTTTTACTGTTCTGGACAACGTGAAATAGGTTGTAATGGTCTATGGTATCCAGTCCATTTAGAATCCTGGTAACAGCAATCATATCGCATCTCAACCTTCTCTTTTCAAATGAGAATATGTCCAATTTGCGTCATCGCTCCTCAGAATCTAATCCCTCCATCCACTCAATCATTCCGTTTGGTCACTTCTGTACCTTTCAATTGTTCCAGATCATTATTACATAATATTATATGGTATTTAAAGCACAAGAACAGTCCATTCGATCCAACAAGTCTTTGCCGATGTTCATGCTCCAGACCAGCCTCGTTCCACATTACTTCATCTCATCTTTTTTTGTATTGTGGAGACCAAGAATTATTGCTGCGGTAGCTTCTATTTACTCTCAATCGGGACTCCCAGATCTTTTTCATTTCCCATGCATATTACATACTTACCATTAAAGAAACAACCACTTCCTGGATCTTTCATCCCCATATGAAGCACGTTGCATTTCTGGAAATTGAATTCCACCTGTCACCTGCCTGCCCAATCCCCAAGTACAGTCAAATCCTCTTGCAGTTTATCTTATTCAGCTTTGTCGTCCACCTTCTTCATTAACTGATAATTTAGCCGCTGTGCTCGTGTTTCCGACCTCTAGATAATTCATAAAGATATTAAATAAAATAAGCCCCAAAACAGACTCATGTGGGACCCAACCAGTAACATTCTCCCAGGCTGATGATAATCCCTGTTCCACTAATCCCTGGCTTCTATCGGGCAACCAATTGTATATCTATTGTAAAATATTTCCACTGATTTGTGCTTTAATTATTGACAGTGCCACACTTTCCGAAGGAGCAGTATCAAAGGATTTACTGAAATCCAAGTGCACAACCGTCATTTCCTTTCCCCTAACAAGCTCTTTTGTCACACCCTGAACGAAAACCAGTAATGTAAATTGGCATAAACTCCCCTTCATCAACACATACTGGAGATCTATTGTGACTTTACGTCTATCCAGATGCTCGATGATTTGATCTTTAATGAGGGTTTCCATATCTTTAGCCATTCTCCACCCGGCCTCTGATATCAACCACAGTACGGTCTGTATTCTCTGAGACAACAGGGGCATGAACAGTTTGAATTGATATAGCGGTTATATTACAGATGGTGTCCGGAGCAGATGATGGAAACAGTCATGACGCTCTAGCCTGGGATTAGATACTTTTGGTGATGGGTGGAAAATTTCAACTGCAGTTATTAGTCCGACACACTAAACTTTCTAACAGTCTGACCCATGATGAGTGGGCGAAAGTTTCAAGTTTGGGAAGTGGATAAATTTGGCGGGTGTTTATCGGGCGACCGAATGAATCAATACCAGTGAGGTGTGAATGTTAAATGGTAAAGAGATAATTGGAGAAGTCAGTTGAAATATATCAAATTATAAGATGTTTTGGCAACACTGATCTCTCATCAAGGAACTGTCACTTGCCTGTTTCCTCTTGTTAAGATCTGCCGTCCTTATTACTGATATTGTTCTGAGTTTATCCCCCTCCGTAAATGTTCCACGATAATAAAAACACAGAAACATTTCGATATCGTTGGCAGTGCAAGTGAGAGCGGTTCTTGGTGTAAAATTATGCCAAACACACATGTCAACTCCTGCTTGATTAGTGCAATAATTTTGGAGACTTTGCTCCGATATATTTGTTTCATATTTCTGTTTCTTGGGGAATATTGCTCCAAGTTATACATTCATTGTTCATTTTATAATGTGCTCGGTCAAAACCAACACCGACAACAGCTTGCGTTTACAGAGCGCCTGAACCGGGTAAAACGTCCCAAGGCGCTTCACCTGAACATTATCAAATAAAAATGTGAAACCGAGCCACATAAGGATTAGGACATGTGATCAAAAGGTTTTAAGGAGCGTCACCAAGCGAAATCCCGAAAGACAGCGGTCACAGCGAATCACCACAGTCCACAAACCAAGTCGCTCACCAACTCATTCTAAATGGCAAACGAGCTTATAAATCACATCAAAAAACAAAACAAATCAAGACGTAACTTCAATCACTCCACAGATACAGCAAAGTCCGAATAAACAGCTCAACATTGAGGAAATAAACACAGCAATGAAAACACTGAATTGTGGAAAGGCAGTTTCACTTGATGGTAGATTGAAAGAATTATTAGTGCATCTCGAGACAATAGCACAGGAATGGCTAATTAACTTTTTTCGTGGAAACATAAAGAAACAGAAAGAGGGTTGGGTCAGTGTTAGTGTTTGGCTGCAGCTCCTCGGGCCAGTTCCTCGATTCAAAAAGATGCTGGCTGATCTGTATCTTAACTCCAGTTACCCAAATTTTCTTCATATCCCATGTGATACACTTAACCAAGAAAAATCTATCGATCTCAGGCTTGATAACTTCAATTGACCTCGAGCTTGCACAGCCATTGGGGTTGATTGTTGCAGAGAGACAATGCAGATATTCAGGGCTGTGGAGACAATCCAGGCACTCAGGGACGGGTAGAAAATGCAGATACACAGGACTGTGGAGACAATGCAGATAATCAGGCCTGTGTTGATAATGCAGATACTTAGGGTTGTGGAGACAATGCAGATACTCAGGACAGTGTAGATAATGCCGATACTCAGGGTTGTGGAGACAATGCAGATACTCAGGACAGTGTAGATAATGCAGATACTCAGGGTTGTGGAGACAATGCAGATACTCAGGACAGTGTAGATAATGCAGATACTCAAGGTTGTCGAGACAACACAGATACTCAGGACGGTGTAGATAATGCAGATACTCAGGGCTGTGGAGAGAATGAAGGTACTCAGGGCTGTGGATAAAATGAAGATACTCAGAGTTGTGGAGACATACAGATTTTGTTTTATTCGTTCATGGGATGTGGCCGTCGCTGGCGAGGCCGGCATTTATTGCCCATCCCTAATTGCCCTTGAGAAGGAGGTGGTGAGCCGCCTTCTTGAACCGCTGCAGTCCGTGTGGTGAAGGTTCTCCCACAGTGCTGTTAGGAAGGGAGTTCCAGGATTTTGACCCAGCGACGATGAAGGAACGGCGATATATTTCCAAGTCGGGATGGTGTGTGACTTGGAGGGGAACGTGCAGGTCCTGTTGTTCCAATGTACCTGCTGCTCTTGTACTTCTAGGTAGTAGAGTTCGCAAATTTGGGAGGTGCTGTCGAAGAAGCCTTGGCGAGTTGCTGCAGTGCATCCTGTGGATGGTACACACTGCAGCCACTGTGCACCGGTGTTGAAGGGAGTGAATGTGTATGGTGTTGGATGGGGTGCCAATCAAGCGGGCTGCTTTGTCCTGGATGATGTCGAGTTTCTTGGGTGTTGTTGGAGCTGCACTCATCCAGGCAAGTGGAGAGTATTCCATCACACTCCTGACTTGCGCCTTGTAGATGGTGGAAAGTCTTTGGGGAGTCAGGAGGTGAATCACTCGCCGCAGGAAACCCAGCGTTTGGCCTGCTCTTGTGGCCACAGTATTTATATGGTGGAATTCTGTACTGCAGTTTGTGGAATTCAGTACCCAGTTTGTGGAATTCTGTAAACCAGTGTGTGGAATTCTGTACCCCAGTGTGTGGAATTCTGTACCCCAGTGTGTGGAATTCTGTACCCCAGTGTGTGGAATTCTATACCCCAGTGTGTGGAATTCCATAACTCAGTGTGTGGAATTCTGTACCCCAGTGTGTGGAATTCCGTACCACAGTGTGTGGAATTCTGTACCCCAGTGTGTGGAATTCCATAACTCAGAATGTGGAATTCTGTAGCCTAGTGTGTGGAATTGTGTACCGAAGTGTGTGGAATTCTGTACCCCAGTGTGTGGAATTCCGTACCACATTTTGTGGAATTCCGTACCCCAGTGTGTGGAATTCTATAACCCAGTGTGTGGAATTCCATAACTCAGTATGTGGAATTCTGTAGCCTAGTGTGTGGAATTGTGTACCGAAGTTTGTGGAATTCTGTACCCCAGTGTGTGGAATTCTGCACCACATTGTGTGGAATTCTGTACCCCAGTGTGTGGAATTCTGTACCCCAGTGTATGGAATTCCGTACCACATTGTGTGGAATTCTGTACCCCAGTGTGTGGAATTCCGTAACCCAGTGTGTGGAATTCTGTACCCCAGTGTGTGGAATTCCGTACCCCAGTTTGTGGAATTCTGTACCACAGTTTGTGGAATTCCATAACTCAGTGTGTGGAATTCTGTACCCCAGTGTGTGGAATTCCATAACTCAGTGTGTGGAATTCTGTATCCCAGTGTGTGGAATTCTGTACCCCAGTGTGTGGAATTCCGTACCCCAGTTTGTGGAATTCTGTATCCCAGTGTGTGGAATTCCGTACCCCAGTGTGTGGAATTCTGTACTCCAGTGTGTGGAATTCTGTACCCCAGTGTGTGGAATTCTGTACCCCAGTTTGTGGAATTCTGTACCACAGTGTGTGGAATTCCATAACTCAGTGTGTGGAATTCTGTACCCCAGTGTGTGGAATTCTGTACCCCAGTGTGTGGAATTCTGTACCCTAGTGTGTGGAATTCTGTACCCCAGTGTGTGGAATTCTGTACCCTAGTGCGTGGAATTCCATAACTCAGTATGTGGAATTCTGTACCCCAGTGTGTGGAATTCTGTACCCCAGTGTGTGGCATTCCATACCTCAGTATGTGGAATTCCGTACCCCAGTGTGTGGAATTTTGGACCCAAGTTTGGAAACGTATTGTCACAGATTTGATTCTGAACTGAATCAAACACATTGAAACCGTATCCCACACTGTCACTCTAACGCCTCTCGGGGATTGCTTCACCATCAGTGAGGCGGGACACATTCAGCAAAAAGGAGAGCCAAGAACACGACTGTGATCTCAGTCACTCAGTGCATGTTCACATTCCATCGCCCAAGAGGCCCAGATGGAAATTTGCCTGTGTAATTCACTTAAACTTAAAGACCACTGACAAGACTATTGGGTAAAAGGTAAAGGCGGGAAATGCCGATGATGTTGGAGAACCTGGTTCATTCTTAACAACTCCAGAATATAATACATCACCGCTGTGATTTCATGGGCTCCTTGACAGCACAGAAGTGTATTCAATGACCTACACCGGACAGAGGTCATTTCATTTCCCAGAAATACAGTGTAATATAACACGAGTAATTTACACTCGAACAGTTTTAATATCGGCCTTCACCGTCTGTCAGCAGACAGTTACTTCCGTTTCCCAGCATACATAAGAACATAAGAACATAAGAAATTGGAGCAGGAGTAGGCCAATCGGCCCCTCGAGTCTGCTCCGCCATTCAATAAGATCATGGCTGATCTGATCCCAACCACAAATCTAAAGAACACAAGAAGTAGGAGCAGGACCCGGCCACACAGCCTCTGGGCCCTCTCCGCCACCCACAGGGCATTGACCGATCCGAACTGAGCTTCATGTCCATTTTCCTGCCCGCTCCCCATAACCCCTAAATCCCTTTACTTCTAGAAAACTGTCTATTTCTGTTTTAAATTTATCTAATGATGTAGCTTCCACAGCTTCCTGGGGCAGCAAATTCCACAGACCTACCACCCTCTGAGTGAAGAAGTTTCTCCTCATCTCAGTTTTGAAAGAGCAGCCCCTTATTCTAAGATTATGCCCCCTAGTTCTAGTTTCACCCATCTTTGGGAACATCCTTACCGCATCCACCCGATCAAGACCCTTCACAATCTTACATGTTTCAATAAGATCGCCTCTCATTCTTCTGAACTCCAATGAGTAGAGTCCCAATCGACTCAACCTCTCCTCATATGTCAGCCCCCTCATCCCAGGGATTAACCGAGTGAACCTTCTTTGTACTGCCTCGAGAGCAAGTATGTCTTTTCTTAAGTATGGAGACCAAAACTGTATGCAGTATTCCAGGTGCGGTCTCACCAATACCTTATATAACTGCCGCAATACCTCCCTGTTTTTATATTCTATCCCCCCAGCAATAAAAGCCAACATTCCGTTGGCTTTCTTGATCACCTGCTGCACCTGCATACCAACTTTTTGATTTTCTTGCACTAGGACCCCCAGATCCCTTTGTACTGCAGTACTTTCCAGTCTCTCGCCATTAAGAAATTAACTTGCTCTCTGATTTTTCCTGCCAAAGTGCATAACCTCACATTTTCCATATTATATTGCATCTGCCAAATCTCCGCCCACTCACCCAGCTTGTCTATATCCCCCTGCAGGTTTTTTATGTCCACCTCACTCTCTACTTTCCCTCCCATCTTTGTATCATCTGCAAATTTTGATATGTTGCCCTCGGTCCCCTCCTCCAAATCGTTAATATAGATTGTAAAGAGTTGGGGACCCAGCACCGACCCCTGTGGAACACCCCTGGTTACTGGTTGCCAGTCCGAAAATGAACCATTTATCCCAACTCTCTGCTTCCTGTTCGATAACCAATCCTCCACCCATGCCAGAATGTTACCCCCCAATCCCGTGATTTTTTATCTTAAGTAATAATCTTTTATGTGGCACCTTGTCGAATGCCTTCTGGAAGTCTAAATACACTATGTCCACTGGTTCCCCTTTATCCACGCTGTATGTTATATCCTCAAAGAACTCAAGCAAATTTGTCAGACATGACTTCCCCTTCATAAAGCCATGCTGACTTTGTCCTATTAAATTATGCTTATCTAAATGTTCCGTTACTGTCTCCTTAATAATAGACTCCAAAATTTTACCCACCACAGATGTTAAGCTAACTGGCCTATAATTTCCAGCCTTCTGCCTACTACCCTTTTTAAATAACGGTGTTACATTAGCAGTTTTCCAATCTGCCGGGACCTCTCCTGAGTCCAGGGAATTTTGGAAAACTATCACCAAAGCATCCACAATCCCTACTGCCACTTCCCTCAAGACCCTAGGATGGAAGCCATCAGGTCCAGGGGATTTATCCGCCTTGAGTCCCATTATTTTACTGAGTACCATCTCCTAAGTGATTTTAATCGTATTTAGCTCCTCCCCCCCGAGAGTCCCCTGTTTGTCCAGTGTTGGGATATTCTTAGTGTCCTCTACTGTAAAGACTGAAACAAAATATTTGTTCAGCATTTTTGCCATCTCCATGTTTCCCACCATTAATTTCCCGGTCTCATCCTCTAAGGGACCTATGTTTGCCTTAGCCACCCTTTTTCTTTTTATATAACTATAGAAACTCTTGCTATCTGTTTTTATATTTTTTGCTAATTTCTTTTCATAATCTAACTTCCCTTTCTTAATCAATCCTTTAGTTACTTTTTGCTGTCTTTTGAAGAATTCCCAATCTTCTATCCTCCCACTAAGTTTGGCTACCTTATATGTCCTTGTTTTTAGTCGGATACTATCCTTGATTTCTTTACTTAGCCACGGATGGCTTTCATTTCTTTTACACCCTTTTTTCCTCAGTGGAATATATTTATTTTGAAAGTTGTAAAATAACTCCCTAAATGAACACCACTGCTCATGTACCGTCTTACCCTTTAATCTATTTTCCCAGTCCACTTTAATCAATTCCGCTCTCATACGATCATAGTCTCCTTTATTCAAGCTCAGTACGCTTGTTTGAGAATCAACCTTCTCACCCTCTAATTGGATATGGAATTCAACCATGTTGTGGTCGCTCCTTGCAATTTAAGTAAATGTGAATTCAATCCTTTCCCTTTGCAATAACCTGCAGTTACGATCTGTTACAGTTAAAGGCGAGGGAGAGAACATTAGCCAGATTCTCACCGCCCATAACAGGTCCCTATCGCTGCCCAACATTAACTGCAATCACTTCATAATCTGACAGCACCCCAGTGAATGAATACAGCTCACATTCTCATTTATATCCGCATCACCCTGAGACATTTAATATAGAAAATAACTGGATTAAAAGAACATTTTAATGGCAATGAACACATGGGACAAGGAAGATGGAGGAAAGGAAGATCGTGATATTCTCTTAATTACTGGGTCTGACAGGAAAGCAGCAAAAGAATCACTTCAGGCCAAACAGAGCAAATTTCCAGACCCAGAATGGGAGCAGTAATACAGTGAGACAGGGATTTTTACACTCAGCAACTGGTTACAATGAATTGCAGGGAGCTATAATGGATACACGACACACATCAGAAATCATTTTACCTGTAGAGGTTTCAGTAACACTGAAAATGGACATGCGATTAATTAAACTCTCATTTCAGTAATGATGACTTAAGGTGCTCGAGGCATAGGGCCAGAGGGACAGGATTAGGCCATTCTGCCCTTCCAGCCTGCTCCGCAATTTATTTCGATCATTGCGGAACTGTACATTTAAGAAAAAAGCACAGAAGAAAGAAGGAGGATGAGTCGGCCATACGGCCACTCGAGCTTGTTCCGCCTTTCAATAAGATCATGGCTGATCTTCGACCTCCACTTTCCCGCACGATCCCCGTATCCCTTGATTCCCTTAGAGTCCAATAATATATCGATCTCAGCCTTGAATATACTGAACGACTGAGCATCTACAGCCCTCTGTGGTAGAGAATTGCAAAGATTCACAACCCTCTGAGTGAAGAAATTTTTGCTCCGCTCAGTCCTAAATGGCCGACCTCTTATCCTGAGAATATGATCCCTAGTTCGAGCCTCTCCAGCCAGGCGAAATATCTTCTCAGTATCTACCCTGTCAAGTCCGCGAAGAATTAAAAATGTTTCAATGAGATCACCCATTGTTCTTCTAAACTCCAGAGAATATAGGCCCATTCTACTCAATGTCTCCTCATAGCACACCCCTCTCAAGTCAAGAATCAATCGAGCCACCCTTTGTTGCGCCGCCTGTAAGGCAAGTATATCCCTCCTCAGTTTAGGAGATCAAAACTGTACGCAGTACTCAAGCTGTGGCTCAGCTAGTGTACTATACAGTTCTAGCATAACCTCCCTGCTCTTATATTATCTGCCTTGGCTAATAAAGAAATGTATCCCGTATGCCTTTTTAACAAACTTATCTACCTGTCCTGCTACCTGCAGGGATCTGTGGGCATGTACTCTAAGGACCCTCTGTTCCTCTACACCACACAGTATCCTCCAATTTATTGTGTATTCCACTGCCTTGTTTGCTCTCCCCAAATGCAATACCTCAAACTTCACCGGGTTGGATTCCATTTGCCACTTTATTGTCCACCTGACCAGTCCATTGATATATTCCTGCAGTCTACAACTTTACTACTCAATATCAACCATACCAGCAATTTTTGAATCATCTGCAAACTTTTTAATCATGCCCCCTGCATTGAAGTCTAAATCATTAATACATACCACAACAAGCAATGGACCTAGTACTGAGCACTGCGGAACCCCACAGGAAACAACGTTCCAGTCACAAAAACATCCGTCGACCATTCCCCTTTACTTCCTGCCACTGAGCCAATTTTGGATCCAACTTGCCACTTTGTCTTGGATCCCATGGGCTTTCACTTTTCGAACCTTCCCAAAACAAATCCATGTTGACTGTCCTTGATTAATCCGTGCATTTCTAAATGACAATTAACACTGTCCCTCAGAATTGTTTCCAATAATTTGCCCATCACCGTGGTTATGTTGACTAGCATTTAATTAGTCGTCAATCCCTTTCTCCCTCTTTAAACAACGGTGCAATAATAGAAGTCCTCCAATCATCCGGCACCGCGCCTGTAGACAAGGAGAATTGCAAAATGATGGTCACAGCCTCCGATATTTCATCCCGTGCTTCACTGAACAGCCTTGGATACATTTCATCCGGGCCTGGCGATTTATCTACCTTCAAAGTTGCTAATCCCCTTAATATTTCCTCCTCCATTATGTTTACCCAATCCAATATTTCACATTCCTCCTGCTTAACAATGTCTGCATCGTCCCCCTCTTTTCTGACGACAAGCAGAAAGTATTCATTAAGAACCATACCCACATATTCTGCCTCCACACACAGTTTACCTTTTCGGTCTCTAATCGGTCCTACTCTTTCCTTCGTTATCCACTTGCTCTTTATGTAATTATAAAACATTTTGGGGTTTTCTTGATTTTACAGACCAATGTTTTGTTCGTGCCCTCACTTTGCTTTCTTAATTTCCTTTTTAATTTCAACCTTGCACTTTCGAAACTCCTTGAGGCTTTCTGCAGTACTGAGCTCTCAGCATCTAACATAAGCTTCCCTTTATTGCCTCATCCTACTCTGTATGCTTATTGACATCCAGGGGGATCTCGATTTAGCAATCCCACCCTTTTTCTTTTTGGGAACATATCTGCTCTCAATCCCTCACTAACTCCCGCTTGACTGCCTCCCACTGCTCTGGACACTCATTTAACTTCAAGGAGCTGTTTCCAGTCCACTTTTGTTAAATCACTTCTCAGCTGAGTAAAATTTGCTTTTCCCCTAATTGAGAACTTTTGCTCCTGTTCTATCTTTGCTCTATTCCATAACTATGCTAAAGCTAACTGAATTATGATTACTACCATCATAATGGTCTCCCACTGATACTCTTACCATCCGCCCAGCTTCAATCCCAAAAACTAAATCCTAAACTGCCCCCTCCCTTGCTGGAATTGCGACGTAGTGGCTAAAAATGTTCATCTGAATCTAGGATTGCAACGGGATCTTGATAAATTGGGCCAGTGGGCCGACGAATGGCAGATGGAGTTTAATTTAGATAAATGTGAGGTGATGCATTTTGGTAGATCAAATCGGGCCTGGACCTACTCCGTTAATGGTAGGGCGTTGGGGTGAGTTATAGAACAAAGAGATCTAGGAGTACAGGTTCATAGCTCCTTGAAAGTGGAGTTACAGGTGGATAGGGTGGTGAAGAAGGCATTCGGCATGCTTGGTTTCATTTGTCAGAACATTGAATACAGGAGTTGGAATGTCTTGTTGAAGTTGTACAAGACATTAGCAAGGCCACACTTGGAATATTGTGTACAGTTCTGGTCACCATATTATAGAAAGGATATTATTTAACTAGAAAGAGTGCAGAAAAGATTTACTAGGATGCTACCGGGACTTGATGGTTTGACTTATAGGGAGAGGTTGGATAGGCTGAGACTTTTTTCCCTGGAAAGTAGGAGGTTAAGGGGTGATCTTATAGAAGTCGATAACATAATGAGGGGAATAGATAAGGTCGATCGTCAAAATCTTTTCCCAAAGGTAGGGGAGTCTATAACGAGGGGACATAGATTTAAGGTGAGAGGGGAGAGATACAAGAGGGTCCAGAGGGGCAATTTTTTCACTCAAAGTGTGGTGAGTGTCTGGAACGAGCTGCCAGAGGCAGTAGTAGAGGCGGGTACAATTTTGTCTTTTAAAAAGCATTTGGACATTTACATGGGTAAGATGGGTATAGAGGGATATGGGCCAAGTGCAGGCAATTGTGACCAGCTTAGTGGTATAAACTGGGCGACATGGACATGTTGGGCCGAAGAGCCTGTTTCCATGTTGTAAACTTCTATGATTCTATCTATAAGGAATGTTATGATTTTTACACCCTCTGTATCTTGTACACTGATTCTATTCCAGTTAAGATTCGGGAAGTTGAAATCCCTGACTATTACTGCCCTATTTCCTTTGTACTTCTCTGAAATTTGTCAACATATTTGCTATTCTAACTCCCTCTGACTGTTTGGAAGTCTATCATACACTCTCAGAAGTGTGACTGCCGCTTTTTTGTTCTTCCGCTCAACCCATATTGCCTCATTTGATGATCCTTTGATCATAACTTCCCTCCTCCCAGCTGTAATTGCTCTTTAACCAATATTGTCACCCACCATCCTTTTTAATCCCCACTCCATCTCGTCTGAATAACCTCTTGCCAGACCTCACTGTCGATCGATGTCAAGTCAGTATTTTTTTCCCATCCCTCAGTGTCTATCGATGTCCAGTCAGTATTCTGTTCTCAGCCCTCATTGTCCAAATGTCAGGTCAGTGTTCTGTTCCCAGCCCTCAATCTCCATCGATGTCCTGTCAGTATTCTGTTCCCAGCCCTCACTCTCTATTGATGTCAGGTCAGTATTCTGTTCCCAGCTCTCACTCTCTATTGATGTCCGGTCAGTATTCTGTTCCCAGCCCTCAATCTCTATCGATGTCCGGTCGTTATTCTGTTCCCAGCCCTTGCTGTCTATCGATGACCGCTGAGTATTCTGTTCCCAGCCCTCAATCTCTATCGATGTCCGGTCGGTATTCTGTTCCCAGCCCTTGCTGTCCATCGATGACAGCTGAGTATTCTGTTCCCAGCTCTAATTGTCTATCGATGTCCGGTCATCAGCCTGATCCTAGTCCTCACTGTCTATCGTTGTCTTGTCAGTAATCTGTTCCCACCCTCACTGTCAATCGATGTCCGGTCAGTATTCTGTGCCCATTCCTCACTGTTAATCAATGTCCGGTCAGTATTCTGTTCCCAGCCCTCATTCTCTATCGATGTCCGGTCAGTATTCTGTTCCCAGCCCTCGCTGTCTATCGATGTCTGGTCGTCAGTGTGTTCCCAGCTCTCACTTTCAATCGATGTCCTTTCTGCAGCCTTTTCCCAGCCCTCACTGTCTATCGATGTCCGGTCAGTATCCTGTTCTCAACTCTCACTATCTATTGATGTCCGTTCAGTATTCTGCTCCCAGCTCCCAATGTCTATTGGTGAACAGTTAGTTTTCTGTTAACTGCCCTCCATGTCGATCGATGCCCGATCATCATCCTGTTCCCTGCCCTCGCTCTCTATCGACGTCTCGTCGTCAGTCAATTCCCTTCCATCACTCCCAATCGATGTTCGGTCATCAGAATCCACCCTGCCCTCACTCTCTATCGATGTCCGGTCATCGGTCAGTTTCCAGCGCTCACTGTCGATCGATGTCCAGTCATCAGTCTGTTCCAAGCTCTCACTCTCTATTCATGTCCGGTCAGTGTTCTGTTCCCAGCTCTCACTCTCTATTCATGTCCGGTCAGTATTCTGTTCCCAGCTCTCACTCTCTATTCATGTCCGGTCAGTATTCTGTTCCCAGCTCTCACTCTCTATTCATGTCCGGTCATCAGCCTGTCCCCAGCTCTCTCTGTCTATCGATATCTGGTCATCGGCCTATCCCCAGCTCTCTCCATCTATCGATCTCCGGTCATCAGCCTGTCCGCAGCTTTCTCTGTCAAAAATGTCCGGTCATCAGCCTGTCCCCAGCTCTCCCTGTCTAATGATATCCGGTCATCAGTCTGTTCACAGCCCTCACTGTCTTTCAATGTCCGGTCAGTATTCTATTCCCAACCCTCACTGTCTATCGATGTCCGGCCACCAACCTGTTCCCAGCCCTCATTTTCAATCGCTATCAGGTCAGCAGTCTCTTAACAGCCCTCACTGTCTTTCGATGTCCCGTCTGCAACCTGCTTTTAGCCCTCACTCTCCATCGATGTCCTGTCTGCACCCCGTTCCCTGTCCTCGCTGCCTATCGATGTCCGGTCTGTAGCCTGCTCGCAGTCCTCGCGACCCATCGATGTCCGGTCATCAGCCTGTTCCCTTCCCTCACTGCCCATCGATGTCCTGTCTGCACTCCGTTCCCTGTCCTCGCTGCCCATCGATGTCCGGTCTGCAACCTGTTTCCTGCCCTCACTGTCTATCGATGTCTGGTCAATAGCTTGTTTCCTGCCCTCAATATCCCACTTTAATCCGGTAACCACAATTAAAGAGGACCCCACATCCCAGAATTGAGCAGAACAGCCCTGAGAAGGACACTCTAACATTTGGAATTTAATTACTGAATGAACACAGCAGAGTGAAGGACCTCACCAGAACAATATGAGATCGAGATGAAGGAACAACACCATTGCTCTCAGAATACAGCTAATAATTTTCATGACTTAATTAATATTATCAAAATTGTGCAGTCTTTGGGTTTTCCAATTCAATCCCAGCACTAAATATATTCTCTCACAATAGGGACTGAGATCGGTTGTCGCAACCTGTTTGTTCAGATAAGTAAAACTAATTTGAACGATGCTGCAACCTCAAGTCCCCAGTGGATATACCACAGGATATAAATTAAAGGCTCTGGGAAAGTATCGCCTCAGAGTTGAAACCAGAAAGATTGCCTGCAGCACGAAGGGACAGATCACTTCACACTGAAAATGGGTGCAACACTTTACAGCGTCGAGAAAATATATTACATGATCCTTGCCGTCATTGGTGTGCCTGGTAAGCGAATATAACCATTTAAGTTGTGTGAATCTCTGAGTGAGCTGTCCTCTGGTTTTACTCTGTAATTGATAAAGTTATATGCTGGTCTAGTGGTGAGCATTACACAGTTAGCGGTACAGTGATATCAATTCAATAAATCAGATGTCACATTTGTTCACGATCCTTACCTTATCTGAATATAAATATTTCAGCCGAAGTCTCATGGTTAAGTTACAGGATCAAATTATTACCTTTAGTGGATGGTTGTGGAAATTTGAAGCTGCATTCAGTACTGTCAAATGTCCGGGGATGTTTATAACTGTGAGCGTCTGTCACTGCAGAATTTTACTGAATGTGGGTCACTAATCGGAGTGAGACACCTGACCCCAGTGACCATGTATTACTGGGAGTATCTGTCAGTGTAGAATTGTACTGCGTGTGGGTCTCTAATCGGAGTGAGACACCTGACCCCAGTGATCATGTATTACTGGGAATATGTGTCAGTGCAGAATTGTACTGAGTGTGGGCCGCTAACCGGAGTGGGACACCTTACCCCAGTGACCATTTATTACTGGGAGTATGTGTCAGTGTAGAATTGTACTGAGTGTCCGTCACGAATCGGAGTGGGACACCTGATCCCATTTACCATTTATTACTGGGATTATCTGTCAGTGTAGAATTGTAGTGAATGTGGGTCATTAACCGGAGTGGGACACCTGGACCCAGTGATCATTTATTAACGTGGATATTTGGCAACTATTTATCAATGTTGGTCGGAAGAAATACTTCCTCGCATCTATACTAAAGTTGCCCAATGATACTCCTGATTCTGATTCCTCCAGTCTTGCAGCATTGATGCATTTGTGAATTTTGTCCCGTCCTCACTTTCCTTATCGCTAGATTTATCTTACCTGGTGCTGCTCGGTCGCATCTGTGATGTCTAATTTTGAGCCTGAAGAGACTGTGCCAAATTCTGTCTGGATTTCACTCAGTGATCTAAGGAGGGCGCAGACTTACATTTGGTCTAACTTCAGGCAGACTCATTTTTCCTCCTTTCTCAGAAATAATTCTCGTGTCATAACTGGACCTCCAATATTCTCTATGGCTCTGATCATTTCGCTTCCTTCATTTAATCTCCTATTGAGCTTCAGTATAAATGATGTTGGTTTATTGCATAGAATTACATCGAATCTACAGCGCAGGGACAGACCATTCGGCCCAACAAGTCCATGCCGGTGTTTATACTCCACACGAGCATCTGTCCTTTCTATTTCATCTCACCCTATCAGCATATCCTTCTATTCATTTCTCCCATACATGTTCATTTAGCTTCCTCTTAAATACATCTAAGCTAGTCGCCTCAACTACTCCAATCTGCCATATTGCGGTCTGAACAAAATCCTTTCAAAATCCTGAAATCAGACAAACCAGAAGCAACCGACCAAGGTAAACCTGTAAAATTTCCGCCGAGTCTCGGGAATGATATAAGCTGTCTGATCACAGGTCCACTTTTACAGCCTATACTTGCACCCTAACCAGTCGCACGCTAACCAGTTACACTTTAACTAGTCACTTTCTAACTAGTCACACCTTGAACAGCCACATCCTAACCAGACTCACCCTTACCAGTCACAGCCTAACCAGATTCACCTTAACCAGTCACACGCCAAACAGTCACAACCTAACCAGTCACAACCTAACCAGACAAACCTTAACCAGTCACACGTTAACCAGTCACACCCTAACCAGTCACAACCTAACCAGACAAACCTTAACCAGTCACAGGCTAACCAGTCACACCCTAACCAGTCACACGCTAACCAGTCACATTATTACCAGTCATATTCTAACTGGTGACACCTTATCCAGTCACACCCTAACCGGTCACACCGTAAACGGTCATATTCTAATCAGTCACATTCTAACCAGTAACTTTCACACATCAGTCTTCTCCATCCAGCATCATAGAATCAAAGTGAATACAAACCTGATAAAAGCGCAGAATACCAAAGAATAAATCCCTTCCCATTAACTCATTAACTCACACTGTACACAATCCTAATAATGAAACCCCATCCCTTTCACTCCTACTGTATAGAATCCCACACACCAAACCCCTTCCCATTCACTCCCACTGTGCACAATCCTAATAGTTAAACGCCTTCCCATTCACTCCCGCCATACAGAACCAAAATGGACAAACCCCTTATCATTCGCTCCCACTGTACAGTATCGCAATAATTAAACACCTTCCCATTCATTCCCACTGTACAGAATCATATTGACCAAACACCTTCCCATTCCATCACACTGAATAGAATCACAATGACCAAACCCCTTCCCATTCACTCCCACTCTACAGAATCAAAATGACCAAACCCCATCCCATTCACTCCAACTGTACAAAATCACAATGGAACACACCCATTCCCATTCACTCCCACTGTACAGAATCACAATGACCAAACCCCTTCCCATTCACTCCCACTGTACAGAATCAAAATGAACAAACCCCATCCCATTCACTCCCACTGTACAGAATCACAATGAGCAAACCCCATCCCATTCACTTCCACTGTACAGAATCACAATAACACAACATCTTCCATTTCACTCCCGCTGTAGAGGATTCCAAAGGACCAAACCCCTTCTCATTCACTCCAAATGTACAAAATCCCAATGACGAAACCCCTTCACATTCACTACCACTGTACAAAACCCCAATGACGAAACCCATTCCCATTCACTCCCACAGTACAAAATCCCAATGACCAAACCCCTTCCCATTCACTTGCACTGTACAGAATCACAATGAACAAACCCCTTCCCATTGTGTGAATGGGAAGAGGTTTGGTCAATTGGGATTATATACATTTGGAGTGAACATATTCACATTCACTCCCAATGTATATAATCCCAATGAGCAAACCGCTTTCCATTCACTCCCACTTTACAGAATCCCAATGAGCAAACCCCTTTCCATTCACTCCCACTGTACAGCATCCCAATGACCAAATCCCTTCCCATTCACTGAAACTGTACAGAACCCCAATGACCAAACTCCTTCCCATTCACTTGCACTGTACAGAATCCCAATGCCACAACACCCTCCCATTCACTCCCACTGTACAGGATTCCAAAGGATCAAACCCCTTCCCATTCACTCCCACTCTATCGAATCCCAATGATCCAACACCTTCCCATTCACTGCCACTGAACAGGATCCCAAATGAACAAACGTCTTCCCATTCACTCCCACTGTGCAAAATCGCAATGACCTAAACATCTTCCCATTTACTCCCACTGTGGAGAATCCAAAAGGGCCAACCCCTTCCCATTCACTCCCAATGTACATAATCCCAATGACTCAACAGCTTCCCATTCACTCCCATTGTACAGAATCCCAATGACCTTACACCTTCCCATTCACTCCCACTGTACAAAATTCCAATGTCCTAACACTTTCCCATTCCCTCCCACTGATCAAAATCCCAATGACCAAACATCTTCCAATTCACTCCCACTGTGCAGAATCCCAAAGGACCAAATCCCTTCCAATTCGCCTCCCACTCTACCGAATCCCAATGTCCCACTGTTCGAAATCCCAATGACCAAACCCCTTCCCATTCTCTCCCACTGTACGGAATCACAATGAAAAAAAAACCCTTCTCACTCACTCCCACTGTAACGAATCCCAAGGGACCAAACGCCTTCCCATTCAGTCCCACTGCACAGAATCCAAATGACCAAACATCTTCATATTCACTCCCACTTTACAGAATCCCAAAGGACCAACCCCTTCCCATTCACTCCCAATGTACATAGTCCCAATGGCCAAACCCCTTCCCATTCACTCCTTCTGTACAATATCCCAATGACCAAACACCTTCTCATGTACTTCCACTGCACAGAATCCCAAAGGACCAAACCCATTCCCATTCACTCGCACTGTACAGAATCGCAATGACGCAACACCTTCCCATTCACTCCCACTGAATAGGATCCCAAAGGACCAAACCCCTTCCAATTCACTCCCACTGTAACGAATCTCAATGGACCAAATCCCTTCCCATTCACTCCCACTGTATAAAATCCCAAAGGAACAAACCCCTTCCCATTCGTTCCCTCTGTACAGAATCCCAATCGCTAAAACCCCTTGACATTTACTCCCAATATAGAGAATCCCAATATGTCAACCCACTTTCCATTCACTCCCACTGTACAGAATCCCAAATGTGTCAAACCCCTTCCCAGACCAAAGCGCTTCCCACTCACTCCCATTGTATGGGATACCAATGAGTCAAACCTCTTCCCACTCACTCTCAATGGCCTAAACCCCCTTCCATTCAATCCATTGCACAGATTCCCAATGGAATCAGAATATCAATTGAACTGCACCAGCAGAAACAAATGTTAACTATTTACTAACAGATGAACAGCAGGACAGCAGTTTTACAGTATTCAAAGTTTGTTAATAATGACTTATTCTTTCCCTGTGTATAGTTACTGCAAACACTTTAGTTTTGTTGGTGCTGATTAATCCATTTACCCCGATGCGGTCCTGAGAGTTTCTGGTTCATGAGTGTTGAAATTTATAACCTTGCTATTCCAAAGACTGAATATTGGGCAGTGGTTATTGATTCGCCCACTTGTGTAACTGATGAAGGTTTATTCAACCTGTTCTTATGCTTGATTCAGAGTCTCTACACATGCAACCTGAACCGATCCATGCCCTGAGCTCAGTGAGGTGTGTTCCTGTGAGGAGAGACACGTATTACTGAAGAACAAATATATTGGGTTTCCATAATACAGAGATCTGTCGGGGCAGTAAATAATAAATTAGTAAACTCTTAATAATGAAAAAAATAGTGCACTGCTTCAATAAATTAATCACTTCAATATCTGCAACATTACAAAATGACTGGTGACTGTGATCAACTAATACTCGTGTTGTTTAAAGACTGATGACTGTGATTAACTAATACTCATGTTGTTTAATGACTGGTGACTGTGATTAACTAATACTCATGCTGTTTAATGACAGATGACTGTGATTAACTAATACTCATGTTAGTTAATCACAGTCACCAGTCATTAAACAATACTGATGATGTTTAATCAATTTGTTCAATTATTATTTGAGATTGCTCAGTTGCTCTCCTCTCGAATCTCTCGCCCTTCTTCTGGATCTGAATCTTCATCCATTGATTCGTTCTGACCCGACTCTCCGAGGACACACGGCATTTCGTTGTCTGAGGAGACTGCTCGGCTCCAGATTTTCATTTTAAAAATTAGAAAAATGGAAAATAGGAGCAGCAGTAGTCCGTTCGACCTTTCGAGCCTGCTCCGCCATTCAATATGATCATGGTTGATCCTCGATCTCATCACGATATTCCTGCTCTTTCCCCGTACACTTTGATGCCTTTTGTATCTAGAAGACTATCTAGCTCCTTCTAAAGATATTCAGTGAGTTGACCTCCACAGCCTTCAGTCGTGGAGAATTCCACAGGTTCACCACCCTCTGAGTGAAGAAATTTCTCCTCATCTCAGTCCAAAATGCCCAACCCCGTATTCTGAGACTGACCCCCTCGTTCTAGACCCCCCAGCCAGGGTAAAAATCCTCTCTGCATCCATTCTGTCCAGCACTGTCAGAATTTTATATGTTTAAGTGAGATTCCCTCTCATTCTTCTAACCTCGAGTGAATACAGGCCGAGTCGACCCAATCTCTCCTCATACGACAGTCCTGCCATCCCAGCAATCAGTATGGTGAACCTTCGCTGCACTCGCTCTATGCAATATATGCTTTCTTAGGTAAGGAGACCAAAACTCCATACAATACTCCAGTTGTGATCTCACCAAGGCCCTGCAAAACTGCAGTAAAACATCCGTGCTCCTGTACTCAAATCCTCATGCAATGAAGGCCAACGTACCATTTGTCTTCCTAACTGCTCGCTGCACCTGCATGTTTGCGTTCAGTGACTGGTGCACAAGAACTCCCAGGTCTCTTTGGACATCAACATTTCCCAATATATCACCAGTAAAATATACTCTGCCTTTCTGTTTTTCCTTTCAAAGTGGATAACTTCACATTTATCCACATTATACTGCATCTGCCATGTATTTGCCCACTCACTCAACTTGTCTAAATCGCCTTGAAGTCTCCTTGCATTCTTCCCACAACTCACCATCGCACCTTGTTTTGTGTCCTCACCAAACTTGGAAATATTACACTAGGTTCCCTCATCCAAATCATTGATACACATTGTGAATAGCTGGGGCCCAAGCACTGATCCCACTGCGGTACCCCACTAGGCACAATCTGCCACCCCTTAAAAGACGTGTTTATTTCTACTCTCTGTTTCCTGTTTGTTAACCAATTTTCAATCGATGCCCTGGATTACCCCCAATCGCATGTGCTTTAATTTTGCACACTGATCTCTTATGTGGTACTTTATCAAAGGCCTTCTGAAAATCCACTGGTTCTCCCTTATCTATTCTACCAGTTACATCCTCAAAAAACTCCAGTCGGTTTGTCAAACATGATTCCCCTTTCATACATTCATGTTGACTTTGTCTAATCCCGTTGATATTTTCTAAGTACCCTCTTATCACATCCTTTATGTCAGAATCTAGCATTTTCCCTATTACTGATGTTAGGCTAACTGGTCTGTAGTTCCCTGTTTTCTCTCTCCCCCCTTTTAAAAAAAATAGTGTGTTTACATTTGCCAATCTGCAGGAATCGTTCCATAACCGATAGAATTTTGGAAGATGACAACTAATTCATCCACTATTTCCATGGTTACTCTTTTAGTGCTCTGGGATGCAGGTTATCAGGCCCATTAATTTCTCCAGCACTATCTTTTTACTAATTCTAATTTCCTTTGTTTCCTCCTTCTCACTAGTCCCTTGGTTCCCTAGCATTTCTGGGAAGTTCATTCTGTCTACGTCCGTGAAGACAGAACCAAAGTATGTGTTTAAATGCTCTGCAATTTCCTTGTTCCCCATTATAAATTCTCCCGTTTCTGACTGTAAGGGACCTAAATTTGTCTTCACTAATCTTCTTCTTTTTACATACTTGTAGAAGCTTTTACAATCCACTTTTATGTTCATTGCAAGTTTACTCTCATACTCTATTTTTCGCCTCTTACTCAATCTCTTGGTCTTTTTTGCTGAATTCTAAACTGCTCCCAATCCTCATCCTTGCTACTTTTTCTGTCAACTTTATATGACTCCTCTTTGAATCTAATACTATTCTTAATCTCGTTTGTTAACACATGTCATCGATGACGACGAACACCTCGCTAAGGCCATCCCCACACCTCCACTACTCGCCTTCAAACAGCCACCCAACCGCAAACAGACCAACGTTCGCAGCAAATTACCCAGCTTTCAGGAGAACAGCGTCCACGACAACACACAACCCTGTCACGGCAAACTCTGCAAGACATGCCAGATCATCGACACAGATACCACCATCACACGAGAGGACGCCACCCATCAGGTACATGGTTCATACTCCTGTGACTCGGCCAACGTTGTCTACCTCATACGTTGCAGGAAAAGATGCAACGCTATAAACCAGATACATCGACGACATTTTCTTTCTATGGACCAACGGCGAAGAATCACTGAAGAGACTACACGATTACATCAACAAGTTCAATCCCACCATCAAGCTCGGACATGGTACATTGTCGAGACCATGCAGACACTGCGACAACGGATGAACGGACATCGCGCAAAAATCGACAGACAGGAGGGTTCCCTCCCAGTCGGGGAATACTTCAGCAGTCAAGGACATTCAGCCACCGATCTTCGGGTAAGCTTTCTCGAAGGCGGCCTTGGAGATACACGACAATGCAAAATCGTCGAGCAGAAATTGATAGCCAATTTCCGCACCAATGAGCACGGCCTCAACAGGGATCTTGGGTTCATGTCACGCCACACGTAACCCCACCAGCGAATAAAAGTTATCTGTTTTTCATACAACTGGTCATCCCCTGTCTTTCTCTTCCTTTCGGATGTTTCTCCCTCTCTCTCTCTCTCTGTCTTGTAAACAATTTTACAACACCAAGTTATAGTCCAGCAATTTTATTTTAAATTCACAAGCTTTCGGAGGCTACCTCCTTCCTCAGGTGAACGATTTCCACATCGTTCACCTGAGGAAGGAGGTAGCCTCCGAAAGCTTGTGAATTTAAAATAAAATTGCTGGACTATAACTTGGTGTTGTAAAATTGTTTACAATTGTCAACCCCAGTCCATCACCGGCATCTCCACATCATCTCTGTCTTGTGTTCTGGCCGGTTGTATATTCGGTGGTCCTTTCGGTAACACCTCTCTGTCTGAACATTTGATTGACTTGACAACGGGCAGTTGGAAAGATTATCTGTAATCACCGGGTATTGTTCTCTGAATATAAATGCGAATCGTTCAAGGATTTCCACATTCACTTGACGAAGGAGAAAGCCTCCGAAAGCTTGTGATTTTCAAATAAAATTGTTGGACTATAACCTGATGTTGTAAGGTTCTTTACATGTGTTAACGTTTACAGATGGTTTCTCTGAGATACTGACATTCGCCCAGTGTCATCATCTAAATAAAGACGCTCACCCAGGAACATGCTGTAAATACAAACATCACGCAGGAAGATCCTGTAAGTGCTGACACTCACACAGGAAGATCCTGCAAATATAGAAACTCATTCAGGAAAAAAAGCAGCAAATACTGACACTGACCAAAGAATAATCTGTAAATACAGACATACACTCTGGAACATCCTGTAAATACTGACACTCGCTCAGGAACATCCTGTCAATACTGATACTCACGCAGAAACAGTCTGTAAATACCGACATTCACCCAGGAACATCCTGTAAATACTGACACTCATACAAGTGCATTCAGTTAATACTGACACTCTCTCGGAAAAAAAAAAAACCCTGTAAATTCTGACACTCACCCAGGAACCACCTGTAAATCCTGACACTCACCTACGAACAATCTATAAATACTGACACTCACCGAGTAACATCCTGTAAATACTGACACTCACCCAGAAACATCGTCCAAATACTGACACTCTCGTCGGAACAACCTATAAATACTGACACTCACCTAGGAACAAACTGTAAATACTGACACTCATTCAGGAACATCCTGTATATATTGAAACTCACTCAGGAACGGCTTGTTATTACAGACACTCACTTGGGAACATCCGGTAAATAATGACACTCACACAGGATTATCCAGTAAATCCTGAAATTCACTTAAGATCATCCTGTAAATACTGACACTCACTCAGGAGAATCCTGTAAATAACGACACTCACTCAGGATCGTCAATTAAATACTGACACTCAATCAGGAACATAGTGTAAATATCGACATTCACTCCGGATCAACCTGTAAATACTGACACTCACTCTGGAACGCCGTGTAAATATTGAAACTCACTCAGGAACGGCCTGTAAATACTGACAGTCACTCAGGAACTTTCTATAAATACTGACACTCAGGCGCATCCTGTAAATACTTGCACTCACGCACGAACTTCCTGTAAATACAGGACTCACAGAGGAATATTCCGTCAATACTGACATTCACTCAGAAACATCCTGCAAATACCGACATCACTCAGGATCGTCCTGTAAATACTGACACTCAATCAGGAACATACTGTAAATAATGATCCTTGCCCAGGAACATCCGATAAATACTGACACTCACCTGGTACATCCTATAAATACTGACACTCACCTGGTACATCCTGTGAATAAAACATCATGCAGGAAGATCTTGTAAATACTGACACTCACCCAGGAACATCCTGTAAATACTGACACTCACTCATGAACATCCTCTCAATATTGACATTCACCTGGTTCATCCTGTAAATACTGATACTCACCCAGGAAGATCCTGTGAATTCTGACACTCACACAGGAACATCCTGCAACACAGAAATGCACTCATGGACAACCTGCAAATACTGATCCTGACTCAAGGGCTTGTCTGTAAATACTCTCACTCACTCGGGACGTCCGGTTAATACAGACGCTCATCCTGGAACATTGTTAATTACTGACAGTCGTAAGGATCATACAGCAAATTACGACACTGAACCAGGAACATCCTGTAATTACTGAGAATCACCCAGAAACATCCTGTGAATACAGACACTCACTCAGGAATATCCTGTAAATACAGACACTCAATCAGGAACGTCCTGGAAATACTGACATTCGCCCAGTGTCATCATCTAAATAAAGACGCTCACCCAGGAACATGCTGTAAATACAAACATCACGCACGAAGATCCTGTAAGTATTGGCACTCACACAGGAAGATCCTGCAAATATAGAAACTCATTCAGGAAAAAAAGCAGCAAATACTGACACTGACCAAGGAATAATCCGTAAATAATGACACTCACTCAGGAACATCCTGTAAATACTGACACTGAACCAGGAATAATCTGTAAATACTGACATATACTCTGGTACATCCTGTAAATACTGACACTCACTCAGTAACACCTGTAAATACTGACACTCACTCAGTAACACCTGTAAATACTGACACTCACTCAGGAACATCCTGTAAATACTGATACTCACTCAGTTACACCTGTAAATACTGGCACTCACTCAGTAACACCTGTAAATACTGGCACTCACTCAGTAACACCTGTAAATACTGGCACTCACTCAGTAACACCTGTAAATACTGACACTCACTCAGTAACACCTGTAAATACTGACACTCACTCAGTAACACCTGTAAATACTGACACTCACTCAGTAACACCTGTAAATACTGACACTCACTCAGTAACACCTGTAAATACTGACACTCACTCAGTAACACCTGTAAATACTGACACTCACTCAGGAACAGCTGTGAATACTGACACACACTCAGGAACAGCTGTAAATACTGACACTTAATCAGTAACACCTTTAAATACTGACACTCACTCAGGAACATCCTGTCAATACTGATACTCACGCAGAAACATTCTGTAAATACTAACATTCACCCAGGAACAACCTGTAAATCCTGACACTCACTCAGGAACATCCTGTCAATACTGATACTCACGCAGAAACAGTCAGTAAATACCGACATTCACCCAGGAACATCCTATAAATACTGACACTCATACAAGTGCATTCAGTTAATACTGACACTCTCTCGGGAAAAAAAAAACCTGTAAATTCTGAAACTCACCCAGGAACAACCTATAAATCCTGACACTCACCGACGAACAATCTATAAATACTGACACTCACCGAGTAACATCCTGTAAATACTGACACTCACCGACGAACAATCTATAAATACTGACACTAACCGAGTAACATCCTGTAAATACTGATACTCATTCAGGAACATCCTGTAAATACTGATACTCAAGCAGAAACATTCTATAAATACCGACATTCACCCAGGAACATCCTGTAAATACTGAAACTCCTACAAGTAAATTCAGTTAACACTGACACTCTCTCGGGAAAAAAAAAACCTGGAAATTCTGACACTCACCCATGAACAACCTTTAAATACTGACAATGACACAGGAATGATCTGTTAATACGGACACTCACACAGGTACATCCTGTACATACTGACAGTCACCCCGGAACATCGTGTAAATACGGACACTCACTCAGGATCGTCAAGTAAATACTGACACTCACACAGGAACATAGTGCAAATATCGACATTCACTCCGGATCAACCTGTAAATACTGACACTCACTCTGGAACGCCGTGTAAATATTGAAACTCACTCAGGAACGGCCTGTAAATACTGACAGTCACTCAGGAACTTTCTATAAATACTGACACTCAGAAGCATCCTGTAAATACTGGCACTCACGCACGAACTTCCTGTAAATACAGGACTCACAGAGGAATATTCCGTCAATACTGACATTCACTCAGAAACATCGTGCAAATACCGACATCACTCAGGATCGTCCTGTAAATACTGACACTCAATCAGGAAGATACTGTAAATAATGATCCTTGCCCAGGAACATCCGATAAATACTGACACTCACCTGGTACATCCTGTGAATAAAACATCATGCAGGAAGATCTTGTAAATACTGACACTCACCCAGGAACATCCTGTAAATACTGACACTCACTCATGAACATCCTGTCAATACTGACATTCACCTGGTTCATTCTGTAATCACTGATACTCACCCAGGAAGATCCTGTGAATTCTGACACTCACACAGGAACATCCTGCAACACAGAAATGCAGTCATGGACAACCTGCAAATACTGATACTGACTCAAGGGCTTGTCTGTAAATACTCTCACTCACTCGGGACGTCCGGTTAATACAGACGCTCATCCTGGAACATTGTTAAATACTGACAGTCGTAAGGATCATACAGCAAATTACGACACTGAACCAGGAACATCCTGTAATTACTGAGAATCGCCCTGGAACATCCTGTGAATACAGACACTCACTCAGGAATATCCTGCAAATACAGACACTCAATCAGGAACGTCCTGTAAATACTGACACTCACTCAGTAACACCTGTAAATACTGACACTCACTCAGTAACACCTGTAAATACTGACACTCACTCAGGAACATCCTGTAAATACTGACACTCACTCAGGAACATCCTGTAAATACTGACACACACTCAGTAACACCTTTAAATACTGACACTCAGTCAGTAACACCTGTAAATACTGACACTCACTCAGTAACAGCTGTAAATACTGACACTCAATCAGTAACACCTATAAATACTGACACTCACTCAGGAACACCTGTAAATACTGACACTCACTCAGGAACACCTGTAAATACTGACACTCACTCAGTAACAGCTGTAAATACTGACACTCACTCAGGAACACCTGTAAATACTGACACTCACTCAGGAACACCTGTAAATACTGACACTCACTCAGGAACACCTGTAAATACTGACACTCACTCAGTAACAGCTGTAAATACTGACACTCACTCAGGAACACCTGTAAATACTGACACACACTCAGGAACACCTGTAAATACTGACACTCACTCAGTAACACCTGTAAATACTGACACTTAATCAGTAATACCTATAAATACTGACACTCACTCAGGAACATCCTGTCAATACTGACACTCACTCAGTAACAGCTGTAAATACTGACACTCACTCAGGAACACCTGTAAATACTGACACACACTCAGGAACACCTGTAAATACTGACACTCACTCAGTAACACCTGTAAATACTGACACTTAATCAGTAATACCTATAAATACTGACACTCACTCAGGAACACCTGTAAATACTGACACACACTCAGGAACACCTGTAAATACTGACACTCACTCAGGAACACCTGTAAATACTGACACACACTCAGGAACACCTGTAAATACTGACACACACTCAGGAACACCTGTAAATACTGACACTCACTCAGGAACACCTGTAAATACTGACACTCACTCAGGAACATCCTGTCAATACTGATACTCACGCAGAAACAGTCAGTAAATACCAACATTCACCCAGGAACATCCTATAAATACTGACACTCATACAAGTGCATTCAGTTAATACTGACACTCTCTCGGGAAAAAAAAAACCCTGTAAATTCTGACACTCACCCAGGAACATCCTGTAAATACTGACACTCATCCAATAACATCCTGTAAATACTGACACTCACTCAGGAACATCCTGTAAATACTGACACTCACCCAGGAACATCCTGTAAATACTGACACTCATTCAGGAACATCCTGTAAATACTGATACTCAAGCAGAAACATACTGTAAATACCGACATTCACCCAGGAACATCCTGTAAATGCTGAAACTCCTACAACTAAATTCAGTTAATACTGACACTCTCTCGGGAAAAAAAAACCTGGAAATTCTGACACTCACCCAGGAACAACCTTTAAATACTGACAATGACACAGGAATGATCTGTAAATACGGACACTCACACAGGTACATCCTGTACATACTGACAGTCACCCCGGAACATCGTGTAAATACTGACACTCACTCAGGATACTCCTTCAAATATTCACACTCACACAACAACACTTTGTAATATTGGCACTTACCCAGGAACATTCTCTAAATACTGACGCTCACTCAGGAACATGCTGTAAATATTGACACTCACTCAGGAATATCCTCTAAATACGGACACCCTGATAGCTACATCCTGTGAATAGTAATACTCCATACGGTACTTCCTGTAATTACTGAGACTCATGCAGCAAAATCCAATGAATAACATGACTTTCCAAGCGACATGTTTTAATTACTGGCACTCCTGCAGGAACATTCTTTAAATACTGAACTTTACGAAAGAACATCCTGTAAATCCTGATACTCACTGAGAAACATCCTATAAATCCGGGAACTCGCCTGCGAACTTCCAACGAATAATGTGACGCAACTCGCAACATGTTGTATACACTGACATACTCTCATACCCTGTGTAAATACTGACATACTCCCAGACCCGGTGTATACACTGACATACTCCCAGACCCTGTGTAAATACTGACATACTCCCAGACCTGGTCTATATCGTGACATAATCCCAGACCCTGTGTATATAGTGACATACTTCCTGTACTATTTATTAATAATGACATTCTCCGAGGATTCTATGGCATCTCTGAGACACTCCAAGGTTCAGAACTTGATTGTAAAGATTCCCGGAGACTCCCTGAGAATCCTGTCTCACTGTCCGAACCCCGGTAAACGCTCAACCACTCCCAAACATTCTGTAAATACTGACAACTTCAATTACACTTCCTGTGAATATTGACACAATACCAGGGATCATATATCAATATTGACATTCTGTCCGGGACCCATTGTAAATACTAACACACCCCAAGGGCCCGCTTAAAGCAACATCACACTCAGGCTCCCGATCACACAGCTTAACTCCCAGGGGCCCATGTTGCATTAAATCTCACACCCAGAAGACCTGCGTAAACACATCTCCCATCCTCGAAACCCCATATAGTAATAGAGGCTATGCAGGAGACCCTGCAATTGTATCGTCCATCACGGAAAACCCCATTTAGATCTAACGACTTAACAGGAGACTCCGTAATTATATCTTCCATCCCGGAAACACCATATCTCCATCGAGACTTACCAGGAGACCCTCGAATTACAACTTCCATCCCGGAAAACCCCATATAGATAACGAAACATAGGAGGAGAACCTGTAATTACAACTTCCATCCCGGAAACCCCATATCTGTATCGAGGCTTACCAAGAGAACCTCTGATTAAAACTTCCATCCCGAAAAAAAACATATAGATTTAGAGACTTACCAGGAGACCCTGTAATTATATTTTCTATCCCGGAAACCCCATATGGGTATAAAAACTTACCAGGAGACCCCGCAATTCTGTCGCCCTTCCCAGAAACCCCATATCGATATGGAGACTTACCAGGAGACCCAGTAATTTCTCTTCGATCCCAGAAACCCTATATCGATGTAGAGACTTACCAGGAGACCATGTAATTACATTTACCATCCCGGAAGATCCATATATTTATAGAGAATTAGCAGGAGTTCCCGGAATTACATCTCCCATCCCAGAAAACCCATACAGATAAAGGGACATGCCAGTCGATATCGGAATTACATCTCCCATTCTGGAATCCGACATAGATATAAAGACTTCGCAGGAAACCTCCGCAATTACATCACCCATCCCAGAGACCGCTTCAAGATATAAAGACCTAAGAAGAGTGCCCGAAATTAGATCACCCATCCCGGAAACCCCACATCGATATCAAGACTTATCAGGAGACGCCTGTAATTACATTTAACATCCCAGAAACCCCACATAGATATTCAGAATTAGCAGCAGAACCCCGTCATTTTATCTCCCATTCCAGAAACCCCATATAGGTGCAGAGTCTTATGAGGAGACCCCGAAGTTACATCGCCCATCCCGGAAAACCCATATTGATATAGAGACTTACGTGGAGTCCCCGTCATTACATCTCCCATCACGGAAAACCCTTACAGATACAGGGACAGACCAAGAATTCCTGTAATTATAACTCCCATTCCTGATACCCCATACAGATTTAAAGACATCCAAGGAGACCGAGTTTCCATCCTGGAAACCATATACAGATGTAGACTTACCAGGGGATCCCTTAATTGCATTTCCAATACTGGAAACCCCATATAGATATAATTTCTCAGCAGAAGACCTCCGTAATTATATCTCCCATCGGAGAAACCCCAAAAAGATATAGAGACTGAAGAGGACAGCCCAGAATTACATCTCCCATCCCGGATAAATCATGTAGCTATGGAGACTTAGAAGGAAAACCCATAATTACCTTACATCCTGGAAACCGATATAGATATAGAGGTTTACGAGGAGACCCCGTAATTACATCTCCGATCCCGACAACCCCATATGGATATAGAGACTTAACAGGAGACCCCGTAATGACTTCTCGCATCCTGGAAACACATGTAGATATCGAGACTTACCAGGAGACCAAGCAATTTCATCTCGCATCCTGGAAACACATGTAGATATAGAGACTTACCAGGATACCCCATAATTACATCTCGCATCCTGGAAATACATGTAGATATAGAGACTTAGCAGGAGACCCCGTAATCACATCACGTATCCTGGAAACACATGTCGATATAGAGATTTACCAGGAGAACCCGTAATTACATCTCCTTCCCAGAGATCCCATATAAATATTGAAACCTACCAGCAAACATCGTAGTCACACATTGCGTCCCGAATCCCCCATATACAAATGCACGCTGAGCAGGAGCTCCAAGGAGAAGTGAAGATGCGGCAGTAAATTACGAGAACAGTAATACAGTGAAAGGTAGTTTACAAAACTAACAGATGAGCACAGAGGCTTATCAACGGGGATCGCATCATCAGCGGGGAGTAGACAGTAAACGGGAAGAACAGTATGACAGTGAAATACATGATATAGAATTAAAAGCTGATATAGAAGTTTACAGGAACACCAACGGCAGCGAGGAGGGGATTGTAATTTACAAGAACAGTAATACAGTGAAACATGGCTTGTAGAATTAATAGCTGGATATAGGATATAGAGGATTACCAGGGACACCAACAGAAGCGAGGAGGGAATTGTAAATGACAATAATAATAATAGAGTGAAAGCTGTTTTGTCGAGTTAATGGGTGAATAGAGAGACTAACCAGGAACACTAACTGCAGAAAGGAGGGGATGGTAGCTCACAAGAAATGTTATACTGTGAAACGTGGGACATATGAATAATAGCTCGATATAGAACTCACCAGGAATACCAAAATGAGCGAACTTGAAGAAATAAATGATAGGAACATGCGTACAGTTAATCGTGGATTATAGAATCGATAGTTTGATATAGAGACTTAACAGGCGCAGCAACAAGAGCAAGGAAGGGGAAGAAAATGAGAAGAACAGTAATACAGTTAAACATGGTTTAGGGAATTAATGATATAAAATATTACCAGGGACACCTGAAACAGCGAGGATGGGATAGTAAATCTTTTGAATAATCCGAAGTGCCAAATATATCCGAACAGCTAATCTTAGTCTATCATAATTTGCAGAAAGATAATCAAACTACCAGGAGAAACTCCTGCCCATTGTTGTAACATTCCAATCGATTGTAACCAGATTATGACCCATTGTTGTAACATTCCAATCTATTGTCCTCAGATTATGACCCATTCTTGTCACTTTCCAATTTATTGTTCTCAGATTCAGACGCTTTCTCCCACTCTCTGTCGAGCCGCTGATCCCTGTTAAGGCCGGAGTTGGTACTTCACCTGACAATATGGGATAACACATTGCACGGAGCTCCTTATTTACAGCAAAGGGACACTCTCCAGTGAAATAATTACGGCCCGTGGAGGCTGATTGAAGTACAGTCACTGAATAAACAGGTTCGGTTAACGCCTTTCAACCCAATACATTTTATATCACAACATATATTTATCCAAATATTTCACAGTTGTAAATCTAAAAGCTCAGCACATTATTTAAATTAATATTTGTAAGAACAGAAACTTTGAGACCCGCAATCTGACAGCATCGGTGTGAAGCGAGAGCAGCTTCAATTACAGATTGCAGATTATTTCTGAACGTGATTTATTAATTAATTTCAGTTAGTTTCTACCCATTTCAAAAGGGTTGGGTTTGCACTCAGAGATAGAAACAGAATCATTTTACCAGTCAGCTTGAAGACCACCCTGCCAATATTGGTGTAATCTCTGGATAACCCGTCAATATTGTTAAGTCAATGGATTATCTTGGAAATATTGGTACAGTCTCTGAGTTTACCTTTAAGTAACGGTACAATTTTTGGATTGTACTGTATATATTCGCACAGTCTATGGGTTTCCCTGCAAATATTCCTGCAGGCAACGATAACGGCTCTGGATAATTCTAAAATTATTGGGCCATCTCATGATTTCCCATTATTATTGAAACATCTTTGGATACTCCCCATGAATATTGGCACCAACTCTGCATCATTCTCCAAATACTAACAGTTTCTGGATCCCATGTAAATATTACTCCAGTCTCTTCACGTCCAGTAACGTTTAGTGCAGTCTATGGATCTACTTGTAAATATCGGTATATTGTCTGGATCGCTTTGCAACCGTTGTAGAGTGTGTGAATCCCCTTAAATAAGAGTTTTGCCTTACCCTCTCATAAGTTAGTAGCAAGAACACGTAGCCTTTGTAAATATTGGTAGAGTCTCTAAGTTTTCTAGTGTTATATTTAAACACTAACTACACCCGTTCTCAATATTTGTGCGTTCCCTGAGACTGACTATCACATTATAGGGACTGACCGAAAGTGTACTCTCCACGGTACACCTATACATAAGAACATAAGACATAGGAGCACAATGATGTCATACGGCCCCTCGAGCCTGCTCCACCATTCAATCAGATCACGGCGGATCTTCAACTTCAACTCCACTTTCCCGCCCGATCCCCGTATCCCTTGATTCGCTTCGTGTCCAAAAATCTGTCGACCTCAGTTTTAACTGCACTCAGCGACTGAGCTTCCACAGCGCTCTGGGGTAGAGAATTCCAAAAATTCACAATCCTGTGAGTGAAGATTTATTTTTCTCATCTCAATCCTAAATGAACGATCTCGTAATCTGAGACCATGACCACTTGTTTCAGACTCTCCAGCCTCGGGAAACCACCCCTCAGCATCTACCCTGTCAAGCCCTCGAAGAATTTTGTTTGCCTTTCAATGAGATCACCTCTCATTCTTCATAACTCCAGAGAAAAAAGGCCCAATCAACACAATTTCTCCTCAAAGGAGAACGCTCTCATCCCACTAATCAATCTCGTGAACCCTCGCTGCACTGAATCTAAAACAAGTACATCCTTCCTTCGGTAAGGAGGCCCAAACCGCACACAGTAAAACAGGCGTGGTCGAACTAAAGAGCTTTTTAATTGCAGCAAGATATCCTTACTCACATACTCCAACCACATGCCATAAAGCATAACATATCATTTGCTTTCCTTATTGCTTGCTCTCCCTGAATTTTAACTTTCTGTGATTCGTGTATAAGGACACCCATAGCCCTCTGAATATCAATATTTACCAGTCTCTCACATTTTAAAGAATATTCTGCCTTTCTATTCTTCCTACAAAGTGGATGATTTCACATTTCCTCACATTATACTTCATCTGCTGCCGATTTGCCCAATCACTTAAACTGTCTTTAAACCTTTGCATCCTCTCTGTGTCAATCTCACAGCTTACTTTCCCACCTCGCTTTGTACCGTCAGCAAACCTTGCTACATTACACTAGGTCGCCTCATCGAAGTCATTAATATAGATTGTAAATAGAGGAGGGCCATGGACTGATACTTGTGGCACCCCACTAGTTCAAACATGCCAACCCGGAAATGAACTGTTTATTCTTATTCTGTGTTTTGTGTCTGTCAGCCGATCCTCAAACCATGCTAATATATTACCCCCAACCCCACGGGTCCTTATCTTGTATGACAACCTCAACTGATGCACCTTATCAAACGCCTTTATAAAATCCAAACATGCTGCATCCACTGGTTCCCCCTTATCTGCCCTGCTGGTTAGACCCTCACGAAACTTTAATAGATTTGTCAAATACGATTTCCCTTTTATAAAACCGTGTTGACTCCGGCTAATCACATTATGAGTTTCTATGTGTCCTTTCATCACAGCCCAATAATAGATTCTATCATTTTCGCTACCACTGATGTCAGGCTAACTGGCCTGTAGTTCCCTGTTTTCTCTCACCTTCCTTTCTTGAATAGCGGGATTACATTTGCTGCCTTTGAATCGAGGGAATTCTTGAAGATGAAAACAAATGCATCCACTATCTCTGCAGCCATCTCTTTTAAAACCCGAGGATGTAAGCCATCAGATCAAGGCGATTTGTCCGCTTTTAGTCCAATTAATTTATCCAGTACCTTTTCTTTACTATTCTTAATTACTTTAAGTTCCTCACTCTCATTGGACCCCATGGCTAACCACTATTTCCGGTACCTTTTGTGCCTTCTACTGTGAAGACAGATAAAACATATTTGTTCAACGTCTCTGCAGATGAAGTTCAACGCAGAAAAGTGTGGAATGATATATTTCGGTAGGAAGAACGAGGAGAGGCAATATAAACTAAAGGGTATGAACTGAAAGGGGTGCAGGTACAGAGAGATCTCGAAGTATATGTGCACAAATCGTTGAAGGTGGCAGGGCAGGTTGAGAAAGCGGTTAAGAAAGCATATGGGATCCTGGGCTTTATAAAAAGAGGCACGGAGTACAAAAGCAAGGGTGTTATGATGAAGCTTTGTAAAACACTGGATCGGCCACAACTGGAGTATTGTTTCCAGTTCTGGGCACCGGACTTCAGGAAGGATGTGAAGGCCTTCGAGAGGGTGCAGATGAGATTCACTGGGATGATGCCAGGGATGAGAGACCTCAGAGACGTGCATAGACTGGAGAAGCTGGGGTTGTTCTCCTTATAGGAGAGAAGTTTGAGAGGAGATTTGATAGAGGTGTTCCAAATCATGAAGGGTCTGGACAGAGTAGATCGACAGAAAGTGTTCCCATTGGCGGAGGGGTCATGAACCAGAGGACAAAGATTTAAGGTGACTGGCAAAATAACCAAAGGAGACATGAGGAAAAACTTTTTGCACAGCGAGGCTTCACATCCTTCATAAAGTGCGGTGCTGAGACCAAGGCAGAATATTCCTGTTGTGGCCGAACCAGTGTTTTATAAAAGTTCATCATAACTTCTTTGCATTACTACTCTATGCCTGTATTTATAAAGCCCAGGATCCCGTACGCTTTCTTAAAATATCTTTACACAGCGAATGGTTGTGACCTGGAATGCACTGCCTGAGGGGGTGGTGGAGGCAGATTCAATAGCGCCTTTCAAAAGGGTATTGGATAAGTACGGGAATGGAAAATAATTGCAATGCTCCGGGGATAGGGCGGGGGAGTGGGACGAGTTGGATTGCTCTTGCTGAGAGACGGCACTGACTCGATGCGCTGAATGGCCTCCTCCCGTGCTGTTACCATTCTATGATTGTATGCTGAAGTACGGAACATCACGACCAGAATTCGAACCCACGCAATCTGAACACATGGCCTTAGACCATGCGGACATCCTCGCTCCCGGGTGCATCATTCAAATCCATTCATCAACCGGTAACTTTCTGTATCAGATTGCCGGAAATCCTAACATGGTTAGCGAGTTGCCGTCAAAAATGTAATATGTTTTTTATGTTTTGCCCATGTTGATTGTCATCCATTCTCATTATACAGACGGTATTTTGGGACTTGGTTAAAAATGTTCCGTGCTTATGTCAACAGGAATCTAGAAAGAATTTAAATTCTCCACCTCACTAAACACAACGGTAACTATTGCCCCCATTCTATCTTGCAACCACACCAAGTGCCGCCTCAATTGAAAAACCTTAACTAATACGATCCCCCTCTACGCCACTATTGAACAACCTCAGGTGTGTATAAACAAAGTGTGAGTGTGTTTGTTTGACTGTGATATTTTTGAAATAGCAGCCTCCAATCCCTCCATGTCTCTGGAAAGTTTGTTAGTGACGAAAGTCGAATCGTGCCCTGACAATATTGGAGCATCAATGTCCGGGCTCAGGCAACTCGACCGCGCTCTCGTCCAGTGTTGTCCAATGGAAAATGCTGACTAACCGCAGGTGTGACTGTGGAGACACCGTTTTATCCACATGAACGGATTTAGTGGAAACATCCCCCACACACAATACAAGGAAATGGACTTCACATGTGTGTATTTCATAACATCTTTCACCATTCAGTAACCAAGGAAGTAAAACACTCACAACGACGAAACAACACTCGCACACTCTGCTTTTTATCTTATCGTTTTACCAACAACACAAAAAGGATAAAGTTCACATGCAAATCGCATGCGAATATGAGTATTGAGATCACAGGCCCAAAGACTGTGTTCATTACTCATTTTTCAATTTAATAATTTCAATTGTAATTAACCACATCTGAATTCCCATTTGGCCATTAGAGCCCAGTTGCAACGGTATTGAACGACACGGAGGGATTGGAGGCTACTATTACTTAAATATCACAGTCAAAAAAACACACTCACACTTTGTATATGCACACTTGAGTTTAAAAATAGTGGCAGAGAGCAGGGATGGTATTAGTTAAGGTTTTTTTTAAATTGAGGCGGCACATGGTGTGGTTGCAGGATAAATAGACACACTCACACCTTGTATATACACACTTGAGGTTGTACAATAGTGGGGGACACAAGTTAAGGTTCTTTAATGAGGCGGCACTATTTAGGGTTATATGATAGAGTGGAGCAGTAATTACCGTTGTGTTTTAGTGAGGTGGGCAATTTAACAATTCAACACATGCAAAACACAAAAACTTATTTGAGCTTTGACTGACTCGGTAAACATGTTCGGATTCCCTTCAGACTGAAGCACAAAGTTATCGGTTGATTAATGGCGAATTGAATAATTATTCATCGTCTTTGAAGAGTTTGCTGTGGTTCTCGTAATTAATACAGTAAACTGTTTTGTAAAAAGTGAATTCTCTGAAACGAGAATCGAATCCGCCTCCCGCACTGAAAACATTTGTTGACCGCTGTCCTCTTCTCAGTTGTTCCTATAGTAATTTACAGAGCTGAGTTTCCGTAGTGTAATGTTTAGCACTCTCGCCTAATGCACGAAAAGGCCCTGGTTTGAAATTGCGTTGCATTATTTTGAAAACATTCCTCATTAAAGGCGCAAAATTTCAAAAGTTAAAGAATTCATGTTGAGGTTAAATATGAATAAAATAGAATATCTCACAGCCCCGGTGTATTCTTTCTTTCTCTGTACAGTTCTACTCAGACAAACATCACACAGATACCGGCAGTGTATCTCCCTCACTCCCAATCCTTGCCCTGACGATGTCGAAAACCCCTCTCAAAGCTGCACATTCAGTTGATTTGTTAGAGATCATTAATGGAACCTGCAGCGATGCCTCTGTTAATAAAAATAGGTTTTAACCGCATTTCATCAGCGGCAACAAAGCCATCAGATTTTCGCTGTTCCCCAGCTCCCGGAGTGAGTGAAGCCGCGACAAGCAGCAACATTGAGGCCGCCTGTCCGGCCCCGCTCTCTTCAATCACCCACTGCCGGTAGAAAGCAGCCAATGCAGCCTCGCATTCCTGCCCCTCCCTGGGAAACAAGATGCCACGGTCCGGTCAAACCTCCCCATGCACCGAGCACATGGGCAGGAAATTTTGGGGAGACTGTATCCCAGTCACTCAGCCTACCGGAAACATTTAACGAAGTCCGGAATGAGTGAAAATGTATTTGGGTTTTAATCTAGAAATGAGAGAATGTGACCACTGCAGCCAGGAGTCGGGAGTCTGAGGCGCTGCGTTCACGTCACGTGGAGCCGTTGGTTCCAATCCCAGTCCTGACGTTCAGTCCTTTACAAAGACGGAACTATTTTTGATGCATTCGGCTGGATGGGTTTTACGGCGTTGTTGATTTGTTCCTTCCAGAAAACGAACCTGACCTGCATTCGAATCCTAACCAGGGAAACTGCTGCAATTTTCCTTCAATCAAGCCGACCAACGCTGCCCTTCCTGCTTCTCCCTTTGAAATTTAGGTCACTTTCGCCGCAGACAAGCTGCTCAAACAAAATTACATTTACTGCAAGAACACGAAAGACTTGTTCAGAGAATGAAAGCACCAAGTGCGGGGAGGCATGAACATGGAATGTACAGTGAGGGGAAATACTATCACAAGCTGCTGGTGTAACTGTGTCCATTTCAAAAACCCACCCAGCTGATCAATGCATCTCCTTGGAAAGGTGCAAGGCAACGCCGGCCTCTCAGGCCTCATTTGAAGCAAGTGACACTCACATTTTCTGCCAGTTTCACCTGCCATCTCCTTCTGTTTCTCTCTGTTATTTTCCTCCGGCTTCCTCTTTTCCTCCAGATGCCGGGGAATTAGATGTTCGAAGCAAATACTGCGGCTTAAAAATAAATCTTTACCAGGAAAGCAGGGAGAAGGGAGGAAAGATGTTGGGCATTGCGAGACGATGGATTTTGCAGATGCCAGGATAAATAGACACATAGATCTCATCTCCCTGCCTCTCTCAGCTGCTGAAAATCTTGATGCTCAAGAGATGTTCTCACTGCCCCAGGCCCATTCTCCCGAGTCACACTGTCCCTCCGATCCTGCACACGTTACTTAGCTTTGAAACTGTCCATCACCCCTGTGCTCGCTGATCTGCATTGGCTTCCGGTCCGCCAATGCCTCGATTTTAAAATTCTCATCGTTGTGTTCAGATCCCTCCGTGGCCTCGGCTCTCCCTATCGCTGTAACATCCCACAGCCCTACAACCCTCCAAGATCACTGAGTTCCTCAAATTATGGCCTCTTGTGCATTCCTGATTTTAATCGCTCCACCATTGGCGGTCTTGCCTTCAGCTCCCTCGGCCCATACTCTGGAATACCCGACTAAAACCCCTCCGCCTCTCTCTCCTCCTTTCTGACGCTCTTTAAAACCGACCTTTTTTGACAAAGTTTTCGGTCACCTGTCCGAATATCTCCTTTCTTGGATCTGTGTCAAATTTTACCTGATTACGCTCCTGTGAAGCGCCTTGGGACATTTTATTTTGTTAAAGGCGCGATATAAATGCAAGTTGTTGTTTATTGTAAGCTCTCCCACCATTTCAAGAAGTCAGGGTATGTCAGTCACCTTGGTAACTCCGAACCATCTATTGCTGCACCTGGTTCACCGTTTCCATCACCAGCCCAGGTGCACCGTCTCGAGAGGATGTATCTTGTGAGACTGAGGGTATCTCACAGGGTGAAGCACCGAGCACCAGTGAGCAGGAGGAGCTGGAAATAATTATGATAATTATTATTACATAAACTTTGAACAGCCTATACCTTAAACAATGACCCAATATAAAACCAATCGCCAGTCCGTGAGTCGATATACTCAAGTCGTGATTTGCACACGGCCGAATGGCAGTTGGCGACATGTGTCCTCTTGGAAACCGATCTGAAAGATCATACATTATCACCGGTCGGAAATGAGAGTATTTGATGGCAGCTTCAATGGTGCGCAGCTCCAGTGGCGCAATCGGTTAGCGCGCGGTACTTATATAACAGTATCAGGCTCGGGAAATGCCGAGGTTGTGAGTTCGAACCTCACCTGGAGCAGTTCAACTTTTTGCTTCATGAACATTTCCACCGGAGTTCAAGGGACAGCTGCTTTGTTCCATGAAGTATCTCCTTCTTATTGTTCTCATGGGGGCACTTCGGGTCCTCTGGCCGGCCGTATTGCAATAGCAGGTGTGAGTTTATTTGTTAATAGGCGGGAGAGGGGGCGATTGGCGACAGCATGAAATGGCAAAGGAGGCGGCACGAGATCTTTAAATCTGAAGATCCGAACACACGATTCTTCTTTTCGTGAAACAGACATTCTTCTGTTTGAAGTGTCGTGTTGGAAAATTCGGAAGGTAAATGTGTTTCCCGGTGTCACTGAGTAACGGGTGGAATTATTCCGCTTTCAGTTGTTGATCCGCTGACAGGTCGAGAGACCTTTTCCAGCTCCGGTGTGGGACAAGTTTAGCTTTTGAGCCACTGGGTAAAGTTTTTATTTAATTGGTGTTAACGAATACCAGGACATTTGGCACAAATAAGAAAAATTGTAAACTCACGAGTTTTCTCTCCATGTTTCTTACATCAGGTTCAACACAAACACGGATTCTCCTCAAAACGTTACTGAGAATTTTATAAAACGGACCCTCACCCGAGTTCGACGCCCACAATGGAAAATTCAGAGACCGACCATGAATCTGTATGATGCAAACTTACGAATAGCGACCCTGGATAGTTCAGTCGGTAGAGCATCAGAACTTTAAGCGAAGTAGTGATCTTAGGATCGAGGATTTAAGTCCCGACTCAGGTTGTTAGTTTTACAACAGTTGGCAAGTTCTGCCTTTCCAGCGGAACAACAACTGCGGGAGAGACGATGCCTGCCATGTGTTGTCAATATGTTGACCTTTGGTGAGCATTCTCAGAAAAGGGCTTTGTTCTTCTCTGATCAACATTTTTACCAGAAACATTTGGACAGTAGATGATCAGTTAGAAAGACAACTGATTGCCCGTTCACACCACCCGTCCCTTGTTTGCACAGATATTGCTTAATGTCTAAACTGCTTCAAGTAAGTCTCTTCCATAATTATCTGGAAATGTTTGGATTGGTGCAGTTATCTGTAGCTTGTCAATTGGATGGTGAACACTGAGTTTAGTTGGGCTGATCTGATTTCTTTGTTCCAATAAATTAGATACCTTTTAACCGCGACCCACTCCTTGCAGACACTTCCGGCATCATCTCCGTGGGCGGTAGAATGCAGAGACATTCAGCGCTACAAATCCGTGCTGCCTCTTACCGAATCTCGGGAACAATGTGAACCCTTTCAGCCTCTCAGATGCCGATGTCTCCAATTTCATCTTGTGAGCCAGAACCCCTGGTGATATTACAGTCACTGAAGTTCGCTTCACTTTCCCAAAGGTTTGCTCCAAGAGAAAACAACGAAAAATAAGGAAAAAGTGAGCATTTCGTCATTGGTGGCGAAGCAACATCGCTGCTTTCATTCCTTCCAACGTTTGTCTTCCTGCGGGCTCTGAACCTTCTGCACTCCGCTATTTTTATCACATGACCAGGAAGTGAAACAAGTTGAATGTGAAAGTTGGAACAACAAACTGGATCAAGCTATAGGCGGGGCGGGATATTGGAAAACAAACAGCCAAGCAACGAAAAGCGGGTCAGCTGTTATATAAGAACATAAGAAATAGGAGCAGGAGTCGGCCTTACGGCCCCTCGAACTTGCTCCACCATTCAATAAGATCATGGCTGATCTTCGAACTCGAATCGATTTTCCCGCCCGATCCCCATATTCCAACACGACACTTCAAACAGAAGAATGTTTGTTTCACGAAGAGAAGAATTGTGTGTTCGGTTCTTTGGATTGAAAGATCTCGTGCCGCCTCCTTTGTCATTTCACGCTGTCGCCAATCGCCCCCTCTCCTGCCGATTAACATCTAAACTCACATCTGCTTTGCAATACGGCGGGCCAGAGGACACCAAATGCACACATGAGAACACGAAGAAGGAGATGCTTCAAGGAACAGACCAGCTGTGCCTTGAACTCGGGTGGAAATATTCAGAAGCAAAAGTTCAAACTGCTCCAGGTGAGGCTCAAACTCACAACCTCGACATTTCTCAAGCCTGATACTATCATTTCAATACCGCGCGTTGACGGATTGCGCCACTGGAGCCACGTATGACAAGCAGTCTCATCAAACACTCTCATTTCCGGCCTGTGAGACTGTGTTCTTTCCACCATGTTTCCAATTGGACAAATGCAGCCAACTGCAGTTTGACCATGGATGTTTTGGTGGTCGAATTCTTGCCTGCCACACAGGAAGCGAGCGTTCCATTACCGCCCAATGCAGGAGCATTTTCATTCTGCATTCATGACATCGCTGAATTGGGATCAATTCATATTCAGCTTCAATCTGCACAACATCTTGAGACATTTTCTTTTCTCCAGGTGTGTTGCGTCCACTGAACCTCGGATTCTGCACGCAATGGATGGCAGACGTTTTGAACGCTCTTCTGCTGACCGTCGTTGATGCAAGCTCACTTGTGAATGTTAAATCTGAGATTAATAGATTTCTGTGAACGAAGGGTATGAAGCGATATGTGGCAAAGGCGGGTATATGGAGTTAAGTCGCAGGTTCACCATGATCTAATTGAATGGCGGAACAGGCTCGACTGGCTAAATGCCACTGCCACTTGCTGATATGCGCCACCTTCTCCTGCAAGAAAACGGGACGTGTGTCTGTGTGATTTGCCTGTCATGCTTGGATAGCTGCCAGAGTGTATGACCTGCGATATGTGGGTGGGCGGCTCACAACAGTGGTCATGTGTAAGGGTGAAAGGAAGCCTCTGGTTAGAAGAGTTGAGTACCGATGGAAAGGGTTTGTTGATATGTGGGGGATGGGGGATGTTGTGCGTGGTGCAGTTGGTAGGCGAGGCCACTTGAGAGCTGACCTCACTCGCCTTAACGACTCATGTAAGAGCATTGAACTTCTTCCCGCACTGCATCCAAGTCCATTCTCCTGTGCGCCTGGCATCGACTTCCGCTCCCGCTGCCTCCCGCTGCCTTTGGATGTATGTCTGGAGGGCCTCTTTCCCACCCCCTCCATCACCCCTCACTCTGCGGTTATTGGATGTTCCTCCATCTATCCAAATCTTGCACCATGGTCTCTCAGCGTCAACAGAGACACTTGGCGCATGCCCTCTCCAGGCCTGGTACCAACTCAGATTCATGACCAAACAATGCATTGTATTGATGTTGCTGAAGGGATAAATATTGAACTGGTCTCCGGGGAGAACGAATCACCTTTTAAGACGGAGACAAGGTGATTGTATCAGTTCGAGTTTTGACCTTTGTAATGTTTTTCTTTCCTTATTTTTCTTTTCTTCAGATTCCAACTGATCAGAAAACTGACAACTGAACTCTCAAAGAGTTTTAGATAAATCTGTCACTCAAAATATAAAATGTTATAAATAAAGAAATAAACCGGATTGAGACGGTTCACTTCACTTCACTGAAACGTCTAATTCCGGTTAAACCGGCGCGGCGGAGTCACAGCAGCTCATCGCTGATCTGCACCTCAACTCCATTTAGCGAAATAGAAACTGGAAATCTCATGTTTCGAGACGAGTTTACTAATTCCCTGAAAAATGATTATCACTAAAACAGCAAAACATTCCCTGCCCTGATTAAACACACAGCAAGGGGATGTGTCGAATATATGGCAAGAAACGCGCGAATTTATTATTACACGGATAGAATCCCGTGCTCAATATTAACATTAACACTGAGCGCCAGGTCTGGATCTGACCCGTTTACCCCATGGTGCGGGACCCCGTCCGCGTTTATATTTACCAAACACAGAACATCAGAATATAATAATCGCACCCAGCAGAATTGGGGATTGTTCGTATTTTACAGGACGAGATGAGACCACTCGGCCCGTCGGGCTTGGATATTAAATTCTGTTCACATTCTCCGCTCGGTGTTGTTCTCCGTGTACATTTTTAGTTAACCGATTTGTCTTGTTATTTTATTTCCCCTCTCTCTATTTTGCAGGCTGAGTGCGAAAGAGATTCAATTTTGAGGCTAAACACTTTGATCAAAGATTTGAACATTGTTTATTCTGATTGTAGGTTTCTCGGAGACCCAGCGGGAGTTCAGTTCTCAGTTTCCTGATTAGTCGGAAACAGGAGAGCCAACTTGCTCCAAGAAAGAAAACAATAAATGAACAACATCAACAAAGTGAAAGTCAGTGAAAGATCCAAGCAGAGTCTTAACAACCCCTGCCCCCGGTTTAAGATCTTTTGCTGAAACTTTGCAGCAGCGGCCGCGTAGCCTAATGGATAAGGCGTCTGACTTCGGTATTAATCGTCGATGTTATCAGAAGATTGCAGGTTCGAGTCCTGCCGCGGTCGTTTTTACATTCCTTCCAACGTGCGCCGTTACTGTTTGACACCGGGCCGTTTCGAACAGTGACTGACCTTATTGAACGGAATCCACAAATGCCTTTGCTCACAGAAGTTGGCCCGACACATTCAACATTGTCGGTCTGGGTGCTCGGGCAGGACATTGTGCAAAAGTGACTTTGTTTCTATTGTTTGGATTCAGAAATGGTCGATTAATCCATTCTGCTCTGTCCGTGTGGGTCGGAATCCCATCCGTGTCGTTATTGTATTGAAATTTTGTTGCGGCCCTACGTAAGTTTTGTACAATTAAAATGGTCTTGAATGATATTACTATCAATTCGAAACCGGTGTTTTAAGTCTATGTCCCTGGATTGTTTATATTTTGTTTAAATGGAGAGTGACAATTGGAATTTTACACCTGCTGTGATGAGATAAAGGTCGAGTCGAGAGGACGGATCGGAGATAAACCTTTCTGTCCTTCCTTGCTGCCTCTGGGGTTAACAGCGAATGAAAGATTAACAGGAAAAGCAAATGAAAAGGGAGCTGGAACATAAAGGGTTAACTTTATCCATCAGGATGAAATCGAATTTCAAAACTTTTTAACAATCTTGAACCTGTCCAGTTATTAGATTTGAACCAAGTCTGTACATTTTTTCTGTTAAATTTAATTCCTCCGCCCGCTCTTCATGACGAAAAATTAAATTTGGAGGGAGGTCGGGTCCAGATTTGAGCCCACGATCTCTCTCATTGTTAAGAGTCTCCCGTTTTGAACTGGAATCCCACCCATGGCTCGGTTCCCAGTAACTGCTGCAGAGATTGAAGGACTTCGGTCCCTCCTGAATCTCCTGCATTTCACCATCTCCCGATTATTCGATCGCTATTTGGGAACATGGGAGAAAGTCTGGGTTTAAATCCCGAACATTTAAATCCCCAACAATTCTTCTGTTTAACCCATTCCACGGTGTCTTTAGTTAACAATAACGCCCGAGCGCAATTGGAATCCAGTCCGCAGTTTGTTTCCTTCTCTGTTCCTGTTCTCCCTCGATGTCTCCAAAAGACCATTCACTGTTTGGATCAGGAGCCTGGGTTTAAATCAGCATTCTTGTAATTATCTGCTGCACCCTCTCGAAAGCCTTGATATCCTTCCGAGAGTGTGGGGCCAATAATTGAATACAATATTTCAGCTGAGGCCTAACCAGTGTTTTATAAAGGTTTAGCATAACTTCCTTTCTTTTATACTCTATGGCTCTAAGCCAATGATCCCATATGCTGATTTAACAGCCTTCTCAACTTGTCCTGCCACATTCAAAGATTTATTTACATAGATCTCCATATCTCTGTGTTCCTGCACCCGATTTAAAATTGTACCATTCGATTTATATTGTCTCTCCTCATTCTTCAGGCCAAAACTTACCACTTCACACTTCTTTGCGTTAAATTTCATCTGCCATGCGTCTGGCCATTTCATCACTCTGCCTATGTCGTCCTGAAGTCTGTTACTATCCTTTAAATTGTTTATCACATTGCCGAGTTTCGTGTCACCTGCACACTTTGAAATTCTGCCCTGTCCATCCAAGTCCATGTTGTACACTATCTATTTCAAGCCGACGCGATCAGGCCTTCTTTACCAAAATCGTTTTCAATGCGTGACATTCATTATCAAGTAAGACTTTGCAGAATGTATGAGATAAGAAACGACATTGCCGTCTGTATGTGCAACGTAATAAAGTGCTTCCTGATTTCACCGTGAAAATCCGAGCTCTGAATTATGTCCCGCCCCGTCCCCATCACCGGAGGAAATAACTTCTCTGCATCTACTCTTACGAATCGTTTTATCGTTTTAAATACCTCAATCAGATCAACCTTTCAAACTGAAGGGAATACAATCCAAGTTCATGCAACCTGTCCTCATAATTTAACCCTTTAAGACCAGGTTAGACCTGGTGAATCTGCGCTGCACCCCCTCCAAGGCCAATAACTCCTTCCTGAGGGGCGGTGCCCAGAACTGAACGCAGTTCTCCAGATTTAGTCTGACCAAGGCTCCATACAACTGAAGCATAACTTCCTCCTCTTTATATTCCAGTCCCTTTAACCTTTTTGATTACCTTTTTTTATTGTCCAATCGTTTTTAGTGATTTGTGTACATGGACACACAAATCCCTTTGCTCCTCCACTGTTCCTAATCTCTCGACATTGAGACCATTTTCCGATTGATTGGATCCAAAGTGAATTACCTCACACTTCCCCACATTAAACTCCATTTAACACAGTTTTGCGAGTCACTTAATCTGTCTCTGTCCCTTTGTAACTTCCTGCTCCCACCCACACAGGTAACTGTGCCACCGATCTTACTGTCATTTGCAAACTTTGATATACAACTCTCTATTCCTTCATCCAAGTCACTCAGAAATATTGGGAGCACATTCCCGAGTGTTCACTGAAATCAGGTACCTTAATATTTTGAGGAATCCTTGAAATCCCACGGTGTTTCCCCACAGGTTTCAGTGAGCGCTGCAGTAAATCTCGTCCTCGCGTCTTTATTGAAAACCGTCAGTTTTTGCTGTTCAATCAGAATTGTCTTTGCATCCCGTGCTGGCGAGTCAGGGATTAGTGTTCGAAGAATCAGGAATAGGATCTGGAACCAGATCTTGCCGACTGCGCCACTGGAGAAATATGAGTTCGATTTTTATGTTTGATCCGCTCGATCAGATTGAATTTGACCCAGAAACAGGAAGCGGTTTCGGTGAAACTGATCCGAGGGGGAAGCGCGAAGGTGGTTGAAGCGATGAGCTGCTCAGTGATTGGATCCAGCCCGTGTGGCTCGGGATCCCGGTCTGGTCTCGGTCGCCGACACTGTTTTCTTCCTGATTGGTTTCCCTCTGCTTTCAGCAATTGCCTCAGGAACGACCGTTTATATCTGGATTCAGCACCAGGCAGAGAGATAGAAACAACTGTCTGGTGTTTATTGACCTGATCGGGAGGTTAATGTCACCGACGGCTGATTCACTGAGGTCTCCAGGCCTGTGCTCTGCCGCCATTTGCTTTGGTTCCCTGTTCGACGCTTGTTCTCTACGGGTGAAGGAGACAGATTTTCTCTTTCACCAGTTTTTTACAATACTGGACCGGTCCCATTTTCTCTGTGGATAACTGGGATAAGTGGACAGAGCAGGGACAGAGAAAGGCTGTTGGATCCCGGAGCGGAACAAGGTCTCACTGTTATCGGACCAGAATTATTTCGTTATCATTATAATCCTGCAATTGCTGGGACCTCGAGCCAAAATGATGCATTCACAGCGTGCGCCATTATCGATAGGTAAATGTTGCAGAAAGTGAGATACGGGAATTTGTGATTTGCCCAATAATTTCTGGAACATTTCCGCCGCTCCTCCGAAAGGCTCGGTTAAACGATGAAAGTTGTTTTCGTCGCTCAGCCCACGGTTGCCGTCAACGGCGATCGCCAATTCGCTGTATTTACGCAATTATTCGCGCCGCAGCCAATTACGATTGGACAATGAAGGTAAAGAAATTATGAGGCAGCAGGAAGTGACTGAGAAAAGTCACATACTTCAGCCTCTCAGCTTCTCTCCTGCCATCTCACTCTCAGGCTCAGTCTTTTGTTCCTTTTCAGTCGAGTTTATTTCTGCTCCCTCCCATCTTCCTTCCTTCTATCCATCACTGCCATCTTTCTTGGAAAAATACGTTCCTGCCGTCTGCAGCTATGAAAAAATCTGAGACGCCAATTGGTGATTTTTCACTTAAAATGGAAGCGGAGTGGGACTTAACTGGGATCCGATCTCCGGACTTCTCATTTATCAATCTGTGAAAACCTCAAAGTGAAAATAAGACCCGAAGTTCAACGAAACGCTGGCATTTGACCATGCAGCCATGTGAAACTTCGCTGCCACCCACAGCCGATCAGCCATACTTTCAGACGCTTCCTGTTCATTCAATCTCGCTTTCTATTCCGATGTACAGCATCATTGAGTTGTACACTAATTATTTCAAGTGAACAATATCAACGTCTCTTCACCAAATTTTGAATGTCCAACTTGTCTTATCCAGTAAGACTTTCTAAAATTAAAATGATCTGAAGCAAAATTGCCGTTTGTGTGAGAACAGGTACACCGGGTAGACTAGCGCGAATACACATTTCATAACGTAAAACAAACACACGTTAAACTATTGTGCAGTAGTTGTCGGAGGTCAACCACAGGAGGAGGTCAGGGCCGGGTGTATCACACACAGTACTCACCAACATTTCGTGGGAAGAGATCAGAAATGCAATAGGGTAAGACCAGATAGTTTGGGGAGAGTGTGGGATTAAAACAGGATGAATAGGACTGGATATAAGATGTGCTGACAGGGGATAACAAAGAGAAGGTCACGACTGATATCCATGGTTTCTCAAGCTGAGACCGTTGAACAAAAGATCGATGTTATTGCGCAGACGCTCTGAAGGGGAAGGCTCAACAAAGTCGCTTGACAAAGGTATCAATACCATAACGTTGGGAAAGATTTGTACAAATGTGGGCGCCGTGGCTCAGTGGTTAAAGCACCTGTCTTGTAAACAGGGGGTCCTGGGTTCAAATCCCAGCGGTGCCTTCAAGTTCATGTTGTTTGTTTCTTTGCTTCCATTTTTCCACCCGTTGTGCTCCAGAGAGCAGCGAGATCAATGTTCACTCTTCCTCATTGGCAGCCTCCAGAAGCCCTTCGTTTTTGCTTCCCAGCCTCTCTGTGTTGACTGCCGATTTAAATTAGTTCCAGAGATTCCCATCCACGCGTTTCCAATTGCAACGAATCATCTCCGTGAGGTTAAAGTGCCCCCTGCTCCTTTATATTTCCATTAAATAATAAAAATCATTTGCGGAATAAAAATTCAGCTGTTCGCTGATATTCTGTATTTTCCCAAATCAAGTCGACAGGAGGGAACGAATCTTTCTGTGAGGACGTTGGACAAACTGATTCTCGGGGAGAGCTAAACATTCATGGTGGAGATTAAACACAGACCAACACCGCGGGACCGCTTCTGGTCAACGACTTTAATTCTTAAACCAGAGTTGTTTTAGCGAAGGGATTGAATAGCTGGATTCTAAATCTAAGGGGATTCCGACCCGCCGGTTTAACCGGATTTACACGGTTCACTTCACTTCAAGAGGAAAACATTCGACAATTTCAAAAGTTTCATCCCCTGATTCTCGAGACCGGACAGGAAGTGAAATTTCAAATTGGTTTTTCAGTTCGAGCAACAAGATTCTTCTCAATATAAGAAAAACGGAGTGTTTCAAACTGCAGGGAGTGAATTAACCGCAGATTCGGAGCGAGCGCTCTCCAGTGTGTTCTTATCTACAACACTCTTCGAATTATAGAGTCATAGAATGGTTCCAGCACAGAAAGAGTACATTCGGCCCTTCGAGTCCGTGCCGGCTCTCTGCAAGAGAAATCCAGCTAATCCCATTTCCCCGCTCTATACTCGAAGCTCTGCATTTTTTCCCCTTCAAGTACTGATCCAATTCCCTTTTGAAAGCCACAAGTGAATCTGCCTCCACCACCCCCTCAGGCACTGCATTACAGATCACAACCATCGCTGTGTCAAAAACTTTTTTCTCATGTCGCCTTTGGTTCTTTTGCCCATGACCTTAAATCTATGTCCTCTGGTACTTGATCCCTCCGCCAATGGGAACAGTTTCTCTCTATCTACTCTGCCTGGACCCTTCATGATGTTGAATACCTCGATCAAATCTCCTCTCAAACTTCTGGCTCAATGGAGAACAGACCCAGCTTCTCCAGTCTATGCACGGAACTGAAGTCCCTCATCCCTAGAATCATTGCAGTAAATCTCTTCTGCAACCTCTCTAAGGCCTTCACATCCTTCCGAATGTGCGGTGCCCAGAACTAGAAACAATACTCTAGTTGTGGCTCAACCACTGCTTTATAAAGGTTCATCATAACCTCCTTGCTTTTGAACTCTATGCATCTATTCATAAAGCCCAGGTTCCCGTATGCTTTCTTAACCGCTTTCTCAACCTGCCCTACCATCTTCAATGATTTGTGTACATAGACCCGCAGATCTCTCTGTTCCTGCACCCCTATTAGAATTATACCGTTTAGTTTATATTGCTTTTCCTCGTTCCATCACTCTTCCCTTCCGCCGATAATTCTTAGGACTGAAAACTGAGTTTAATTACAACGACTTATCATTTTCTAATTTATCCCGTTTCTCTCCCTCTCTGTCTGTATCGAACGTGGTTTCCTCACATGTTGCGACCCCGCCCGCACTCCTTCCGTCTCTGTGTTCAGACAAAGGAACTGGCTGAAGTGTCACATTATCCTGGGGGATTTCAGCGTGTAAGTGAGGCTTCCGCGGACACTGGATCCCGTTCAAAGAGTTTCATCAAGAGGTGTTTCAATTCGGTGAGATGATCTTTACTTCCTGGAGATTATAATGTCCAGACGGGCAGTGAGACTGAATGGAGTCTGAGTGCTGAGATTGGAATGGGAGGCCAGCAAATTCACTTTGGTCTGGCCATGTTTTAATTTCTTCTCTATGAATCCCCTGAGCTGGAGATCAGCCTCCTCCTTGAGAGCGATTCGCCAATCCAGATCAGAGGGAATTAAGTGTCATGAAAGTCGAGTGGGACTGGAGCCCCTTGTTTGACTAATTTATTCGAGTTTTTTGAGGATGTAACCAGCAGGGTAGATCAAGGGGAACCAGTGGCGGTAGTTTACATGGATTTTCAAAAGGCATTCGATAAGTTCCCACATAAAAGGTTGTTCCATTAAGTAAGGGCGCATGGGGTTGGGGGTAATATATTAGCATGGATAGTAGATTAGTTAACGGAGAGAAAGCAGAGAGCAGGGATAACGAGTCATTCTCAGGTTGGCAGTCTGTAATTAGTGAGGTGCCACAAGGATCGGTGCTTGGGCCTAAGCTATTTACAATCTATATTAATGAATTAAATAAAGGGAACGAGTGTACTGTATCCACCTTTGCTGACGATACAAAGCTCGGCGGCAAAGCAAGTTGTGAGGAGGAGACAAAGAATCTGCAAAGGGATATAAAAAGATTTACTGAGTGGGCAAGAAGGTGGCAGATAGAGTATAACGTGGAGAAATGTGAAGTTATTCACTTTGGCAGTCAGAATAGAAGAACAGAATATTGTTTCAATGGTGAGAATCTATTAAAGGTTGGTCTTCAGAGAGACTTGGGTGACCTAGGTCATAACATTTATTACGTGGGTACAGCAAGCAATTAGGAAAGCAAATGGCATGTTGGCCTTTATTGCAAGGTGGTTGGAGGACAAGAGTAACGAAGTCTTATTGCAGTTGTGAGGGCTTTGGTGAGACCTCTCCTGAAGTACTGCCAACAGTTTTGCTCTCCTTATCTAAGGAAGGATATACTTGCCTTCGAGAACGTGCAATGAAGGTTGACTAGATTAATTCCTCCGATGAGAGGGTTGTCCTATAAAGAGAGGTTGAGTAGAATGGGCCTAAACTCTCTGAAGTTTAGAAAAATGAGAGGTGATCTCATTAAAACGTAAAACATTGTGAGGGGGCGTGACAAGTTAGGTGCTGAGAGATTGTTTCTCCTAGTTAGATAGAAATGAACCAGGGGCATAGTCGCAGGACAAGTGGTCGGTTATTCAAGACTTTGATGAGGAGGAATTTGTTCACGCAGAGGGTTGTGAAATTTCGAATTCTTTACCCCAGATGGCTGTAGATGCTGATTCATTGAATATATTCAAGGCTGAGATAGAACGATTTTAGGACTCTCGGAGAATCAAGGGATATGGGGATCGGGCGGGAAAGTGGAGTTGAGGTAGAAGATCAGCCATTATCTGATTGAATGACGGAGCAGGCTCCAGGGGCCGTGTGACCGACTCCAGCTCTTGTTTCTTATGTTCTTAAAACAGGAAGCGTCGGGATGGCTGTTTGCCTTCCATGAAGGACATCGGTGAACAGCTTGGGTTTTTATTACAAGGTCCCACCCTTCAGTATCATTACTATGCAGCCGTTATCTAAAATACAACGCTAGTGGGATTTGAACCCACAACCTTTAAAACCGTTTCATTTACTCACAATGACGTATCCATTGCGTCACAGAGCTAAAAGCAGCAAGGTCAATTTTGCTGAGTGCTGAACCGACCGGGCAAGCCGTTCGGTAGATTTGCACTTCCCACAGATTTTCCGTGGGGTTTCACACGCACGTTTTTATCAGCCAAACATCTAAACAGAGCTACAGAGCTACGACAGCAGACTGAGAGATGGGGGTTGAGGGATATTGTGAGAAGCTTGATAAGTGGGTTGAGAGGCATGGAGAGAAGGACTTAGTTGGGTTTGATGGATATGGTGAAAACTGGGAAGCTGGGGTTAGATGGAGAGTAAAGCTCCCTCAACAATGTCCCGTCAAACACTCACAGGGCAGGTACAGCACGAGTTAGATTACAGAGTAAATCTCCCTCTTCACTGCCCCATCAAACATTCACAGGGCATGTACAGTACGGGTTAAATCCAAAGTAAAACTGCCTCTAAACTGTCCCATCAAACACTCCAAGGGCAGCAGCACAGAGCGGCCGGGATATCACAGGATCATTGTCGGTGCAGCACAGGAGGAGGCCATTCATCCCCTCGAGTCCTTTCAGCCATTCAATTAGATCTTGGCTGATCTGTACGTAGGAACAAATGGAAGCGATTCATCTGGTCGAGCCTGTACCATCATTCAACTATAAGGAACCGATCCCACCATCAAACTCACCATGGACGACTCTTCAGAATCGTTTTTTTTCTTGGACACACAAATCTCCATCAAAGACGGGCATCTCAGCACCTCACTCTACCGCAAGCCCACGGACAACCACACGAAGCGCCACCGATCCAGCTTCCACCCAAACTCCGTCAAAGAGGCCATCCCCGATGGACAGGCACTGCGGATACACAGGATCTGCTCAGACGAGGAGGAACGCGATGGACACCTACAGACGCTGAAAGACGCCCTCGTAAGAACGGGATATGACGCTAGACTTGTCGATCGACAGTTCCGACGGGCCACAGCGAAGAATCGCATAGACCTCCTCAGAAGACAAACACGGGACGCAACCGACAGAGTACCCTTCGTCGTCCAGCACTTCCCCGGAGCGGAGAAACTTCGCCATGTTCTCCACAGCCTTCAACACGTCCTCGATGACGGCGAACACCTCGCTAAGGCCATCCCCAAGCCTCCACTACTCGCCTTCAAACAGACACCCAACCTCAAACAGACCATCGTTCGCAGCAAATTACCCAGCTTTCTGGAGAACAGCGTCCACGACACCACACAACCCTGCCACGGCAACCTCTGCAAGACATGCCAGATCATCGACACAAATACCACCATCACACGAGAGGACACCACCCACCAGGTACATGGTTCATCCTCCTGTGACTCGGCCAACGTTGTCTACCTCATACTTTTCAGGAAAGGATGCCCCAGAGCATGGTACATTGGCGAGACCATGCAGACACTGCGACAACGGATGAACGGACACCGCACAAAAATCGCCAGACAGGAGGGTTCCCTCCCAGTCGGGGAACACTTTAGCAGTCAAGGACATTCAGCCACCGATCTTCGGGTAAACATTCTCCAAGGCGGCCTTGGAGACACACGACAACGCAAAATCGTCGAGCAGAAATTGATAGCCAAGTTCCGCACCCATGAGGACGGCCTCAACCGGGATCTTGGGTTCATGTCACGCTACACGTAACCCCACCAGCGGGAAAAAAAAGTTATCTGTTTTTAATACAACTGGACATTCTCTCTTCTCTCTCTCTGCCTTTCGGGTCTCTTTCTCTTCTTGTCTGTGTCATTTGACCCTTGTGTATTCAGTATACTGGGACATACTGTTTTCCGTGGCTAACCTGTCTGAACACCAACGACACCTTTGAATCCCAGCTTAATATAAGATATGCGATTTGAGAACCTCTCATTCACTCACTCACCTGACGAAAGAGATAATCTCCGAAAGCTTGTGATTTTCAAATAAAACTGTTGGACGATAACCTGGTGTTGTAAGATTCCTTTCATTTTTCCACCCCAGTTCATCACCGGCATCTCCACATCATCATTCAACTAGTTCCTCGCTGATCTGTACCTCAGCTCCATTTTCCCGTCTTTTCTCCGCACCCTCAGATAACCTGAACCAACAAAAATCTCTCGATCTCAGTCCTGACATTTTCATTTCATGGAGTCACCACAGCCTTTTCGGGGAGAGAGTTCTAGATTTCACGGAAAAGCAGTGCCAGTGCTCTCGATCTACAAACCGCCTCCTCGATGTACCCGGTTTACTGGACGGGCAGAGAAATTGAGGAGCAGCAGATCCTTACAATTGTTGCGCTCAGCTCTAACACTAAACAGCAACTCCCCAATGTTAGAGAAAGAGATTTCATTCGACATTCTAAGTCCCTTGTATTTGAAATGTGCTGTTGAGAATACAGCACGTGCAGACAAAGGGACAGGCAGAAATGCAGATTTGGCAAATAACAACGCAAAATAGATCCTCACAAATTAAACACATCGTGAAATGAAATGGGGAAAATGATAAACAGTAACGATAATAATGAAAATAACGATAATAATCCTCATCATCATCATATTGGAATTAATCCAGAAGGAGAATTAATTATGGGGAATGTCCGTGGAACGAGTTATATCATAGGTCAGAGCGCAGTAGATCAGCATCACCTCAAGATTTCGGCCACCTCGATGCACCGGTAGCTTCCAAAAGCCGTTTTATTTCCTTCTTTCTGAATCCAAACAGTGTGAATTAAGTGACCGGTACAAAATGTCCTGCCCGTGCACCCAGATCGACAATGTTGAAATCGCACAGTCAGGAAGACAAGGAATGTATGTATTTACCTCAAGTCTTTTCTGGGACAGTTAGAAATGGTCGGATGTAAAACAGTTCCGACCCATGTAGAACACGTTATCCACCAGTGTGAAAACCGACCAGAGCAGGACTGGAACCTGCAATCTTTTGATGACATCACGATAAAGAGCGAAATCAGGTGCTTTTTTTTATTAGACCACGATCACCAAATGATCCAAAACCCGGAACAGTGTTCATTAAAGCCTTTACTTCATTCTGTCTCTTGCTTTCACTTTGTGGATGTTGGTCATTTAATTGATTATCTGCTCTTTTACCAAGTTGGCCCTTCAGCTTCCGAAATCGAAATAAATCTTTCAGAAAACTGACAACTGAACTCCCGCTCGGTCTCCGAGAAATTTACAATCAAAATAAATTATGTTCAAATAATTGATCGAAATGATTAGCCGCCAAACCGAACCTCTTCCACACTCAGTCCGTAAAATAGAGAGAGGAAAAGACAAATTGGTGAACTGAAAATCTATACTGAGAGCAACACAGAGCAGAGAGAGCGAACATAATTTACTGCGGGCCCCGACGGGCCGAATGGTCTCTTCCTGTTCTGTAAAATACGAACATTCTCCAATTCCACTGGGCGTGATTACTATTTTCTGATTTTCATTTGGTATTAAATATGAACGCAGTGTATTTGTGAGAGTGTGTGAGTGTGGTGGGGGTCCCGGAACCTCGGGGTAATGGGTTCGATTCAGATCTGGCGCTCAGTGTTAATATGTGTATTCTCACTGTTTATTAGTTAAATCGCGGGTTTCTTGCTATGCACTCAACACATGCCCTGTAATGTGTGTTTAATTTCTGCAGGGAATATTTTGCGAAATTGGTAATATTCAACTCGCGGGAATTTAATAAAATGGGAAATAATTATTTTTGCCAAAATGAGAGGGCACGGAATTGGAGCGAGCCATTTGACTTGGGTTGAACATTAGTTGGGATGTAGGAGGCAGAGAGTGGGGATAAAGTTTAGGTATTCTGATTGGCGGGATGTGACAGTGATGTTCCCCAGAGTTCTGTTCTGGGGCTTCAACTCTCCACCATATTTATTAATGACTGGGATGAAGGAATACAGGGTTGGATATCCAAGTTTGCAGATGTGACTAAGTGAGAACGGACAGTAAGTGAAAAGGGGAGCAGGAAGTTGCAAAGGCGCATAGACAGATTAAGAGAATGGACAAAACTATGGCAAATAGAGTTCAAAGTGGGCAAGTGTGAGGTCATCAACTTTGGACACGTAAATCGGCGAATTTTCTGAATGGTTAGAAGCGAGGGATTGTAGAGGAGCACAGAGATTTGGGAGTGCAAGCACATAAATCATTGAAAGGCAGGTAGAGAAAGCAATTGAAAAGTCTCAACTCTTGTAACCAGAGGCTTCCTCCCACTCTTCCACATTATCACTGTTGCAAGCCGCCCAGCCACAACTCATAGGTCACACACACTGGCAGCTATTTAACCATGACAGGCACATCACTCAGCCACACATCCCGCTTTCTTGCAGGTGAAGGTGGTGCATATCAGGAGGCAGCAAGTAGCAGTGATACGTAGCCCGTCGATCTTGTTGCACCATTAAATGAGATCATGGCGGAGCTGTGACCTCACTCCATGTACCCGGCTTCGCCCCATATCCCTTAATACCCTTGTTTCACAGAAATCTATCAATCTCAGAATTAGCATTCACAAGTGTGCTACCATCAACTTCCATCTGCAGAAGAGCGTTCCAAAACGTCTCCCACCCTTTGCGAATAGAAGCCGAGGTGAAGTGAAAACAACACACATGGAGAAAAGATGTTGTGCAGATCGAAGCTGAATATGAATTTATCGCAATTCACGCGATGTCATGAATGCAGAATGAAAATGCTGCTACATTGGGCGTTAATCGAACACTTGCTTCGTGTGTGGCAGGAAAGAATTCGATTTCCAAAACACCAATGCCCAAGTGGCAGGTGGCGGCATGTGTCCACTTGGAAACCTGCCTGAAAGAATATGCAGTCTTACAGGCCGAAAATGAGTGTGTTTGATGAGACTACTAAACCAACGCGGCTCCAGTGGCGCAATCGGTTAGCGCGCGGTACTTATATAACAGTATTCAGGCTCAAGAAATGCCGAGGTTGTGAGTTCGAGCCTCACCTGGAGCAGTTTAACCTTTTGCTTCTAACATTTCCACCGGAGTTCAAGGGACAGCTGGTCTGTTCCCTGAAGCATCTCCTTCTTCGTGTTCTCATGTGGGCACTGGCACATAAGGGGGAACTCTATGACATATCACAAGTGTTGTCAGCAGCTAAATGTGTTTACAACGCGCAAGACGCGTCATGCCACCAGCTGTTTGACCTGGCCGTCCGCCACAAATGCACTTGTTCATGCCCCAGTATAACTATCGGGGACTTTCCAGACTCTGAGGACTTCACCGAGGACTGCGAGTGCATACGGTGCCTTGGAGAACCACAGGCTCAATTACCAGCCGTCGACTTCAGGGGTCCCCGACGGGCAGACGCACGTGAGCTTGTGATTGATTGTTTGTCTGTTACAGTACTTGTATGTTATTAGTGTTACAATAAAGTAGTACCTTTTACTTTCGCCTGTGTACGATATTGTCTCAGATCCAGAACCTGTGTTTGAAACAAAACACTACACAATACGACAGTGTAACCCTGCGATAAAACAATACATAGATTCGAGATAGAATTTACAGAAACGGGCCATTCGCCCCAACTGGACTCTGCTGGTGTTTATGCTCCACACAATATTCCTCCTACTCCATCTCATCTAAAACTATCAGCATATCTTTCTGTTCCTTTCTCTCTCGTGTACTTATCTAGCGTCCCCTTACATATTTCTAAGATATTCTCCTCAACTACTCCATGTAGCAGTAAGTTCCACATTCTCACTACTGTCTGAGTAAAGATGTTTCTCCTGAATTCCTTATTGAAGGTATGAGTGATTATTTTCTACTGATCACCCGAAAATTTCGGCTCCCCGTAAGTTGAATCATCTTCTCTATCCCCACCTATCAAACCACGACATAATTGTAAAGACCTCGACCAGGTCACCTCTTAGTCTTCTCTCTTCTAGAGTAAAATGTCCCACACTGTTCAGTCTTTCCTGATAGGTATAACCTCTTCGAATTGTTATGATCCTCGTGAATATTTTATTTTCGTTCTCCAGTGCTTCTATATCCGTTTCCGTAATATGGAGACCAGAACAGTGCAGGCCTAAAACGTCATCATTGAGAGCGGTTCGTCAATCCAGATCAAAGGGAATTCAGGATTGAGAAAGTCGGGGTGGACCGGCGCCACTCGCACAACAGGAAGTGTCGGGGCGGCAGTTGCCTTTCATGGACATCAGCTTGGATTTTTGTTTCACCCACAGCGTCATTATTATGGAGCCCTCATCTGAAATATAAATCGGGGGAACACAGCATCATTATTATGGAGCCATGATATGAAGTATAAATCTGGGGGAACACAGCATCATTATTATGGGGCCGTGATCTGAAATATAACTCTGGGGGAACCCAGCATCATTATTATGGAGCCCTGATCTGAAATATAACTCTGGGGGAACACAGCATCATGATTATGGAGACCTGATCTGATATATAACTCCTGGGGAATACAGCATCATTATTATGGAGCCCTGATCAGAAATATAACTCCTGGGGAACACAGCATCATTCTTATGGAGCCCTGATCCGAAATATATCTCTGGGGGAACACAGCATCATTATTATGGAGCCCTGATCTGAAATATAACTCCTGGGGAACACAGCATCATTCTTATGGAGCCCTGATCCGAAATATATCTCTGGGGGAACACAGCATCATTATTATGGAGCCCTGATCCGAAATATAACTCTGGAGGAACACAGCATCATTATTTGGAGCCCTGATCTGAAATATTACTCTAGGGGAACACAGCATCATTATTATGGAGGCCTGATCTGAAATCTAACTCTGGGGGAACACAGCATCATTATTATGGAGGCCTGATCTGAAATATAACTCCAGTGGAACACAGCATCATTATTATGGAGTCGTGATCTGAAATAGAACTCTAGTGGAACACAGCATCATTATTATAGAGTCGTGATCTGAAATATAACTCTTAGAGAACTCAAGCCCAGAACCTTTCAAATGTCGTTACAGTCTTGAACTAAAAGTCCAATGTGCTGTCCGTCGCGCCACAGAACCCAATATATTTTACCTCTTCTTTCACTCTGTTCTTGTGAATCTTATGTTGGGCAAACTTTTGTAAATATCTAAATTCTCCCTATTCCATTTTATTAAACACTTTCGTTCATATATTTCACACCAAGCTTGTTGTTGTAGTTAGGAGCAGGAGTAATATGTCAGGAGAAATCAGCTTTTGCTGGAGGTAAATATAAATCACCACTGAGCAGGAAATGCTCATTTGGTAAATATCATTCACAAATCATCCTAAAAAATGAAGCACAATGTGGAAAGAAATTCGGGAAATAATTATAGTCGTCAAAATAATATTCGAGCTACACTCGCCTTGCATTAAACAAGAGAGGAATTAATTGCGGGGAATATTTGTGCAATGAGTTACTTGACCAGACGGTTGCTTTTATTACTTGTAGAGAAACACCAACAATTATGAGGAGATGCACAGACTGAATATCTGGGGCTCAATTCCATTGGATTCTCAACAGTCAGTATAATAATTTACAATTATTGATAAGGAAACCCGCAATCTTATTATTTAGCAGTGAGGACACAGATATTAAAAACGAGTGGCCCGACTGCTTCGGACTCATTCCCAAGAAATGACCGGACCAGAGGGGTTTAGAATTTCGCAAAACGGAGACTGGACATAGCAGAGTGTCCCAGACTCTGATCTGAGAATTGGACCTTCACTTGGTGTAAAATGGGTCACTCACTGAAAGAAATAAACCAGCATCAGCCCCGAAAAATCAACGAGTTCCGATATTAAGTGACGGCCCCGATAACCATTCAATTCTCAGACAGAGGCTGTTTTGGGTTTGACAAACTGTGAAACAGAGAAGTGTGGGATGATATAAAGTATTGTAAATTATCTATTTTAGTTTCAGATTTACAGTTTCTCTTCAATTGTTACTGACAGGAGCGGCTGTAACGGAGGTGACTGACTGAGTAACAAGCTGCGATCAGTCATTGGCCTGTGCTCCAAACCAGCTCGTTGGACCTGCTCATTTCAGCTCACTTCATTCTCAGCTACAGGGAAAATGACTGAAAGAGAAGATGTGAATAACAGCTGGAAAAAAACAATGGTCTCTACATTGGTGGTCTGAGCTCTCCAACATACAGCAGTTAAGGGACTCGGTGAGTTTGATGTTCAGAGACAACACAGCACAGTTTCAGTCGTGCAAGCTCCATCCACTTATATTCATAGAATCACAGAAAGGTAACAGCACGGAAGGAGGCCATTCGGCCCATCGAGTCTGCGCCAGCTCTATTCAAGAGCAATCAAGCTCGTCGCACTCCCCCGCCCTATCCCCGTAACCCTGCAAATTCTTTCCCTTCAAGTACTTATCCAGTTCCCTTTTGAAGGCCATGATTGAATCTGCCTCCCCCACTCCCTCGGGCAGTGCATTCCAGATCCGAACCACTCTCTGTGTAAAAAAGATTTACCTCATGTCACCATTGGTTCTTTTGCCAATCACCTTGAACCTATCTCCTCTGGTCCTTGACCCTTCCGCCAATGGGAACAGCTTCTCTCAATCTGCTCTGTCTGGACCCGTCATGATTTTGAAGAAGGTGGATGATTTTGAAGAATGACTTGTTGGAAGGATTATAGGGGAGAGTAGAATGTTTTTCAGTGGGTGGTGGGGATCTGGAATCACTACCTGGAAGGTTGGAAGAGGCAGAAACCCTCATCGCGTTTAAAAATTACGTGGATATCCACTTGAACTGCCTTAACTTCTGAGGCGAGAAACCAAATGCTGCAAAGTGTGATAAGGCTGGAAAGCCCTTTTTTCGGCCGGCACAGACACGATGGGCCGAATGGCCTCCTTTTGTGTGGTAAATTTCTATCATTTCTATGATTCTATTTTGTTTGTTTTTCATGTGTTCCCGACACCAACTGTGTTAACTGATCGTTTACTTGAACGACAGAGTTTTCTGTCGCACTCACAGCTCAGCGAAGGGCGGTTTTCAAAATTAAAGCCGCAACGATAATGTTAAATATAGATAATGCCAAGAAATGAGTTTTATTTCTGTTCTTCCCCAGATAAATGTGTTATTTAGCGAGCGATCAGAAGACCGTTGATTTGTCTTTCTCACACCTGCAATCTTGTGTTTGTGCAGAGGGTGATATTTGATGTCCCCTCTTCCCATTATATTGTGGGCAGAGTTTGTTATCCAGACTCAGAAGGTGATATTTGAAGTCCCCTCTTCCCATTATATTGTGGGCAGAGTTTGTTCTTCAGACTCAGAGGGTGATATTTGAAGTCCCCTCTTCCCATTATATTGTGCACAGATTTTGTTCTTCAGACTCAGAGGGTGATATTTGAAGTCCGCTCTTCCCATTATATTGCGGGCAGGGTATTTTCTAAATGGTAAAAAGTTAAAAACAGTGGATGTCCAAAGGGACTTCGAGGTTGAGGGACAGAGATCATTGAAGTGTCATGAACAGGTGCAGAAAATAATCAAGAAGGCAAATGGAATGTTGGCCTTTCTACCTAGAGGACTAGAGTACAAGGGGGCAGAAGTTATGCTGCAGCTATTCAAAACCCTGGTTAGACCGCACCAGGAGTACTGTGAGCAGTTCTGGGCACCGGACCTTCAGAAGGACATATTGGCCTTGGAGGGAGTGCAGCGTAGGTTTACGAGAATGATACCCGGACTTCAAGGATTAATTTACGAGGAGAGATTACACAAATTGGGGTTGTATTCTCTGGAGTTTCGAAGGTTGAGTGGTGATCTGATCGAACTTTATAAGATTTTAATGGGAACAGATAGGGTGGATGGAGAGAAACTATTTCAGCTGGCTGGTGTTTTTACGAGCAGGGGGCACAGTGTAAAAATCAGAGGCAGACCTTTCAGGAGCGAGATTAGAAAAACATTCTACACAAAAGGGTAGTAAGAGTTTGGAACTCTCTTCCGCAAACGGCAATTGATACTAGCCCAATTGCTAAATTTAAATCTGAGACAGATAGATTTTTGGCAACCAAAGGTATTAAGGGATTTTTTTAAATTCATTGATGAGATGTGGGCGTCGCTGGCGAGGCCGGCATTTATTGACCATCCCTAATTGCCCTTGAGAAGGTGGTGGTGAGCCGCCTTCTTGAACCGCTGCAGTCCGTGTGGTGACGGTTCTCCCACAGTGCTGTTCGGAAGGGAGTTCCAGGATTTTGACCTAGCGACGTTGAAGGAATGAAGATATATTTCCAAGTCGGGATGGTATGTGACTTGGTGGGGAACGTGCAGGTGGTGTTGTTCCCATGTGCCTTCTGCTCCTGTCCTTCTAGGTGGTAGAGGTCGCGGGTTTGGGAGGTGCTGTCGAAGAAGCCTTGGCGAATTGCTGCAGTGCATCCTGTGGATGGTACACACTGCAGCCACAGTGCGCCGGTGGTGAAGGGAGTGAATGTTTAGGGTGGTGGATGGGGTGCCAATCAAGCGGGCTGCTTTATCTTGGATGGTGTCGAGCTTCTTGAGTGTTGTTGGAGCTGCACTCATCCAAGCAAGTGGAAAGTATTCCATCACACTCCTGACTTGTGCCTTGTAGATGGTGGAAAGGCTTTGGGGTGTCAGGAGGTGAGTCACTCGCCGCAGAATACCCAGCCTCTGGCCTGCTCTCGTAGCCATAATATTTATAAGGCTGGTCCAATTCAGTTTCTGGTCAATGGTGATCCCCAGGATGTTGATGGTGGGGGATTCGGCGATGGTAATGCCGTTGAATGTCAAGGGGAGGTGGTTAGACTCTCCCTTGTTGGAGATGGTCATTGCCTGGCACTTATCTGGCGCGAATGTTACTTGCCACTTATGAGCCGAAGCCTGGATATTGTCCAGGTCTTGCTGCATGCGGGCTCGGACTGCTTCATTATTTGAGGGGTTGCGAATGGAACTGAAAACTGTGCAATCATCAGCGAACATCCCCATTTCTGACCTTATGATGGAGGGAAGGTCATTGATGAAGCAACTAAAGATGGTTGGGCCGAGGACACTGCCCTGAGGAACTCCTGCAGCAATGTCCTGGGGCTGAGATGATTGGCATCCAACAACCACTACCATCTTCCTTTGTGCTAGGTATGACTCCAGCCAGTGGAGAGTTTCCCCCCTGATTCCCATTGACCTCAATTTTACTAGGGCTCCTTGGTCCCACACTCGGTCAACTGCTGCCTTGATGTCAAGGGCAGTGACTCTCACCTCACATCTGGAATTCAGCTCTTTTGTCCATGTTTGGACCAAGGATGTAATGAGGTCTGTAATGGCATCATTACCCTGTTTACAGGTATTGTCTCATCATCAGCATCATGACCCTATTTTTTAAAAAAGTCTGACCATTAGCATCATTGCCCACTTTAAAAAGCATCATGACCCTGTTTAAAGATAGATTCTCTCCATCTTCATTATGACACTGTTTAAAAGGAGCCTCACCATCAACATCATGACCCTTTTTAAAGAGTGTCTCACCATCAACATCATGGCAGTGTTTATAGAGAGTCTCACTATCAGCCTCATCGCCCTGTTCAGATTGAGTCTCACTATTAGCATCATGGACTGTTTAAAGAGCGTGTTTCGCCATCAACATCATGACCCTGCTTAATGAACGTATCTCTCCATCAACATCACGGACGGTATAAAGAGAAAGTGGTACATATCGGTACCTACGACATAGGTAAAAAGAGGAACCAGGTCTTGCAAGCACAATATAAGGAGATAGGAAATAAGTTAAAAAGCAGGACCTCACTGGTAAATATCTCATGATTACTCCCAGTGACACGTGCTCGTGTGTATAGGAAACGGAGAATAGAGCAGATGAACGCGTGGCTGGGGGGTTGGTGCGGGAGGGAGGAATTTAAATTCCTGAGGAATTGGGACCGATTCTTGGGAAGGTGGGACCTGTCCAAGCCGCATGGATTGCTTTTCAACAGATCTGGGGCTCATATCCTCGCAGGGTATTGCTACTGCTGTTGGCGAGGGTTTTAACTAGAGTGGCAGGGAGATGGGAACTTGAGCGGGGAGTCATAATAGAGTAAAGCTGAAAGCAACAAGGGAGAGGAGGATCAAGAGAAATTTACAACACAAACAGTACAAATGGTTGTTCAAGAACAAATGAAAGGGAAAAGCGTTGAGCAGCAGAAAGAAAATGTACTTTTGGCACTACAGATAAAGTAAAAACTAGAAGGTGTAAAGCGATTAATCCAGCATCAAAGCTAAAGGTCAGGCTGGGGTGTGTGGCCCAACTAAGAGTTCGATATACAAATACACGGAGTAGAAGGAATAAATTAAATGAACTACAGGTACAAATTCAAATTGGAGGTATGATATGATATGATAGCTATTACGGAGACATGGCTGCAGGAGGTGACGAAAGTAGTGGTCAGGGGAATGTCAGTGGATGTTATTTATATGGACTTCCAGAAGGCATTTGATACGGTCCCACATAAGAGACTGTTAGCTAAGATACAAGCCCATGGAATCGAGGGAAAAGTACGGATTGGTTAGGAAGTTGGCTGAGCGAAAGGAGACAGAGAGTGGAGATAATGGGAAGGTACTCATATTGGCAGGATGTGACTAGTGGAGTCCCGCAGGGATCTGTCTTGTGGCCTCAATTATTCACAACATTTATTAACGAATTAGATGAAGGCATAGAAAGTCTCATATCTAAGTTTGCCGATGACACAAAGATTGGTGGCATTGTAAGCAGTGTAGATGAAAACATAAAATTACAAAGCGATATTGATAGATTAGGTGAATGGACAAAATTGTGGCAAATGGAATTCAATGCAGACAAATGTGAGGTTATCCACTTTGGAACAAAAAAGGATAGAACAGGATACTTTATAAATGTTAAATGTTAAAAACAGTGGATGTCCAAAGGGACTTTGGGGTTCAGGAACATAGATCATTGAAGTGTCATGAACAGGTGCAGAAAATAATCAAGAAGGCAAATTGAATGTTTGCCTTTATATCGAGAGGACTAGAGTACAAGGGGGCAGAAGTTATGCTGCAGCTATACAAAACCCTGGTTAGACCGCACCTGGAGTACTGTGATCAGTTCTGGCCACCGCACCTTCGGAAGGACATATTGGCCTTGGAGGGAGTACAGCGTAGGTTTACTAGAATGATACCCGGACTTCAAGGGTTAAGTTACGAGGAGAGATTACACAAACTGGGGTTGTATTCTCTGGAGTTTCGAAGGTTAAGGGGTCATCTGATCGAAGTTTATAAGATATTAAAGGTCCAGATAGGGTGGATAGAGAGAAACTATTTCCGCTGGTTGGGGATTTTAGGAGTTGGGGGCACAGTCTCAAAATCAGAGGCAGACCTTTCAGCAGCGAGATTAGAAAACATTTCTCCACACAAAGGGTTGTAGAAGTTTGGACTCCCTTCTGCAAACGGCAATTGATACTAGCTCAATTGCTAAATTTAAATCCGAGATCGATAGTTTTTTGGCAACCAAAATTATTAAGGGATATGGGCCAAAGGCAGGTATATGAAGTTAGATCACAGATCAGCCATGATCTTATCAAATGGTGGAGCAGGCACGAGGGGCTGAATGGCCTACTCCTGTTCCTATGTTCCTATGAATGGTCAGGATTGGGAACTAAATGTACCTGGTTATAAGTTTTACTGGAGAGACAGGGAAAATGGAAGAGGGGGAGGAGTATCCTTATTAATCAGAGATGAAATCACTTCAATGATAAAGGATGATATAACGAGAGGTAAGCAGCAAATAGGGACCTTATGGGTTGAATTGAGAAATAGGAAATGATCTAAGGCTATGGTGCGAGTTGTGTACACGACTGCTGGCAGCAGCTCTGAAGTGCTGGATTGTATAAATCCTGAGATCAGAAATGCGTGTAACAAAGGCATAGTGGCCTTAATGGTAAAAGCAGACAAGCAACTACCAGTAAGGTAGTGAATTTCTTGATTGTGTCCAGGATAGTTTTCTACAGCAGTATGTCCGAGAGGCAACAAGGGGGCAAACCATCCTGGATTTAATAATGACGAATGAACCAGATTTAGTTAACAGCTTAACTGTGCTTGAACATCGATCCAATAGCGATCATAACATGATCGAGTTCAAGTTGTGTTTGAAAGAGAAATAAATGAATCAGCTGCTAAGATTCTAGACTGGGTAAGGCGGACTTCAATGGGATGAGACAGAGACTGGGCAAATCTGTTAATGGGTAAAACGACTGACGATCAGTGGGAAATGTTTAAAGAAACATTTAATTTGATGCAGAACCGGTTTCTACCTCTGAGGGGCAAGAACTGCACTTGCCAAAAAAACAGCCATGGACAACTGAAGAGGAAAGGGACAGTATAAGACATAAGGAAAGGACATAAAAAAAGCAAAAAATGGTACAGATCCTGGCGAATGGGAAAGATATAAAGTTCAACAAAGGGTCACAAAACAGATAGTAAGAGGTGCAACAAGGGCATATGAAAATATAGACGCAAGGGATATCAAAACCAATACGAAGAACGTTTATAGTTACATTAGGAAAAAGAGGGTGGTCAGGAGCAGTGTTGGCCACCTAAAAACTGAACGTGGGGGATATTGTCATTGACAATGGGGAAACGGCGGAAATGTTGAATAATTACTTTGCGTCAGTATTTACAGTTGAAAAATAGATGCCAAAAATCCCAAGAAAACTAATATTGAATCAATACAATTAACACAAGTAAAACTACAGTAATGTAAAAAATAATAACATAAAAGAGTGACAAATCCCGAGGACGAGATGATTTTCATCCCAGGGTTTTAAAGTGAGCACATTGCAGATGCCCTAAATATAATCTTTCAAAGTTCACTAGTTTCAGGAAACGTCCCTGCAGATTCGAAAATTGCATCTGTTACTCCGACTTTTAAGAAAGGAGAGAGAGGGAAACCAGCGAATTCTAGATCAGTTAGCCTAACATCTGTTTTGGGGAAAATTCTTGTGTCTATAATTAAGGATAGGGTGACTGAACACCTCGAGAATTTTCAGTTAATCAGGGAGAGCCAGCATGGATTTGTGAAAGGTAGGTCGTGCCTGACATACCTGATTGTTTTTTTTTGAAGAGGTGACTGAAGTCGTGGACAGGGGAATGTCAATGGATGTTATTTATATGGAGTTCCAGACGTCATTTGATAAAGTCCCACGTAAGAGACTGTTAGCTCAGATAGAAGCCGATGGAATCGAGGGAAAAGTACGGGCTTGGTTAGGAAGTTGGCCGAGCGAAAGGCGACAGAGAGTCGGGATAATGGGTAGTTGCTCACATTGGCAGGATGTGACTCGTGGAGTCCCGCAGGGATCTGTCTTGGGGCCTCAATTATTCACAATATTTATTAACGACTTAGATGAAGGCATCGAAAGTCTTATATCTAAGTTTGCTGATGACACAAAGATTGGTGGCATTGAAAGCAGTGTAGATGAAAACATAAAATTACAAAGGGATATTGATAGATTAGGTGAATGGGCAAAACTGTGGCACATGTGAGGTCATCCACTTTAGACCAAAATAGGATAGAACAGGGTACTTTCTAAATAGTAAAAAAGTTAAAAACAGTGAATGTCCAAAGGGACTTAGGGGTTCAGGTACATATATCATTGAAGTGTCATGAACAGGTGCAGAAAATAATCAATAAGGCGAATGGAATGCTGGCCTTTATATCTAGAGGACTAAAATACAAGGGTGCAGAAGTTATGCTGCACCTATCCAAAACCTTGTTTAGATCGAACCTGGAGTACTGTGAGCAGTTCTGGGCACCGCCCCTTCGGAAGGACATATTGGCCTTGGAGGGAGTGCAGCGTTGGTTTACTGGAATGATCCCCTGTCTTCAAGGGTTAAGTTACGAGGAGAGATTACACACATTGGGGTTGTATTCTCTCGAGTTTGGAAAGTTAAGGGTTGATCTGATCGAAGTTTATAAGATATGAAGGGGAACAGAAAGGGTGGAGAGAGACAAATTATTTCCGGTGTTAGGCGATTCTCGGACAAGGGGGCATCGTCTACTAATTAGAGACGGACCTTTCAGGAGTGAGATTAGGAAACACTTCTACACAAAAAGGGTGGTAGAAGTTTGGAATTCTCTTCTGCAAACGGCAATTGGTGCTAGCTCAATTGCTAATTTTAAATTTGAGATAGATAGCTTTTTGCCAACCAACGGCATTAAAGGGTATGTGCCAAAGGCAGGTATATGGAGTTAGATCACAGATCATCCATGATTTTATCAAATAGCGGAGCGGGCTTGAGGGGCTGAATGGCCTACTCCTGTACCTATGTTCCTATGTTGCTATGTTCACAATAGTAAACAATTTTACAACACCAAGTTATAGTCCAGCAATTTTATTTTAAATTCACAAGCTTTCGGAGGCTTCCTCCTTCGTCAGGTGAACGATGTCACCTGACGAAGGAGGGAGCCTCCGAAAGCTTGTGAATTTAAAATAAAATTGCTGGACCATAACTTGGTGTTGTAAAATTGTTTACAATTGTCAACCCCAGTCCATCACCGGCATCTCCACATCATGTTCACAATAAGCATCGTAGCTCTGTTAAAAGAGAAAATCTTACCATCAGCATTATTACCCTGTTCAAAGAGAGTGTCGCACAATTAGCATCATTGTCCTGTTTAAAGATAGTCTCGCCATCAGCATCCTATCACTGTTCAAAGAGCGTCTCTCACCATCAACATCATGCCCAGCTATAAAGAGAGAGTTTCACCTTCAGCATCACGATCCTGTTTCTCGAGAGTCTCACCATCAGCATCATGGCCCTGTTTATAGAGAGTCTCACCATTTACATCAGGACCCAGTTTAAAGGGAGTGTCTCACCATCAGCATCATGGCCCTGTTTAAAGAGCGTGTCTCATCATCAACATCATGGCCAGGGAAAAAAGAGCGAGTCTCACCATTAGCACCGTGAACCCCTTTAAAGAGAGAGTCTCACCATTCGCATCATGACCTTGTTTAAAGAGAGTCTAACCATCAACGTCGTGAACCTGTTTATAGACAGTCTCACCATCAGCAATCTGACGCTGTTTATGGAGATTATCACCATCAGCATCATGACCCTATTTAAAAAGTTGTAAACAATTTTACAACACCAAGTTATAGTCCAACGATTTTATTTTTAATCCCACAAGCTTTCGGGGGCTTTCCCCTTCCTCAGGCGGTGTGGAACACCGCCTGAGGAAGGGGAAAGCCCCCGAAAGCTTGTGTGATTAAAAATAAAATCGTTGGACTATAACTTGGTGTTGTAAAATTGTTTACAATTGTTAACCCCAGTCCATCACCGGCATCTCCACATCATGGCTATTTAAAAAGAGTCTCAAAAGCAACATAATAACCCTGTTTAAAGAGTGTATCACCATCAACATCGTAACCCTGTTTATAGAAAGTATCACCATCAGCATCATGGCCCTGTTTATAGAGAGTCTGACCATTAGCATCATGACCCTGTTTAAAGACAGTCTCACCATCAGCACATGAACCTCTTTAGAGAGAGTATCACCATGAGCATCATGACTCTATTGAAAGTGAGAATCTCACCACCAGAATCATGACCATGTTTCAGGAGAGAGTCTCACCACCAGAAACATGACCATATTTAAGGAGAGAGTCTCACCATCAGCATCACGACCCTTTTTAAAGAGAGAGTCTCAGCAGCAACATCATGGCTTTGCTTAGAGAGGGAGTCTCAACATCAGAATCATGACACGGTTTAAAGAGAGTCTCACCATCAGCATCATGACCCGGTTTAAAGAGAGTCTCACCATCAGCATCATGACCCGGTTGAAAGAGAGTCTCACCATCAGCATCTTGACCCGGTTTAAAGAGAGAGTCTCACCATCAGCATCATAACCCTGTTTAAAGAGTGTCTCGCCATCAGCATCATGGCCCTGTTTATAGAGAGTCTCAACATCAGAATCATGACCCGGTTTAAAGAGAGTCTCACCATCAGCATCATGACCCGGTTTAAAGAGAGTCTCACCATCAGCATCATGACCCGGTTGAAAGAGAGTCTCACCATCAGCATCTTGACCCGGTTTAAAGAGAGAGTCTCACCATCAGCATCATGACCCTGTTTAAAGAGTGTCTCGCCATCAGCATCATGGCCCTGTTTATAGAGAGTCTCACCGTAAGCATCATGACCCTGTTTATAGAGAGTTTCACCATCAGCAGCATGGCCATGTATAAAGAGCGTTTCAGCATCAGCATCATGTCCCTGTTTATAGAGAGTCTCACCATCATCATCATGACCCTGTTTATAGAGAGTCTCACCATTAGCATCATGACCCTGTTTAAAGACAGTCTCACCATCAGCACATGAACCACTTTATAGAGAGTATCACCATGAGCATCATGACTCTGTTTGAAGTGAGAATCTCATCACCAGAATCATGACCATGTTTAAAGAGAGAGACTCACCACCAGAAACGTGACAATATTTAAGGAGAGATTCTCACCATCAGCATCACGACCCTTTTTAAAAAGAGAGTCTCAGCAGCAACATCATGGCTTTGCTTAAAGAGAGAGTCTCAACATCAGAATCATGACCCTATTTAAAGAGAAAATCTCACCACCAGAATCATGACCCTGATTAAAGAAAGAATCTCACCATTGGAATCATGGCCGTGTTTTAAGAGAGAGTCTCAGCAGCAACATCATGACCCTGTTTAAAGAGAGTGTCTCAACATCAGCATCATTGCCCTGTTTAAAGAATGTGTGTCACGATCAACATCATGGTCAGGCATAAAGAGAGATTCTCACCATTAGCACCGAAACCCATTTTAAAGAGCGAGTCTCACCGTCAGCATCATGGCCAGATGTAATGAGAGACAGTCTCACCACCAGAGTCATGACCCTGTTTAAAGAACGTGTCTCCCCATCAGCACATGACACTGTTTATAGAGAGCCTCACCATCTACATCATGACCTTGATGGAAGAGAATCTCACCATCAGCATCATGACACTGTTTATAGAGAGTCTCACCATCAGCATAATGTCCCTGTTTATAGAGCGTTTTTCACCATCAACATCATGGCCAGCGATAAGGAGAGAGTCTCACCACCAGTATCATGACCCTGTTTAAAGAGAGAGTCTCATCATCAGCATCATGACCCTGTTGAAAGACAGTCTCAACAGCAACATCATGACCCTGTTTAAAGAGAGATTCTCACCATCAGCATAATGTCCCTGTTTATAGAGCGTTTCTCACCATCAACATCATGGCCAGCTATAAGGAGAGAGTCTCACCACCAGTATCATGACCCTGTTTAAAGAGAGAGTCTCATCATCAGCATCATGACCCTGTTGAAAGACAGTCTCAACAGCAACATCATGACCCTGTTTCTCGAGATTCTCACCATCAGCATCACGATACTGTTCAAAGAGAGAGTTTCACTATCTGCATCATAACCTTGTTTAAAGAGCGTGCCTCACCATCAACATCATGGACAGGTATAAAGAGAGAGTCTCACCACCAGTCTCATGAACCTGCTTAAAGAGAGAGTATCAACATCAGCATCATAATCCTGTTTAAAGAGAATCTCACCATTAGCACCGTGACCAGGTTTAAAGAGCGAGTCACACCATTAACATTAAGACCATGTTTAAAGAGCGTGTCTCACCATCAACATTATGGCCAGGTATAAAGAGAGAGTCCCACCATCAGCATCATGACCCTGTTTGTACAGAGTCTCACCATCAATAACATGACTCTGCTTATAGAGAGTCTCACCATTAGCATCATGGCCTTGTTTAAAGAGCGAGTCTCACCATTAGCTTTATGGCCCTATTCAAAGAGCGATTCTCACCATTTGCATCATGGCCCTGTTTAAGGAGAGAGTCTCACCAGCAACATCACGACCCTGTTTATACAGAGTCTCACCATTAGCAACATGGCCCGCTTTAAAGAGCGAGCCACACCATCAATATCATGACCATATTTAAATAGAGAATCTCACCACCAGAATCATGACCCTGTTTAAAGGGAGAATCTCACCATCAACATCATGACCCTGTTTAAATAGATTCTCACCATCGCCATCATGACCCTGTTGAAAGATAGAGTTTCACCATCAGCATCATGATTATATTTGAAGAGAGAGTCTCACCACCAGAATCATGACCCTGTTTGAAGAGAATCACACCATCAACATCATGGCCATGAAAAAGAGAGTCTCACCACCAGAATCATGACCCTCTTTAAAGAACGTATCTCACCATCAACACCATGACCCTGTTTATTGAGAGTATCACAATCAGCATCATGAACCTGTTTGAAGAGATTCTCATCTTCAGCACAGTGACCCCGTTTAAAGAGCGAATCACAACGCCAGATCCCATTTACCAAAGGTCTTATAATTGTGGGTCCAATGCAAGTGTGAGCCTTTAACTATTCAAAACATCTTTTAAAATATAGTCGCATCATCAGAACATATTGATAAAAAGTGAGTTTCATGGCTATTTCAAAATAATTACAAACAAATTAATGTTTGAGAATTCCCTTTCACCATTGGCCCTGGGTTCAGTGCAGCCCAGAGAGCGAGTCGATGTTAAAGTGTGTTAGATTCTGGGCTTTGTACCCTGAAAGCCAGATTGAAATCTCATCCAGGATATGGGCAGGTGTTCCCGTGTATTGGGCGTGACTTTCACCTTTTCACGTCTGTTCTTTGTGTTCAAATCTTGCCGCAAGGCGGGCGAATTGCTCTGAATAAAGTCAGCAATCACCGAAAGGAGTATAAATGGAGAATTTAACACAACCCAGCTACCGACACCATCACCAACTCAACCTATCAACATCCCGAACATCCATCACCCCAAACAAATCCTCCCACCATCACCTCGAACCAACCCTCACACCATCACCTCGAACCACCCCTCCCACCATCACCTCCAACCACCCCTCCCACCATCACCTCCAACCACCCCTCACACCATCACCTCCAACCACCCCTCACACCATCACCTCCAACCACCCCTCACACCATCACCTCCAACCACCCCTCACACCATCACCTCCAACCAACGCTCACACCATCACCTCCAACCACCCCTCACACCATCACCTCCAACCACCCCTCACACCATCACCTCCAACCACCCCTCACACCATCACCTCCAACCACCCCTCACACCATCACCTCCAACCACCCCTCACACCATCACCTCCAACCACCCCTCACACCATCACCTCCAACCACCCCTCACACCATCACCTCCAACCACCCCTCACATCATCACCTCCAACCACCCCTCACACCATCACCTCCAACCACCCCTCTCACCATCACCTCCAACCACCCCTCACACCATCACCTCGAACCACCCCTCACACCATCACCTCCAACCACCCCTTCCACCATCACCTCCAACCACCCCTCACACCATCACCCCCAACCACCCCTCACACCATCACCTCCAACCACCCCTCACACCATCACCTCCAACCACCCCTCACACCATCACCTCCAACCACCCCTCACACCATCACCTCGAACAACCCCTCACACCATCACCCCCAACCACCACTCCCATCAAAAACCCCCACCCCCACCATCACCCCTTCCACCATCACTCCCAACAACCCCTCCAACCATCATACCCCCCCACCAACATCCCCACCTCCACCAACATCCCCTCCCACCATCACACCCTACCACCATCAACCCAAACCATCCCTCCCACCATCACCCCCTCCCAGCATCACCCCCAACCACCACTCCCATCAAAAAACGCCACCCCCACCATCACCCCTTCCACCATCACTCCCAACCACCCCTCCCATTATAACACCCTCCCACCAACATCCCCACCCCCACCATCACCCCCTCCCACCATTAACCCCATCCACCTCTCCCACCATCACACCCTCCCACCATCAACCCCAACCACCCCTCCCAACATCACCCCCTCCGACCATTACCCCCACCCACCCCTCCCACCATCAAACTCTCCCAACATCACCCCCAACCACCCCTCCCACCATCACACCCTCCCACCATCACCCCAAACCACCCATCCCACAATCACCACCTCCCAACATTAACCCAACCACCCCTCTCACCTTCAACCCCAACGACCCATCCCACCATCAACCACTCCCACCATCAGCCCCAACCACCTCTCCCACCATCACCCACTCCCACCATCACCCCCAACCACCCCTCCCAACATCACTCCCTCTCACCATCACCCCCAACCACCCCACCCACCATCACTCCCTCCCACCAACACCTCCACCCCCACCAACATCCCCACTCACCACCACTCCCACCACAATCCAACCCACCTCCCCTCATACCATGTTACGCTCCACCCCCACACTCCCCAACACACATACACAGACATGCACACGGAAAGCCCTGTCTGTAACATTAAAACCTGATCGGCCATGAACAGGGCTCGTGAGGCCAGCAGAATTTCCAGTGATCCTCGTATCCAAACATATTGGGACGTTTCCAGCGCCTCATACTTTCAAAAGGGCGCTTTATTTCGCACTCAATGTCTTCTGTCCCTGACCTGGGTGCACAGAATGGGACAGTATCGAGCGAGTCTTATACTCAAATTCAGTTAGCATATGCCTGACTTACAAATGCTTAACATGAGAGTGTGGAGCTTTGCTCTGCATGTGAAGTGTGTGGTGCAAACATTTATTAATACATTTTGTCACAGCAGAATTATAATAGTGACTGAGGAGTGTGTGACGAACTGGTTATGTGTTCATACTGCAATACCCGAACACTGATTTCTACTTTATCAACAGACGCATTGTAAGTGAATAGAGTGAGGAGGAGAGATAAACAGGAGAGATCTCTGTGAAAAAAACAACGCCCTTGTTAACTTAAATCAATAAATTCCCTTGTTTGTGGGTACACTTCATCACGAGAACGTGGATTAAAACCTCTTTGAAATGGTAAGATGATATCAGACTCTGACGTCACATCAGTGCTGCAAAAATTTCTGTTTCACGGTTAGTCGCCATCCCAATAGTTCCTAGAAATGAGATGCGGAGTTATTGGTGGTTTCAGTTTTTTGGTCATCAGAAAGAAAAGCAGAAAAAAAGGTTGGGCTGAAATGAGCAAACAGAACCTGTTTGTTCAAGGATTGTGATTAATGGAGCTCTCCATGGCCCCAGCTTGCCTCTGCGGAGGGATTCCCACCCTTATGAATCAGGGTTGCCTTCAATATGTAACCTCACAGTATAAATTGGAGCACAGTTTCTATCACAAACAAGAATAATTGATTAACAACAAAATTAGGTGTCGCGATTGAGGAGCAGATATGGAGGTTCTATTCGCTCTTTGGGATATAGAGATGATTTACTATCCCATTCTCGCTGCTATTGGTGTTCCTGGTAACTCATTCTATCCAACTATTTATTCTGTATACGTGTTAACTGTATTATTCTCGTGATTTTATCCAGCTATTATTTTTAATTCATGTATTCCTATTGTGTGTTTGAGAATCCACCGTGATCCCGTGATGCGATTGGTGCACAGTCCCCCACTCACAGGTCTCTGTTGAATGAATAATAGATTCTTAGTCATCCCGATCAGCTCTGTATGATCCGGTTTTATTAAGTGTCCGTTTAGTCCCCACCACGAGCAATGTTACTGATGAATCTTTGAACAGGACAGCGTGCAATCTGCTGGCTGCACTGAACACGGGTGGAACACTGGTCACGTGGTCTATGTGTTCACCTGATTTATTTTCGTTTCCACAGGAGGGTAAATTCTGTCGAATTGCAGAGACCAGTCCTGACAGACAGACCATCGTTTACTCAGAAAGTTTGGACATTTTTCACTGTTAATAAGGTTTCCAGACAGCTGTTTCCCTCTCTCACACCCCCGCTCTGTGGAACTCTGCTTATTGATGGCGGGGCGATGATTGCAAGTGTCATTTATGTTCCAATGAAATGTGTATTCAGTTATCTTTCACATTATTTATTTTGAATCACAGTTTTGAGATAACAACACGAGCCCCCTTCGTTCAGACCAATGGTTCAATCAGCAAGCCCGAGCCCGACTTTCTACAATCTCCAGGTGTCCCTCGATGGACATTATCCAGTTGACGAGCTGCAATAATTCTTGTGTCCAGTGGAAACATTTATGATTGCCAGTAAGATGTGAAAGGCGCCACATTAGCAGTTTAAGAATCGTGTGAAACTCCTTATGATACAATCATCTTTCCGCCCTGAAGTTCACAGCTCGGTTCCTGACCCCTGGGTCCCCTCCAGTGCATTTTGGGGAATCACAGCCAAGGATGTTCCAGTCCACAATGGAACATCTGACATCGCTGTCGCTGTGGAGGACTCTGCTCACATTCTGCTGCTCATGTCCCTCTCCTTCCCCATTGTGCACTTCCAGTGGCCTGTTGGGACGAAGAGCCCATTTCAGCTGTTCAAATAATTATTACGAGTGTTATGAATATTAATTATATTGTTCTATTAATATGTTTGTTATTATTATTATTATTATTATTATTATTATTATTATTATTGTTATTGTTATTATTATTGCTATGATGATTCAGTTTCTTTCCTCTCCTGAAAGCGCTGCCTCTTCCCACGGTCACATTCTAAATCCATGACTGACCTCTGGTAACTTCGGCAAAACCTCATTCTGGTGTGAGCCTGGCAGTGTAAGTCTGAAGACCATCGGACTGTGGAGAATGACAGCCGCGTCCAATCCTGTCCGTATCTCGCCTCCCGGCACTGGAGCCTTTCAGCTTGTACCTCTGTACAGTGATCACAAGAACAAACAGAGACACCTCTTCTCTAAATCTGTGGGCAAGGGAAGTGGATATTTCGGCCACACCTGCAGCCATAGCATCACTCCCTGAGTTAGACTAACTCACCAAACGTTTCTGGTCTTCATAGATCGATGAAACAGTGATCAGTCAGTCCAGTCAGAGTGGTGGAGGGAAGCTCCCGTTCATTATCCTTCATTCCATTATTTACTGTTACCATCTATTTATTTCTTTGCGAATTAATCAATGATTATTTCTATTTTAATCGCTGACTCTGACCAAAACAAAGCGGCCAAGGTCCAGTGAAGGAAGAAGAAAAATCCCCATCACCTGTAGAGTGAGGAGAAGGAGCTTCTCATTGACCCAGTGATCAGAGGAAACCCCCATCACCTGTAGAGTGATGACAAGGAGCTTCTCACTGACCCAATGATCAGAGGAAACCCCCCATCACCTGTAGAGTGAGGAGAAGGAGCTTCTCACTGACCCAATGATCAGACGAAACACCCCATCTCCTGTAGAGTGAGGAGAAGGAGCTTCTCACTGACCCAATGATCAGAGGAAACCCCCATCACCTGTAGAGTGATGAGAAGGAGCTTCTCACTGACCCAATGATCAGAGGAAACCCCCATCACCTGTAGAGTGATGAGAAGGAGCTTCTCACTGACCCAATGATCAGAGGAAACCCCCATCACCTGTAGAGTGAGGAGAAGGAGCTTCTCACTGACCCAATGATCAGACGAAACACCCCATCACCTGTAGAGTGAGGAGAAGGAGCTTCTCACTGACCCAATGATCAGAGGAAACCCCCCATCACCTGCAGAGTGAGGAGAAGGAGCTTCTCACTGACCCAATGATCAGAGGAAACCCCCATCACCTGTAGAGTGATGAGAAGGAGCTTCTCACTGACCCAATGATCAGAGGAAACCCCCCATCACCTGTAGAGTGAGGAGAAGGAGCTTCTCACTGACCCAATGATCAGACGAAACACCCCATCACCTGTCGAGTGATGAGAAGGAGCTTCTCACTGACCCAATGATCAGAGGAAACCCCCATCACCTGCAGAGTGAGGAGAAGGAGCTTCTCACTGACCCAATGATCAGATTCTATCACTGAATGGAGGAACACAGCTGGACATTTAACTGCCAACCCAATCACACTGTTCCTCACACTTAATGTTTCCTTCTTGCGTTTATTTCTTCTTTTTCATTTAGTCAACTTAGTGACGATTGTGATCCTATCTCGGGGACAGTGCGGTCTCTCCAAATGTGTCACTCGCTACCTGGTGGCCATGGCAGCGGCGGATATAGTGTTCATTATCACCGATCTTATATTGAGGCAGATTCCAATTGCTTATTGGTCCCAGTTTCAATTCGTGCGGTCCATCCCCTTGTGTAATATCCACGCCGTCCTGCTTTATGCAGCTACAGACTGTTCTGTCTGGTTGACCGTCACTTTTACCTTTGATCGATTTGTCGCCATTTGTTGCCAGAAGCTGAAAATTAAGTATTGCACCGAGCAAACGGCGGCTGTGGTTCTAGGAACTGTGACTGTGCTGAGCTGTTTAAAGGACACGTTCTGGTACTTTATGTATAAGAGTGGCTGCGTGCTTGGCAATGAACCCTGGTTCTGTGCTGTCACACCCAGTGTTATGGCTTCACGGATTTGGGCTGTTGTTGAAATCCTTCATTGTATTCTAACCCCGCGGGTCCCATTTGTTCTTATTCTGCTGCTCAATGCTTTAACCGTCCGACACATTTTAGTGGTCAGCAAAGCACGCAGGAGACTTCGTGTTCACAGCGATTGGGAGAGTCCAAGTGACCCAGAGATGAAGAGCAGAAGGAAATCCATTATTTTACTGTTTGTTATCTCGGGGAATTTCATACTGTCATGGGGATTTTTCATGGTGTATTCTATATGGAACCGAATGCATTTTTTGGGCTTTTATTCAGTATATTTATCATGAATTTATACAAGAACTGGGATTCATGTTCCAGCTCCTGAGCTGCTGCACGAACACCTGTATTTATGCTGTGACCCAGACGAAATTCAGAGAGCAGTTGAAGAATGCGGTGAAGTTTCCCTTTGATATAATTGTTAAATTCATTAAATGTTATGAAGATCTGAAATCTTTCCAACAGTCCTGTCCGCAAAAGGTTTTCAATAAGGTTCTTCAACATTAAGGGTGCCACAACATTCAAACATTAAACATGTGAACATTATCACATTCAATGTGACATGAAAGGATTCACTGAATTATTACACATACAATGGATGGAGTATGTTTGGATTTTCAAAACGCATTCAGTAAGGAGCCACAGAAGAGGTTGTACACAAGATAAGGACTCATGGATTTGAGGTAATATATTAGCATTGATAGGGATTTGGTTAATGGACACAAAACAGAGAGTAGGAATGAACGGGTCATTTTCAGGTTGGCAGACTGTAACTATTATCGGTGCTTGGGCTTCTGCTGTTTACAATATATATCAATGAATTAGATGAAGGGATCGAGTGTAATGTATCCATGTTTGCTGACAATACAAAGCTAGGTGGTTAAGTCAGCTGTGAGGCGGATGCAAAAAGGCTGGGAAGAGATATGGACAGGTTAAGATGGGGCAAGAAGGTGGAAGGTGCAGTAAAATCTGGTGAAATGTCAAATTATCCACTTTGGTACGAAGAATAGAAAAACAGAATTTTTAAAAAAAAGTTTAGAGACTGAGAAATGTGGTTAATCAGAGGGATTTGAGTGTCCTTGTGCACGAATCACAGAAAGTTAACATGTAGGTACAGCAAGCAATTAGGAAGGCAAATAATATGTTAGCCTGTATTGCAACGTGGTTGGAGTATAAGAGTAATGAAGTCTTGCTTCAATTTTATCAGGTTCTGGTGAGACCTCACCTGGACTACTGTGTACAGTTTTGGTCTGCTAACCTAAGGACGGATACATTTGCTTGGAGGGGGTGAAACGAAGGTTCAGCAGATTGATTCCTGGGGAGGGAGGGTTGTTCTTTGAGGAGAGATTGAATAGAAATGGCCTATACTCTCAGGAATTTGGAAGAATGAGACCTGATCTCATTGAAATGTATAACATTCTTATAGAGCTTGCCAGGGTAAATACTTTGAGGCCGTTCCCCCTGGCTGAAGAGTTTGGAACGAGGGGACATAGATTCAAGATAACAGGTCTGCCATTTAGGGACAAAATGAAGAAACATTTCTTCACTCAGAGGGTTGTGAATCTTTGGAATTATCTACTTACATAGGGGTACGGATGCTCAGTCGTTGAGTAAATTCGAGGCTTAGATAGATAGATCTTGGACACTAAGGGAATCAAGGGATATGGGGATATGTTGGGAAAGTGGAGTTTAGGTCGAAGATCAGCCAGGATCTAATTGAATGGCGGAGCAGGCTTGGGAGAGGCCATATGACCTACTCCTGTTCCTACTTCTGATGTTCTGATGTTCTCATGTCACATCACGTAAACATACACTTAAAAGGCAATACGTACAACCACACCTGATGATGGTTGTTTGGGGATCCAAACGTATTACCGTTCTGGGCTCAGTATCTTGGGCCTTTACGAATGAAAGCAATCATTATAAACTGGCAAATTTAATATATTTCTCTCTATATATGTATATGAAATCCACACTATTCTGCATTATAAAATTATATAAAAGTTAAAATACAATTGCATGTAAGACAAGTTTAATTCACTTATTTCTTATCAATAAATTTAGAGTTCCTTAATTAATGAGCTCCATTTCCGTTGAGCGAACAAGTACAACCCCGCCACGTTGTTATCTTATCGACAGTTTCAATCTTGTTCAATCTTACTTCTATATTTCAACTGAAACCGTTAATTATAACTCTGTCTTTGTATCTGTATCATTCGAACCAGTTGGAAGTGTGATGTATGCCGCGTGATGTATGATATTTCCGTTTGCAGATGTAACTGTTCACCGCTGTTTCATTGTTTATCAAGTGATTCCGCATGGAATGGCACGTCTTTTACTGAATCTCTTATTACTATATCCTGAAAGTGAACATTGCTGCAGGATGAGCCCAGGCCCAATAGCCGATGTTATTTGAAAATGAATCAAACTTCCCCGTTTAAAGGGCAAAGGCTAAAGGTTAAAATTACTAAAGTATAAAGAGAAATCAATAGCAGAATAACACTAATGGGCTTCAGGACAGTTTGATTAACCCTTCCCTTACAATCACCCCATCGTTGTCTCTAGAATTTTTAAGGCCAATTCTGAACAGAATTCTACCAATTAGGCATAACATATCATTAAAATTGTTATGAATATCATTTTACATTGAATGGGAAACAAGTTTCAAAACCTATTTCTCCCCGTGCACTTCCATATATCAAAACGTCATCAACTCGACTTAAAAGATCCTCCTGTCCAATTTTACTCTTAACCATATTACGTGTCATTTTAATTCATGTTTGGAGGTTTCATTCTGAATTCTGAATTTCCAATTTGATGCCCTTCTCTATTTTAACTTCAATAGCTCTGATCGGTACCAGTGTGTTGAACACCATCCTGGTTCTTTCATTAAGCTTAATGCAGAAGGTCGTTTTTTTCTATGAAGCATGTGTCAGAGCCTTGAGTACAAGTTTCAAGTCAGTAGTGGTCCAATAGATGTTCTAACTCTCCTGATCCACATTCACCATTTCATGTAGTTGCGTTGTCAGCGTGAGTGACATGTCCAAGATCCGTTTTTCAATGAATTTTCCTCATGCACATCGCTTGCTCATTGATTCCAGCGTCCGACTTCACTCGTGCACACTCAGCGTGCTCCCCAGATCAAGCAGCACGAGACATTCGGTACAAGTCATTCGTGCCCTTCCAGGATAAATATACAGTGAGAAAATAAAGAGCATTTCAATATTCTAATCATTCACATCAGTGCAGTTCTCCAACAAGAAAACTGTTCGAAACCCCTGCACTTAAAAATTATAACTTCAAGAAACAATCACAGAACTTCAAATATCAAATTAATACGCAATTCAAAGGCACCACTGCTTTTAAATGAATACTAAACTTAGAGAATCATAGAATCAGAGAAGTTTACAACATGGAAACAGGCCCTTCGGCCCAACATGTCCATGTCGCCCAATTTATACCACTGAGCTGCTCCAAATTGCCTGCACTTGGCCCATATCCCTCTATACACATCTTATCCATGCAACTGTCCAAATGCTTTTTAAAAGACAAAATTGTACCCGCCTCTACTACTTCCTCTGGCAGCTCGTTCCAGACACTCACAACCCTTTGAGTGAAAAAATTGCCCCTCTGGACACTTTTGTATCTCTCCCCTCTCGCCCTAAATCTATGCCACCTCGTTATAGACTCCCCTACCTTTGGGAAAAGATTTTGACTATCTACCTTATCTATGCCCCTCATTATTTTATAGACTTCTATAAGATCACCCCCCAAAACCTCCTACTCTCCAGGGAAAAAAAGTCTCAGTCCATCCAACCTCTCCCGATAAGTCAAACCATCAAGTCCCGGTAGCATCCTCGTAAATCTTTTGTGCACTCTTTCCAGATTAATAATATCCTTTCTATAATAGGGTGACCAGAACTGTACACAGTATTCCAAGTGTGGCCTTACTAATGTCTTGTACAACTTCAACCAGACATCCCAACTCCTGTATTCAATGTTCTGACCAATGAAACCAAGCATGCTGAATGCCGTCATCACCATCCTATCCACCTGTGACTCCACTTTCAAGGAGCGATGAACCTGTACTCCTAGATCTCTTTGTTCTATAACTCTCTCCAACGCCCTACCATTAACGGAGCAGGACCTGGCCCGATTTGATCTACCAAAATGCATCACCTCACATTTATCTAAATTAAACTCCATCTGCCATTCATCGGCCCACGAGCCCAATTTATCAAGATCCCGTTGCAATCCGAGATAACCTTCTTCAGTGTCCACAATGCCACCAATCTTGGTGTCATCTGCAAACTTACTAACCATGCCTCCTAAATTCTCATCCAGATCATTAATATAAATAACAAATAACAGCGGACCCAGCACCGATCCTTGAGGCACACCACTGGTCACAGGCCTCCAGTTTGAAAAACAACCCTCCACAACCAGCCTCTGTCTTCTGTCGTCAATCCAATTTTGTATCCAATTGGCTCCCTCACCTTGGATCCCGTGAGATTTAACCTGAAATAACAACCTACCATGCGGCACCTTGTCAAAGGCTTTGCTGAAGTCCATGCAGACCACGTCTGCTGCACAGCTCTCATCTATCTTCTTGGTTACCCCTTCAAAAAACTCAATCAAATTCGTGAGACATGATTTTCCACTCACAAAACCATGCTGACTGTTCCTATTCAGTCACTGCCTCTCCAAATGTCTGTAGATCCTGTCTCTCAGAATACCCTCAAACAACTTACCCACTACAGATGTCAGGCTCACCGGTCTGTAGTTCCCAGGCTTTTCCCTGCCGCCCTTCTTAAACAAAGGCACAACATTTGCTACCCTCCAATCTTCAGGCACCTCACCTGTCGCTGTTGATGATTCAAATATCTTGGCTGGGGGACCTGCAATTTCCTCCCTCACCTCCCATAACGTCCTGGGATACATTTCATCAGGTCCCGGAGATTTATCGACCTTGATGCGCGTTAAGACTTCCAGCACCTCCCTCTCTGTAATATGTACACTCCTCAAGACATTACTATTTATTTCCCCAAGTCCCCTAACATCCATGCCTTTCTCAACCGTAAATACCGATGTGAAATATTCATTCAGGATCTCACCCATCTCTTGTGGTTGCGCACATAGATGACCTTGTTGATCCTTAAGAGGCCCTACTCTCTCCCGAGTTACTCTTTTGCACTTTATATATTTGTAGAAGCTCTTTGGATTCTCCTTTGCCTTATCTGCCAAAGCAATCTCATGTTCCCTTTTTCCCCTCGTGAATTCTCTATTCGCTCTACTCCGGCAGTCTCAATACTCGTCAATTGATCAACTTGATCCCAGCTGCCTATGCATGTCATATGCCTCCTTCTTCTTTTTGACTAGGGCCTCAATCCCCCGAGTCATCCAAGGTTCCCTACTTCTACCAGCCTTGCCCTTCACTTTGTAAGGAATGTGCTTACCCTGAACCCTGATTAACACGCTTTTGAAAGCGTCCCACTTACCAGACGTCCATGTGCCTGCCAACAGACTCTCCCAATCAACTTCTGAAAGTTCCTGTCCAATACCATCAAAATTGGCCTTTCCCCAATTTAGAATTTTAACTTTTGGGCCAGACCTATCCTTCTCCATAGCTATCTTAAAACTAATGGAATTATGATCACTTTTCCCAAAGTGATCCCTCCCTTGGAATGTCCTTTCTGAAAGCGTGGTGGAAGCTGATTCAATCGTGGCTTTCAAAAATGAATTGGATAAATACTTGAAGGGGGAAAAAAGCAGGATTTCAAGGAAAGAGCAGGGAAATGGGACTAAATTGATTGCTCTTTCAAAGAGCAGGCACGGGCACGATGGGCCGAATGGCGTCCTTCTGTGCTCTAACCATTCTATTATTCTATGATTCTAGATCCATAACCGACAACAACTTGCATTTATATCGCTCATTGAACGTAGTAAAACGTCTCAATTCGCATCACAGGAACATTGTCAAACACGGTTTGACACTGAGTCACATAAGGAGGCATTAGCACAGTTAACTAAAAGCTTGGTCAAATAGGTCGATTTTAATGAACCTCTTAAAGGAGGAGACAGAGGTAGAGAGGCGGAGTGGTTTAGGGAGGGAATTCCAGAGCTTACGGCATTGGCAGCTGAAGGCGCGGCCGCCAATGGTGGAGTGATGAAAATCGGGAATGCACAAGAGGCAAGAATTGAAGGAGTGCAGAGTTCTCGGGGGGTGGGGCGGTGATGTCGGGCAGGAGGAGGATACAGAGATAAGGAACGGGGAGGCCCTGAAAGGATTTTACCACGAGGATGGGAAATTTAAATTCGAGGCACATTAAACGGCATCTGCCACCTGTAAATCCATTCCAGTCCAAACCATCAACGTCTGCCTGAACTCATTTATATTTTCTTTACTGGTTGTCAAATCTCCTAATTTTGTGTCATCAGCAAACGTTCCGATTGTGCTCCCGATTCCCAAATCCGAATAGTCTATATATACGGAGCGGAGATGTGGGCCCAGCACTGACCCCGAGGATAATCACTTCCACCTCTCCTCCATTGGAACATAGTTACTTCGGAACATCGCTAAAATAGTGACATAGGAACATAGGAACAAGAGTAAACCATTCAACTCCTCGAGCCTGATTCGATCAATTAGATCATGGCTTATCTGAATCTTAATTCCATCTGCCCACATTGGTTCCATTATTCATAATACCCATGCCGAACAAAATAAATCTCAGTTTTGGATTTCTCATTGGATCCCCAGCCTCAATAGCTTTTGGGGGCGAGAGTTCCACATTTACACTGCGCTTTGTGTGAAGAAGTTCTATTTGACTTCACCCCTAATTTTAAGGTTATATCCGTTGTTCTGCATTCCCCAACCAGAGGAAACAATTCCTCTCTATCATCTTAAACGCTTCAATTAGATCTTCTATGAGAATTAAAATCTTCTATTCTGAAGGGAATGACAGCCATTTAAACAAATCCTCGGATTGACCATTTTTTGGTCCAGAATGGATGACCTCACACTTAACTGCTTTGAAGTCCATCTGCCACAGTTGTGCCCTCACTTACTCTACAAATGTCTCATTGTAATTTTCTGCTCCCGTGTACACGACTTGCTATGCCATCAATCCTTGCGTCATTTGAAAACTTGGATAAATGGCTCTTTATTGTGTTATCCTTGTCAATAATAAATATACTGAATAGTTGATGCCCCAGTGGAGATCCTTGTAGGTTCAGGTGTTGGGGAAGGGGATAAGGCTGTGGGGAACTGCTTCAAGGTTGGGAAGGGGATGGTACGAATTCAGAGGTTGGAAAAGAGGTTCAGGGGTTTGGGAAGGGATCAGGGATTCACGGGCTGGGAAAGGGATTCATTAGGTGGGAAGGTGTTCAGTGGGAGGGGAAGGGGTCGAGAGGATTGGAAATGGTTCAGGGGGTGTGGCAGGGTTTCAGAGGGAGGGAAGGAGTTCGGGAGTGGGAAGAGGGTCAGGGGATGGGAAGTCGTTCAAGGGATGGTGAGGATTTGGGGAAGATGCTCAGGTGGTTGGAATCATATCAGCGGGTAGAATGGGGTTCAGAGGATGGGAAGGGATTTCGGGGAGGAGAAGCGGTTGAGTGCATCGAGAATGGGTTCATGGGTTTGAAAAGGGGTTCAGTGGATGGGAAGGGATTCATTGTGATTGTAAGCAATTCAGAGTGTGGGAAGAGCTTCAGGGGATGGGAAGCTGTTCAGGGAAGTCGTTCCGTGTTTGGGGAAGGGCTTGAGGGAGCGGGAAGGGGTTTATGAAGTGGGGAATGTGTTCAGGTTGTTGGAAGGAGCCGACGGACGATCCAAGTTGCCTTCCGGAGTTTGAATCCCAACTCGAGCTCCTTTCGGTGCCGGTCCCCGTTGGCGGGCGGCGATTTCGCCGATTTCAGGAGCTGGTGGGACGTATGTGGCGATGGCGACCCCACCTTCCCACAATGCGGCGCGGCGGAGAAAGGCCCCTATCGAACCACAGTTCTGGCCGCGTTTCACTCTGGGAGATGGCGTCACCTGACCACGTGACTCCTCAACCGGTCACTCGGGTGCGGGGCAGCAGGCGGAGCCCAGCTGAGCCCGGCGGCGGACAGGGTGAGCTGGCATCGACGTTACGAAGTCACTTCTTGGTCAGGACAAAATGTCGGATGCGGAGGGGGCGGGTCAGCAGCGTTGGAGGCGTCCGTGTTGGGTCGTCATTGTCTTACGCGGTGAGGTCACTTCCTGTGAAACACAACGATGTCGGCTGTTCCTCCGATTGTGAAGCAGACTTCAACCAGCGCTGGATTGTTCACACTCGAATATTGAACGGGAGCTCGGATTAGACCGTCGTGAGACAGCTTAGTTTCACACCACTGATGATGTGTTGTTGCAATAGTAATCCTGCTCAGTCTGGTCGGAACCAGTTCAGGCTGCTGACAAGACCCAGCTCCACATCCCCACCATCTCTCCCAACCCCTCCCTGCCCCCTCCCCCTGTCTGCAAACCTGCATTGTGCTCAATATCTGGGGGACGCTTTGCTGCTCTCACGGAGGGGAATTAAGAATAATGTTAAAGAGTTTAAAATGGGCTTAAAGGGGGACTAAAGTTATAAAGGGGTTAAAAAGAGGGTTGAAAGGGGTTCAATACGTCACTGGTTGAAAGGATAGTAAAGAGGTTAAAATAGGTCTAATAAAATTAAAAGGTTAAAAAGGAGGTTGGAGGGAAAAATTTGTTTAAGAGGTTAAATGGTTTAAAAAGGATAGTTATAAGCGGTTTAATGAGTTTATGTAGTTAAAAGGGGGTTGAACAGGTCTTAAAAAGGGATTTTAAAAGGGGTTAGGAGAGAGACTGTAAGCTCGGTGAGAAAGTGATGGGTTTCAAAAGGAACCACAGTGGCAGAGTTTGGGAATAAAAAGGGGGCAATAGTAATCCTGCTCAGTCTGGTCGGAACCAGTTCAGGCTGCTGACAAGACCCAGCTCCACATCCCCACCATCTCTCCCAACCCCTCCACTGCCCCTGCTTTGTCACGCTGCTTCTCCGTCATCCAGTATTAGTTGAACAGAAATTTCCTCCAATTAAACTTTGGGAATACCGAAGCCCTTGTCTTCTGTCCCTGCCAATAACTCCATTCCCCAGACACTAAAGCCATCCCTCTCCCCAGCCAATGTGTGAGGCTGAACCACACCGTTCACAACCTTAGCGCCCAGTTTGAATCTGAGATGAACTTCTGACCCCATATCCTCTCCATCACCAAGACCGCCGACTTCCGCCTCTGTGACATCGCCGGTCTCCACCCATTGCCTCAGCTCATCTGCTGCTGAAACTCTCATCCATGCCTTTGTTACCTCCAGAATCAACTACTTCAATGCCCTCCCGGCCAGCCTCCAACCTTGTACCCTCTGCAAACTTGAGCTCATCCAAAACTCCACTGTCCAAATTCTCACTCGAATCAAGTCCCGTTCTCCCACCGCCCCTCTGTGCTCGCTGATCGACATTGGCTCACAGTCCAGCAACGCCTCGATTTTAAAATTTTCATCCTTGTCTTCAAATCCATTTGCAGCCTCGCCCCACCTTATCTCTGTACCCTCCACCAGCCCGACAACACTTCGAGATCTCTGCGCCCCTCCAATTCTGGCCTCTTGCCTTTCACCGCTTTTCATCCCCCAACCAATGGCGGCCATGCCTTCAGCTGCCGAACCTCTGAAGTGCCCTCGCAAAACCTGTCTGCCTCTCACCCTTCCTTTCCCCCTTTAAAACGCTCCTTAAAGCCTACCTCTTTACCGATGCTTTTGGTCAACTGTCCTCATATTTCATTAGGCGGCTCGGTGTCAAATCTTGTTCGATAATCGCTCCTGTGAAACGCCCTGGGACGTTTTACTACCTTAAAGGCGCTGCATAAATGGGAGTTATTGTTGTTAATATTCACCTGTGTCTCTGTCAGGGTCTTAATATCCCTGGCATCAGTGGGAGTGTTTTACAGTTCACAGGGTGTCTCTGGCCCTGGGCTATGAAGCACAGAGTGTCTCAGTGAGAATGTTAATATTAACCTCTGTAATCTATCGGTGTGTTTATATTCATGAGTCATTGGGAGTATGTTATTGTTTACAGGAAGTCTCTGGCAGTGTTGTAGTTGGTACATGGTGTCTGTTCATCAACGGTAATTTTTACAGGATGCTTCTGTCATTTTGTGAACAGATCTTGGGGGTCTCTGGGGTTGATTCGTTGCTGACAGGAAGTGCCTGGCAATGTATTAGTATGGAATGATGTCAGTATTTTAATACTTGCTGCGTGTATCTGTGAGACTTGTTAATGTTTACAGGCTGTTTCCTTGAATCTGTCAATGTTTACAGTGTTTCTGACAGTCTGTTAATGTTTACTGTGTATTTGTCTGAGTCTGCTAAAGTTTACAGTGTTTCTGTGATTCTATTATTATTTACAGTGTCTTTCTGCGAGCATATTGTTATTTACAACCTGTTTCTGTGAGTCTGTTAATGTTTTCAGGTTGTTTCTGTGAGACTGTTAATGTTTACAGGGTGTGTCTGTGAGACTGTTAATATTTATGTGGCGTTTCGGTGAAAGGAGCCGAGCCGAGCGGAGGGAGCGTCCGATAAAAGGCGGGATTTCAGAGCGCTGAGAAGAGCTGAGAGGAGCGGAGCCGAGCGGAGGGAGCGTCCGATAAAAGGCGGGATTTCAGAGCGCTGAGAACAGCTGAGAGGAGCCGAGCCGAGCGGAGGGAGCGTCCGATAAAAGGCGGGATTTCAGAGCGCTGAGAACAGCCGAGCGGAGCCGAGCGGAGCTGCGACCGAGTTCGAAGTGACGTCAGGAATCAGATCGGGACGCGACACAGGGGAGGCACCTGATTGGTGAGTAGGTTCAGGTGAGTATTTCGACTTATCGACAGAAACTGAAGTAAAAGGAAAGGGAAGGTCTGCAGGTCTTATAGGAAGTAGCGTTTATTTTTTAGTGAATCAAGGTCCCTAGTGTAGTTAACATTCTCTAAATTGAGAACAATTTAAAGGAGTAAACTCCTTAAAGGGAGTGGTAAGTAGTTTTTCTTTCCTTTTTTTTCTCTTGACATTGCAGTTGTTGTTAAGCTAACTTAAGGGTTAAGTCATGGCAGGAGATGCCAGAGCCGTGTCATGTTCCTCTTGTGAGATGTGGGAATTCAGGGCTCCTTCCTGTATCCCTGATTCCTTCACCTGCGGGAAGTGTGTCCGGCTGCAGCATTTGTTTGACCGCTTGACGGCTCTGGAGCTGCCGATGGACTCACTTTGGAGCATCCGCGATGCTGAGAAAGTCGTGGATAGCACGTTCAGTGAGTTGGTCACACCACAGATAAAAATTACTGAGGGAGATAGTGAATGGGTGACCAACAGACAGAGGAAGAGTAGGAAGGCAGTGCAGGGGTCCCCTGCGGTCATCTCCCTCCAAAACAGGTATACCGTTTTGGATACTGTTGGGGGAGATGGCTCACCAGGGGAAGGTGGCAGTGGCCAGGTTCATGGCACCGTGGCTGGCTCTGCTGCACAGGAGGGCAGGAAAAAGAGTGGCAGAGCTATAGTGATAGGGGACTCGATTGTAAGGGGAATAGACAGGCGTTTCTGCGGACGCAACCGAGACTCCAGGATGGTATGTTGCCTCCCTGGTGCAAGGGTCAAGGATGTCTCGGAGCGGCTGCAGGACATTCTGGAGGGGGAGGGTGAACAGCCAGTTGTCGTGGTGCATATAGGCACCAACGATATAGGTAAAAAACAGGATGAGGTCCTACAAGCTGAATTTAGGGAGTTAGGAGTTAAACTAAAGAGTAGGACCTCAAAGGTAGTAATCTCAGGATTGCTACCAGTGCCACGGATTAGTCAGATTAGGAATGACAGGATAGCTAAGATGAATACGTGGCTTGAGAGATGGTGCAAGCTGGAGGGATTCAAATTCCTGGGCCATTGGAACCGGTTCTGGGGGAGGTGGGACCAGTACAAATTGGACGTTCTGCATCTGGGCATGACTGGAACCAATGTCCTAGGGGGAGTGTTTGCCAGTGCTGTTGGGGAGGGTTTAAACTAATGTGGCAGGGGGATGGGAACCGATGCAGGAAGTCAGTGGGAAATAAAGTGGTGACAGAAACAAAAGGCAGTAAGGGAGAGTGTACAGAACATGACCGGACAGATGGTCTGAGAAAGCAGGGCAAAAACCAAGGGAAGTCTAGATTAAACTGCATTTATTTCAATGCAAGAAGTCTGATGGACAAGGCAGATGAACTCAGGGCATGGATGTGTACATGGGACTGGGATGTTATAGCTATTACTGAAACATGGCTAAGGGAGGGGCAGGACTGGCAGCTCAATGTTCCAGGGTACAGATGCTATAGGAAAGATAGAGCAGGAGGTAAGAGAGGAGGGGGAGTTGCGTTCTTGATTAGGGAGAACATCACGGCAGTAGTGAGAGGGGATATATCCGAGGGTTCGCCCACTGAGTCCATATGGGTAGAACTGAAAAATAAGAAGGGAGAGATCACTTTGATAGGATTGTACTACAGACCCCCAAATAGTCAACGGGAAATTGAGGAGCAAATATGTAAGGAGATTACAGACAGCTGCAAGAAAAATAGGGTGGTAATAGTAGGGGACTTTAACTTTCCCAACATTGACTGGGACAGCCATAGCATTAGGGGCTTGGATGGAGCGAAATTTGTTGAGTGTATTCAGGAGGAATTTCTCATTCAGTATGTGGATGGCCCGACTAGAGAGGGGGCAAAACTTGACCTCCTCTTGGGAAATAAGGAAGGGCAGGTGACAGAAGTGTTAGTGAGGGATCACTTTGGGACCAGTGATCATAATTCCATTAGTTTTAAGATAGCTATGGAGAAGGATAGGTCTGGCCCAAAAGTTAAAATTCTAAATTGGGGAAAGGCCAATTTTGATGGTATTAGACAGGAACTTTCAGAAGTTGATTGGGAGAGTCTGTTGGCAGGCAAAGGGACGTCTGGTAAGTGGGAGGCTTTCAAAAGTGTGTTAACCAGGGTTCAGGGTAAGGCTGGTAGAAGTAGGGAACCTTGGATGACTCGGGAGATTGAGGCACTAGTCAAAAATAAGAAGGAGGCATATGACATGCATAGACAGCTGGGATCAAGTGGATCCCTTGAAGAGTATAGAGATTGCCGGAGTAGAGTTAAGAGAGAAATCAGGAGGGCAAAAAGGGGATATGAGATTGCTTTGGCAGATCAGGCAAAGGTGAATCCAAAGAGCTTCTACAAATACATAAAGGGCAAAAGGGTAACTAGGGAGAGAGTAGGGCCTCTTAAGGATCAACAAGGTCATCTATGTGCGGAACCACAAGAGATGGGTGAGATCCTGAATGAATATTTCACATCGGTATTTACGGTTGAGAAAGGCATGGATGTTAGGGAACTTGGGGAAATAAATAGTGATGTCTTGAGGAGTGTATATATTACAGAGAGGGAGGTGCTGGAAGTCTTAACGCGCATCAAGGTAGATAAATCTCCGGGACCTGATGAAATGTATCCCAGGACGTTATGGGAGGTTAGGGAGGAAATTGCGGGTCCCCTAGCAAAGATATTTGAATCATCCACCGCTACAGGTGAGGTGCCTGAAGATTGGAGGGTAGCAAATGTTGTGCCTTTGTTTAAGAAGGGCGGCAGGGAAAAGCCTGGGAACTACAGACCAGTGAGCCTGACATCTGTAGTGGGTAAGTTGTTAGAGGGTATTCTGAGGGACAGGATCTACAGGCATTTGGAGAGGCAGGGACTAATTAGGAACAGTCAGCATGGTTTTGTGAGAGGAAAATCATGTCTCACGAATTTGATTGAGTTTTTTGAAGGGGTAACCAAGAAGATAGATGAGGGCTGTGCAGTAGACGTGGTCTACATGGACTTCAGCAAAGCATTTGACAAGGTACCGCATGGTAGGTTGTTACATAAGGTTAAATCTCATGGGATCCAAGGTGAGGTAGCCAATTGGATACAAAATTGGCTTGACGACAGAAGACAGAGGGTGGTTGTAGAGGGTTGTTTTTCAAACTGGATGCCTGTGTCCAGCGGTGTGCCTCAGGGATCGGTGCTGGGTCCGCTGTTATTTGTTATTTATATTAATGATTTGGATGAGAATTTAGGAGGCATGGTTAGTAAGTTTGCAGATGACACCAAGATTGGTGGCATTGTGGACAGTGAAGAAGGTTATCTAGGATTGCAACGGGATCTTGATAAATTGGGCCAGTGGGCGGATGAATGGCAGATGGAGTTTAATTTAGATAAATGTGAGGTGATGCATTTTGGTAGATCGAATCGGGCCAGGACCTACTCCGTTAATGGTAGGGCGTTGGGGAGAGTTATAGAACAAAGAGATCTGGGAGTACAGATTCATAGCTCCTTGAAAGTGGAGTCACAGGTGGATAGGGTAGTGAAGAAGGCATTCGGCATGCTTGGTTTCATTGGTCAGAACATTGAATGCAGGAGTTGGGATGTCTTGTTGAAGTTGTACAGGGCATTGGTGAGGCCACACTTGGAGTACTGTGTACAGTTCTGGTCACCCTATTATAGAAAGGATATTATTAAACTAGAAAGAGTGCAGAAAAGATTTACTAGGATGCTACCGGGACTTGATGGTTTGACTTACAGGGAGAGGTTAGACAGACTGGGACTTTTTTCCCTGGAGAGTAGGAGGTTAAGGGGTGATCTTATCGAAGTCTATAAAATAATGAGGGGCATAGATAAGGTCGATAGTCAAAATCTTTTCCCAAAGGTAGGGGAGTCTATAACGAGGGGGCATAGATTTAAGGTGAGAGGGGAGAGATACAAAAGGGTCCAGAGGGGCAATTTTTTCACTCAAAGGGTGGTGAGTGTCTGGAACGAGCTGCCAGAGGCAGTAGTAGAGGCGGGTACAATTTTGTCTTTTAAAAAGCATTTGGACAGTTGCATGGGTAAGATGGGTATAGAGGGATATGGGCCAAGTGCAGGCAATTGGGACTAGCTTATTGGTATAAACTGGGCGACATGGACATGTTGGGCCGAAGGGCCTGTTTCCATGTTGTAAACTTCTATGATTCTATGTTAAAGTTTACAGGTGGTTTCTGTGAATGTTAATGTTTACAGTGCGTTTCTGTGAGACGGTTATTATTTATAGGGCCATTCTGAGCGACTGTTAATGTTTGCAGCGTGTTTCCTTGAGTCTGTTAATGTTTACTGGGTGTTTCTGTTCCTGGGTAATTGTTCGATTATTGTCCATTTATGTTTTTTAATATTCTAAGGAGTCTTCCGTCATGTTACTGAACGTTTAAGTGATCATTTCTTTCAATAATTTAAAACACATTCCAACGATTGTCCAGTCCCACAATGTCTCGACAGGAAGCTGTAGTGAAATTCCCGGCCACATTCAAGATTCACCGCAGGGACGTCAGAGGTTGTGATCGTCCGCAAACTTCCATTCAAATTAGGAACCGATGATAGTATTTTGGACTGGTTCAGTGTCATAGCCGATTGACCACAATATCTCTCTAGCACAGAGCCCGGGGGCGGAGTGGTTCCGACAGAACATAAAAGAGGATTGAGTTCTGATGCTGGGAATTTTTTTGTTGTTCTCATCATTTAATGATTTCAACAATTAGAGAAAAGGGATATTTCAGCATATTCTTCAACTGCTCTCTGAATTTAGTCTGGGTCACAGCATAAATACAAGTGTTTGTGCAGCAACTCAGGAGCTGGAGCATGAATCCCAGTTCCATTAGAAACATAGGCGGAATTGCAGACGGACGTATGAAATCCAACACCCGCACCCATATAGAATACAACATAAACATCGCCCATAACAGCATGAAATTCCCCGAGATGACGAACAGTAAAATAATGGACTTCCTTCGATTCGTAATTTCTGGGTCACTGGGACTCTCTTCACTGCTGTGGTCCCGGAGTCTCCTGCGGGCTCTGTTGGCCACTACAATGTGTCTGACGATTAAAACATTGAGCAGCAGAATCAGAACAAATGCGACCCCCGGGGTTAGAATATAATGAAGGAGTTCGATTGTTCCCCCCACCCGGGAATATTTTAAACCACCATCATCACTACAAAACCAGGGAAGGTTGCCAAGAGCATACCCACTCGATAACATAAAGTACCAGGTGATGTTCTTCAAACAGCTCAGCACAGTCACTGTTCCCAGAAGCACAGCCGCCGTTTTCTCGGTGCAATATTTAGTTTTCAGTTTCTGGCAACAAATGGCCACAAATCGATCAAAGGTGAAAGTGACGGTGAACCAGACAGAACAGTCTGTCGCTGCATAAAGCAGGACGGCGTGGATATTACACACGCGGATGTCGGACAGGAAAATAATTTGTTCGAAATAAACAATCGGAATCTGTCTCAATATCAGATCGATGATAACGACCAGTAGATCCGCCGCTGCCATGGCCACCAGGTAGCGAGTGACACATTTGGAGAGACCGCACTTTCCTCGGGACAGGATCACAATCGTCACGAAGTTAACTGTCAGGAAGGGAAATGAAGAGGGAAATTATACATCAGGCTGGGAGCAAAAGCAGCAGTTTGATGGAGTTCGGGGTGAAATTTGCTGATTTGTTACTGCATCCAGTGATGGACCTGATTATTATACTTGTGATACGGCTTTCTACTGGAGACAGAGTTTAAATATAATAATAGTGATTGGACTGTTAAACAGAGAAACAAACAGGGATTTCTGCTGGAATCAGGAGTGGATTGATAACTAAATAAAAGAAAGGAATTAAATTACACATGAAAGATAATCGGTTTCCAATGAATCACATCACCCTGTAAATATTGATAGAGCCTTTGATCCAAGTGTAAATATTAATACAATCCGTGGTTCCAAAGTAAACTTTGTCATAATCTGTGGTCCCACTTGTCAACATCGTACCGTCACTTTAACTCTTGTCGATATGGCCACAGATTCTCGGCGCCACGATAAACATTCGGGAAGTCCATCGATCCAATTTTAAGTATTGGTAAATTCTCCGGATCCCGTGTTAATGTGGTATCGTCTCTGAAAACCTCTGAAATTTTGGTACAGTCACTAACTCCCCCATTAATGTTGATCTTTCCATTCAGTCTCCAGACCGTGTTAGTATAGACAAGGGTAAGTGGACAGTGTCAATATTTCATACAGTGAAATAATCTTAGAGCATACAAGGAGGACACTCGGCCCACCGTGCCAATGCCGGCTCTTCTGGAAGAGTTATCCAATTAGTCCCACTCCCCTGCCCTTTCCGTATATCCCTGAAAAGGTTTCCTTTTCAAGTGTCTGTCCAATTACCTTTTGGAAGCTGCTGTTGAATATTCTTCCACCACCTTTCAGACAATACATTCCAGATCATAACAAGTCGCTGCATAAAAAAAAAATCTCCTCATCTCCCCCTGCTTCATTTCCCAATGATCTTAAATCCGTTCCTTTGGTTACCGACCCTCCTGCCAGTGGATACAGTTTCTACTTTTTTACTCTCTCAAAACCCCTCATTAATTTGAACACCTTTATTAAATCTCCCCATGGCCTTTTTCTGCTCCAAGTGAACAATCCCAGCTTCTCTCGTCTCTCCACACAATGAAATCCTTTATCCCTGCTACCATTTTAGCTAATGGCCTCTGCACTCTTTCTTTGACGAACTTTCAAAAGTATGGTTACTAGAATTGGTCTCAATACTCCAGCTGAGGCCGAACGAAGCAGTGGCAGAGCATTTACATATACAGGCAGACGCCAGAATGCGCCAGTGATTACATGCATGGGTGAGTCAATATTTACAGGGTTACCAGGGAGCGTCCCCATTTAGGAAACCCCGAGTGCGTTGATATTCTACAGATTCTGTAACAATAAGTCAATGCAAACCTAGGACACAGGACCAGGAGTAGGCCATTCAGCCGCTCGAGTCTGTTCACCATCCAATTAGTTCATGGCTGATCTGCATCTCAACTCCTTTTAAACCCCTTTTGATCCATATAATTTGTTAATAAACAAAAAGCTATCGATTTCAGTCTAGAAAATGTCAATTGACCCAATGTACACAGCCGTGTGGGGAAGAGTGTTCAAGGTTTCCACTTCCCGTTGGGTCAAAAAGTGCCTCCTGATTTCGCTCCGAAATGGAATAATTTGCCCGCTACTTTTGGATTCCACCAGAATAGAAAACATTTGTCGGTATCTACCCGATTCAATCCATTTATGACTTTAAACACTTCGATTAGATAACTTCTCAGATTTTAAACTAAAGGGAATACAAAAAAGTTTATGCATCCCACAAGTACTGACACGCACAAAGAAACATCCAGCAAAGAGTGAGAATCACTTTTGAATAACTTATAATTACTGACACACAAATAGAAAGATCCAGCAAATACTGACACTAATTTAAAAACATCCTGTAAATACTGATACTCAACCAGGAACATCCTGTAAATACTGACACTCAACAAGGAACATCCTGTAAATATTGACCATCAACCAGGAACATCCTGTAAATACTGACACTCAACCAGGAACATCGTATAAATACTGACAGTCAACCAGGAACATCCTAAAAATACTGACACTCAACCAGGAACATCCTGTAAATACTGACACTCAACCAGGAACATCCTGTAAATACTGACACTCACTCAGGAAAATTGTCTAAATAATGTTTCTCACCTAGGAACATCCTGTAAATACTGACACTCACTAAGGAACATTCTTGAAATACTGACACTAAGCGAGGAACAGACTGTAAATACTGACACTCACCTGGGAACATCCTGTAAATATTGACACTCACCTAGTAACAGGCGGCAAATACTTACACTGACACAGAAACATCCTGAAAAAACTGAGACTCACCCAAGAACATCCTCTAAATTCTGACATATACCTATTAACAATCTATAAATACTGACACTCACCGAGTAACATCCTGTAAATACCGACACTCAGCTTGGAGCATCCTGTAAATACTGACACTCAAACAGGAACATGCTTTAAATACTGACACTCACGTCGGATCAGCCTGCAAATACTTACTCTCACTCAGGAACATCCTGATAAAATTGAAACTCATGCAGGAAGATCCTCAAAATACTGACATTCACCTTGGAACAATCTATAAATACTGACGCTCAACTAGTAACATCCTGTAAATACTGACACTCAGCTAGTAACATCCTGTAAATACTGACACTGACCAAGGAACATCTTCTAAATACTGACACTCACCCAGGAACATTCTATAAATACTGACACTCACCCGGGACCCTGCTGTAAATACAAACAGTCAACGAGTAACATTCTGTAAATAATGTGATTCATCTAGGAATATACTGTATATGCTGACATTCATCCAGGAGCATTCTGTAAATACTGACTCACCTAGGAACATCCTGTAGATCCTAACACTCACCCAGAACCATGCTGTAAATACAAACACTCAAACTGGAACATTCTGTCAATAGTGACACACACTCAGGGACATCCTGCGAATACGAACAGATGCTCGGGAACATCATGTAAATAATGACGCAATCAGGAACATCCTGTAAATACTGACAATCATTCAAGAATAAACTGTAAATGCTGAAACTCACTCAGGAACATCCTGTAAAAACTAACACTCACTCAAGAACATCCTGTAAACAATGACACAAACTCGGGAACAGAATGTAAATATTGACACTCACCCAGGAACGAACTGTAAATACTGACACTCACTCTGGATCGTTCCGTACATACTGACACGCACTCGGGAACATTGTATAAATAATGAGACCCACCGAGGAACATTGTATAAGGAAGGAATCTCGCCGAGGAGCATCCTGTAAATACTGACACTCAAGCGGGATCTTCCTGAAAATACTGACAGACACTGAGGAACATCCTGTATTTACGGACACACACTTAGGACCTTCCTGTAAATACTGACACTCACTCGGGAACATCTTGTAAAAAAAGACACTCATTCAGGAAAATCCAGTAAATACTGACACTCACTCAGAGAAATCCTGTAAAAACTGACACATATTCAGGAACATCCTGTAAATACTCACGCACTCAGGAACATCCTCTAAAAACTGACACTCAATAAGCAACATCCTATAAATACTGACACTCACACAAGAATATTCTGTAAATACTGACACTGACTCGGGAACATCCTATCAATACTGACACTCACTCAGGAACATCCTATCAATACTGACACTCACTCAGGAACATCCTATCAATACTGACACTCACTCAGGAACATCCTATCAATACTGACACTCATTCAGTAACAACACGTAAATACTGAGACTCACAGAGGAACATCCAGTAAATACTGACACACAATCTTGAACATCCTGTAAATAATGACAATGACCCAGGAATAATCTGTAATTACTGGCACTCACTCAGAAAAATCCTGTCAATGCTGAGACTCATCGAGGAAAATCCAGTAAATACTGACACACAATCAGGAACATCCTGTAAATAATGGCAATGGCCCAGGTATACTCCAACCACATGCCATCAAGCCTAACATATCATTTGCTTTCCTTATTGCTTGCTGTCCCTGCATTTTAGCTTTTTGTGATTCGTGTATAACGACACCGATATCCCTCTGAATATCAATATTTACCAGTCTCTCACATTTTAAATAATATTCTGCTTTTCTATTCTTCCGACAAAGTGGATGATTTCACATTTCCCCACATTATACTTCATCTGCTGCCGATTTGCCAAATAACTTAAACTGCCTTTAACCCTTTGCATCCTCTATGTGTCAATCTCATAGCTTACTTTCCCACCTAGCTTTGTACCGTCAGCAAACTTGGCTACATTACACTAGGTCGCCTCATCTCAGTCATTAATATAGATTGTAAATAGATGAGGGCCATGTACTGATCCTCGCGGCACCCCACTAGTTAAAACCGGCCAACCCGAAAATGAACTGTTTATTCTTACTCTGTGTTTTATGTCTGTCAGCCGATCCTCAAACCATGCTAATATATTACCCCCCGACTCCACGAGTCTTTATTTTGTATGGAAACCTCTTTTGATGCACCTTATCAAACGCCTTTATAAAATCCAAACATGCCACATCCACTGGTTCCCCCATATCTGCCCTGCTGGTTGGACCATCAAAACACTTTGATAGACTTGTCAAATACGATTTCCCTTTTATAAAACCGTGTTGACTCTGGCTAATCACATTATGATTTTCTATGTGTCCTTTCATGACAGCCCAATCAAATATTCTATCATTTTCCCAACCACTGATGTCAGGTTAACTGGCCTGTCGTTTCCTGTTTTCTCTCGCCTTCCTTTCTTGAATAGCGGGGTTACATTTGCTGCCCCTAAAACCCATCTTTTCCAAGCAGTATTGTGTGCAGCATTGCAATGTTGGGGCAAGACTACCGGAACTGATGTGTGGTGCAGTGATCGTACAGTGATTACACACGTGTTAATAAAGGGTATAAAGATGAACTCAACAACCACTCAGTTTAAACTCGGGAGTGGGGAAACTTTTAGAAACAATAAATATGGACAAAATTAATAGTCATTTGGACAAGTGTGGATTAATTAAGGAAAGCCAGCACGAATTTATTGAAGGCCAATCATGTTTGACGAACTTGATTGAGTTTTTTGATGGGGTAGCAGAGAGGGTCGATGAGGGCAATGCGGTTGATGAGGTGTAAATTTACTTCAAAAGGCGTGTGAAAATTGCCGCATAATAGGCTCTTCATCAAAGTTCAAGCCCATGGAATAAAGGGGACAATGGCAGCATGGATACGAAATTTGCTCAGTAACAGGAAACAGGGAGCAGTGGTGAACGGTTGTTTTTCCGATTGTCGGGCGGTGCACAGTGATGCTACCCGGGGGTGGGTACCAGGACCACTACTGATTTTGATATTTATTAATGAATTGGATTTGGGTGTAAAGGCCACGATTTCAAAATTTGAAGATGACACAAAACTTGGAAGGGGAGTGAACAGTGAGGAGGATAGTGATAGAGTTCAAGAGGATAGAGACAGGCTGGCGGCATGAGCAGACACGTGGCACATGAATTTCAACGCAGAAAAGTGTGGAATTATATATTTAGAATCATAGAATCATAGAAGTTTACAACATGGAAACAGGCCCTTAGGCCCAACATGTCCTTGGCGCCCAGTTTATACTACGAAGCTAGACCCAATTGCCTGCACTTGACCCATACCCCTCGATACCCATCTTACCCATGTAACTGTCCAAATGCTTTTTAAAAGACAAAATTGTAATCGCCTCTACTACTGCCTCTGGCAGCTCGTTCCAGACACACACCACCTTTTGAGTGAAAAAATTGCCCCACTGGACCCTTTTGTATCTCTCACCTCTCACCTTAAATCTATGTACCCTCGTTATAGAATCCCCTACATTTGGGAAAAGATTTTGACGATCTACCTTATTTATGCCCCTCATTATTTAATAGACTTCTATAAGATCACACCTTAACCTCCGACTCTCCAGGGAAAAAAGTCCCAGTCTATCTAACCTCTCCCTATAAGTCAAACCATCAAGTCCCGGTCGCATCCGAGTAAATCTTTTCTGCACTCTTTCTAGTTTAATAATATCCTTTCTATAGTAGGGTGACCAGAACTGTACACAGTATTCCAAGTGTGGCCTTTCTAATGTCTTGTACAACTTCAACAAGACATCCCAACTCCTGTATTCAATGTTCTGACCAATGAAACCAAGCATGCCGAATGCCTTCTTCACAAGCCTATCCACCTGTGACTCCACTTTCAAGGAGCTATGTACCTGTACTCCCAGATCTCTTTGTTGTATAACTCTCCCCAACGCCCTACCATTAACGGAGTAGTTCCTGGCCCGATTCGATCGACCAAAATGCATCACCTCACATTTATCTAAATTAAACTCCATCTGCCATTCAGCGGCCCACTGGCCCAATTTATCAAGGTCCTGTTGCAATCCTAGATAACCTTCTTCACTGTCCATAATGCCACCAATCTTGGTGTCATCTGTAAACTTACTAACCATTCCTCGTAAATTCTCATCCAAATCATTAATATAAATAACAAATAACAGCGGACCCAGCACCGATCCCTGAGGCACACCGATGGTCACAGGCCTCCAGTCTGAAAAAAAACCCTCTACAACCACCCTCTGTCTTCTGCCGTCAATTCAATTTTGTATCCAATTGGCTACCTCACCTTTGATCCCGTGAGATCCAACCTAATGTAACAACCTACCATGTGGTACCTTGTCAAAGGCTTTCCTAAAGCCCATGTTGACCACGTCTACTGCACAGCCCTCATCTATCTTCTTGGTTACCTCTTCAAAGAACTCAATCAAATTTGTGAGACATGATTTTCCTCTCACAAAACCATGCTGACTGTTCCTAATCAGTCCCTGCCTCTCCAAATGCCCGTAGATCCTGTCTCTCAGAATATCCTCCAACAACTTACCCACTACAGATGTCAGGCTCACCGGTCTGTAGTTCCCAGGCTTTTCCCTGCCGCCCTTCTTAAACAAAGGCACAACATTTGCTACCCTCCAATCTTCAGGCACCTCACCTGCAGCTGTCGATGATTCAAATATCTCTGCTGGGGAACCCGCAATTTCCTCCCGAACCTCCCATAACGTCCTGGGATACATTTCGTCAGGTCCCGGAGATTTATCTACCTTGATGCGCGTTAAGACTTCCAGCACCTCCCTCTCTGTAATATGTACACTCCTCAAGACATCACTATATATTTCCCCAAGAGTCCGAACATCCATGCCTTTCTCAACCGTAAATACCGATGTGAAATAGTCATTCAGGATCTCACCAATCTCTAGTGGTTCCGCACATTGATGACCTTGTTGATCCTTAAGTGGCCATACTCTCTCCCTAGTTACTCTTTTGCCATTTATGTACTTGTAGAAGATCTTTGGATTCTCCTTTGCCTTATCTGCCAAAGCAATCTCATGTCCCCTTTTTGCCCTCCTGAATTCTCTCTTAACTCTACTCCAGCAATCTCGATTCTCTTCAAGGGATCCACTTGATCCCAGCTGCATATGCATGTCATATGCCTCCTTCTTCTTTTTGACTAGGGCCTCAATCTCCCGAGTCATCCGAGGTTCCCTACTTCTACCAGCCTTGCCCTTCACTTTATAAGGAATGTGCTTACCCTGAACCCTCTTTAACACACTTTTGAAAGCCTCCCACTTACCAGACGTCCCTTTGCCTGCCAACATACTCTCCCACTTAAGTTCTGAAAGTTCCTGTCTAATACCATCAAAATTGGCCATTCCCCAATTTAGAATTTTAAGTTTTGGGCCAGACCTATCATTCTCCATAGTTATCTTAAAACTAATGGAATTATGATCACTGGTCCCAAAGTGATCCCTCACTAACACTTCTGTCACCTGCCCTTCCTTATTTCCCAAGAGGAGGTCAAGTTTTGCCCCCTCTCTAGTAGGGCCATCCACATTCTGAATGAGAAATTCCTCCTGAATACACTCAACAAAGTTCTCTCCATCCAAGCCCCTAATGCTATGGTTGTCCCAGTCAATGTTGGGAAAGTTAAATTCCCCTACTATTACCAACCTATTTTTCTTGCAGTTGTCTGTAATCTCCTTACATATTTTCTCCTCAATTTCCCGTTGACTATTTGGGGGTCTGTAGTACAATCCTATCAAAGTGATCTCTCCCTTCTTATTTTTCAGTTCTACCCATATAGACTCAGTGGGCGAACCCTCGGATATATCCCCTCTCACTACTGCCGAAATGTTCTCGCGAATCAAGAACGCAACTCCCCCTCCTCTCTTACCTCCTGCTCTATCTTTCCTATAGCATCTGTACCCTGGAACAATGAGCTGCCAGTCCTGCCCCTCCCTTAGCCATGTTTCAGTAATAGCTATAACGTCCCAGTCGCATGTACCCATCCATGCCCTGAGTTCATCTGCCTTGCCCATCAGACTTCTTGCATTGAAATAAATGCATTTTAATCTAGACTTCCCTTGGTCTTTGCCCCACTTTGCTTCCCACTGACTTCCTGCATCGGTTCCCATCCCCCTGCCACATTAGTTTAAACCCTCCCCAACAGCACTAGCAAACACTCCCCCCAGGACATTGGTTCCAGTCCTGCCCAGATGCAGACAGTCCAATTTGAACTGGTCCCACCTCCCCCAGAACCGGTTTCAATGGCCCAGGAATTTGAATCCCTCCCTCTTGCACCATCTCTCAAGCCACGTATTCATCCTAGCTATCCTGTCATTCCTACTCTGACTAGCCCGTGGCACTGGTAGCAATCCTGAGATTACTACCTTTGAGGTCCTACTTTTTAGTTTAACTCCAAACTCCCTAAATTCAGCTTGTAGGACCTCATCCCGTTTTTTACCTATATCGTTGGTACCTATATGCACCACGACAACTGGCTGTTCACCCTCCCCCTCCAGAATGTCCTGCAACCGCTCCGAGACATCCCTTACCCTTGCACCAGGGATCAACATGCCATCCTGGAGTCTCGGTTGCGTCCGCAGAAACGCCTGTCTATTCCCCTTACAATCGAGTCCCCTATCACTATAGCTCTGCCACACTTTTTCCTGCCCTCCTGTGCAGCAGAGCCAGCCACGGTGCCATGAACTTGGCCGCTATCACCTTCCCCTGGTGAGTCATCTCCCCCAACAGTATCCAAAACGGTATACCTGTTTTGGAGGGAGATGACCGCAGGGGACCCCATGCACTGCCTTCCTACTCTTCCTCTGTCCGTTGGTCACCCATTCACTATCACCCTCAGTAATTTTTATCTGTGGTGTGACCAACTCACTGAACGTGCTATCCACGACTTCCTCAGCGTCGCGGATGCCGCAAAGTTTATCCATCCGCAGCTCCAGAGCCGTCAAGCGGTCAAACAGTAGCTGCAGCTGGACACACTTCCCGCAGGTGAAGGAACCAGGGACACAGGAAGTATCCCTGAATTCCCACATCCCACAAGAGGAACATGACACGGGTCTGCGATCTCCTGCCATTACTTAACCTTTAAATTAGCTTAACAACAACTACAATGTCAAGAAAAAAAAAGAAAAGTAAAACTACTTACCAGTCGCCATCCAATCACTTCCCTGTTGGCTGTGACTTCATAACTCCAGCAGCTGCAGTAGCTCGATCCTCCTTCTCGTCAACTTGCTTGCCCTCCTCACAGTTCATAGTTCATAGAAGTTACAACATGGAAACAGGCCCTTCGGCCCAACATGTCCATGTCGCCCAGTTTATACCACTAAGCTAGTCCCAATTGCCTACACTTGGCCCATATCCCTCGATACCCATCTTACCCATGTAACTGTCCAAATGCTTTTTAAAAGACAAAATTGTACCCGCCTCTACTACTGCCTCTGTCAGCTCGTTCCAGACACTCACCACCCTTTGAGTGAAAAAATTGCCCCTCTGGACCCTTTTGTATCTCTCCCCTCTCAACTTAAATCTATGCCCCCTCGTTATAGACTCCACTACCTTTGAGAAAAGATTTTGACTATCGACCTTATCTATGCCCCTCATTATTTTATAGACTTCGATAAGATCACCCCTTAACCTCCTACTCTCCAGGGAAAAAAGTCCCAGTCTGTCTAACCTCTCCCTGTAAGTCAAACCATCAAGTCCCGGTAGCATCCTAGTAAATCTTTTCTGCACTCTTTCTAGTTTAATAATATCCTTTCTATAATAGGGTGACCAGAACTGTAAACAGTACTCCAAGTGTTGCCTCACCAATGCCCTGTACAACTTCAACAAGACATCCCAACTCCTGCATTCAATGTTCTGACCAATGAAACCAAGCATGCCGAATGCCTTCTTCACCACCCTATCCACCTGTGACTCCACTTTCAAGGAGCTATGAATCTGTACTCCTAGATCTCTTTGTTCTATAACTCTCCCCAACGCCCTACCATTAACGGAGTAGGTCCTGGCCCGATTCGATCTAAAAAAATGCATCACCTCACATTTATCTAAATTAAACTCCATCTGCCATTCATCGGCCCACTGGCCCAATTGATCAAGATCCCGTTGCAATCCCAGATAACCTTCTTCACTGTCCACAATGCCACCAATCTTGGTGTCATGTGCAAACTTACTAACCATGCCTCCTAAATTCTCATCCAAATCATTAATATAAATAAAAAATAACAGCGGACTCAGCACCGATCCTTGAGGCACACCGCTGGACACAGGCATCCAGTTTGAAAAACAACCCTCTACAACCACCCTCTGTCTTCTGTCGTCAAGCCAATTTTGTATCCAATTGGCTACCTCACCTTGGATCCCATGAGATTTAACCTTATGTAACAACCTACCATGCGGTACCTTGTCAAATGCTTTGCTGAAGTCCATGTAGACCACGTCTACTGCACAGCCCTCATCTATCTTCTTGGTTACCCCTTCAAAAAACTCAATCAAATTCGTGAGACATGATTTTCCTCTCACAAAACCATGCTGACTGTTCCTAATTAGTCCATGCCTCTCCGAATGCCTGTCGATCCTGTCCCTCAGAATACCCTCCTGTTTTTTTGGTTGCAGGAGGAGGGAGGGAGGTAAACACAAATATTGTGTTTCGGGTTCAACTGCTCCTCGACACCAGTTCTTCTGCTTCCCACTGTTCAGTGGAGGTGACTGAGCCGACTTCTCCCAGAATGCCCCTCTCTCTCCGCTGCTGGATTTCGGTCGGAAGAACGAGGAGAAGCAATATCAACTGAAGCTGATGAACTGAAATGGGTGCAGGTACACAGAGATCTGGGAGTATATGTGCACAAATCGTTGAAGGAGGCATGGCAGGTTGAGAAAGCGGTGAAGAAAGCATATGGGATCGTGGGCTTTATAAATAGCGGCAGATTACAAAAGCAAGGATGTTATGATGAAACTTTGTCAAACATTGGTTCGGCCACAACTGGAGTATTGTGTCCAGTTCTGGGTACCACAATTTAGGAAGGATGTGAAGGCCTCAGAGAGGTTGCAGAATAGAATTACCGGGATGATGCCAAGGATGAGAGACATCAGAGACGTGCATAGACTAGAGAAGCTGGGGTTGATCTCCTGAGAGGAGAGGAGTTTGAGAGGAGATTTGATAGAGGTATTCAAAATCATGAAGGGTCTGGACAGAGTTGATAGAGATAAATTGTTCCCATTGGAGGAGGGGTCAAGAACCAGAGGACAAAGATTTAAGGTGACTTGCAAAATAACCAAAGGCGACATGAGGAAAAACTTTTTTGCACAGCGAGGCTTCACATCCTTCTTAAAGTACCGTGCTCAGAACTTGGCACAATACTCCTGATGTGGCCGAACCAGTGTTTCATAAAAGTTCATCATAACTTCTTTGCATTCGTAATCCATGCCTCTATTTATAAAGCCCGGGATCCCGTATGCTTTGTTCAAACTTTTTTATGATGTGGAGATGCCGGTGATGGACTGGGGTGGACAAATGTAAGGAGTCTTACAACACCAGGTTATATATAACCAGGACTGTAACCTGGTGTTGCAAAACTTTTTTACACAGCGAATGGTTGTGACCTGGAATGTACTGCCTGAGGGGTTTGTGGAGGCAGAGTCAATTGGGGCTTTTAAATGGGAATTGGATAAGTCCTGCAATGGAAAAATTGCAATGCCACGGGGATAGGGCGGGGCAGTGTGACTCGTTGTATTGCTCTTGCTGAGAGCCGGCACGGACTCGCTGGGCCGAATGGCCTCTTTCCGTGCTGTAACCATTCTCTGATTCTGTGCTGAATTACTGAACATCACGACCAGAATAAGAACCCACGCAATCTGAATAACTGGCCTTAGACCCTGCGGCCATCCTCGCTCCTGGGTGTAACATTCAAATCCATTAATCAACCGGTAACGTTCTGTTTTAGATTGCCGGAAAGCCTAACAAGGTTCGCGAGTCGCCATCAAAAATGTAATATGTGGTTTGTGTTTTGTCCATGTTGATCGTCATCCATTCTAATTCTACAGACCGTATTTTGGAACTTGGTTAAACATGTTCCGTGTTTATGTCACCATGAATCTTAAAATAATTTAAATTCTCCACCTCACTAAAACACAACAGTAACTATTGCCCCCAATCGATCTTGCAACCACACCAAGTGCCGCCTCAATTAAAAAACCTGAACGAATACCGCCACCCTTTCCGCCACTATTGTCCAACCTCTAGTGTGTAAATACAAAGTGTGAGTGTGTTTATTTGAATGTGATATTTATGTAATAGCAGCCTCTAATCCCTCCGTGTCTATGGAAAGATGGTGACGAAAGTCGAATTGCGCCCTCACAATACTGGAGCATCAATGTCCGGGCTCAGGCCACTTGACCACGCTCTCTCCCAGTGTTGTCCAATGGGAATTGCTGATTAACCGCAGGTGTGGTTATGGCGACAACATTTTATCCACAGGAACGGATTTTAGTGGAAAACATCTCCCACACACAATGCAGGGAAATAGGCCTGTGATCTCAATAATCATATTCGCAGGCGGTTTGCATGTGAACTTCAACCTTAATGTGTTTTTGATAACATGATAAATGAAATTCAGAGTGTTCGAGTGTTGTTTCGTCGTTGTGAGTGTTTTACTTCCTTGGTTACTGAATGGTGAAAGATGTTCTGAAATACACACATGTGAAGTCCATTTCCCTGTATTGTCAGGGCGCGATTCGACTTTCGTCACTAACAAACTTTCCATAGACACGGAGGGATCGGAGGCTGCCATTACTTAAATATCACAGTCAAAAAAACACACTCACACTTTGTATATACACACTTGAGGTTGTACAATAGTGGGGGGCTCTAGTTAAGTTTCTTTAAATGAGGGGCACTAGTTGGGGTTGTATGATTGAGTGGAGCAGTAATTACCGTTGTGTTTTAATGAGGTGGGGAATTTTACAAAGGTTGCACCAGAGTCCTGGTGTCATAAACACGGAACATTTTTAATCAAGTCCTAAAATACCGTCTGTAAAATGAGAACGGAAGACAATTCCGCACATGCAAAACACAAAAACTTTTTAAAGTTTTGACTGTCTCGGTACCATGTTAGGATTTCCTTCAGTCTGAAACAAAAAGTTATCGGTTCATTAATGGCGATTAGAACAATTATTCATCTTTTTTTTACCGAGTTTAATGAGTTTTGTGTAATTAATACAATAAACTCTTTTGTAAAGGTTAATTCCCTGAACGGGAATCGAATCCACCTCCCGCATTGAAAATATTTGGATCCCGCTCTTCTCTTCTGAGTTGTTCCGATAATAATTTACAGAGCTGAGTTTCCGCAGTGTAGCGGTTATCACTTTTACCTAATATACAGAAAGTTCACGGATCGAAATCGAGTAGAATCATTTTGCAAACGATCTTCATTGAAAATAAATCAATTCAAACGGTGGAAGATTTCACTTGGGGGGTTAAATATGAATAAAATACCATATTACACAGCCCCGGTATATTCTTTATTTCTCTGTACAGTTCTACACACAGTCCAACACCACACAGATACCGGCAGTATCTCTTCTTCACTCCCGTTTCCTGCTCTGAAGATGCGGAAAGCTCCTCTAAAAGCTGCACATTTCGACTGGTTTCAGTTGATCTGTGAGAGAACATTCAAGGATCCCGCAGCGCTGCCTCCCTTAATAACAATAGGGTGTAACTGCATTTCAGCCGCGGCAACAAAGCCATCAGTTTTTCGCTGTTCCCCAGCTGCCTGAGTGAATGATGCCGCGACAAGCAGCAACATTGAGGCCGCCTGTCCGGCCCCGCTCTCTCCAATCACCCGCTGCCGGTGGAAAGCAGCAAATGCAGCCTCAGACATCTCATCACTGCCCCTCCCTGGGAAACAAGAGAGCACGGCCCGGTCAAACCTCCCCATACACCGAGCATGTGGACAGCAATTACTGGGGAGATTGTATCCCAGTCGCTGAACCATTTAGAGAACCTCCGGTGCTGTGTTCAGGTCGCGTGGAGACGTCCCTCTAATCCTGCACACGGTTCTTCGCTTTGAAACTGTCCATCACCACTGTGCTCGCTCACCTCCTATGGCTCCCGGTCCGCCAATGCCTCGATTTTAAAATTCTCATCCTTGTGTTCAGATCCCTCTGCGGCCTTACCACTCCCTTTCGATGTAACCTTGCACAGACCTACAACCCTCCGAGATCACTGCGTACCTTAAATTATGGCCTCTTGTGCACTCCCAAATTTTATTCGCTCCACCAATGGCGGTTTTTTCTTCAGCTGGCTGGTCCCAAATCTCTGGAATACCCGACTTAAACCCCTCCGCCTCTCTCCACTCCTTTATGACGCTCCTTAGAAACTAACTTTTTGACTAAGTTTTCGTTCACCTGTCCGAATATCTCCTTTTGTGGATAAGTGTCAAATTGTATCTGATAACGCTGCTGTGAAGCTCCTTGGGACATTTTATTGTGTCAAAGGCAACAGCAATTAAAGTTCTTGTTAATTTTAAATGTTCTCACCATTGAAAGAAATAAGGATATGACACTGAGCTTGGTAACTCCGAACCGTCCATTCCTGCACCCGATTCACCGTTTCCATCACCAGCCCAGGAGGACCCTCTCGAGAGAATGTATGTAGTGAGACTGAGGGTATCTCACAGGGTGAAGCACCGAACACCAGAGTGAAGGAGGAGCTGCAAGTAATTCTACGTTTCTCCCCTGCGGAGGCCGAGAAACAACTGCCCTTGGCTGAGGGGCCCAAGGCCGCAGATCTCAGGACTCCAGTCTTCAACAGAACTTCGAATTGTTCGCACAGGCTGAATGACCAGGCCGTGGAGACAGTCACCTCCCACATTCTGGAGATGGACGATCAGTTGTAGAAGTTCAAGAGCCGCATTTGTAAAACAGCACAGGAGGAATGTAAGGCCGTGCAGAGCACCCTGGACAATGAGGCAGTCCAGGCGATTCCTGCAACAGCAAGGGGTCTGGTGGAGATTCTTCCGGAGTGGCAGCCATGACCGCTCCAATAGATTACTGGTGTGATGCCCTTAATAGCATCATATCTCAGGGCTTTCCCAGCTTCATTGTAACAATGTGGTCTGTCTCACGCTGAACTACAGCCCAACCGAGCCCATTCCCAGCACCAATGGCCTGCAAGGAGTGGTTGCAGATGTCACTGTTTCTGATGACGTGGATACTGAGGTTGTTTCATTCCATTGTGTGGTTCTGGGCCGAACCCAATAGGCATTACATGTACAAGTGAGATGAGAGCAGAAACAGGTCCTGCAAGAACATCAACATCCCATCAGTCCAAGTCCCATTGCTGCTGATTTGTTGGACATAACACAGAATGGCTGTAGAGAAGATAGGTTACGTTACATTGAAAACAGGGATAAAACCGAGGAGCCCGGACAGAAACAGTGTATTGATACAGGAACAAAGTGTTTGACTGTTCGAGATGTGGAAAGTGACTTGACACTTTGGGCTGCTTGACAGATCATCAGTGAGTTCAATCTGGAGCGAACCTGCAGAGTGCCGCGGATCAGGTCAGAGGCTGGTGGCTGCATCCAGGTCCGCTGATCTCTCCACATAACTTAAGTCCCTCATCCCTGATATCTTCCTGATAAACCTCCTTTGTACCCTCTCCAATTCCTTGACAACCTTACTAAAGTTTGGTCCCCAGAATTGTACCTCATTCTCCAGCTGAGGCCTAACCAGTGATTTGTAACGGTTCCGCATGGACTTCCTTGTTTTTGTATTCAATGCCACTGTTTACAAAGTCAAGTATCCCATACGCTTTCTTATAAACTTGCCCTATTCTGTGAATATGCACACCCAGGTCCTCTGTAATTGCATCCCCTCCGCCTCAAAATAACACAATTTACATCATAGTGCCCCTCTCCATATTGTTCCTCACAAAGTGCATCACTTCACACTTATCCGCATTAGATTGCATCTGCCATGTGACTGCACATTTTACCAGTCTGACTATGTCCTCCAGAAGTATTCTGCTAATTTTCCTCACTCTTCACTCCATTGCAAAGTTTACACATCGTGTTGTTATAATCTGGAATGCACTGCAAGAAGGGGTGGAGGATGGAGAGTCAATTGTGACTATAAAAATGGAATTGGAAAATAATGGAAGAGAAAAAAATTGCAGGGCTATTATGAAAGAGCTGGAGAGTGGGACTAAATGGATAGCCGAAAAATAGCCGACATCGCCATGATGGGCTGAATTGCCTCCTCCGGTGTTGTGAGATTCAACGAAAGTTGAGGTGTAAAAATCCCTGTTACCAGAAGATGGCATCTTTGCCGAAAACGTTCTCGCTCACCCCAGAGGATATTTGGAATCATCGTTGCAGAGAATGGTTGAATCACGGAAGGAGGCCATTCGGCACGTCGAGTCGGTGCCGGCACCCTGCAACAGCAATCCAGCTAGAACCACCCCTCTGCCCTATCCCGGTAGCACAGATTTTTTCACCTTCAAGTGCTTATCCAATTCTCTTTTGAAAGCCACGATTGAATCTGCATGCACCACCCCGTCAGGGGGGTGATCATTCCTGATCACAACCACTCGCTTTGTAAAAAGGTCAGGAGGGGAGAGAGATGGAGAAAGAGGGTGAGGAAGAGACAGAAAGAGAAAGACAAACACACACACGCACACAGCGAGTCAGAGGGAAAGAGATACAGAGAGAGACAGAGAGATGAGGAGGCAGAGAGACAGAGAGAGAGGCAGATTGAGCGAGGTAGAGGGAGAGAAACAGAGAGACCGAGAGATTGAAAGACAGAGAGAGACAGAACGTAGAGGGAGAGAACGAGAGGGAAAGGAACTGAGAGAGAAGGACACACACGCACAGAGTGACAGAGACAGAGAGTCACAGAGAAAGAGAGTGAGAGAGGGGCGAGACGGAGAGAGAGACGAAGAGTGATGGAGAGAGAGACACAGAGAGTTAGATGGAGAGACAAAGGGAGAGAGAGAGAGAGAGAGAGAGAGATAGAGAGACAGAGATAGAGGGACAGAGACAGACATAGAGTCTCATAGATGGACAGAGACATACAAAGAGACATAGTCAGAAACACGGGGAGAGAGAGAGAGACAATGAGAGAGACAGAGAGAGAGAGACAATGAAAGAGACAGAGAGAGAGAGAGACAGGGAGACAGGGAGAGTCAGAGAGAGAAAGGGAGAGAGAGACAAAGAGAGACGGACAGAGATACAGTGAGGCAGAGAGGAAACAAATCTGTAATGATTAACAGAAACAAAAAGAGAGAGTGAGCGTAAGGCAGACAGAGAGACAGCGAACGAGAGACAGAGAGAGACCAAGGGAAGAGGAAGATAGCGAGAGATAAGAGACAGAGAGCAAGAGACAGAGCAGAGAGGGGAGCAGAAGGGGAGTCAGTGAGAGAGCGAAAGACAAGAGGGAGAGACAGAGAGACAGAGAGTGAGAGGGGGACAGAGAGAGAGGGAGATGGGGAGAAAGTCAGAGCGAAAGGGAGAGAGAGGGGAGATAGAGACAGAGAGAGAAACAGAGAGAGATTCACGGACAGAGAGAAAGAGAGAGGCACAGCGAGAGAGACACACAAAGAGAGACAGAGAGAGTGTGACAGAGTCAGAGGCAAAAAAGGAGAGAGAGAGGCAGAGTGAGACAGAGAAAGACAGAGGAAACAACACTGGAATAATCAACAGAAACAAAAAAGAGGGGGAGAGGAAGACACTGAGAGAGTGAGAGGGAGAGCAGAGAGGGGGCAGAGGGGAGACACTGAGAAAGAGAAAGACAAGAGGGAGACAGAGTGATATATAGAGCGAGAATTAAAGAGAGAGTAGAGTTAGAGAGAATAAAGACGGGGAGAGAGAGAGAGAGAGAGTGGTCGGAGAGAGACAAAGCAGACTAGAAAGACAGAGAGACAGAGAGGGACAGGGAAATTGTGGAGGCGGAGGCAAGATTGAGAAAGTAAAATAAAAACAGAGAAAGGCAGGGAGAGAGAGAAATCGTAAGAGAGATAGAGAGAGTGGATAGAGAGGAAAAGTCACAGAAAAGAGGGAGAAAGAGAGAGACGAGGTGGAGGGACAGAGGGATCGTGAGAGAATGAGCGATAGAGATAAGAGAGAGCGAGACACAGAAGAAGAAAAGAGACGGAGATAAGAGGGTGATAGAGAGATAGAGAGGAAAAAAGAGATAGAAAAACAAAGATAGAGGGAAGAGAAAGGAAGGGAGAGAGACAGGGCAGAGAAAAAGGGACAATGTAAGTGAAACAGGGTGAGAGAGATGAAACGACAAAGAGAGACAGACAGGGAGATAGAAATAAGATGGAGAGAGACAGCGGGAAAAGCAAAAGTGCAACCCAGCTGATGAATTCGTTGCTAATGTCTCCATATTCATATCTCTTCGACCTCACAGAAAGAGAAAGACAAACACACACACGCACACAGCGAGTCAGAGAGAGAGAGATAGAGAGGGAGAGACAGAGATATGAGGAGACAGAGAGACAGAGATAGAGATAGGGAAAGATGCAGATTGAGGGAGGTAGCGGGAGAGAAACAGAGAGACCGAGAGATAGAAATACAGAGAGAGACAGAACGGAGAGGGAGAGAACGAGAGGGAAAGGAACTGAGAGAGAAGGACACACACGCACAGAGTGAGAGAGAGAGGGGCGAGACGGAGAGAGAGACAAAGAGTGACGGAGAGAGAGACACAGAGAGTTAGATGGAGAGACACAGAGAGAGAGAGAGAGAGAGAGAGAGACAGAGAGATGAGGAGACAGAGAGACAGCGAACGAGAGACATAGACCAAGGGAAGAGGATGATAGCGAGAGATAAGAGACAGAACAACAGACAGAATAGAGAGGGGGGCAGAAGGGGAGTCAGTGAGAGAGCGAAAGACAAGTGAGAGGGGGACAGAGATAGAGGGAGATGGGGAGTAAGTCAGAACGAAAGTGAGAGAGAGGGGAGATAGAGACAGAGAGAGAAACAGAGAGAGATTCACGGACAGAGAGAAAGAGAGAGACAGAGTGAGGCACAGCGAGAGAGACACACAAAGAGAGACAGAGAGAGTGTGACAGATTCAGAGAGAAAAAATGAGAGAGAGGCACAGTGAGACAGAGAGAAAGACTGTGCAGTGTGAGGAAACAACTCTGAAATAATCAACAGAAACAAAAAAGAGGGGGAGAGGGAGACACTGAGAGAGTGAAAGGGAGAGCAGAGAGGGGGCAGAGGGGAGACACTGAGAAAGAGAAAGACAAGAGGGAGACAGAGTGATATACAGAGCGAGAATGAAAGAGAGAGTAGTGTTCGAGAGAATAAAGAGAGAGAGAGTGTGTGGTCGGAGAGATACAAAGCAGACTAGAAAGACAGAGAGACAGAGAGGGACAGGGAAATTGTTGAGGCGGAGGCAAGATTGAGAAAGTAAAATAAAAACAGAGAGAGAAAGACATGGAGAGAGAGAAATAGTAAGAGAGATAGAGAGAGTTGATAGAGAGGAAAAGTCACAGAAAAAAGGGAGAAAGAGAGAGACAAGGTGGAGGGACATAGGGATCGTGAGAGAATGAGAGATAGAGATAAGAGAGAGAGACACAGAAGAATAAAAAAATACGGAGATAAGAGGGTGATAGATAGATAGAGAGAAAAAAAGTGAGAGAAAAACAAAGATAGAGGGAAGAGAAAGGAAGGGAGAGAGACAGGGCAGAGAGAAAGCGACAAAGAAAGTGAAACAGGGTGAGAGAGATAAAAAGACAAAGAGAGACAGACAGGGAGATAGAAATCAGATGGAGAGAGACAGGGGGAAAAGGAAAAGTGCAACCCAGCCGATGAATTCGTAGCTAATGTCTCCATATTCATATCTCATCGCCCTCACAGTGAAAAATTAGCAATTTTATTATACTTTTGGTTCAGTGGATAACCTGCGGATGCCGAGACAGTTGACAATGTAGGTTTGGAGCAATAAATTCTGTAAAGTTTTACTTGATAATACAAGTCGTTCATTCAAAACGCATGTGGTAAAGAGAGTCCAATATTGATGACTTGAAATAGTTAGTGCTCAACTTGACATTGCTGTACATCAGATTAGAAAACGAGATTGGATGAACAGAAGTGGCCTGAAAGGCTGGGTGGTCTGCTGTGCGTTGCTGCGATTTATACATTGTCTGTACAGCAGTACTCGTGGTTCCCTGTTGTTTGAGGCGTATAATGTTGGCTTCGGGCGGTTCAACTGGTTGTGTATGTGAGCGGTCCCGGGTTCAAATCCCAATTAAATACGGCTGTACCCCGACTGACAGTGAAAATTGACTCAATTCCTGATCCTGTTTCAGAGGACAGAATGCCGAGGTTTCGTCAACGCTACGCAGGTGGAGAAAAGAAAATATGCCAATTCACGCGATGTCATGAACGCAGATGAAAATGCTCCTGCATTGGGCGGGAATCAAACCCCAGCTTCCTGTGCGGCAGGCAAAAATTCGACAACGAAAACACCAATGTCCGAACGGCAGTTGTCTGCTTGGAAACTTGTCTGAAAGAACAGACAGTCTCACAGGCCGCAAATGACACTGTTTGCTGGGCACACTAGTCGTGGGCGGCTCTAGTGGCGCAATCGGTTAGCGCGCGGTACTGAAAAAACAGTATCAGATTGGAGCAAATGCCGAGGTTGTGAGTTCGAACCTCACCTGGAGCAGATTTACCTTTTGCTTCTGAACATTTCCACCGGAGCTGATATGTTTCATGAAGCATCTCCTTCTTCATGTTTTCATGTGGGCACTTGGGGTCCTCTGGCCGGCCGTATCGCAATACGAGGTGTGAGTTTATTTATTAATAGGCAGGAGAGGGGGCGATTGGCGACAGCATGAAATGGGAAAGGAGGCGGCACGAGATCTTTCAATCTGAAGAACCGATCACACAATTCTTCTTTTCGTGAAACAGACATTTTTCTGTTTGAAGTTTCGTGTTGGAAAATTCGGATTTATTTGCTCGAATAAATTAAATACTTTTTATCCCCCACCCTCTCCTTGCAGACACTTCCAGCATCATCTCCGTGGGCGGTCGAATGCAGAGACATTCAGCGCGACAAATCAATCCGTGCTGCCTCTTACCGAAACTCGGGAACAATGTGAACCATTTCAGCCTCTCAGATGCCGATGTCGCCAATTTCATCTTGTGCTGCAAGAACCCCTGGTCATTTCACAGTCACTGAATTTCGCTTCACTTTCGCCAAAGTTTACTCCAAGAGAGAACAACGAAAAATAAAGGAAAAGTGAGCGTTTCGTCATTGGCAAAATCGCTGCTTTCATTCCTTTCACCGTTGATCTTCCTTCAGGCTTTGAACCTTCTGCAATCTTCAATTTTTTCACATGACCAGGGACGAGAAACAAGTTGAATGTGAAAGTGGGAGCAACAAACTGGATCAAGCGGATAGGCGGGGCGGGATATTGCAAAACAAACAGCCAAGCCACCAGGAGCGGGTCAGCTGTTACATAAGAACATAAGAAATAGTTGCAGGAGTCGGACTTACGGCCCCTCGAGCCTGCTCCGCCATTCAATAAGGTCATGGCTGATCTTCGATCTCGAATCCATCTTCCCGCCCGATCCGCTTTTTCATGCACGACACTAAAAAACAGAAGAATGTCTATTTCACCAAAAGAAGAATTGTGATTTCGGTTCTTTCGGTTTAAAGACGTCGTGCCGCCTCCTTTCACATTTCATGCTGTCTCCAATCGCCCCTCTCCCGCCTATTAACAAATAAACTCACACCTGCTATTTCAATAAGGCCGGCCAGAGGACCCTAAGTCCTCACATGAGAACACGAAGAAGGAGATGCTTCATGGAACACACCAGCGGTACCTTCAGATCCGGTGGAAATGTTCAGAAGCAAAAGACTCAAACATTCAAGGTGAGGCTCGAACTCACAACCGCGGCATTTCTCGAGCCCTGATACTGTTATTTCAATACCCGCGTTAACCGATTTTGCGACTGGAATCACGTCAGAGTAATAATCTCATCAAACACTCTCATTTTCGGTTTGTAAGATTGTCTGTTCTTTCAGGTAGGTTTCCAAGTGGACACATGGCGGCACCTGCCCGCTTGGGCGTTGGTGTTTTATTGGTCGAATTCTTGCCTGCCACACAGGAAGCGGGGGCTCGATGACCGCCCAATGCAGGAGCATTTTCATTCTGCATTCATGACACCGCGTGAATTGTGATAAATTCATATTCAGCTTCAATCTGCACAACATCTTGAGACATTTTCTTTTCTCCAGTTGTGTTGCGTTAACTTAACCTCGGCTTCTCTGCGCAAAGAGTGGGAGACGTTTGAAACGCTCTTCTGCAGATAATAGTTGATGGTAGCTCACTTGTGAATGTTAAATCAGAGATTGATCGATTTCTGTGAACCAAGGGAATTAAGGGATATCGGGCTAAGCCGGGGATATGGAGTTAGGTCACAGGTCCACCATGATCTCAGTGAATGGTGGAACAGGCTCGACGTGCTAAATGCCACTGCCAATTGCTGCCTCCTGATATGCGCCACCTTCTTCTGCCAAAAAACGGGACGTGTGTCTTGGTGATGTGCCTGTCATGGTTAAATAGCTGCCAGTGTGTGTGGCCTGTGAGTTGTGGGTGGGCGGCTTGCAACAGTGGTAACGTGTAAGGGTGAGAGGAAGCCTCTGGTTACAAGAGTTGAATACTGATGGAAAGAGTTTGTTGGTATGTGGGGGATGGTGGGTGTATTGCGTGGTTCAGCTTGTAGGAGATGCCACTTGAGAGTTGACCTCACTCACCTTGACGACTCATATCAAAGCATTGAACTTCTTCCTGCAATGTATCCAAGTCTATGATGCTGTAGGACTGGCATTGACTTCGTCCCCCGCTGCCTCCCGCTGTCTTTTGGATATATGTCTGGACGCCTCTTGCCCCCCGACCCCCTCCAACCCTCGGGGATATAGAATGTCCCTCCTTCTGTCCACCTCTTGCACCAAAGTCTCTCAGCACCAGCAGGGAACTTTGGTGCATGCACTCTCCAGGCCTGGTACCAACTCAGATCGGCAGATTGGTGAGATCTGGCATGCAGATTGAAGGATGTGAGATTTAGTTGTGTTCAACCTTTGTTCAGTGTTTAAAGATAACTCATCATGTGTAAACATCGGGATGGAACCTGCATCTGTGTTTTACGTGTGCGATGTCTCATCTCCGTTCAGATTCCGTGCAGACAGTAGACTGTTATTTTCGCCAAATAAGAGGGACCAGCTGTCTTTGAGAGATCTCGAAGAAACAACCTCCCTTTAAGCGATTGTGCTCCCTCTGGTGGTGGAAAGCGCGTGTTGCATTGATTCCAAGTGCAAGGCCGAGAATGGAACGCTGATTGCAGGTGAGTCTTCCGTCCAGCGAATCTTGCGTCCAGCTAGCGCAAGGGTCATTGGGCGAGGAGAAACAGCGCATCATGCTCCCCACGGCCAAAAACCGCCCTTATCCAATTTTCCCCCCAAACATTTCCTTCGTGCGCCAGTCGACTGGATCCGATATGGTACCTGGAACTTGGGGCCACAGGAAGAAAGATTGCATTTTAATATATTGAACAGGGCTCCGGGGAGAACGAATCACCTTTAAAGACGCAGACCAGGTGATTGGATCAGTTCGAGTTTTGACCTTAGTAATATTTTCCTTCCATATTTTTAACTTCTTCAGATTCAAACTGATCAGAAAACTGACAACTGAACTCTCAATGAATGTTCGATAAATCTGTCACTCAAAATAACCAATGTTACAACTAAAGAAATAAACCGGATTGAGACGGTTCACTTCACTTCACTGAAACGTCTAATTCCGGTTAAACCGGCGCGGCGGAGTCACAGCAGCTCATCGCTGATCTGCACCTCAACTCCATTTAGCGAAATAGAAACTGGAAATCTCATGTTTCGAGACGAGTTTGCTGATTTCCTGAAAAATTATTATCACTAAAACAGCAAAACATTCCCTGCCCTGATTAAACACACAGCAAGGGGATGTGTCGAATACAGAGCAAGAAACCCGCGATTTTATTGTTACACGGATAGAATACCGTGCTCAATATTAACATTAACACTGAGCGCCAAGTCTGGATCTGACCCGTTTACCCCGTGGTGCTGGACCCCGTCCGCGTTTATATTTCCCAAAAAAAGAAAATCAGAAACTAATTATCTCACCCAGCAGAATTGGGAATTGTTCGCATTTTACAGAACAGGATGAGGCCACTCGGCCCGTCTGGCTTGGACAGTAAATTCTGTTCACAGTCTCCGCTCTGTGTCTTTCTCCGTGTACATTTTTAGTTTACTGATTTGATATCCATTTTATGTCCCCTCTCTCTATTTTGCAGACCGGGTGGCAAAGAGATTCGCTTTGTCGGCTAAACATTTTGATCAAAGATTTGAACATTGTTTATTCTGATTGTAGGTTTCTCGGAGACCCAGCGGGAGTTCGGTTGTCAGTTTCCTGATCAGTCGGAAACAGTAGAGCCAACTTGCTACAAGAAAGAAAACAATAAATGAACAACATCAATAAAGTGAAAGGAAGTGAAAGATGCAAACAGAGTCTTAACCACCCTGCCCCGGGTTTAAGATCTTTTGCTGAAACGTTGCAACAGCGGCCGCGTGGCCTAATAGATAACGCGTCTGACTTCGGTATTAATCGGAGTGTTATCAGAAGATTGCAGGTTCGAGCCCTACCGCCGTCGTTTTTACAATCCTTCCAACGTGTGCCGTTACTGTTTCATCCCCGATCGTTCTTGCAGTGACTGACCTCTTTGAACGGAAATCCGTAAATACCTTTCCTTACAGAAGTTGACCCGACACATTCAACATTCTCGGTCACGGTGCTCTGGCAGGACATAGTGTAAAAGTGACTTTATTTCTACTGTTTGGATTCAGAAATGGTCGAATAATCCATTCTGCTCTTTCCGTGTGGGTCCGAATCCCATCCGTGTCGTAATTGTATTGAACTTTTGTTGCGGCCCTCCGTCAGTTTTGGAGAATGAAAATGGGCTTGAATGATATTACTATCAATCCGACACCGGTGTTTTAAGTCTGTGTCCCAGGATTGTTCATATTTTGTTTAAATGGAGAGGGACAAGTGGAATTTTACACCTGCTGTAATGGGCTAAAGGTCGAGTAGAGAGGACGGATCGGAGATAGATCTCTCTGTCCTTCCTTGCTGCCTCTGGGGTTTACAGCGAATGAAAGATTAACGGGAAAAGCAAATGAAAAGGGATCTGGCCAGAAGCGCTCCCGCGGTATTGGTCTGTGTTTAATCTCCACCATGAATGTTTAGCTCTACCCTAGAATCAGTTTGTCCAACGTCCTCACAGAAAGATTCGTTCCCTCCTGTCTAATTGATTGGGGAAAATACAGAATATCAGCGAACAGCTGAATTTTTATATTTAATGGAAATATAAAGGAGCAGGGGGCACTTTAACCTCACGGAGATGATTCGTTGCAATTGTAAACCCGTGGATGGGAATCTCCGGAACGAATTTAACTCGGCAGTCAACACAGAGAGGCAGGAAAGTGAACCAAGGGGTTCTGCAAGTAACAAATGTGGAGGAGGAAACGGGTGGAAAAATGGGAGCAACAAAACATGGAGACAAACAACATCAGCTAAAGGTACCGCTGGGATTTGAACCCAGGATCCCTTGTTTACAAGACAGGTGCTTTAACCACTGAGCCACGGCGCCACATTTGCGCGACTCTTTCCCAACGTTATGGCATTGATACCTGTGCCAAGAGACTTTGTTGAGTCTCTTCCTTCAATGCGTCTGCGCAATAACATCGATCTTTTGTTCATCGGTCTCTGCATGAGAAACCATGGATATCTGTCATGACCTTCTCTTCCTTATCCCCTGTCAGTACATCATATATCTAGCCCTATTCATCATGTTGTATTCCCACACTCTCTCCACACTATCTGGTCTGATCCTATTACATTTCTCATCTCTTCCCACGAAATGTTGGTGAGTAATGTCTGTGATACACCAGGTCCTGACCTCCTCCTGTGGGGGACCTCCCACAACGACTGCACAATAGTTTAAAGTATGTGTGTTTTAGATTAGGCAATAGGTACCAGCGCTAGTCTACCTGGTGTACCTATTCTCACACAAACGGCAATGTGGCTTCAGAGCATATCGATTTTAGAAAATCTTACTTGATGAGACAAGTTGTACATTCAAAATTTGGTGAAGAGAGGCTGATATTGTTCACTTGAAATAATTAGTGTACAACTCGATGGTGCTGAACATCGGAATAGAAAGCGAGACTGGATGGACAGGAACAGTCTGAAAGGATGGCTCATCGGCTGTGGGTGGTGGCGAAATTTTGCAGTGGCTGTGTGATTCAATTGCCAGCGTATAAAGAACATAAGAAATAGGAGCAGGAGTAGGCTAATCGGCCCCTCGAGCCTGCTCCGCCATTCAATAAGATCATGGCTGATCTGATGCTGACCTCAAATCTAAATTCATGTCCAATTTCCTGCCCGCTCCTCGTAACCCCTGATTCCCTTTACTTCTAGTTCGTTGGTCTACCGGTGTAAATCTCGTTTTGGGGCTTTCATTGAATGATTGGTGAGAAATCACAGCCAAACTTTCCTATGCTTTTGTTCTGAGTCAATTATCACCAAATCGCTTCTCTCATAGTTGTGGATGGCAGAAGCGCCTTTTTCCAAGAAAGAAGGCGGTGTTGGATTGAAGGATGGAAAGCAGGAGAGAGAAACAAAAACGATTGAAAAGGAACAAAATGATGCACCTGAGAGAAAGAGAGTGAGAATGCAGGAGAGAAGCTGAGAGACTTTTCTCAGTCATTTCTTGCTGCCTCAGACATCATTTGCCGTTATTCTCCAATTGCTCGTGACTGCGGCGCGATTAATGACGTAAATACAGCGAATTCGGCATCACGGTTGACGGCAACGGTGGGCTGAGCGACGAAAACAACTTTTATTGTTGAATCGAGTCTTCCGGTGGAGCGGCGCAAATGTTCCAGAAATTATGGGCAATTCACCCCATCCCGTATCTCATTGCTGCAACATTCACCTCTCGACAATGGCGCACGCCGTGAATGCATCATTGTGGCTGGAGGTCCCAGCAATTGCAGGATTTTAATGATCGTGAAATAATTCTGATCCGTCAAAAGTTATACTTTGTTCCACTGCGGTTTACAACAGCCTTCTCTGACCACTTATCCCAGTTATTCACACAGAAAATTAGGCCGGTCCAGTATTGTGTCAACTTGGTGAAAGCAAAAATCTGTCTTCTTCACCCGGCGAGAACAAGCGTCGTACAGGGAACCAAACCAAATGGTGGCTGAGCACAGATCTCAGTGAATCAGCCATCGGTGACATTAACCTCCCGATCAAGTCAATAAACAGCAGACAGTTGTTTCTATCTCTCTGCCTGGTGCTGAATCCAGATATAAACGGTGGTCCCTGGGGCAATTGGTGAAAGCAGAGGGAAACCGATCAGGGAGAAAACAGTGTCGGCGACGGAGACCAGACGGGGATCCCGAGCCACACGGGCTGGATCCAATCACTGAGCAGCTCATCGCTTCAACCACCTTCGCGCTTCACCCTCGGATCAGTTTCACCAAAACCGCTTCCTGTTTCTGGGTCAAATTCAAACTGATCGAGCGGATCAAAAAAAAAATCTAACTCATATTTCTCCAGTAGCGCAGTCGGCAAGATCTGGTTCCTGATCTTATTCCTGATTCTTGGAACACTAATCCCTGACTCGCCAGCACGGGATGCAAAGACAATTCTAATTGAACAGCAAAAACTGAGGGTTTTCAATCAAGTCCCGAGGGCCAGATTTACTGCAGCGCTCACTGAAACCTCTTTGGGGAAACACCGTGGGATTTCTAGGATTCCTCAGAACATTAATAACCCGGATTTCAGTGAACACTCGGGAATGTGCTCCCAATATTTCTCAGTGGACTTGGATGAAGGAATAGAGAGTTTTATATCCAAGTTTGCAGATGACAGTAAGATCGGAGGCACAGTTACCTGAGTGGATGGGAACAGGAAGTTACAAAGGGACAGAGACAGATTAAGTGACTCGCAAAACTGTGTTAAATGGAGTTCAATGTGGGGAAGTGTGAGGTAATTCACTTTGGATCCAATCAATCGGAAAATGTTCTAAATGTCGCGATATTAGGAACAGTGGAGGAGCAAAGGGATTTGTGTGTCCATGTACACAAATCATTAAAAACTAGTGGACAATACAAAAGGTAATCAAAAAGGTTAAAGGGATGTTGCCCTTTATCTTAAGGAGACTGGAATACAAAGAGGAGGAAGTTATGCTTCAGTTGTATCGAGCCTTGGTCAGACGACATCTGTAGAACTGCGTTCAGTTCTGGGCACCGCCCCTCAGGAAGGATATATTGGCCTTGGAGGGGGTGCAGCGCAGATTCACCAGAATCATACTTGGTCTTAAAGGTTTAAATCATGAGGACAGGTTGCATAAACTTGGATTGTATTCCCTTCAGTTTGAAAGGTTGATCTGATTGAGGTATTTAAAATGATAAAACGGTTCGCAAGAGTAGATACAGAGAAGTTATTTCCTCTGGTGGTGGGGGTGGGGCGGGACATAAAATTAGAGCTCGGATTTTCACAGGGAAATCAGGAAGCTTTTTATTACGTTGCATATCCAGACGGCAATGTAGTTTCTTATCTAATATATTCTTCAAAATCTTACTTGATATTGCAAGTCTAACATTGAAAACGATTTTGGTAAAGAAGGCCTGATATCATCGGCTTGAAATCGATAGTGTCCAACATGGACTTGGATGGACAGGGCAGAATTTCAAAGTTTGCAGATGACACGAAACAGAAAAACATGTACAGACTTGGTGTAAATCTAATAACTGGACTGGTTCAAGATTGTTAAAATGTTTTGAAATTAGATTTCTTCCTGATGGATAAAGTTAACTCTTTATGTTCCAGCTCCCTTATCATTTGTTATTCCCGTGAACCTTTCATTCGCTGTGAACCCCAGAGGCAGCAAGGAAGGACAGAAAGACTTCTCTCCGATCTGCCCTCTCTGCTCGACCATTATCTGAGTAGGGCAGGTGAATAATTCCAATTATCCCTCTCCATTTAAACAAAATGTAAACAATCCAGGGACACAGACTTAAAACACATAAAACATTGGTGTCGGATTGATAATCACAGCATTCAAACCCGTTTTGATTGTCCAAAATTTATGTCGAGCCTTGTCAATACAATAACGACGCGGATGGGATTCGGACCCATCCGGACAGAGCACAATGGATCAGCCGATCATTTCTGAATCCAAACAGTTGAAATAAAGCCACTTTTAAACTATGTCCTGACCGTGCACCCAGATCGACAACATTGAAAATGCAGAGTCAGCTTCTGGAAGCAAAGGAATTCACATATTTCCGTTCCATTCGGTCAGTCACTGTGAGAAACGGTCGGTGTAAAACAGATATGGCGCACGTTGGAACAAATGTAAAAACGACCACGGCAGGACTCGAACCTGCAATCTTCTGATAACATCGTCAATCAATTCCGAAGTCAGACGCCTTATCCATTAGGCCACGCGGCCGCTGTTCGAATGTTTCACCAAATGATCTTAAACCCGGGCCAGGGGTGGTTAAGACTCTGCTTGTTTCTTTCTCTTCCTTTCACTTTGTTGATGTTGTTCATTTATTGTTTTCTCTCGCAGCAAGTTGGCTCCACTGTTTCCGACTAATCAGGAAACTGAGAACTGAACTCCCGCTGGGTCTCCGAGAAACCTACAATCAGAATAAACAATGTTCAAATCTTTGATCGAAATGTTTCTCCTCCAAAGCGAACCTCTTTCCCACTCAGTCTGCAAAAGAGAGAGAAGGAAAATAAAAGAAAAGACAAATCGGTAAATTAAAAATGTACACGGAGAACAACACCGAGCGGAGAATGTGAACAGAATTTACGATCCAAGCCCGACGGGCCGAGCGGCCTCATCCTGTCCTGCAAAAGACGAACAATCCCCAATTCTGCTGGGTGAGATTATTATTTTCTGATTTTCATTTTTTGGTAAATAGAAACGCGGAGGGGGACCCGCACCACGGGGTAAACGTCAGATCCAGACCTGGCGCTCAGTGTTAATGTTAATATTGAGCACGGCATTATATCCGTGTAATAATAAAATCGCGGGTTTCTTGCTGTACAAGCGACACAGAGTCATAGAGTTAGACAGCACGGAGAGAGGCCCTTCGGCCCATCGTGTCCGCGCCGGCCATCAAGCCCAGTCTAATCTAATCCCATATTCCACCATTTGGTCCGTCGCCTTGTATGCTATGGCATTTCAAGTGCTCATCCAAATGCTTCTTGAATGTTGTGAGGGTTCCTGCCTCCACAACCCTCTCAGGTAGTGAGTTCCAGACTCCAACCACCCTCTGGGTGAAAAAGTTCTTTCTCAAATCCCCTCTAAACTTCCCGCCTTTTACCTTGAATCTATGCCCCCTTGTTATAGAACTCTCAACGAAGGGAAAAAGCTCCTTAGTATCCATCCTATCTCTGCCCCTCATAATTTTGTACACCTCAATCATGTCACCCCTCAGCCTCCTCTGCTCCAAGGAAAACAAACCCAATCTTCCAAGTCTCTCTTCAGCCCTGGTAACATCCTGGTGAATCTCCTCTCAACCCTCTCCAAAGCGCTCACATCCTTCCTGTAGTACGGCGACCAGAACTGCACACAGTACTCCAGCTGTGGCCTAACCTGTGTTTTATACAGCTCCATCATAACCTCCTTGCTCTTATATTCTATGCCTCGGCTAATAAAGGCAAGTATCCCATATGCCTTCTTTACCACCTTATCTACCTGTTCCGCCGCGTTCAGGGATCTGTGAACTTGCACACCAAGATCCCTCTGACCCTCTGTCTTGCCTAGGGTCCTCCCATTCATTGTGTATTCCCTTGCCTTGTTAGTCCCTCCAAAGTGCATCACCTCGCACTTTTCCGGGTTAAATTCCATTTGCCACTGTTCCGCCCATCTGACCAACCCATCTTCATCGTCCTGCAGACTGAGGCTATCCTCCTCTCTATTTACCACCCTACCAATTTTTGTATCATCAGCGAACTTACTGATCATACCTTTTACATTCATATTCAAGTCATTAATGTAGACCACAAACAGCAATGGACCCAGCACCGATCCCTGTGGTACCCCACTGGCCACAGGCTTCCAGTCACAAAAACAACCTTCGACCATCACCCTCTGCCTTCTGCCACTAAGCCAGTTTTGTATCCAAAGTGCCAAGGCACCCTGGATTCCATGGGCTCGTACCTTCTTGACCAGTCTCCTGTGGGGGACTTTATCGAAGGCCTTACTGAAATCCATGTATACCACATCCACTGCGTTACCCTCATCCACACGCCTAGTCACCCCCTCAAAAAATTCAATCAAATTATTCAGACATGATCTTCCCTTGACAAAGCCATGTTGACTATCCCTGATTAATCCTTGCTTCTCCAAGTGGAGACTAATTTTGACCTTCAGAATTTTTTCCAATAATTTTCCTACCACTGATGTTAGGCTCACTGGCCTGTAGTTCCCCGGTTTTGTTGTTGAGATTAGAGGTGTTTCGGCCCTATTTTACACAATGATGTAGAGATTGGACTTGTTTCAGGCCTATTTTGTACATTGTTATGGAGATTAGCGATATTTCAGGCCTATGTTATACTTTGTTGTTGAGATTCGTAATACTGCAAGCATATATTAAAAATTGTTGTGGAGATTAGTGATGTTTCAGGCCTGTGATATACATTGTTGTGGAAATTACAAATATTTCAAGCCTATATTATATATTGTTGTAGAGATTAGACATATTTCAGGCTTATGCTGTACATTGTTACGGCGATTATAAATGTTTCATTCCTATGTTACACATTGTTATAGCAATTACAGATGTTTCAGGTCTGTGTTACTCGTTGTTTTAGCGAGTGCAGATGTTTCAGGCCAATGTTACACATTTTTCTAGAAATTAGAGTTGTTCCAGGTCTATTATATACATTGGTGTAGAGGTTAGAAATGTATCAGGCCTATGCACACATTGTTGCAGAGATTACAGATGTTCCAGACCCATTGTGGTAAAGATTAGAGATGTGGTTACTCATTGTGGTAGAGATTAGAGACTTTTCGGGCCCATGTTACACATTGCTGCAGCGATTACAGATGTTTCTGGCCCATGTTATACATTGCTGCGAAGATTGATGATGTTTCAGGTCTATGTTGCACATTTCTGTCATTAATAGATGTGCTTCAGGCTTATGTAACATTTGTTGCAGAGATCAGAGATGTTTCTGCCCTGTTGCAGAATATTTCAGAGATTAGAATTGTTTCAGGCCTATTTCACGAAAAATTATATCGAAAGTACAGCACACAAACAAGGCCATTCGGCGCAACAGGTCCATGCCGTAGTTCATGCTTCACACGAGTCTCCTCCCATCATGAGGCTGGGTGTCACAGAGAGTCTAAACTTCGGCCGCAACGGATCTGTAGGTCTTACTTAAAATGAACGTGGGATTTTCATCACAGTCCTTGCTGAGAGGTTGGATTTGTGCCAAACCGTGCCTTAAATGGGCAGACCGGCTTTTACGTGCCTATCAAGAGCATCCAAAAACATATTTAAAACCTCTCTCTCAATCATTGAGGGAGAAGGAAATATGCGGTTATACTGATAGGATTGGATGAAGTCAGTTGGGAGGAGGCATTGATCAGTTGGGCCGAATGAACTGTTTTGTTGCTTAACATTCTCTGTAATTCGATCTTATTCCCTCCTTCTGCTTGGCTTAGTTCTTCGAGGGAATGGGAATTCGACAATGTTGAAAATGGAGACTCAACTTCTGTAAGTAAACTTCAATGGGAGATCCACTCTCGCCACGGGATGTACAAATGCCGGACAGACTGAAGACTCTGAGTTAGAAATGGACGGGTGTAAAACACATTCTGAACATGCAGGAAAAGGTTACATCCTGTGTCTAAAACGACCGCGGCAGGACACCAAAATATAATCTTCGAATAACAACACGATTCCTACCAAAGTCAGACGCCTTGTGAATGAGGCCACGAGGCCACTGACGAGAAAATGAAATGTTTTGGAGATAATTCTGAGCAGTTTCGGGGCCATTGGTCTCCAGGGTGAAAAAAACATAACAGTTTTCGAATAACTGAAAAGTTCCACCACTAGCAGAGTTAGAATCTGCCCGGGGAAAGCCCAATGGATTTTGAATCCAACGACCTGAACCTATCGGCCATCGTAGCGGAAATCGCACAGACACCCAATGAGAATATTGCAGTACTGGAGAGAGAGAATATCCTGGAGGGGTCAGGGAGTTACGAAATAAAAGAGGTGCCAATACACTCCTGGGTGTATTCTACAGGCCACCAACCAGTGGGAAGGATATGGAGGAGCACATTTGCAGGGAAATTACAGAGAGGTGCAAAAGCCATAGACCAGTGATAACGGGGGACTTCAACTGTCCTGATATAGACTGAGATAGGAAAAATATAAGGGGCACAGAGGGGGAGAAATATTTGAAATGTATTCAGGATAACTTTCTTAACCAGTAGGTTTCCAGCCCAACCAGGAAGGAAGCATTGCTGGACTTGGTTCTCAGGAATGAGGTGGGCCAAGTGGAGCATGTTTCAGTGGGGGAACATTTCGGGAGGTGCGATCATTTAGAATAGCTTTGGAAAAGGACACAGACAACTCTAAAGCACAATACTCAATTGGAATTGGAGCAGGGCAATTTTCAATGGGATGAGAACAGATCTTGCCCGGGTAAATTAGAATCAAAGATTGACAGGCAAAACTGTAATTGAATCGTGGGCTGCCTTTCAGGAGGAGATGGTTCCGGTACAGTCGAGGCACATTCCTTCCAGGCAGAAAGGCAGGGCAATTAAAGCCAGAGCTCCCTGGCTGACATAAGAGATAGAGAGTAAAATGAAACGGAAAATAGGAGCATATGACAGAAATCAGGTTGATAAAACAAGTGAGAACCAAGCAGAATATAGAAAGTTCAGAGGGGAAGTGAAAATGGAAATAAGTGGGGCAAAGAGAGAGGAAGAGAGAGCATGAGAATAGACTGGCGGCAAACATAAAAGGGAATCCAAAAATCTACTGCAGGCATGTAAACAGTAAACAGGTAGTACGACGAGGGGTGGGGCCGATTAGTTACCATAAAGTAGATCTACTCATGGGCAGAGGGTGCATAAGAGATCTATTGATTGAATCCAGTGATGAGGGACTTTAGTTACGTGGATAGACTGGAGAAGCTGGGGTTGTTCTTCTTGGAACAGAGACAGTTGCGAGGATATTTGATGGAGGTATTCAAAATCATGAAGGGTCTAAATAGAGAGAAACTGGCGTAAGGGTCAAGAACCAGAGGAGATAGATTTAAGGTGATTTGCAAAAGAACCAAAAGTGAGATGAGGATTTTTTCTTTAATTAGTGAATGTTTCGGATCAGCAATTCATTGCCCGAGGGGGTAATGGAGGCAAATCCCATCATGGCCTTGAAAAGGGAACTGGATAAGTAATTGAATGGAAAAAATGCAGGGCTACGGGGAAAGGGCGGGGGAGTGGGACTAGCTGGATTGCTCTCTCCATCAACCTCTCTCTTTGCTCCCCTCTCCAACTATCTCAATTTCTCTGTCTAACTCTTCTCTGCTCGCTCTCTGTCACTCTTTGTGATATTTTTGTCTTTTTCTCTCTCACTGTCTTCCCGTTTGCTCCCTCCCTTCTCTGTGTCTCTCTTTCTCTGTCTCTCTGTATCTCGCAATCTGTCTCTCTCTATCTTTCTCACACTCTCTCTTTTCATTTTCTGTTGATCATTACAGATTTATTTCCTCAACCTGCACAGTCTTTGTCTGTCTCTCTGTGTCTCTTTCCCCTTCCCTCTCCAGACTCTCTCTGTCTCTTTCTCTCTGTTCCTCTGTCTAGCTCTGTCTCCCTCTCTGTCCCATTTCCTTTCTCTCTCTCTCTCTCGCTCTCAATTGGCTTCTCGCTTTGTCTCTTTATGTATCTTTGTATGTCCCTCTGTCAATCTCTCTCTCTCTCTGTCTCTGTCTCTCTATATGACTCCATCTCTGTCTCTCTCCTCTATTTCTCTCTCTGCCTCTCTGTGCCTCTCTGCCCCTCCGTGTCTCTCTCTCTGTAGTTTTATCTTTTTCCGTCTCTCTATCTCTCTATGTCTCTCCATCTCTTCATCTCTCTGCCGTCCTTCCTTCTCCTACTGTCTCTCTCCTTCACCCCAGCCCCTCACTCTCCCTCTCTTTCTACCTCTCTTTCTGTCTCACTCTCTCTGTCACTCTGTGTTTGTGTGTTCATCACTCTCACGGTCTTTTTCCATCTCTCTGCCTCTTCCTCTAGCTCTTGCTTCCCTTTCCCCGGCTAGAGAATCGAGAAACTAGACAGGGTAGATGCTGAGAGGTTGTTTCCATTGGCTGGAGAGTTTCGAACTAGGGGCATAGACTCAGGATAACTGGTGGGCCATTTAAAAGGGAGATGAGGAGGAATTTCGTCACTCAGAGGGTTGTGAACCTTTGCATTCTCTCCCACAGAGGGCTGTGGATGATCAGTCGTTGAGGAGTTGAGGTAGAAGATTGGCCATGATCTGATTGAATGGCGCAGCAGGCTCGAAGGATCGAATCGCCTACTCCAGCTGCTATTTCTTATCTCCTTATGATCTTATATTCTCTCCCTCTCTCTCTGCCACCACCTCCCTCTCTCTCTGTCTAACCCACCCCTCCTCTCTCTCTCTCTGTCTCCGTGTGTGTATGTCTGTCCCTTTATCTTTCTATCTCTTTCTCACCTTCTATCTCTCCATCCCTCTCCTTTCTGTCTGTCAGTCACTCTCCCTCTCCCACTCCTTGTCAGCAGTGACCCCTGCTGGAAATTGCGTTAGGGGCTGACAACGAGTGAACCTGTGACAGAGGAGATAAGGTCCTTGTTATGAAGTGTCACTGAGGCAGCCTGGGTCTGTGGAGCCCGTCCCTCAGCGACAGTCGTTATGTGTATGGCGTGCGAGGAGGGAGAAAGCAAAGATCAATTTCACTTGTATCACTAATGTTACCAGAGTTCCTGTGAAATGTAAACTTGGCTGCATTTCACCAGCAGTCCACTGGGCGGGAGGGGGAATATTTTAGACAAAGGTACCATCTTCTGGTAGCACGAAGTATTACACCGCAGCGTTTGATGAGTCTGAAAGCACAGGAAGAGGGCATTCAGCCCATCGTGCCTGTCATGGAGTTAGACAGCACAGAGAGAGGCCCTTCGACACATCGTGTCCGCGCCGGCCATCAGCCCCTGTGTTGGATCTTTAAAAGAGTTATCCAATTAGTCCCACTCCCTTGCTCATTCCACATAGCAATGCAACTTTCTCCCCTTCAACTATTTATCCAATTCCCTTTTAAAAGTCACCAATGAATCTGCTTCCTCCGCCCTTTCGTGCAGCGCATTCAAGAACAAAACAACTCGGTGCACAAACGAAATTCCTCATCATCTCCCCTCTCTGGTTCTTTGGCCAATTATCTTAAATCTGTGTCCTCTGGTTAGCAGCCTTCCTGCCAGTTGAAACAATTTCTCCTTCTGAACTATAGCAAAACACCTTTTAAATCTGAAGACCGCCAATAAATCTCCCATTAACCTTTTCTGCTCTAAGGAGAACAATTCCAATTTCTCTAGTCGCACCACGTAGTTGAGCTGCCTCATTCCTGGAACTACACCTGTAAATCTCATCTGCACCATTTCCAAGGCCTTGACATCCTTCCTAAAGTGTGGTCCCCAAGAATTGGACACAGTGCTCCAGCCGCGGTCGACCACAGTGATTTATAAAGGTGTTGTTTAGGGACAGGAGGAGGCCACTTAACCCCTCGAATCTGTTCCGCCATTCAATAAGATCATGGCTGATCTGTGGCCTAACTCCATACGCCCTCTTTAGCCCCATATCCCTTAATACCTCTGGTCAACAAAAATCTATCAATCTCAGGTTTGAAATTAACAATTGAGCTGGCATCAAAAGCTGTCCATGGAAGAGGTTTCCAAACTTCGTCCAGCCTTTGCGTGCAGAAATGTTTCCTAACTTCACTCCTGAAAATCATGGCTCTAATTTTTAGTCTATGTCCCCTCGTCCCAGACTCGCCAACCAGCGGAAACAGTTTCCCTCTATCTACCCTATCAGTTCCCGTTAATATCTTGAAAATGTCGATCAAATCACCTCTTAGTCTTCTAAATTCCAAGGCATACAATCCCTGATTGCGCAATGTCTCCTCGTAATTTAACCATTGGAGTCCAGGTATAATTCGAGTAAATCAACGCTGCACTCCCTCTAAGGCCAATATATATTTCCTTGGTGCGGAGCACTGAAGTGAATACTGTATTCAGGAGTGGTCCAACCGGGGCTTTGTATAGTTGTAGCATAACTTCTACCCCCTGTAGTCCAGTCCACTGGATATAAAGGCCAGCATTTCCAATAGCCCTTTTGATTATTTTCTGTACCCGTGCATGACATTTCAATAATCTACATATAAAGTCTATTTGGCCCTTCACTGTATAGAGCTTTTCACCATTTAGAAAGTACTCTGATCGATCCTTTTTAGGTCCAAAGTTGATGACCTCACACTTGCTTGCATTGAAATACATTTGCCACAGTTTTGTCCATTCACTTAATCTGTGAATATCTCTCTGTAGTTTTTTGCTTCCGGCTACACTGCTGACAATGCTGCCTGTCTTTGTGTCATCGAGAAAATTTGTATATGCGGCTCTCTGTCCCGTCATCTAAGTCGTTAATAAATACAGTGAATAGTAGAGGCCCCAATAGAGATCAATGTGAGACACCACGAGTCACATCCGGCCAAATTGAGTACCTGCTCATTATCCCAAAGATCCGAAGCAGAGGGAAAATCCCGAGATATTTCGATGAGAAACTGTTGAACAAATTTGAAGGAAAAATCACATGCAGTTTTCTGGTGAAAGAAAGATTTGAATTTTAAAGCCACTTTCGCGTCCTCAGGACGTCCCAAAGCGCTTTATCGCCAATGAACGTAGTCACTGTTGTAATTGGGGAAACGCGGCAGCCAATTTGCACAGAGCAAGGTCCCACAAACAGCAATGTGAGAATGATCAGATAATCTGTTTTTAGTGATGTTGGTTGAGGGATACATATTGTCCCAGGACACCAGGGTGAACTCCCCCTGCTCTTCCTCCAACGGTGGTCGTGGAATCTTTTATGTCCACTTGAGAGGACAAATGGGGCCTCGGTTTAACGTCTCATCTGAAAGATGGCACCCAGGACACTGAGGCGCTCCCTCGCTACTGGCACCGGGAGTGCGAACCGAGATCATGGGCTTAAGTCTCTGGATTGGGAAATGAACCCACGACCTACTGACTCAGAGGTGATAGAACTAAAAACTGAGCTCGGTGAAAGGGCAGGATGTAATTGGAGGCAGTGAAGATTCAATCTCCATTATCAAGTCATCCATTCTCTCCTTACTCCCATTGAAATGGTCAGTGTCCTGTGAATTTGAACATGGGCATATAAAGAATAAGAAACATTCGAACAAGTATTTTCAAATTAGATGATAGAGATCGAATGCCACAAGTTTGTTTAAATGATGGCTATCGTGTGTAAAAATGGCTGCTTTCGATTACAAGAATGTCATTTTAAATAAGTAAAAACTGCTTTAATAAATATATGGTATTAAATGATTCATCCACTGCATGAAGTTATACTTGTTCTCTGAAATTTTAGATATGTGGTTTTAATTGATAGTTATCGTGCATTAAATTACACACACACAAACACACACACACACAAACACACACACACAAACATATATATATATATATCTATATATATAGTTTTGAGGGCTAAATATGCTTTGTTAAATTGTACAAATGCTACCTTAGATTATACACATGTTGTTTGGATTTATAGGGAGGCCAGTTGATTCCTACTTAATATTTTAAATTATACAAAAGCTAATTTGAAATATAAAAATAAAACGTTAAATTGTTTGCTGTGTATACTTAATGAAAAACTCTGTAATATTGACATACAATAACGGGGATGGGCACCAGGATGTAGCATTAGAAAGGAGAAACAATGTCCACACAGGATTGGGAGAGACTAGAGTAAGAAATAATACATTATTTGGTGGGATTGGACTAAGAGAGAATACGAGAAGGTCTAATGTAGGTTTAGAGTGCATGTGCGTAAACGCACCAAGCAAGGTAAATAAGGTTGGTGAGCTGCAGGCGCAAATAGCCACGCGGTAATATGGCGTTGTGGCGATAACAGAGACCTGGCTCATAAAAGGGCAAGATTGGGTACTAAATATTCGTGGATGCAAGGTGTTCATGAAAGGTCGTGAACGAACAAAATGACGCGGGGGGCGGGGCGCTGGTGGCAGTATTGATGAAGGAGAATATTGCAGTGCTGGAGAGAGGGGATGTCCTTGAGGGGTCAAGGATAAAATCTATTTGTTTAGAGTTAAGAAACAATAGAGGTGCTATTAGACTACTCGGTGTATTCTATAGGCCACCTTATTTTGGGAACGATATGGAGGATCAAATTTGCAGGGGAATTACAGAGAGGAGCAAAAACTACGGAGTAGTGATAACTGGGGACTTCAACTATTCTAATATAGACTGGGATAGTAATAGTGTGAAGGGCAAAGAGGGGGAGGAATTATTTAAGTGTGTTTCGGAGAATTTCACTGATCACTATGTTTCTGGACCAACGAGGAAGGAGGCATTGCTGGATCTGGTTCTGGGGAATCAGGTGGATCAAGTGGAACAAATGTCAGTGGGGGCACATTTGGGAACAGTGATCATAATATCCTAAGGTTTGGATTATTGATGGAAAAGGACAAGGAACAGTCGAGAGTAAAAATCCTTAATGGGAAGTCGGCCAATTTTGGTGAGTTGAGAGCGGATCTGGCCCTGGGAAATTGGAAGCAAAGATTGGCAGGAGAAACTGTAATCGAACAATGGGCAGCCTTTAAAGAGGAGATGGTTCGGGTACAGACTAGGTACATTCCCACAAGGAGGAAAGGTAGGGCAACCAAAGCCAGAGCTCCCTGGATGAAGAAGAGAGGCAATATAAACTAAATGTTGCAATACTGAAGGGGGTGCAGGTAGAGGGAGACCTGGGGGTATATGTGGACAAATCTTTGAAGGTGACAGATAGCTTGAGGAAGCGCTTAAAAAAGCATACGGGATCCAGGGCTTTATAAATAGAGGCATAGAGTACAACAGCAAGGAAGTTATTTTCAACCTTTATAAAACACTGGTTCCGCCGCAGCTGGAGCATTGTGTCTAATCCTGGGCACCGCACTTTTAGAAGGATGTGAAGGCCTTCGAGAGGTTGCAGAAACCATTTACAAGAATGGTTCCAGGGATGAGGGAGTTCAGTTCCGTTGATAGGCTGGAGAATCTGGGATTGTTCCCCTTGGAGCAGAGAAGGGTGAGAGGAGATTTTAAGTGTTCAAAATCATGAAGGGTTTACATGAAGTAAATAAAGAGAAACTGTTCCGATTGGCCGAAGAGTCGAGAAACAAACGACACAAATTTTAGGCGACTGGCAAAAGAACCAAAGGCGACATGAGGAACAACTCTTTACACAGCGAGTAGTTATGATCTGGAATGTCCTGTCTGAAAGAGTGGTGGAAGCAGATTAAATCGTGGCTTTGAAAAAGGAATTGTATAAATATTTGACTGGATAAAACTAACAGTGTTACGAGGATAGAGCAGGGGAATGGAACGAAATCGATTGCTCTTACGAAGAGCAGGCACGGGCACGATGTGCCAAATGGTCTCCTTTTCTGCTGTAACCATTCGTTGAATCTATGATTCTATATCTATAATCGACAATAACTTGCATTTATCTACCACATTTAACGGAGTAAAACGTCCCATGTCGCATCCCAAGGAACATTATCAAACACAGTTTGACACTGAGCCACATAAGGAGGCATTCGGACAGTTACCTAAAAGCTTGGTCAAAGAGGTAGATTTAAGTAACGTCTTAAAAGAGGAGTCACAGGTCGAGAGGCGGAGCGGTTTAGGGAGGGAATTCCAGAGCTTACGGACTAGGCAGCTGAAGGTGCGGCCGCCAGTATTAGAGCGATGAAAATCGGGAATGCACAAGAGGCAAGAATTGGAGGAGTGCAGAGTTCTCGGGGTGGCGGGTGATGTAAGGCTGGAGGAGAATGAAGAGAGAGGGAGGGGCGAGGCCATGGACGGATTTAACTCGAGGATGGGGAATTTAAATTCGAGGCATTGACGGACCATTATTCAAAATGCTTCATACTTCTCCACATTAAGCGGGATCTGCCACCTGTCAATCCATTCACCAAACCTTCAATGTCCTCCTGAACTGATTTAAATTTCCGTTGCTGGTTGTCAAATCTCCTAATTTTGTGTCATCAGCAAATGTTCCAATTGTGCTCCAGATTCCCAAAACCGAAGAGTGGATATGAACGGAGCGGAGAGGTGGGCCCAGCACCGACCCCGAGGATAATCACTCTTCCATTGGAACATAATTACTTCGTAACGTAGGAACAAGAGTAGACCATTCAACTCCTCGAGCTAGTTTCGATCAATTGGATCCTGGCTGATACGAATCTTAACTCCGACTTCCCACATTGCTTCCATAACTCATAATACCCGTGCCTAACAAAAGGCTATAAATCTCAGTTTTGGAATTTTCAATTGATCCCCAGCCTCAACAGCTTTTGGGGGCGAGAGTTCCACATTTACACTGCCCTTTGTGTGAAGAAGTTCTGTCTGACTTCACCCCTGAACGGCCTGGCTCTAATTTGAAGGTTATTCCCGTTGTTCTGCACTCCCCCACCAGAGGAAACAATTCCTCTCTGTCATCTTAAACACTTTAATCAGATCTTCTATTCGAATTAGAATCTTCTATTCTCAAGGGAATGACAGCATTGCAACAAATCCTCGGATTGATCCTTTTTTGGTCCAAAATCGATGACCTCAGACTTAACTTCTTTGAAGTCATATGCAACAGTTTTGCCCACTCACTTAATCTACAAATGTCTCTTTGTAATTTTCTGCTCCCGTGTACACGACTTGCGATGCCATCAATCCATGTGTCATTTGCAAACTTGGATAAATGGCTCTCTATTGTTTTATCCATGTCAATAATAAATATACTTAATATTTTGATGCCTCAGTGCTGATCCTTGTGGGTTCAGGTGTTCGGGATGGGGATCAGGGTGTGGGGAACTGCTTGAAGGGTGGGAAGGGGACGGGAGGGATTCAGAGGGTGGGAAAGAGGTTCAGGGGTTTGGGAAGGGATCAGGGATTCATGGGCGGGGGAATGGGTTTATTGGGTGTGAAAGTGTTCAAGAGGAGGGGAAGGGATTGGAAATGGTTCATGAGGTGGGGCAGGGTTTCAGAGGGAGGGAAGGGTTTCAGGGAATGGGAAGTCGTTCAGGGGATGGTAATTAGTTCGGGAAGATGCTCAGGTGGTATGAATCATATCAGCGGGTGGAAAGGGGTTGAGGGTATGGGAAGGGGTTTAGGGGAGGAGAAACGGTTGAGTGTATCGATAATTGGATCATGGGGTTGAAAGGAGCTTCAGGGGATGCGAAGGGGTTCGTTGTGAGAGTAAAGAATTCAGAGTGTGGGAAGGGCTTCAGGGGATGGGAAGCTGTTCAGCGAAGTCGTTCAGTGTTTGGGGAAGGGCTTGAGGGAGTGGGAAGGGGTTTATGGGCTGGTGAATGTGTTCAGGTGGTTGGAAGGAGCCGACGGGCGATGCTGGTTGCCTCCCGGGGTTTGAATCCCAACTCCAGCTCCTTTCGGTGCCGGTCCCCATTGGAGGGCGGCGGTTTCGCCAATTTGAGCAGCTGGTTGGACGGATGCGGCGATGGCGACCACGCCTTCCCACAATCCAGCGCGCGGAGAAAATCCCCTATCGAACCACAGCTCTGGCCGCGCTGCACTCTGGGAGATGGCGTCACATGACCACGTGACTCCTCAACCTTTCGCTCGGCTGCGGGGCAGCATGCGGAGCCCAGCTGGTCCCAGCGGTGGATACGTTGAGCTGGCATCGACGTGCCGAGCTTACTTCTGGGAAAGGACAAAATGTCGGATGCGGAGTGGGCGTGGCAGCAGCGTTGGAGGCGGCCATGTTGGGTCATCATTGTCTTACGCGACGAGGTCACTTCCTGTGAGTCGCACCGAGGCCAGAGCTCCTGCCCCCTCTCCCTTTCTGCAAACATCCATTGTGCTCAATGTCTGTGGGTAGCTTTGCTTCTCTCACAGGAGGGGATTAAGAATAATGTTAAAGAGCTTCAAAAGGGTTTAAAAGGAGACTAATGTTATAAAGGGGGTTAAAAAGACGGTTAAACGGGGTTAAATTTGTTACTGGTTGAAATGGTATTGAAGAGGTTAAATAGAGGTCAAAATAAGTTAAAAGATTAAAAAGGGGGTTAAACTTTTAAAAGGGGGTTGGAGGAAAAAACGTGGTTCAAGAGGTTAAAAGGTTCAAACAGGACAGTTGTAAGCGGTTTAAGGAGGTTAAATTATTAAACGGGCGGTAAATGTGTTTAAAAGAGGTTCGGAGAGAGACTGTGAGCTCGGTGAGAAAGAGATGGGTTTCAAAAGGAACCACAGTGGGAGAGTTTGGAGAAAGACAGTCTCTCCAAAAAATGGGTTTAAAAAGGGGCCAAAATGACTTAAATAGTCGGGTTTAAAAATGAGGTTTAAAAGGGATTAAAAGGGGTTTAATGAAGTTTCAAATGATAAGTTAAAGTGGATTTAATAAGGGGGGATAAAAGTGGTATAAAAAGGAGGTTTAAAAAGAGGGTTCAGGGGGCCGATTGAACCTTGTCTTATTTGCGATTCTATATATTAATTCTGGACCAGTGTGCGATGCTCATTTTCTCTCGTGCTCTGTCTGAGTTTGTGTCACACCTTTACTCTGTTTCTGTTTAATTCTCTCCCCCTCTGTCTCTCCAACTCTCTCATCTATCCCGCTCTATTTCTCACCACTTCTTTCACTGTGTGTCTCTCTTTCCCTCTCATTTTGGTACGGTCTTTCCCCTCACTCTTTGCCGAGGAGGGAATGCCATCGCCTGGTCCATTCCCACCAATCCAGTCATCGTCCGAGAATCAACTGCAATGGCTTCTCTTCCCGCTCCCGCACATTTACCTCTGGAATCCCGCATTGCTCTCTCCTTGGCCCCCGCCTATTTATCCTCTACATGCTGCGCCTCACCGAGATCATCCGAAAATACAACGTCAGGTTCCAGACGGCCTGTGGCGATCCAGCGCTCGTGGGGATGTCGCTTTTTGATCCTTCGATGTCGGCTGTTCCTCTCATTGTGAAGTAGACTTCACCCAGCGCTGGATTGTTCACACTCCAATATTGAACGTTAGCTCCGGTCAGACCGTCGTGAGACAGGTTACTTTCGCACCACTGATGATGTGTTGTTGCAATAGTAATCCTGCTCAGTACGGGAGGAACCAGTTCAGGCTGCTGACGAGACCCTGCTCCACATCCCATCCACCTCTCCCGACCCCTCCACTGCCTCTGATTTGTTAGGCTGCTTCTCCGTCATCCAGTATTAGATGAACAGAAATTTCCTCCAAATAAACGTTGGGAAAACCGAAGCCGTTGTGTTCGGTCCCTGCCACTAACTCCATTCCCTCGACACCGACTCCATCCCTCTCCCTGGACAATGTGTGAGTCTGAACCACACCGTTCACGACCATAGCGCTCTATTTGATTCTGGGATGAACTTCTGACCCCATATCCTCTCCGTCACCAAGACCGCCTACTTCCACCTCCTTAGCATCGCCCATCTCCACCCCTGTCTCAGCTTAACTGCTGCTGAAACCCTCATCCATGCCTTTGTTACCTCCAGACTCAACTACTTCAATGCTCTCCCGGCCGGCCTCCAACCTTGTACCCTCTGCAAACTTGAGCTCATCCAAAACTCTGCTGCCGTAATTCTCACTCGAATTAAGCCCCGTTCTCCCATCATCCCTCTGTGTTCGCTGACCGACATTCGCTCCCGGTCCAGCAACGCCTCGATTTTAAAATTTTCATCCTTGTCTTCAAATCCATTTACGGCCTCGCCCCACCTTATCTCTGTAACCTCCACCAGCCCGACAACCCTTCGAGATCTCTGCGCCCCTCCAATTCTGGTCTCTTGCTTTTCCCCGCTTTTCATCGCCCCACCAAGGCGGCCATGCCTTCAGCTGCCTGACCTCTGAAGTGCCCTCGCTAAACCTTTCAGCCTCTCAAACTTCCTTTCCCCCTTTTAAACGCTCCTAAAAACTTACCACTTCACGATTAATGTGGTCACTTGTCCTAATATTTCCTTCGGCGGCTCGGTGTCAAATTTTGTTTGATAATCGCTCCTGTGAAACGCATTCGGACGTTTAACAACGTTAAAGGCGCTGTATAAATGGGAGTTATTGTTGTTAATATTCACCTATGTCCCTTTCAGGGTGTTAATATTGCTGAGATCAATGGGAGTGTTTTACAGTTCACAGGGTGTCTCAGGCCGTGGACAATGAAGTACAGAGTGTCTCAGTGAGAGTTTTAATATTAACCTCTGTAATCTATCGGTGTGTTAATATTCATGAGTCATTGGGATTATGTTCGTGTTTACAGGAAGTCTCTGGCAGTGTTTTGGTTGTTGCAGGGTGTCTGTTCATCAACGGTAATATTTACATGAAGCGTCTGTCAGTTTGTTAACACATCCTGTGGGTCTCTGGGAGTGATTCGTTGCTGACAGGAAGTGCCTGGCAATGTATTAATATGGAAATATGTCAGTATTTTAGTACTTGCTGCGTGTATCTGTGAGACTTGTTAATGTTTACAGAGTGTTTCCTTGAATCTCTTAATGTTTACAGTATTTCTGTGATTATATTAATATTTACAGGTCTTTCAGTGAGTATGTTATTATTTACAACCTGTTTCTGTGAATCTGTTCTTTACAGGCTGTTTCTGTGAGACGGTTATTATTTACAGGAAGTTTCTGTGAGTGCATTAATGCTTATAAGGTCTTTCTGTGACACTGTTAATATTTACAGGGTGCTTCTGTGGGACAGTTAATATTTTAGTGTGTTTATTTGAAACTGTTAATGTTTACAGGTGGTTTATGTGATTCTGTTAATATTTACAGGGTGTTTCTGAGAATGTTAATATTTATATGTTGTTTCTGTGAATGTTAATATTTACAGGGTGTTTCTGTGAGACGGAATTTATTTACAGGGCCATTCTGTGCGACTGTGAAAGTTTACAGCGTGTTTCCTTGAGTCTGTTAATGTTTACCGGGTGTTTCTTGTAAATTTTCACCTGTTGTCCATTTAAGTTTGCTGATATTCAAATGAGTCTTCCGTCATGTTACTGAACATTTAATTGATAATTTGCTTCAATAATTTAAAACACCTTCCAACGATTGGCCAGACCCACAATGTCTCGACAGGAAGCAGTAGTGAAATTCCCGGCCCCATTCAAGAGCCACCGCAGGGACCTCAGAGGTTGTGATCGTCCCCAAACCTCCATTCAAATTGGGAACCGATGATCGCATTTTGGACTGGTTCAGTGTCATAGCCGATTGACCCCAATATCTCGATATCACAGACCCCGGTGGCGGAGCGGGTACAACAGAATATGAAAGAGGATTGAGTTCTGATGCTGGGAATTCTTCCGTTCTTCTCATCATTTAATGATGTTAACAATCAGAGAAAAGGGATATTTCAGCATATTCTTCAACTGCTCTCTGAATTTAGTCTGGGTTACAGCATAAATACAAGTGTTTGTGCAGCAACTCAGGAGCTGGAGCATGAATCCCAGTTCCATGAGAAAGATCGGTGGAATTACAATCGGACCTATGAAACTTAACACCCGCATCCATATAGAATACAACATAAACATCGCCCATAACAGCATGAAATTCCCCGAGATGACGAACAGTAAAATAATGGACTTCCTTCGACTCGTAATTTCTGGGTCACTGGGACTCTCTTCACTGCTGTGGTCCCGGAGTCTCCTGCGGGCTCTGTTGGCCACGACAATGTGTCTGACGATTAAAACATTGAGCAGCAGAATCAGAACAAATGCGAACCCCGGGGTTAGAATATAATGAAGGATTTCGATTGCTCCCCATGCCCGGGAATATTTAACACGACCTTCTACAGCACAAAAAAAGGGAATGTTGCCAAGAGTATACCCACGCGATAAGATAAAGTACCAGGTGATGTTCTTTAAACAGCTCAGCACAGTCACTGTTCCCAGAACCACAGCCGCCGTTTTCTCGGTGCAATATTTAGTTTTCAGTTTCTGGCAACAAATGGCCACAAATCGATCAAAGGTGAAAGTGACGGTGAACCAGACAGAACAGTCTGTCGCTGCATAAAGCAGGACGGCGTGGATATTACACACGCGGATGTCGGTCAGGAAATGAAATTGTTCGTAATATGCAATCGGAACCTGTCTCAATATCAGATCGATGATAACGACCAGTAGATCCGCCGCTGCCATGGCCACCAGGTACCGAGTGACACATTTGGAGAGGCCGCACTTTCCTCGGGACAGGATCACAATCGTCACTAAGTTAACTGTAAGGAAGGGAAATAAACAGGGACATTATACATCAGGCTGGGAGCAAAAGCAGCAGTTTGATGAAGTTCGGGGTGAAATTTGTTGATTTGTTACTGCATCCAGTGATGGATCTGATCGTTATACTTGTGATACGGCTTTCAACTGGAGACAGAGTTTAAATATAATAATAGTGATTGGACTGGGAAATAGAGAAACAAACAGGGATTTCTGCTGGAATCAGGAGTGGATTGAGAACTAAATAAAAGAACGGAATTAAATTACACATGAAAGATAATCGGTTTCCAATGAATCACATCCCCCTGTAAATATTGATAGAACCTTTGATCCACGTGTAAATATTAATACAATCCGTGATTCCAAAGTAAACTTTGTCATAATCTGTGGACCCACTTGTCAACATCGTACCGTCACTTTAACTCTTGTCGATATGGCCACAGATTCTCGGCGCCACGATAAACATTCGGGAATTCCATAGATCCAACTTTAATTATTTGTAAATTCTCCGGATCCCGTGTTAATGTGGTATAGTCCCTGAAAGTTTGTTACAGTCACTAATTCCCCAATTAATGTTGATCTTTCCATTCAGTCTCCAGACCGTGTCAGTCTGGACAAGGGTCAATGGACAGTGTCAATATTTCATGCAGTAAAATAATCTTAGAGCACACAAGAAGGACACTGGGCCCACCGTGCCCGTGCCGGCTCTTTTAAAGACTTACCCAGTTAGTCCCACTCCCCTGCTCTTTCCGTATAACCCTGAAAATGTTTCCTTTACAAGTATATGTCCAATTACCTTTTGAAAGCTACTGTTGAATCTTCTTCCACCACCTTTCAGACAATGCATTCCAGATCATAACAAGTCGCTGCATAAAAAAAAAAATCTCCTCATCTCCCCCTGCTTCATTTCCCAATTATCTTAAATCCGTTCCTTTGGTTACCGACCCTTCTGCCAGTGGATACAGTTTCTACTTTTTTAATCTCTCAAAACCCCTCATTATTTTGAACACCTTTATTAAATCTCCCCATGGCTTTTTTCTGCTCTAAGTGAACAATCCCAGCTTCTCTAGTCTCTCCACATAATAAAACCCTTTATCCCTGCTACCATTTTAGCAAATGGCCTCTGCACTCTTTCTTTGACTAACTTTCTAAAGTATGGTTCCCAGAATTGGGCACAATAATCCAGCTGAGGCCGGACGAAGCAGTGGCAGAGCGTTTACATATTCAGGCAGAAGCCAGAATGCGTCAGTGTTTACATGCATGGGTGAGTCAATATTTACAGGGTTACCAGGGAGCGTGCCCATTCAGGCAAACCCCGTTTGCGTTGATATTCTACAGATTCTGTAACAATAATTCAATGCAAACCTAGGACACAGGACCAGGAGTGGGCCATTCAGCCGCTCGAGTCTGTTCACCATCCAATTAGTTCATGGCTGATCTGCATCTCAACACCTTTTAAACCCTTTTTGATCCATATAATTTGTTAATAAACAAAAGGCTATCGATTTCATTCTCGAAAATGTCAATTGATCCAATACACACAGCCGTTTGGGGAAGAGTGTTCAAGGTTTCCACTACCCGTTGGGTCAAAATGTGCCTCCTGATTTCGCTGCGAAATGGAATAATTTGCCCTCTAGTTTTGGATTCCCCCAGAATAGAAAAAAATTGTCGGAATCTACGCGATTCAATCCATTTATGACTTTAAACACGTCGATTCGATAACTTTTGAGATTTTAAACTGAAGGGAATACAAAAAAGTTTATGCATCCCACAAGTACTGACACGCACAAAAGAACATCCAGTAAAGAGTGAGAATCACTTGAGAATAACGTATAATTACTGACACACAAATAGAAAGATCCAGCAAATACTGACACTAAATTAAAAACAATCTGTAAATACTGACACTCAGCTAAGAGCATCCTGTAAATACTGATACTCAGCTAGGGACATCCCACAAATACTGATACTCAACCATGAACATCCTGTAAATACCGACAGACACCTCGGAACATCCCATGAATACTGACACTCAACCAGGCACATCCTTTAAATACTGACACTCACTCAGGAAAATTGTGTAAATAATGATACTCACCTAGGAACACCCTGTAAATACTGACACTCATATGGGAACATCCTGTAATTACAGACACTCACCCAAGAACATCCTCTAAATACTGACATTCACCTCGTAACAATCTATAAATACTGACACTCACCTAGCATCATCCTGTAAATACTGACACTCAGCTAGGAACATCGTCTAAATACTGACACTGACCCAGGAACATCGTCTAAATACTGACACTCACCTGGTAACATCCTGTGAATACTGACACTAACCGAGGAACATCCTGTAAATACTGACAGTCAAACAGTAAATTCCTGTAAATACTGACACTCAGCTTGGAACATCGTCTAAATACTGACACTCACCTAGTAACATCCTGTGAATACTGACACTAACCGAGGAACATCCTGTAAATACTGACAGTCAAACAGTAAATTCCTGTAAATACTGACACTCAGCTTGGAACATCGTCTAAATACTGACACTGACCTAGGAACAATCTATAAATACTGACACTCACCTAGTAACGTCCTGTAAATACTGACACTCAGATAGGAACAATCTATCAATACTGACACTCACCTAGGAACATCCTGTAAATACTGACACCCAGGTAGGAACATCCTGTAAATACTGACACTCACTCAGAAAAATCCTGTAAAAACTGTAAATCCTCACGCACTCAGGAACATCCTATAAATACTAACACTCACTCATCAACATCCTGTAAAAACTGACACTCAATAAGCAACTTCCTGTAAATACTGACACTCACTCAAGAACTTCCTGTAAATAATGACACTCGCCCAGGAACATCCTGTAAATACTGACACTAATCCAGGAACATTCTGTAAATACTAACACTCCAACAGGAACATTCTTGAAATACTGATACTCACCCAGGAACAGCTTGCAAATCCTTACGCTCAATAAGGAACATCCTGAAAAAAATGACACTCACCGAGGAACACCCTGTAAATCCTGACACTCACCCAGGAAGATCATGTAAATACTGACACTCACCTAGGAACAGCCTGTAAATACTTACGCTCACTAAGGAACATCCTGAAAAAACTGACACTCACCGAGGAACACCCTGTAAATACTGACACTCACCCAGGAAGATCATGTAAATACTGACACTCACCTAGGAACAGCCTGTAAATACTTACGCTCACTAAGGAACATCCTGAAAAAACTGACACTCACCGAGGAACATCCTGTAAATACTGACACTCAAACAGGAACATCGTCTAAATACTGAAACTCACCAACGAACAATCTATAAATACTGACACTCAGGAGCATCCTGTAAATACTGACACTCACGCACGAACTTCTTCTAAATACTGGACCCACAGAGTATTATCCCATCGATGATGACATTCACTCAGAAATATCCTGTAAATACAGATACTCACCAGGGACATCCAGCAAATACTGACACTCACCCAGGCACATCATGTGAATACTGACAATCACGAAGGAACATTCTGTAAATACAGACTCTCACTCAGGATCAACCTGTAAATATGGGCACTCATTCAGGAATATATTGTAAATACTGACACTCAATCAGAAAAATCCTGTAATTACTGACAATGACTCCGGAACCTTCTGAAAATAGTGACACTCACTCAGGATAATCCAAAAAATAATGACTCTCAGTCAGGATCATCCTGAAAATAGTGTCACTCACTCAGGATCATCCTGTAAATACTGACACTCAATCAGAAAAAATCCTGTCAATGCTGCGACTCATAGAGGAAAATCCAGTAAATACTGACACACAATCAGGAACACCCTGTAAATAATGGCATTGACCCAGGAATAATCTGCAAATACTGACACTCACCCAGGAGCAACCTACAAATAATGGCACTCACTCAGAAACATCCTGTAAATATTGACACTCACTCAGTAACATGCTTTAAATACTGAAACAAATTCAGGAACATCCAATAACCACTGACAGTCACTCAGGAACAACCTGTAAATGCTGACACTCTACAAGGACATTCCGTTAATAGTGACACTCTCTCAGGAAAACCCTGTAAATACTGACACTTATCCAAGAACAATGTTAACAATGTTGACAATGAGCCTGGAATGATCTGTAAATAATAACACTCACTCAGCGATATCCGGTAGATACTGACACTCACTTAGGAACATCCTGTAAATGTTGACACTCACTCAGGAACATTGTGTAAATAAAGACACTCACTCAGGATGCTCCTTGAAACATTGACACTCACTCACGAACATCCTATAAATACTGACACTCACCTGGTACATCCTGTGAATAAAACATCAAGCAGGAAGATCATGTAAATACTGACACTCACCCAGGAACATCCTGTCAATACTGACACTCACAGAGGAACACCCTGTACATACTGACACTCACTCATGAACATCGTGTCAATACTGACCCTCACAGAGGAACATCCTGCAAATACTGACATTCACCTGGTTCATCCTGTAAATAACGATACTCACCCAGGAAGATCCTGTGAATTCTGACACTCACACAGGAACATCCTCTAACACAGAAATGCACCCAGGGACAACCTGCAAATACTGCTACTGACTCAAGGGCTTTTCTGTAAATACTCTCACTCACTCGGGACGTCGGGTTAATACAGACGCTCATTCTGGAACATCGTGTAAATACTGACAGTCGTAAGGATCATCCTGCAAATTACGTCACTGAACCAGGAACATCCTGTAATTACTGAGAATCACTTAGGAACATCCTGTGAATAAGAATATTCACCGAGGAACATCCTGTAAGCACAGACACTCACTCAGGAACATCCTCCAAATACAGACACTCACTCAGGAACATCCTGTAAATACTGACACACACTCAGGAACATCCTGTAAATACTGACATTCACTCGAAAACATCCTGTAAATGCTGGCATTCGCCCAGGGTCATCATCTAAATAAAGACGCTCACCCAGGAACATGCTGTAAATATAAACATCATGCAGGAAGATCCTGTAAGTACTGGCACTCACACAGGAACATTCTGCAAATATAGAAACTCGCTCAGGAAAAAGCAGCAAATACTGACACTGACCAAGGAATAATCCGTAAATAATGACTCACTCAGGAACATCCTGTAAATACTGGCACTCACTCAGGAACATCCTGTAAAAACTGACAGTGAACCAGGAATAAACTGTAAATACTGACATTCACCCTGGAAATTCCTGTCAATACTGACATACACTCTGGAACATACTGTAAATACTGAAACTCATACAAGTACATTCAGTTAATACTCACACTCTCTCGGGAAAAACCTGTCAATTCTGACAGTAACCCAGGAACAACCTGTAAATACTGATAATGACACAGGAATGATCTGTAAATAATGACACTCACTCAGGAATATCCTGTAAATACTGACACTCACACAGGTACATCCTGTAAGCATTGATAGTCATCCAGGAACATCGTGTAAATACTGGCACTGACTCAGGAAACTCCTTTAAATACTCACACTCACACAACAACACTCTGTAATATTGACCCTTACCCAGGAACATTCTCTAAATACTAACACTCACTCAGGAACATCCTGTAAATATTGACATTCACTCAGAAATTTCCTCTAAATACGGACACCCTCACAGCTACATCCTGTAAATAGTAACACTCCATACGGTAATTCCTGTAATTACTGAGACTCATGCAGGAAAATCCAGTGAATAATATCACTCGCCCAGGGACATGCTTCAATTACTGGCACGCATGCAGGAACATTCGTTAAATACTGACCTTTACGAAAGAACATCCTGTAAATACTGATACTCACTGAGAAACATCCTATAAATCCTGGAACTCGCCTACGAACATCCCACGAATACTGAAACGCAACTCGCATCATGCTGTATACACTGACATACTCCCAGACCCTGTGTATATAGTGATATACTCCCAGACCCTGTGTATACACTGACATACTCCCAGACCCTGTGTATATAGTGGCATACTCCCAGACGCTGTGTCTATAGTGACATACTCCCAGACCCTGTGTATATTCTGACATACTCCCAGACCTTGTCTATATAGTGACATGCTTCCTGTACTATTTATTAATAATTACATTCTCCGAGGATTCTATGGCATCTCTGAGACACTCCAAGGTTCAGAACTTGATTTTAAACATTCCCGGGGACTCCCTGCGAAACTTGTCTCACTGTACGAACCCCTGTAAATTCTCATCCACTCCGAAAACATTCTGTAATTACTGACAACTTCAATTACACTACTTGTGAATTTTGACACAATCCCAGGGATTATATATCAATATTGACACTCTGTCCGGGACACACTGTAAATACTGACACACCCCAAGGGCCCTCTTAAAGCAACCTCGCACTCAGGCACCCGATCATAGAGCTTCACTCCCAGGGACCCATGTTGAATTAAATCTCACACCCAGAAGACCTGCTTAAATACATCTCCCATCCTCTAAACCCCAGAAAGTAATTGAGGCTCAGCAGGCGACCCTGGAATTATATCTTCCATCCCGAAAACCCCATATCTATATCGAGACTTACCAAGAGACCCTCGAATTAAAACTTCCATCCCGAAAAAACCCATATAGATTTAGAGACTTAACAGGAGACCCTGTAATTATATCTTCTATCCCGGAAACCCCATATCGGTGTAAATACTTACCAGGAGACTCCACAATTATATCGCCCTTCCCAGAAACCCCATATCGATATAGAGACTTACCAGGAGAACATGTAATTACATTTACCCTCCCAGAAGATCCATATAAATTATAATGAATGAGCAGGAGTTCCCGCAATTACATCTCCCAACCCAGAAAACCCATATAGATAAAGGGACATGCCAGTAGATATCGGAATTACATCTCCCATTCTGGAACCCTACATAGATATAAAGACTTAGCAGGACATCTCCGCAATTACAAAGACCTAAGAAGAGTGCCCGTAATTAGATCACCCATCCCGGCAACCCCATATCGATATAAAGACTTAACAGGAGACGCATGTAATTACATGTAACATCCCAGAAATCCCCCATAGACATTCAGAATTAGCAGCAGAACACCGTAATTTTATCTCCCATTCCAGAAACCCCATTTTGGTGCAGAGTCTTACGAGGAGACCCCAAAATTACATCGCCCATCCCGGAAAACCCATATTGATATAGAATCTTACGTGGAGTCCCCGTAATTACATCTCCAATCACGGAAAACCCATACAGATATAGGGCCAGACAAATAAATCATGTAATTATAACTCCCATTCCTGATACCCGATACAGATTTACAGACATCCAAGGAGACCGAGTTTCCATCCTGGAAACCATATATCGATATAGACTTACCAGGGGATCCCTTAATTGCATTTCCAATCCTGGAAACCCCATATAGATATAATTTCTCAGCAGAAGACCTCCGTAATTATATCTCCCATCGGCGAAACTCCATATAGATATAGAGACTGAAGAGGACAGCCCAGAATTACATCTCCCATCCCGGATAAATCATGTAGCTATGGAGACTGAGAAGGAAAACCCGTAATTACCTTACATCCAGGAAACCGACATAGATATAGAGGTTTACGAGGAGACCCCGTAATTACATCTCCGATCCCGACAATCCCATATGGATATAGAGACTTACCAGGAGACCCCGTAATTACATCACGCATCCTGGAAACACATGCAGATATCAGACTTAGCAGGAGACCCCGTAATTACATCTCGCATTCTGGAAACACAAAAAATGTAGAGACTTACAAGGAGACTCCGTAATTACATCACGCATCCTGGAAACACATGTAGATGTCGGACTTAGCAGGAGACCCCGTAATTACATCTCGCATCCTGGAAACACATGTAGATAAAGAGACTTACCAGGAGACGCTTAATGACATCTCGCATCCTGGAAACACATGTAGATATAGAGATTTACCAGGAGACCCCGTAATTACATCTCCTTCCCAGAGATCCAATATAGATATAGAAACTTACCAGCAAACATCGTAGTTACACATTGCGTCCCGAATACCCCATATACATATGAAGGCTTTGCAGGAGCTCCAGGAGAAGTGAAGGTGAGGCAGTAAATTACGAGAACAGTAATACAGTGAAAGGTAGTTTTCAAAACTAACAGCTGGATATAGAGGCTTATCAACAATGGCATCATCAGCGAGGAGCAGACAGTAAACGGGAAGAACAGTATTACAGTGAAACACGTGTTATAGAATTAATAGCTGATATAGAAGTTCCCAGGGACACCGACAGCAGCGAGGAGGGAATTGTAAATGACAGGAATAATAATACAGTGAAACCTGTTTTATAGAGTTAATAGGTGAATATAGAGAATAACCAGGAACACTAACTGCAGAAAGGAGGGGATGGTAGCTCACAAGAAATGTAATACGGTAAAACGTGGGACATATAAATAATAGCTCGATATAGAACTCACCACGATCTCCAAAATCAGCGAACTGGAAGCAATAAATGAGAGGAACTGGCGTACAGTTAATCGTGGATTATAGAATCGATAGGTTAATATGGAGAATTACCAGGTGCAGCAACCACAGCAAGGAAGGGGAAGTAAATGAGAAGAACAGGAATACAGTTAAACATGGTTTAGGGAATGAATAATAAAGAATATTACCAGGGACACCTGCAACAGCGAGGATGGGATAGTAAATCTTTTGAATAATCCGAAGTGCCAAATATATCCGAATAGCTAATCTTAGTCTATCATAATTTGCAGAAAGATAATCAAACTCCCAGGAGAAACTCCTGCCCATTGTTGTAACATTCCAATCGATTGTAACCAGATTATGACCCATTGTTGTAACATTCCAATCTATTGTAACCAGATTATGGCCCATTCTTGTCACTTTCCAATTTATTGTCCTCCGATTCAGACGCTTTCTCCCACTCTCTGTCGAGCCGCTGATCCCTTGAAGGCCGGAGGTGGTACTTCACCTGACAATATGGGATAACACATTGCACGGAGCTCCATATTTATTGCAAAGGGAAACTCTCCAGTGAAACAATTAGGGCCCGTGGAGGCTGACGTGAATTACAGTCACTGAATAAACAGGTTCAGTTAACGCCTTTCAAACCAATACATTTTATATCACAACATATATTTATCCAATTATTTCACAGTTGTAAATCTAAAAGCTCAGCACATTATTTTAACTAATATTTGAAAGAACAGCAACTATGAGACCCGCAATCTGACAGCATCGGTGTGAAGCGAGAGCAGCTTCAATTACAGATTGCAGATTATTTCTTAACGTGATTTATTAATTAATTTCATTTAGTTTCTACCCAGTTCTAAAGGGTTGGGTTTACACTGAATCATTTTATCAGTCAGCTTGAAGACCACCCTGCCAATATTGGTGTAATCTCAGGATACCCCGTCAATATTTGGAAATCAAAGGATTATCTAGAAAATATTGGTACCGTCTCTGGATCTAGAGTCATAGAGTCATAGAGTTATACAGCACGGATAGAGGCCCTTCGGCCCATCGTGTCCGCGCCGGCCATCAGCCCTGTCTACTCTGATCCCATATTCCAGCATTTGGTCCGTAGCCATCTAAGCTATGGCATTTCAAGTGCTCATCCAAATGCTTCTTGAATGTTGTGAGGGTTCATGCCTCCACAACCCTTTCAGACAGTGAGTTCCAGACTCCAACCACCGCTGGGTGAAAAATTTATTTCTCAAATCCCCTCTAAACCTCCCGCCTTTTACCTTGAATCTATGTCCCCTTGTTATAGAACCCTCAACAAAGGTAAAAAGCTCCTTAGTATCCATCCTATCTGTGCCCCTCATAATTTTGTACACCTCAATCATGTCCCCCCTCAGCCTCCTCTGCTCCAAGGAAAACAAACCCAATCTTCCCAGTCTCTCTTCATAGCTGAAGCGCTCCAGCCCTGGTAACATCCTGGTGAATCTCTTCTGCACCCTCTCCAAAGCGATCACATCCTTCCTGTAGTGCGGCGACCAGAACTGCACACAGTACTCCAGCTATGGCCTAACCAGTGTTTTATACAGCTCCATCATAACCTCCTTGCTCTTATATTCTATGCCTCGGCTAATAAAGGCAAGTATCCCATATGCCTTCTTTACCACCTTATCTACCTGTTCCGCCGCCTTCAGGGATCTGTGAACTTGCACACCAAGATCCCTCTGACCCTCTGTCTTGCCTAGGGTCCTCCCATTCATTGTGTATTCCCTTGCCTTGTTTGTCCCTCCAAAGTGCATCACCTCGCACTTTTCCAGGTTAAATTCCATTTGCCACTGTTCCGCCCATCTGACCAACCCATCTATATCGTCCTGCAGACTGAGGCTATCCTCCTCGCTATTTACCACCCTACCAATCTTTGTATCATCAGCGAACTTACTGATCATACCTTTTACATTCATATCCAAGTCGTTAATGTAGACCACAAACAGCAAGGGACCCAGCACCGATCCCTGTGGTACCCCACTGGCCACAGGCTTCCAGTCACAAAAACAACCTTCGACGATCACCCTCTGCCTTCTGCCACGAAGCCAGTTTTGTATCCAAATTGCCAAGGCACCCTGGATTACATGGGCTCGTACCTTCTTGACCAGTCTCCTGTGGGGGACTTTATCGAAGGCCTTACTGAAATCCATGTACACCACATCCACTGCGTTACCCTCATCCACACTCCTAGTCACCCCCTCAAAAAATTCAATCAAATTAGTCAGACATGATCTTCCCTTGACAAAGCCACGTTGACTATCCCTGATTAATTCTTGCTTCTCCAAGTGGAGACTAATTTTGTCCTTCAGAATTTTTTCCAATAATTTTCCTACCACTGATGTTAGGCTCACTGGCCTGTAGTTCCCCGGTTTTTCCCTACTCCCCTTCTTGAATAATGGTATTACATTAGCGGTTCTCCAGTCCTCTGGCACATCCCCTGTGGCCAGAGAGGTTCTGAATATATGTGCCAGAGCCCCCGCAATCTCCTCCTTTCCCTCACACAGTAGCCTGGGATACATTTCGTCCGGGCATGGGGATTTATCCATTTTTAGGCCTGCTAAAACCGCCAATACCTCCTCCCGCTCGATGTTAATATGTTCGAGAATATCACAGTCCCCCTGCCGTATTTCTATGTCCACATCGTCCTTCTCCATAGTGAAAACAGATGCAAAAAATTCATTTAGAACCCCTCCTACATCTGCCGGCTCCACACACAGATTGCCATTTTTGTCCCTAATGGGCCCTATTTTTTCCCGAGTCATCCTCTTACCCTTAATATACTTATAAAACATCTTAGGATTTTCCTTTATTTTGCTCGCCAGTTTATCGCCAGCTCGCCAGCTACCTTTCAGTATCGGTAATTTGTTGGATTGTACTGTATATATTAACACAGTCTATTGGTCTCCCTGCAAATATTCCTATCGACTACGATAACGGCTCTGGATAATTCTAAAATTATTGGGCCATCTCAAGATTTCCCAGTATTATTGAAACATCTCTGGATAAACCACATAAATATTGGCACTATCTCTGCATCCCTCTCTAAATCCTAACAAACTGTCTGCATCCCATGTAATTATTAGTCCAGTCTCTCCATGCACAATGAATTTCAGTGCAGTCTATGAATCTATTGTAAATATTGTTTTTTTTCTGGATCGCTTTGCAATCGTTGTAGAGTGTGTGGTTCCCCTGAGATAAGAATTACAGCCTTAACCTCTCATTATTTAATGGCAAGAACTCTGTAGCCTTTGCAAATATTGGTAGAGTCTCTTAGTTTTCTCCTTATAGATTTGAAGACTAGCTACATCCATTCTAAATGTTGGTGCAATCCATAGACCATAGGGACTGAGTGAAAGTCTACACTCCACGGTGCACCGATACAGAAGAACATAAGATATCGGAGCATCATTAGGCGATACGACCCCTCGAGCCTGCTCCGCCATTCAATCAGATCATGGCTGATCTTCGACCACAATTCCGCTTTCCCGCCCGATCCCCAAATACTTTGATTCCCTTAGTTTCGACTGTACTCAGCGACTGAGCTTCCACAGCCCGCTGGGTAGAGAAATCCAAAAAATCACAATCCTGTGAGGAAAGATTTTTTTCTCATCTCAATCCTAAATGGCGGACCAAACTCCAGAGAGAAAATGCCCAATCAACACAATTTCTCCTCAAAGGACAACCCTCTCATCCCTGGAATCAATCTAGTGAACCTTCGTTGCACTGTATCTGAGGCAAGTACATCCTTCCTTCGGTCAGGAGGCCCAAACGTACACAGTAAATCAGGCGTGCACTAAACACCTCTTTAATTGCAGCAAGATGTCCTTCCTCTTATACTCCAACCACATGCCATCAAGCCTAACATATCATTTGCTTTCCTTATTGCTTGCTGTCCCTGCATTTTAGCTTTTTGTGATTCATGTATAACGACACCGATATACCTCTGAATATCAATATTTACCAGTCTCTCATATTTTAAATAATATTCTGCTTTTCTATTCTTCCTACAAAGTGGATGATTTCACATTTCCCCACATTATACTTCATCTGCTGCCGATTTGCCAAATAACTTAAACTGCCTTTAACCCTTTGCATCCTCTATGTGTCAAACTCATAGCTTACTTTCCCACCTTGCTTTGTACCGTCAGCAAACTTGGCTACATTACACGAGGTCGCCTCACCTAATTCATTAATATAGATTGTAAATAGATGAGGGCCATGGACTGATCCTCGCGGCACCCCACTAGTTAAAACCGGCCAACCCGAAAATGAACTGTTTATTCTTACTCTGTGTTTTATGTCTGTCAGCCGATCCTCAAACCATGCTAATATATTACCCCCCGACTCCACGAGTCTTCATTTTGTATGGAAACCTCTTTTGATGCACCTTATCAAACGCCTTTATAAAATCCGAACATGCTGCATCCACTGGTTCCCCCATATCTGACCTGCTGGTTAGACCATCAAAACACTTTGATAGATTTGTCAAATACGATTTCCCTTTTATAAAACCGTGTTGACTCTGGCTCATCACATTATGATTTTCAATGTGTCCTTTCATCACAGCCCAATCAAATCGTCTATCATTTTCCCTACCACTGATGTCAGGTTAACTGGCCTGTAGTTTCCTGTTTTCTCTCGCCTTCCTTTCTTGAATAGCGGGGTTACATTTGCTGCCCCAGAATCGAGGGAATTCTGGATGATGAAAACAAATGCACCCACTATCTCTGTAGCCATCTCTTTTAAAACCCGAGGATGAAAGCCATCAGGTCAAGGCGATTTGTCGGCTTTTAGTCCCATTAATTTATCCAATACCTTGTCTTTACTAATCTTAATTACTTTAAGTTCCTCACTCTCAATGGACCCCTGGTTCACCATTACTTCCGGTACCTTTTGTGCCTTCTACTGTGAAGACAGATACAACATATTTGTTCAGCGTCTCTGCCATTTCCTTATACCCCATTATAATTTCTCCTGTCTCTGCCTCCCCTAAAACCCATCTTTTCTAAGCAGTATTGTGTGCAGCATTGCAATGTTGGGGCAAGACTACCGGAACTGATGTGTGGTGCAGTGATCGTACAGTGGTTACACACGTGTTAATAAAGGGTATAAGGATAAACTCAACAACCACTCAGTTTAAACTCGGGAGTGGGGAACCTTTTAGAAACAATAAACCGGGACAAAATTAATAGTCATTTGGACAAGTGTGGATTAATTAAGGAAAGCCAGCACGAATTTTTTGAAGGCCAATCAAGTTTGACGAACTTGATTGAGTTTTTTGAAGGGGTAGCAGAGAGGGTCGATGAGGGCAATGCGGTTGATGAGGTGTAAATTTACATCAAAAGGCGTGTGAAAATTGCCGCATAATAGGCTCGTCATCAAAGTTCAAGCCCATGGAATAAAGGGGACAATGGCAGCATGGATACGAAATTTGCTCAGTAACAGGAAACAGGGAGCAGTGGTGAACGGTTGTTTTTCCGATTGTCGGGCGGTGTACGGTGATGCTACCCGGGGGTGGGTACCAGGACCACTACTGATTTTGATATTTATTAATGAATTGGATTTGGGTGTAAAGGCCACGATTTCAAAATTTGAAGATGACACAAAACTTGGAAGGGTAGTGAACAGTGAGGAGGATAGTGATAGAGTTCAAGAGGACAGAGACAGGCTGGCGGCATGAGCAGACACGTGGCACATGAATTTCAACGCAGAAAAGTGTGGAATGATATATTTAGAATCATAGAATCATAGATGTTTACAACATGGAAACAGGCCCTTCGGCCCAACATGTCCGTGTCGCCCAGTTTATACCACGAAGCATGTCCCAATTGCCTGCACTTGGCCCATACCCCTCGATACCCATCTTACCCATGTAACTGTCCAAATGCTTTTTAAAAGACAAAATTGTACACGCCAAACGACTGCCTCTGGCAGCTCGTTCCAGACACTCACCACCCTTTGAGTGAAAAAATTGCCCCACTGGACCCTTTTCCCTCTCCCCTCTCACCTTAAATCTATGTCCCCTCGTTATAGACTCCCCTACATTTGGGAAAAGATTTTGACTATCGACCTTATTTATGTCCCTCATTATTTAATAGACTTCTATAAGATCACCCCTTAACCTCCTACTCTCCAGGGAAAAAAGTCCCAGTCGATCTAACCTCTCCCTATAAGTCAAACCATCAAGTCCCGGTAGCATCCTAGTCAATCTTTTCTGCACTCTTTCTAGTTTAATAATATCCTTTCTATAGTAGGGGGACCAGAACTGTACACAGTATTCCAAGTGTGGCCTTTCTAATGTCTTGTACAACTTCAACAAGACATCCCAACTCCTGTATTCAATGTTCTGACCAATGAAACCAAGCATGCCGAATGCCTTCTTCACCACCCTAGCCACCTGTGACTCCACTTTCAAGGAGCTATGAACCTGTACTCCCAGATCTCTTTGTTCTATAACTCTCCCCAACGCCCTACCATTAACGGAGTAGGTTCTGGCCCGATTCGATCTACCAAAATGCATCATCTCACATTTATCTAAATTAAAATCCATCTGCCATTCATCGGCCCACTGGCGCAATTTATCAAGGTCCTGTTGCAATCCTAGATAACCTTCTTAACTGTCCACAATGCCACAAATCTTGGTGTCATCTGCAAACTTACTAACCATTCCTCCTAAATTCACATCCAAATCATTAATATAAATAACAAATAACAGCGGACCCAGCACCGATCCCTGAGGCACACCGCTGGTCACAGGCCTCCAGTCTGAAAAACAACCCTCTCCAACCACCCTCTGTCTTCTGCCATCAATCCAATTTTGTATTCAATTGGCTACCTCACCTTGGATCCCGTGAGATCTCACCTTATGTAACAACCTACCATGTGGTACCTTGTCAAAGGCTTTCCTGAAGCCCATGTTGACCACGTCTACTGCACAGCCCTCATCTATCTTCTTGGTTACCTCTTCAAAAAACTCAATCAAATTTGTGAGACATGATTTTCCTCTCACAAAACCAAGCTGACTGTTCCTAATCAGTCCCTGCCTCTCCAAATGCCCGTAAATCCTGTCTCTCAGAATACCCTCTAACAACTGACCCACTACAGATGTCAGGCTCACCGGTCTGCAGTTCCCAGGCTTTTCCCTGCCGCCCTTCTTAAACAAAGGCACAACATTTGCTACCCTCCAATCTTCAGGCACCTCACCTGCAGCTGTCGATGATTCAAATATCTCTGCTGGGAGACCCGCAATTTCCGCCCTAACCTCCCATAACGTCCTGGGATACATTTCATCATGTCCCGGAGATTTATCTACCTTGATGCGCGTTAAGACTTTCAGCACCTCCCTCTCTGTAATATGTACACTCCTCAAGACATCACTATTTATTTCCCCAAGTTCCCTAAGATCCATGCCTTTCTCAACCGTAAATACCGATGTGAAATAGTCATTCAGGATCTCACCAATCTCTAGTGGTTCCGCACATTGATGACCTTGTTGATCCTTAATTGGCCCGACTCTCTCCCTTGTTACTCTTTTGCCCTTTATGTACTTGTAGAAGATCTTTGGATTCTCCTTTGCCTTATCTGCCAAAGCAATCTCATGTCCCCTTTTTGCCCTCCTGATTTCTCCCTTAACTCTACTCCCCCAATCTCGATGCTCTTCAAGGGATCAAGTTGATCCCAGCTGCCTATGCATGTCATATGCCTCCTTCTTCTTTTTGACTAGGGCCTCAATCTCCCGAGTCATCCAAGGTTCCCTACTTCTACCAGCCTTGCCTTTCAGTTTATAAGGAATGTGCTTACCCTGAACCCTGGTTAACACACTTTTGTTACATCGCTGTTTTTGGGACCTTGCTGTGCGCGAATTGGCTGCCTCGTTTCCGACATGTCAGCAGTGACTACAATTCAAAAAGTACTTCATTTTCTGTAAAGCGCTTGTCGACGTCTGAGTGGTGAAGGGCGCTATCTGAATGCAATCTTTCTTCCTGTGGCCCATGTGCCAGTTACCATAATGGAATCGTGTCGACATGCGCACGCAGCAAACGTTGGGTGAAAATTTAAAAAGGGCCATTTTTAGGCATTGGGAGCGTGATGCGCTGTTTCCCATGTCCAATGACCCTTGTGCAGGCAGGACGCAAGATTCGGCCGGCCCGATGACTCACCTGCAATCAGCGTTCCATTCCGGACCTTGCAAGTTGAATGGATGCAATTCACACTTCCCACCGCTAGGGGGGCTCAATCTCAGAAATCTTTTGAAGGTCGCTGGTCCCTGTTATTTGCTGTCTGCACGGAGTCTGAACGGAGATCAAACAACGCACACGTAAAACACAGACGCGGGGTCCATCTCTATGTTTGCACATTGATGAGTTATTTTCATTGTAAACAATTTTTCAACACCAAGTTATAGTCCAACAAATTTATTTTAAATTCCACAAGCTTTCTGAGGCTTCCTCCTTCCTCAGGTGAACGGTGTGGAAATGAAATTTTCGAATCCTTCGCATTTGAAAATCACAGAACAATGCCTGGTGATCACTGCCCGTTGCCAAGGCAACCACAGTGAGCAGACAGAGAGGTGCCACCGAAAAGGTCACCGAATATACACCACCCCCCCCAAAAAAAAAAGAGAGAGAGAGAGAGAAGGAAGACAGTCAATGACCCGTTATATTAAAAACAGATAACATTTGTTCACTGGTGGGGTTAAGTGTAGTGTGACATGAACCCAATATCCCGGTTGAGGCCGTCCTCTTGGGTGCGGAACTTGGCTATCAATTTCTGCTCGACGATTTTGCGTTGTCGTGTGTCTCGAAGGCCGCCTTGGAGTATACTTACCCGAAGGTCGGTGGCTGAATGTCCATGACTGCTGAAGTGTTCCCCGACAGGGAGAGAACCCTCCTGTTTGTCGATTGTTGCGCGGTGTCCGTCCATCCGTTGTCGCAGCGTCTGCATGGTCTCGCCAATGTACCATGCTCTGGGGCATCCTTTCCTGCAACGTATGAGGTAGACAACATTGGCCGAGTCACAGGAGTATGAACCATGTACCTGGTGGGTGGTGTCCTCTCGTGTGATGGTGGTATCTGTGTCGATGATCTGGCATGTCTTGCAGAGGTTACCGTGGCAGGGTTGTGTGGTGTCGTGGACGCTGTTCTCCTGAAAGCTGGGTAATTTGCTGTGAACGATGGTTTGTTTGAGGTTGGGTGGCTGTTTAAAGGCGAGTAGTGGAGATGTGGGGATGGCCATAGCGAGGTGTTCGTCATCATTGATGACATGTTGAAGGCTGCGGAGAACATGGCGAAGTTTCTCCGCTCCGGGGAAGTACTGGACGACGAAGGGTACTCTGTTGGTTGCGTCCCGTGTTAGTCTCCTGAGGAGGTCTACGCGATTTTTCGCTGTGGCCCGTCGGAACTGTCGATCGATGAGTCGAGCATCATATCCCGTTCTTACTAGGGCGTCTTTCAGCGTCTGTAGGTGTCCATCGCGTTCCTCCTCGTCTGAGCAGACCCTGTGTATTCACAGGGCCTCTCCATAGGGGATGGCCTCTTTGACGTGGTTAGGGTGGAAGCTGGAAAAGTGGAGCATCGTGAGGTTGTCCGTGGGCTTGCGGTAGAGTGAGGTGCAGAGGCGCCCGTCTTTGATGGAGATTCGTGTGTCCACGAAAGAAACTGATTCTGAGGAGTAGTCCATGGTGAGTTTGATGGTGGGATGGAACTTGTTGATGTTATCGTGTAGTCTCTTTAGTGATTCCTCACCTGGGTCCATAGAAAGAAAATGTCGTCGATGTATCTGGTGTGTAGCGTTGGTTGGAGGTCCTGTGCAGTGAAGAAGTCCTGCTCGAACTTGTGCATGAAAATGTTGGCGTATTGGGGTGCGAATTTGGTCCCCATGGCTGTTCCGTGTCTTTGGGTAAAGAACTGGTTATTGAAGGTGAAGACATTGTAATCCAGGATGAACCAGATGAGTTGTGGGATGGCGTCTGGAGATTGGCTGTTGTTGGTGTTGAGTATTGATGCTGTCGCAGCGATGCCGTCATCGTGGGGGATACTGGTGTCGAGAGTCGAGACGAGATGTTATTTTAAAACATTGAATAAAGGTTGTACGCAACTGAATCCCTCATCCTCCAATCTGCACGCCAAAACTCACCAATCTGCCGATCTCAGTTGGTACCAGGCCTGGAGAGTGCATCCACCAAGGTTGTCTGCTGATGTTGAGAGATCTTACTGCAAGAGATGGACAGAAGGAGGGACATCCTATATCCGCAGAGTTTGGGTGGAGGGAGGGTGTTGCGGGGCGCAAGAGGCGGCATCAATCCAAAAGGCAGCGGGAGGCAGCCGGGGACGAAGTTAATCCCAGGGGAACAGCAACATGGACTTGGATGCAGTGCAGGAAGAAGTTCAATGCTTTGAGAATGAGTCGTCAAGGTGAGTTATGTCAACTCTCAAGTGACGTCTCCTACCACCTGCAACACGCACGATACCCTCCAATCCGCCACATACGAACAAACTCTTCCCATCAGTGCTCAACTCTTTTAACCAGAGACTTCCTCTCACCCTTACACATTCCCACTGTTGCAAGCCGTACACCCATAACTCGCAGGTCACACACACTGGCAGCTATTCAACCGTGAGAGGCACATCAAACAGGCACACAATCCGAAGGTGGCGCATAACAGGAGGCTGCAAGTGGAAGTGAAATTTCGCCCGTCAAGTCTGTTCCACCTTTCAGAGAGATCATGGTTGACCTGTGACCTCACTCCATATACCCGTCTTTGCCACATATCCACAAATAACCTGAGTTCACTGAAATCTATCAATCTCAGATTTAACATTCACAAGTGAGCTAGCATTAACTGCCGACTGCAGAAGAGCGTTCCAAACGTCCCCCAAACTTTCCGTGCAGAAGCCGAGGTTTTGTGGATACAACACACCTGGAGAAAAGAAAATGTCTCAAGATGTTGTGCAGATTGAGGCTGAATATGAATTTAACCCAATTCACGCGATGTCATGAATGCAGAATGAAAATGCTCCTGCATTGGGCTGTAATCGAAACCCAACTTCTTGTGTGGCAGGTCAGAATTCGAACAATTTTACACCAAAGTCCAAGCGGCAGTTGGCTTCATGTGTTCACATGGAAATCTGTCTGAGAGAACATACAATCTTACAGGCCAAAAATGAGGCTATTTGATGACAACATTAATACCCGGTGGCACTAGTGGCGTAATTGGTTAGCCCGCGGTCCTTATATAACACCATCAGACTCAAGCAATGCCGAGGTTAGTCGTTCGAGCGTCGCATCGAGCAGTTCAACCTTTTGCATCTGAATATTTCCACCCGGAGATCAAGGTCCAGCTGGTCTGTTCCATGAACCATTTCCTTCTTAGTGTTCTTCTGTGGGCACTTCAGGTGCTCTGGCCGGACGTATTGCAACGGCAGCTGTGAGTTTAGTTGTTAATCGGCGGGAGAGTGGGCGATTGGCGACAGCATGAAATGGGCAAGGAGGCGGCACGAGATCTTTAAGTCTAAACAACCGAACACACAATTCTTCTTTTCGTGAAACAGGCATTCTTCTGTTTGAAGTGCCGTGTCGGAATATGGGGATCTGGCGGGAAATAGATTCGAGGTCCAAAATCAGACAGATTTCCTTGTGAACACATGAAGCCAACTGCTGCTTGTACTTCGGTGTAAAATTGTTCGAATTCTGACCTGCCACACAAGAAGTTGGGTTTCGATAACAGCCCAATGCAGGAGCATTTTCATTCTGCATTCATGACATCGCGTGAATTGGGATAAATTCATATTCAGCCTCAATCTGCACAACATCTTGAGACATTTTTTTTTCTCCAGGTGTGTTGTATCCACAAAACCTCGGCTTCTGAATGGCGGAGTAGGCTCGAGGGGCCGTAAGGCCAACTCCTGCTTCTATTTCTTATCTACTGATGGAACAGCTGACCCGCTCCTCGTTGCTTGGCTGTTTGTTTTGCAATATCCCGACCCGCCTATCCGCTTGATCCAGTTTGTTGCTCCAACTTTCACATTCAACTTGTTTCACTTCCTGGTCATGTGATAAAAATAGCTGAGCGCAGAAGGTTCATAGCCCGCTGGAAGATCAACGGTGGAAGGAATGAAAGCAGCGATTTTGCGTCGCCACCGATGAAGAAACGCTCACTTTTCCTTTATTGCTCGTTATTCTCTCTTAGAGTGAACTTTGGGGAAAGTGCAGCGAACTTCGGTGACTGTAAAATTACCAGGGGTTCTGGCTGCACAAGATGAAATTGGCGACATCGGCATCTGAGAGGCTGAAATTGTTAACATTGTTCCCGAGATTCGGTAAGAGGCAGCACGGATTGATGTGTAGCGCTGAATCTCTCTGCATTCTACCGCACACGGAGATGATGCTGGAAGTGTCTGCAAGGAGTGGGTGAAGGTTAAAAAGTATCTAATTTATTCGAACAAAGAAATCAGATCAGACCAACTAAACTCAGTGTTAACCATCCAATTGACAAGCTGCAGATAACTGCACTAATCCAAACATTTCCAGGTAAATATGGAAATGACTCAGTTTGAAGCAGTTTAGACACTAAGCAATATCCGTACAAACAATGGACGGGTGGTGTGAACGGGCAGTCAGTGGTCTGTCCAACTGATTATCTACTATCCGAATGTTTCTGGTAAAAATGGTGATCAGAGAAGATCAAAACGCTTTTCTGAGAATGCTCACCAAAGGTCAACATATTGACAACACATCGCAGGCATCGTCTCTCCAGCAGTTGACGAAAGGAAGGGGAGGTTAGTGATGAAATTGGCGAAGAAGTAGTTATTGAGTTGATTTTGAAGGTAGGAGGGTCAGTTCGCACGATCACTTTGTCCAGTTCTGCCACTTCCTTTGCTATTTACAAACCGTTTGTTTATTTAATGTTTCAATCAGCAGAGCCTAAATTACACTTGTCTCTTCTCTCCGCTTAAATTGAATGGCACGCCATGAGTTTTTGTAATTTATGTTGTTTTTTTAAAGCTCGGTTTTACGATGAACCGATGGACGTCAAAACCTGCCGTGGATGGAGGACGGGTTGATTTTCTGGAAGGGGCAATTCCCACTGGTTAGGAAAAGGGACCTCCAGCCGAATGCACAGAAATAACTCCGTAAGTGAATAAAAGGGACGAGTGTGATTCGAACCCTCGTCGACCGAAGCGATCAGTAAATTCTAAACATTTCATCAGCCTGATCACAAGAGCCAACTCTGGAGCCTACCTTCCGAACTGAAATCTGTGTCTGGGAGTTAGGCCTGAATCGGTCCCCTTCAGTGTAAAGCAGCCCGGCAGGCGGCTGGCAGACACAGCTCGGAATGGGACTCGATTCTCTCCTGCATCAGTGGCTGGTTCAGAAATCGCTGTGGCTGCTGCTGCTCCCACACTCTGGGTGCTCCGCGGAGGTCGGTTCTGATTTCTCTCTTCTGGATCTGGCTCCAACTCTTCACTGTTAACTGGAGCGCGTCAGAACCGTGTGCAAATCCGGACCCGAGTACATCGACTCGGGGACTGGCGATTGGTTTTATATTGTTTGAGGTATGAGCTGTATAAAGTTTGTGTAATAGTCATTATCATAATTATTTCCAGCTCCCCCTGCTCACTGGTGCTCGGTGCTTCACCCTGTGAGATACCCTCAGTCTCACAAGATACATCCTCTCGAGAGGGTGCACCTGGGCTGCTGATGGAAACGGTGAACCAGGTACAGCAATAGACGCTTCGGAATTACCAAGGTGACTGTCATATCCTGACTTCTTTAAATGGTGAGAGACCTTACAATTAACAACAGCTTACATTTATATACCGCATTTAACATAACACAATGACCCGAGACGCTTCACGGGAGCGTAATTAGATAAAATTTCACACAGATCCGCAAAAGGAGATATTCCGACAGGTGAACTAAATCTTAGTGAAAAAAGGGCGCTTGTAATGATCGTCATAAAGGAGGAGAGAGAGGCGGAGGGGTTCAAGTCGGGTATTCCAGAGATTTGGGCCCAGGTAGCTGAAGCCAAGACCGCCAATGGTGGAGCGGTTAAAATCAGGAGTGCACAAGAGGCCATAATTTGAGGAACGCAGTGATCTCGGAGGGTTGTAGGGCTGGGGGAGGTTACAGCGATAGGGAGAGGCGAGGCAAATGAGGGATCTGAACACAAGGATGAGATTTTTAAAATCCAGACATTGGCGGAACGGGAGCCAAAGTAGGTGAGCGAGCACAGGGGTGATGGACAGTTTCAAAGCTGAGCACCGTGTGCAGGATCGGAGAGACAGTGTGACTCGGGATAATTGGCATCTGCAAAATCCATCATCTCTCAGTGACCAACATCTTTCTTTCCCTCTCCCTGCTTTCCTGGTAAAGGTTTTTTGTTCAGTCGCTTTCTTTGCTTCGAACATCTAATTCCCCCGGCATAGGGAGCAGCAGAGGAAGCTGGTGGAAAATAACATACAGAAGCAGAAGGAGATGGCAGGTGAAACTGGCAGAAAATGTGAGTGTCACTTGCTTCAAATGAGGCCTGAGAGGCCGGCGTTGCCTTGCACCTTTCCAAGGAGATGCGTTGATCAGGTCGGTGTGTTTTGGAAATGGGAACAGTTACATCAGCAGCTTGTGATAGTATTTCCCCTCACTGTCCATTCCATGTTCATGCCTACCGGCACTTGGTGATTTCATTCTCTGAACAAGTCTTTCGTCTTCTTATAGTAAATGCCATTTTGTACGAGCAGCTTGTCTGGGGCGAAAGTGACCTGAGTTTGAAAGGGATAATTCGGACAAGCAGCGTTGGTCGTCTTGCTTGCAGGAAAATTGCAGCAGTTTCCCTGGTGGTCTGGTGGTTAGGATTCGGATGCAGGTCGGGTTGGTTTTCTGGAAGGACCAAATCAAATAGGCCGAAAAACCACCTCGAGCCGAATGCACCTAAAATTGTTGCGTTTTTGTGAAGGACTGAACGTCTAGACTGGGATCCGAACCCACGCCTCCAGATTAGCTGAACGAAGCGCCTTCGACTCCCGATTCCTGGGTGCAGTGGTTACGTTTTCTCATTTCCAGATTAAAAGCCAAAGGAATTTTCACTCATTCCGGACTTCGTTCAATGCTTCTGGAGGCGTGAGTGACTGGGATATAATTTCCACAGTAATTTCTGTCCATGTGCTCGGTGTATGGGGAGGTTTGATCAGGCCGTGTTATTTTGTTTCCCAGGGAGGGGCAGTAATGCGATATCTGAGGCTGCATTCGCTGCTTTCCGCCGGCAGCGGGTGATTGGAGAGATCGGGACCGGAAAGACGGCCTCAATGTTGCTGCTTGTCGCGGCCTCACTCACTCCGGGAGTCGGGGAGCAGCGAAAAACTGATGGCTTTGTTGCCGCGGCTGAAATGCGTTTACGACCTATTGTTATTAACAGAGGCAGCGCTGCAGGATCATTTAATGATCTCTCACAAATAAACTGAAACCATTCGGAATGTGTAGCTTGGAGAGGGGCTTTCTGCATCGTCAGAGCAGGAAATGGGAGTGATTTAGAAGCACTGCCGGTATCTGTGTAATGTTTGACTGTGCGTTGAACTGTACAGAGAAAGAAAGAACACACCGGGGCTGTGAGATATTGTATTATTTTCATTTTACCCTTTGTGTTGTTTGTAATTATTCATTTTTAATGAAGAATGTCTTCAAAATGATTCCACCCGACATTGAACCGGGAACTTTCTTTACATGAGGCGAAATGTGATCACTGCAACGGAAACTCGGCCCTATGAACTGTTATAGGAACAACTCAAAGAAGAGAATTTCGGTCTACAAATGCTTGTAATGCGGGAAATACATTCGATTCCGGTTGAGGGAATTAAACTTCACAAAACATTTTACCATATTAATCACGCAAAACTCATTAAATTGTCAAAAAGATGAATAATTGTTCTCGTCGCCATTAATCAATCGATTACTTTTTGTTTCAGACCGAAGGAAATCCTAACATGGTAACCGAGACAGTCAAAAGTTTAATAAATTGTTGTGTTTTGCATGTGTTGAATTGTCTTCCGTTCTCATTGTACAGACGGTATTTCAGGACTTGGTTAAAAATATTCCGTGCTTATGACACCAGGAATCTGGTGCAGCCTTTGTTAAATTCACCATCTCATTAAAACACAACGGTAACAGCTGCTCCACTCTATCATACAACCCCAACTAGTGCCCCTCATTTAAAGAACCTTAACGAGTGCCCCCCACTATTGTACAACCTCAAGTGTGGTTGTGTTTATTTGGCTATGATATTTATGTAATAGCAGCCTCCAATCCCTCCATGTCTTTGGAAAGTTTGTGAGTGGCGAAAGTCGAATCGCGCCCTGACAATACTGGAGCATCAATGTCCGGGTTCAGGCCACTCGACCACGCTCTATCCCAATGTTGCCTCATATAAATTGCTGACTTATCGCAGGTGTGACTATGGCGACACCGTTTTATCCACATGAACGGATTTTAGTGGAAAATATCTCGCGCACACAATACAGGGAAATGGACTTCACATGTGTGTATTTCATAACATCTTTCACCATTCAGTAACCAAAGAAGTAAAACACTCACAACGACGAAACAACACTCGCACACTCTGCTTTTCATCTTATCATTTCACCAACAACATAAAAAGGTTAAAGTTCACATGCAAACTGCATGCGAAAATGAGCATTGTGATCACAGGCCCAAAGACTGTGTTCATCACTCATTTTATTCAATGCCCAAGGTATTGGACAACACTGGTCTGTGTCACAATGGATTGATTGGACGGACCGTGTTCTGCTGAACCCCAGGACTATACATTCTTACAACAAATAAAAATAAACCTGCCGTGGAAGGATGTCGGGTCGGTTTTCTGATTGGTTTTCTGGAAGGAACAAATCAATTGGGCAGAAAAATCCACTCCAGCCGAAAGAACAAAAAATAGCTCGGTGCGTTTAATGACGAAATGTCAGAAGTGGGATTTGAACCCACGCCTCCATAAGAGACTGCAATCTGAATGCAGCGCCTTAGACCGCTCGGCCATCCTGAATACATAGGTTTGTATTTTACTGACCCTGATTTTCCCAAAAAGGCCAATGGATGTTTCACTCTCTGGTTCTCGGTTCATCCTGCTGGAAGGCCGAGTGACCAAGTTCCCACCTCCCCGGATTTTCCTGTGCCTGTGCTCGGTGTTTTGGGACGTTTGGTCGGGCCGTGGAATATTGTCTGTGACTGGTTTCGGTGCTTTCCATATCAAAGATTTGGATGAGGGAACCAATTATAACATTCCCAAGTTTGCTGACGACACAAAACTAGGTGGGATCGTGAGTTGTGAGGAGGCTGCAAAGAGGCTTCAAGGCGATTTCGACAAGTTGAGTGAGTGGACAAATACATGGCAGGTGTAGCATAATGTGGATAAATGTGAAGTTATCCACTTCAGATGGAAAAAGAGAGGCAAAGTATTATTTAAATGGTGATAGATTGATGTAAAAAGGGATCTCTGTGTCCTTGTCCACCAGTTACTGAAAGGAAACATGCAGATGCAGTAAGCAGTTAGGAAGACAAATGGTATGTTGGCCTTCATTACAAGTCGATTTGAGTACAGGAGCAAGGATGTCTTACTGCAGTTCTCCAAGTCCTTTGTGAGACCACACCTGGAATATTACGTGCAGTTTTGGTCTCCTTACCTAGCGTACACCAACCGTATCCCTAACCTACCTTATCAACTCATCTCCTTGGAAAGGTGCAAGACAACGCCGGCCTATCATGCCTCATTTGAAGCAAGTGAAACTCACATTTGCTGCCAGTTTCACCTGCCACCTCCTTCTGCTTCTGTCTGTTATTGTCCTCCAGCTTCCTCTGTTCCTCCAGATACCGAGGGAATTGGATGTTCGAAGCAAATACAACAACTGAAAAAAAATCGCTCCCAGGAAAGCAAGGGGAGGGGAAGAACGATGTAGGTCATCGAGAGACGATGGATTTTGCAGATGCCAGGATAAATAAACACAAAGATCTCATCTCCCTGCCTCTTTTAGCTACTGAACATCTTAATGCTCAAGAGATGTTCTCACTGCTCCAGGACAACTATCTCGAGTCGCACTGTTCCTCCAATCCTGCACACGTTGCTTAGCTTCGAAACTGTCCATCACCTCTGTACTCGCTCACCAACATTGGCTCCCGGTCCGCCAATGACTCGATTTTACATTTCTCATCCTTGTGTTCAGATACCTCCATAGCATCCCCACTCCGTATCGCTGTAACCTTCGACAGCACGACAACCCTATGAGATCACTGCATACCTCAAATTATGACCTCTTGTGCACCCCTGATTTTAATCGCTCCACCATTGACGGTCTTGCCTTCAGCTGCCTGGGCCCCAATCTCTGGAATACCCGACTTAAACCCCTCCGCCTCTCTCTCCTCATTCATGACGCTCCTTATAATCGACCTTTTCTGACTAAGTTTTAGTTCACCTGTCCGAATATCTCCTTTTTTGCACCTGTACTAAATTTTATCTGATTAAAAATGTGGTCTGTCTCACGCTGACCTTCAGCCCAACCGAGCCCATTCCCAGCACTCGTGACCTGCAAAGAGTGGTTGCAGATTTCACTGTTTCTGATGACGCGGATAATGAGTTTGTGTCATTTCAGTGTGTGGTTTCGGACTGAACCCAGTCGGCATTACATGTACAAGCGGGATGAGAACAGAAACATGTCCTGCAAGAACATCAAGGTCCCATCAGTCCAAGTCCTATTGCTGCTGCTGTGTTGGATTTGACACAGAATGGCTCAAGGGAAGATAGTGTGCGCTACATTGATAACAGGGATAAAAGTAAAACGTTATATTTCTTATACCCAAGTTGACCGAGGCGCCCAGACATAAACAGTGTATTGGTACAGGGACAAAGTGTTTGACAACTCGAGATGTGGAAAGTGACTTGACACTTTGGGCTGCTTGACAGATCATCAGTGAGTTCAATCTGGAGTGAACCTGCTGAGTGAGCAGGATCAGGTCGGAGGCTGGTGACGACACCCTGTGGATTATCAGGGATGAAATGGAACTTCGGCGGGGCGGAATTACAGGCGGCGGCACATCGGCCGTCCGTTTTGCACCCCTTGACTTCAATGGAAAGGAGAATTGAGTGGGATGTATAATAGGTGGCCGATCCCCTACCGCCTGTGTTGTGTCCTGGTCGAAGTTGAATTTTACCCCCATTGTTTCTGAGTTGCTTTCACCAGGGGTTTCACTCTTTACACCTTTAGAATCTGCTCCTTTAGTAACTGTAGGGCTGAGACAACTGGTCGAGTAGCGGGGTGCGGAAATCTCGGGCCCACAGGCGGGTTTGTTCTGTCTCCAGTCGAATTTAATTATTGAGTCGAAAATCAAGCGCTGCCACCTTGTGGTTCAGAGATCTGCTCTCCCTGAGAGTGGCGCTCATCGCTGCGAGCGCCCATTCGTGGATTCAGCCCTGACATCAACAGCACTTGCCGAATGAAATTGTTCGATCACAAGTTGTTCTCAGACAGACTGTCCACACAATCGCAGGGTCTCCCATCGCACACTATTTCCCCCGATAATTACAGAATTCAATGCTCCCTGAAAAAAAAACTGGGGGTGAAATTGCTCTTCGGCAGTCGTGGAAAAAGAGCGATAGTGGAAAATTAGCGATGGTGGAAAATGAGTTGTAACCACGTGTTGCATTGAATAGAGCATAATAAGGAAAATAGGTTAAGAATACAAAGGTCAGTATTAATGTATTATGATAATGCATTCTGTGTGATAGAGGTTACATATGGTTTAGATTAGGTCGTTAGAAATCCACAGGGGAAGGTGTCAGGTTAATGCAATTTCATGAAGCATCAAAGGCTTTGTCCAAATATTATAGCTAGTTTGGAGACAACGTGTCTTACTTTCAACTGTTATTGTTCTATTAAAGTGTGATATTTTTAACCATACACAATTGTCTCATCTTCTCCATCAACTAAACAAACATTCCAGTCAGAGCTTGTTATGGTGAGAGACACGGAAAGGGTTCATTTATGGATCCTTGTAAATCACTGTTGCACTATATTTAAAGATACAAACTGAGTGGGAATGGCACTAATTGGTGTTAAACACAAAGACAGCCGTGCATTGAAGGAATTAACACCAAAATGCGAATTTCTGCAAAAAAATGTATTAACATTTGATTATTTCGCCGTAACGCTGACGGAGAAGGAGAGAGCAGACATTCGGAGGAAAATGCAAAGTCGTCATTTTTTTGTAAAGAATATAATTCTAGATTCTATTAAATATATCAGAGTGAAATTGGACTCAATCTGAATGTAGTTCTGATCTTGGATTTGGTTTATTTCTCCATTACTCATATTTTACTTTAATATGAAATAATACCGCTATTTGTAACAATAATAGAGCAAGACAGTGCTGCGGGACCCTATCCAGTTGGTAACACAGCGGAATGGGTCAGAGTACATTGTGCTTTATTACAGGATCCAGCAGGTCACTGGGAAGGATAGACGTGATAAAGATATAGGAGCAGAAAGGTGCAAAATGATTTTACACTTTAATTTGGTTCAATGCATTTTTATCTGTAAAAGGTTTAATCGTATACTTAATTGAATGGGTTATTTTTCCAAATGAAACTTCAGGTCCAAACCATTGCATTATAAAGAAAATAATCATTTATTTGTATTAATTCACTCGAAGAATTGACATTACAATTTAAAGAACATCTTAGGTTTGTGTTCGATTTAAAATTGCTTCACTAACAATAAAACAACACATTCTGAATTCCCAAAATGCATAACCGTTTGGAAATTAAAAGTTATATAATGATATTGGCTCAAGCTTGCCGGGAAGTTTCCAGGTATTTTGATGGATACCGTTGTAATGTAACCAGGTCATCTGCTTCACAGGCAATCTGTAAACCTGCATCGAGGCATCAAGCTGGGAGGTAGTGAACAGTCATGATGATTCCAGGCAAGGAAGCAAAAGACGAGGTTGGAGCAGTCGTAGCGGATCCGTGTCTCTCCCCAAGCAACTTCTGCCCAGCTTTTAAAGTCCTTTTTAACACAGAACCACACCTTTTGGACGGTGACTTGTCAACAATAGGTTCCTACAAGTACAACCCACGATTGATTGGCACTTCACTTGTTTACTCTCAGTGTCCACAATGCAACCAAGTTAAGTCGGCAGGTGTTCAAACGACCTCTAGCCCTCCTGGAATCGTTCTTTTTGCTATGGTGATTTATCCTCTGCTGTGTTATCTTTTACAATATGTCGTCAACAGTCTTTTTAAAAGTCCTTCCACCTTTTAAGATTCCAGTTCCTTCAGATATGCTGAAGCCGATTTAATAACAGGCTTTGATTTATCAGGTGAACTTTTACGACACAGAACAGCTGTGAAACTCCTGTAGTAATTAATGGTCAGGGTCAGGTACGTAAGACTGAGTGACTTTATTGTTCAGCTTCCAGGCATCACCTTTAGAACTGTCAAAATTAAATCCACAGGAGTGTTACCCCAGAATAAACATGAACTGTCTGGCCTGCTTCACCTGCTGCTTTTCTGCGAGTCAGCACTCTCTCACACTCCGGGCTGATCATACACTTTATATCGTTATTTAATGCTTTCTGTGTTCTAATTTCACTCCTGCCTCCACACTCATGTCACTTTATATGATTGTTAGTCTTTCATTGTGTCTGTTCTCTGTGTATATCGTTTATCTCACATATTCTATGTGTTTCTCTATCTTGCTATTACCACTTCTACTTTAATTTCTGCCTCTCTGTCGCTGTTTTCGTCTCTACCTTTTTCTATCTGTTAGTCTTGGGTTTTTCTTGATGCCCCTCACCCCCTGTTTGTAAGTCGCTGCCTGTCTTCTCTCTCTGGCTTATCTGTCTTTTTTTCATATCTGCCTCCTGTCACTTTCGCTTGTTTTCTCTCTCACCCTCTGACTTCACCCGTCATTTTGTCTTTCCACGTCGGTCTCCATAGCCTTCACTCTCTTTCTGTTCTCCTGTCTTTGTTTCTCTCTGTGTATCTACTTCCCCCTTTCTTTCTCTCTATCCAGTTCTTCCTCTTTCCCTTCTCATCTGCCTTTGATTCGTTCTGTTTATTTCCCAATCTCTCCAGCTCAGTTTCTGTCTTCTTCTTTCTTTCTGCTGCTATTCGACTTTTCGATCTCTTCTTTGCATCTGTTTCTGTATTTCATTCCATTCCTTTCTATCTTGGTTTTAATCTTAGTATTTCTCCCCTTCTCTCCCGCTTTCTATTTTTCCCATGATTTCTGTTCCTCTTACTATCTTTCTCTTATTGTCTTTTTATGTCTGACACTCCCCCGTTCCGCCCTTCTGTCGCTAGTTATTTTTTATTGATTTCTTCTGTTTATTTACCTCCCCGCTTTTATCAATTTTTAATTCTTTATGAGTGTCTTTCTCTCGTTCCATCCATGACTGTATTCTCTCTTTGTCTCTCGCTCTGTCTCCCTATTTATATATACCTATGCATCTTATTTTTTCTGTCTTTATTTTTCTATCCTGTCTTAATAACTCCCTTCATTTTTTTCCGTCACTGAGTAACTCTGTCTCTGCCCCTCTTTGTTTCTATCTCTCTATCACAAACAAACTTCGTCCCTTTTATGTGAATCTGTATTGATTTTCGGTGTTTTTAATCGTTACATTTATTTCCTCCTTTTGTTCTCTCTCCGTGTCTTTCTTTCTATTTTAATTTTTGCCTCTCTCCACTTCACTTCTTTTATCAGGCCCACCTTCTGCCTTCTCTCTGATTCTTCATTTCTTTCTTTTCCTTTCTGTCTTTTTCTGTCTATCCGTGTTTGTGTCTCCGGCTATTTCTCCATTTCTCTTTATGTCTTTCCAGTGGACTCTCATTTTTTTTCTCTATCTTTACCTTTATCCTCCTCAGTCACTCTCTATTATTTTGTATGTTCCTACGGATTCATTTTTATCTCTCTCTTCCCTGTTCTCTCCCTCTCTATCTCTAGATCTCTTTCTGACTTTCACTCCGACATTCTCTCACTCTCTCTTTCTCTCTTCCTGTATTATTATGTCGCCTTGTGTAACTGTGTCTCCTCCTTTCCATGCCTTTCTCCCTACCTTTGTTTCTCCTTCGCTCTCTCTGACACACACACACAAGCACAGACACACTCTCTCACTCTCCAGAAACAGCAGTGAATATACGACAGGGGTAGTTCCACACAAGGTAGTTCCGGGATTCAAGTAACATACTTTAGGAGGATATAGATACACCGGTGAAATTGGCAGACACGTTGCTGATGAAATTTAATGAAGATAAGTGCGAAGTGACGCATTTTGGTAGGAAGAATGAGGAGATGCAATATAAACCAAATGGTACAATTTTAAAGGGGGAGCCGGAATAGAGAGACCTGGGGGTGTATGTACAGAAATCTTTGGAGGGGGCAGGACAGGTAAATAATACTTATGAAAAAGCAAGCCGGATCCTTGGCTTCATAAATAGAGACATAGAGTATAAAAGCAATGATTTAAACTAAACTTTCATTATCACCGGTTAGGCCTCAACTGGAGTATTGTGTTCAGTTCTGAGCACCACACTTGATGAAGGACGTCAATGTCTTCGAGAGGGTGTGAATGAGAATGGTACCAGGGGTGAGGGACTTCCTTTATGTGGAGAGACTGGAGAAGCTCGGATTGTTCTCCATAGAGCAGGGATGGTTAAGGGGAGTTTTAATACGGATAATCAAAATTATGAGGGGTTCCGATATGGTAAATAGGGAGAAGCTGTTTCCACTGTCAGGGGAGTCGGTAACCAATGGACACAGATATCAGATAATTAGCAAAAGACTGAGAGGAGAGATAAGGAGACATTGTTCACAAAGCGAGTTGTTATGATCTCGAATAAACTCCCTGAAAATGTGGTTTAAGCAAGTTCAATAGTAACGATGAAAAGAGACTTGGATAAATACTTGAAGGGGAGAAAATTGCACGGCTACAGAGAAGGAGCAGGGCTGTGGGATTAATTAGATAGCTTTTTCAAAGAGCCGGCACAGGCACGATGGGCCAAATGGCCTCCTCCTGCACTGCATGATAGTATGACACTATAATTCTATAATTCTAATTGGGTCATCACTACGGGAAGAATGTTGGACGGAGGGAGATCAAGAACATTCATGTCCATAAGACAAGTGAGAGGTATTGGTCGGGGGAAATTTAGAACGAGAGTTATAGAAGGGGAATTCTTTATAGGGCGAATATAAAATTGATTCTGCTTCAGAGAATTATGCGCTACCTGCAACTCTCCATTTCTCTGTTGGTCTCCGTCTCCGCCCCTCCGATTATCTCTCTCTCTCTTTCTCATACTCTGTTTTTCTCTCTCGGTTTACCTCTTTCTTTCTCTCTCACCTCCCTCGCTATTCCTATTTATCTTGCTTGCTCGCTCTCACGATCTCGCTCTCTGTTCCTCTGTTTTTCGCTTTTTCTGCTGTCTTTCTCTGTCTCACCCTCTCTCTCACCCTCTCTCTCTGTCTTCGCACCCCCGCCCAGTTTTTGTGTCGAGTAATCCCTGTCTGTCTCTCGCACCATCTGTCTGCCTGTCTCCAGCTGTCTCAATCTCTGTCTCTCCCTCTTTCTTTCTCTCCCTCTCCCTCTCTCTCTTTGTTTTTTTCTTTCTCTTTAACTTTCCCTGCCTCTCTATCTCTCCATCCGTCTGTCAATCTCTCTCTCTCTCTCTCTCCCTGTCTCTCTCTCCCCCTCTGTCTCACTCTATCTCCATCTGACTGTATGCCTGTCTCTCGTTCTCGCTCTCTCCCACGTTCACTCTGTTGCCCTTTCTCCCGCTATGTCTCTCTCTCTCTCTCTCAACGTCACCTCTCTCTCCCTTTATTTACGTGGCAACATGGTTTAATGAAAGGGAAATCGTGTTTGACAAATTTATTAGAGTTTTTTGAGGATGTAACTAGCAGGGTAGATAAATGAGAAACCAGTGGATGTCGTATATTTGGTTTTTCAAAAAGGCTTTCGATAAGATGCCACACAAAAGGTTTTTACAAAAGGTACGGTCTCAAGGTTTGGGCGTTATATATTAGCATGGATAAAGGATTGGTGAAAGAACAAAAAAAAGAGAAAGTAGGGATAAATGGGTTATTCTCAGGGTGGCATGCTGTAACTAGTGGAATGATGCAAGGATCAGTGCTTGGGCCTCAGCTACTTAGAATCTATATTAATGACTTAGATGAAGGGATCGAGTGTAATGTATACAAGTTTGCTGACGATAAGTGGCTAGGTGGGAAAATAAGCTGTGATTATGACACAAACAGTCTGCAAAGGGATATAGACAGATTAAGTGAGTGGGCAAGAAGGTGGCAGATGGTGAATAATGTGGCGAAATGTGAGGTTATTCACTTCAGTAGGAAGAATAGAAAAACATAATATTTTTTAAATGTGAAACTATTAAATGTTGGTGCTCGGAGAAACATGGGTGTCGTGGCACAAGAAGCACAAAAAGTCAGTGTGCAGGTACAGCAAATAATTCTGGAAGCAAATGGCATGTTGCCTTTTATTGCAAGGGGGTTGGAGGACAAGAGTAAGGAAATCTTACTAGAGTTGTACCCGGCTTTCGTGAGACCTCATCTGCATTATTGCGTACAGTTTTGGTCTCCTTATCTAAGAAAGGATATGCTTGCCTTGGAGGTGGAGCAACGAAAGTTCACTGGATTCATTCCTGTGATGAGAGGGTTGTCCTATCAGGAGAGGCTGAGTAAAATGGGCCTATTCTCTCTGGAGTTCAGAAGAATGAGAGGTGATCTCATTGAAACATACAAGATTATGAGGGGGCTTGACAGGGCAGATGCTGAGAGATTATTTCTCCTGGATACAGTGTCCAGAACTCGGGGGCATACTACCTGGATAAGGGGTCTGTTATTCAAGACTGAGATGAGGAGGAATTTCTTCACGCAGATTGTTGTGATTATTTGGAGTTCCCTACCCCAGACGGCTGTGGATGCTGAGTTTTGAATATATTCAAGGCTGGGATTGATAGATTTTTGAACTCCAGTAGAATCAAGGGATATGGTGATTGAGCGGGAAAGTGGAGTTGATTTCAAAGATCAGCCATGATCGGATTGAATGGGGGAGCAGGCTCGAGGGGCCGTATGGCCTACTCCTGCTCCTATTTCTTATGTTTTCATGTTCTTATGTTCTTACATGGAGTGACCCCATTCTGACCAGGCCCACAGCAGGTACTTTGATTGCTGAGTTTGCTTAATTTGCAGGGCAGCCATTTATCTGAAGTCCAGCTGAGCTCTTTACTGCAAATATTTTGAACAACTGGACATGTGTCGTCTGCAGAACAAATCCCTCCTCAATAGGTCAGATTATCAATAAAATATATCAGAATCAGATTTAAGATCATTCCATGGCCCCGTGCTGCTCATTTAAAATGTTCTTTCTGTCCCCTGGAAAGTGTAGAGGATGGAGTATGAAATTGGATTTCGTTCTAGTGCTTTAAACCCTTCAGCTCTTCCTATGATTTCATTAATTGAACAATTAGATTGAGTGGGTATTTCACCGCGTTCTTCAGCTCCTCTCTGAATTTCGTCTGGGTCAGTACATAAATACACGTGTTTGTGCAGGAACTGAGAAGTTGCAGCATCTTTGTTGTCTGTTCTATGATGTAAACAGGGTCAGCGTTGGAGTAAATATACCGAGTGCCTTCAATTCGCGCATAAATGATAAATACAACCCAGCCCACCCATAACAGTATAAAACTGCCCGATATGCTGAAGAGTAAAATGATGGATTTCCTTCGATTCTCCATCTTTGGATCCTTGTGATTCTCTCCATTGCTGCGGCCACGGAGTTTCCGGCGGACATGACTGGACACTAAAATACGTCCAACCGTAAGAATATTGAGCAGCAAAATCAGACAGAACGGGACACAGGGGGTTAATATGAGGTGAAACATGTCAAATGCGGCCCATGCGAGGGAAGTAACAAAGCTCGGTTTAGTATTACAATACCAGGGAACATTATCAATTTCAAATACAGGTTCATATATAAAGAACCAGGGGACACTCTCTGAACAGCCCAGCACACTCATTGTTCCCAGAACCACAGCCGCCGTTTTCTCGGTGCAATATTTCGTTTTCAGCTTCTCACAACAAATGGCCACAAATCGATCAAAGGTGAAACCGACTGTGAGCCAGATAGAAATCCCCGCGGTTGCATAACTCAAGAACAAAGTGAGGCTGCACACTGGAGTAATGTCCAGGAACGACAATGGGAAATACAATGGAACAATCCAATTCAATATCACATCAGTGATAACGACCAGGAGATCGGCCACTGCCATTCCCACCAGGTAGCGACTGATACATTTGGAGAGTCCGCACTTTCCTCGGGATAGGACCACAATCGCCAGCAAGTTAACTGTAAGAAAGAGAAAAGGAAGCAGTGAAATTACTGATCACACCTGAAGCCAAAACAACAGTTTGAGAGGATCTGTGAAGAAATTTCCAGCTTTGTTGCTGCATCGAACGGTGGAAAGTGATTCATTGACCTGGGCAGCGCTTTCGGGCAGAGAATTGTTTTTAAACACAATGATCAATAATGAATTGGGAGATCGATCCAGAAAGTGAATAAAATGAGCAGCGGATCCACTCGAAAGGCTGCGGGAGGGCGCAGTGCGGGTCGAGAAGGGAGACGGTTTTTTTTTTTCCGAGCGGGAATCCAGCGGATTAAACCCGGATTTCGGTTCCAGACGGATGGCTAAGAGAGCGAAGGGTTTGGAAAGATCAGAGGACAGGGGGAGGTTCGGCTGATTTGTTGCTCTGGGTCAAGAGAGCCGACAGGGGCTGGCACTGAACGGGAATGGCAGCTGCAGACCGAGCCAGTGAGTGAGATTGGGAGGGAGACAAGGAAAAAAGGCATGCAGGAGCTGGAGGGGGGTCAGGAGCAGATGGTTTGGGAAATCGGATAAACTGAAGCAACGGATGTGCAGACAGAGGATTTAATGCATTGGAAAGAGAGGCTGGGATTCACAGGGAGAGACTGCAGCAGAGTTTTCGAGGAAATGTAATCGAACACAATCCAACTAATACATTCAACAGTTCATTTCTCTGTTTATGGTGTCAAGGAACCTGTGTTGTGAATAAAATGTGTTCAATAAATACACTTTGTACATTCAATTAAAATTAAATTCAAAACCAATAATTAAATCAACCTTATTGTTTATTGAATTCCGCCCAGTTTAAAAAATACAGTCTCCGAATAATTCACCACGATCAAGAAATTACTGGTTCTATTTTTGAAGTATATTTCATTTATGTTTAGTGCTAAGTTAGAAAACTGGGAACATTCAAGTAAACAGACTGATGAACTGACAGGGATATAAACATGAGGAGCGAGTCCCAATTTTAAAATTCACCCAACTTGACATCAGAATAAAACCTTCAAGTTACATTTTCTACTTTAATTTATACTAAAAGTTTCAGCTGGTCATTCCGATGAATTATTCACACCAGAGCCTCTCGCTTTCCCCCTCGATCACCCTCTCTATCACTCACTCTACTCTCTTTCTAATCCTGCCCCTGCGTTCTGTTCACTAGCCACGCGTTCCTCCCATCCTATTCTCAGTGTCAGTTTGTTAAATGGTGAATATTTTAATATTTCTACAGATCATCCAGATCTCCACCTGTTCACCTACACTGTTCAATTCATCTGCAAATCATGGAATAAACATAATCTAATACCTCTTCCAGACAGATCGCACAATAATTGAGATTGCTTCTCCTGTAATTATAAAGCAAAGGTATCGATGGTGGGATTGTTCAATTAACGAAACGCTAACATCGTAGTGACAATCTACAGATAAATAGAAGGGCTGGTGATTCAAACCGATACAGAGCAAACTGATGCAACATAACCTCTAAACATTTCATTTTACAATGAAGTCCAGTGACAGTGAATTTATCCACAGTGAAGCGGAGAAGGAAATGTGAAAGATTCAGCAGCAATCTCAATTCAGTAGCCAGACTTCTGCAGCGGCGTCAGATACACACATCATGAGATAACATTTAATAACAGTGATAACCAATTTAAATGCCAGTTAAAGTGAAGCATGTTATTGGGGAGGGAGGACATTATCCTGACTCCTTGTAATACTAGACCGTGAGCTGACTCATTATCAATCACTGAAAACACATTTATGAAAAAATATTCCAGTACAGGTTTGTTCCCCAACATGAAACTGTTAACAGCTCCTGAGGGCCTGATACCAGCTCTTAGCCCAGACACCTGATTCTAATGCATTCAGTAGAGGGAATAGTCCAGTAACACTGGATACACAAAGTTCATTGGAGATGTGCTACAGCTCCGGCAAGACCGAACGCCTAGAAGTTAAAGAAATATCATTATTCAACCATACATTCAGGAAAAGGAATTATCCACATACAGTAAGAGGGTTCGATATTAAAGAACATTCGGATATGGAGACGTAAAAGGAGATCGACGCACGGAGGCAGAGGGCGTGGCTGAGCTACTGAACGAGGGCTTTGCATCTGTCTTTTCCGAGGAAGAAAATGCTGCCAAAGTAACAGTAAAAGGGGAGGAAGTTAAGATATTGGATGGGGTAAAAATTGATAAACAGGAGGTACTAGAAAGGCTGACTGTACCTAAAGTAGATAAGTCACCCGGAACGGGTGGGATGCATCCTCGGTTGCTAAGGAATGTAAGGGTGGAAATTGCAGAGGTGCTGGCGATAATCTTCCAATCCTCCTTAGGTATGGGGGTGGTGCAAGAGCACTGGAGAATTGCAGTGGTGCTCCCCAGGGGTCGGTACGCGGACCACCGCTCTTCTTTAAATATATTTTAATGATTTGGACTTGGGTGTACAGGCACAATTTCAAAATTTGCAGATCATCCAAAACATGCACGTCTGGCAAACAGTGAGGAGAATAGTAAACTATTTCAGGAGGACATAGAGAGGATGGTGGAATTGCAGAAACGTGGCAGATGAAATTTAACGCAGAGAAGTGGGAAATGATACACTTGGGCAGGAAGAATGAGGAGCGGCAATATAAAATAAATGGCACAATTCTAAAGGGGGTTCAGGAACAGTGAGACCTGGGGATGTATGTGCACAAATCATTGAAGGTGCCAGGGCAGGTTGAGAAAACTGTTAAAAACATACGGGGTCGTGGACTTTATAAATAGAGGCTAAGAGTACAAAAGTTATGTTGAACCTTTATACAGCACTAGTTCATCCACAGTTAGAGTATTGTGTCCAATTCCAGGCATCACACTTACACAGGTTGTGAAGGCCTTGGAGAGGTTGCAAGTAAAAATTAGTAGAATAATTCTATGAATGAATGGCTTCAATTTCATGGATACACTGGAGAAGCTGGGGTTATTCTCCTTAAAGCAGAAAAGGTTGAGAGGAGTTTTGATGGAGCTGTTCAAAATCATGACGGATAATTTTAAGTAAATAAAGAGAAAGTGTTTCCATTGGCGGAAGGGTCGAGAACAAGAGGACAGAGATTTATGGTGATTGGCAAACGAACCAAAGACGACATGAGGAAAAACTTCTTTACGCAGCGAGTAGTTATCATCTGGAATGCACTGCCTGAAAGGGTGGTGGAAGCAGATTCAAATTCGGGTTTAAAAAGGGAATTGGATAAATGTTTAAATGGAATAAATGAAGGGCTACAGGGTAAGAGCGGGGTAATGGGACTAACTGGATTGCTCTGACAAAGAGATGGCATGGGCTCGACGTGCCGAATTGCCTCCTTCTGTGCAGTAACCATTCAGTGAATCTATGATTTCATGTAATATAACGCCTTGAAGACCGAAAGAGCATATACTTAACACCTTCCACCATTCAACCGATAGAACAGAACAGGCGACTGTGTATAACATGCAGGGAGAAAAGAAATAACTTGCCAATACAGAGCAGAGTTAACACCGATTTATACCATTAACAGCTGAGATAATGGCTTACCCGGAACTCCAAAGGTTGCAAGAATAGGGTAATAAATATATTCTATCTGATGAATTACTGGAGATCCCATTTCTGTGAGCAGCACTGACTCCGGCAGCTCCGGCAAGCACTCTGAGCTGATCCAATCCAACAAGCCCTGATTTATACAGGGGATAAGACTCTACTGACACAGTTATACTTTTCTCCTGATCATTGCTGTTAGTTGCAGTGAGTGGAACAAACACATTACATCAGCAGCATTGACTCCAATGTAAATAATGTGGTGGATATAACATAAACAGCTCTAAGTCCAGCACATTATCTGAATCAGATCTCTCTTCGCAATCAAGTTAAACGCCGTGTTCATACAGGACTGACCCAACAATAATGAACGGCTTAATTTACTGTTTTCATATAATTGTGGTGACAATGTTCACTCATTTCCATTCATTAATAATTTGTGTCGATTTTTCCGCATTGTGGAGTGAATCCAGGGACAGAAAAAAACCCGTTTCACTCTGTTCCTGCAGTTTCTCAGTTAAAATATGAATTTTGAGTATCTGACAGGAGGAGGACAGAAAAGGGGCAGGTTGAGGATTTCAGCCTCCAAATGGCTGTTAGTGATATTATGGGACAGATACTGAACGTGCTGCATTGCCATACCTCTCTCCGCTATTGCTCTGCAGATGTTTACCCATTTATTTTACATTGGTTAATGGCTCCAGTAATACTGGCCCCCTGTAACAACGAACTGAGCTTATGACCCGATTTGAACTCCATCTCAAAGCCCTCGCGCTTGCCTCACACGCTTCCTTTCCTTCCACAGCCCAGTGTCATTGAAACCCTCAGCAATCCCTCTGTCCCCTCCAGACTCCAGTCGTCCAATGCTGACACTGAGACCCACATGGGCCGTACAGCACCAGGCCGAAGTGAATCGTTCCCCTTTAGCCATTGTGTGTACCGTACATGTACAGGAGCCGACACCGAGACACACATAAGCTGTCTAGTAACAGTTGGGTGTGAATCGTATCTCTTAACCAGTGTTTGCTGTGCATGTACTAGAGGCGACACTGAGACACACATGAGCTGTGCAGTACCAGATGGGTGGGAATCGTTCTGTTTAACAGCGTGTGTACAGTACATGTACAGGAGCTGACTCTAAGACACACACAAGCCGGACAGTGGAGAGAAGGAGATATAGAGTGAGGCAGACATTTTAATTAAACGAAAAGGCAGTGACTTTGATTCAGTTGCAGGTCTTAATTTTGTATTTATTCAGGACCACAATTTTGTGTTAACACAGCACTGGGAGACTTATTACAGAGTAACTCTCCCCACTCGAAAGATCCACACTGTACAGGGGGCCACGAAATACAAAGTGAGACACAGGTCGAGAAACGTTGAATCATGGAACCTTCCAGCACAGAAGGAGGCTCTTCAGTCCGTTTTGCCTGTGCCAGCTCTTTGAAAGAACTGTCCCATTTATTCCGACTGTGCAGCTTTCACCCCATAACTCTGCAATTTATTCCTCTTCAGGTACATGTCCAACTGCCTTTTGAAAGTTCCTCTGGAATCTGCTTCCACCCCCTTTCAGGTAGTGTGTGATAGATTTTAACAACCCTCTGAGCAAAAAAAAAAATCTCCTCATTACCCCGCTGGTCCTTTTGCCAATCATTTTAAATCTATGACCTCTGGTTGCCGACCCACATGACAGAGGAAATAATTTCTCTGTATTTGTTCTATCATAAACCGTCATTATTTTCAATGCCTCCATTAAGTCTCCACTTAACCTTCTGTTCTCGAAAGAGGACAATCCCAGCATCTCCAACCACTCCAAATACATATAGTCCCTCATCCCTGGTACCATACTGTAAAACCTCCCCTGTATCCTCTGCAAGGCCTTCACATCCTTCCTAAAGTGTGGTGCTCAGAATTGTACACAATGCTTCAGCTGCGGCCGAAACAGTGATTTGTAAAACTTTAGCATAACTTTTTTGTTTCTTTTTTTGCATTCAATGCCCCTATTTATGAAGCCAAGTAATCAGTACGCTTTTAAAACGCCTTATCATGCCATGCCACCTTCAAAGATTTGTGAATATTCACTCCAAGGTACCTCTGCTCTTCCAACTCCCTCAGAATGGTATCCTTTTGATTACACTCTCTCCAACTTGTTCCTCCCAAAATGTATCACTTCACACTCATCCGCATTGAATTGCATCTGTCAGATCAGAAATTATAAAAATAAAACACAGTTGTAGATCTCATTGTTATGTTTAAAATATGGTGCTCTATTTTAAAGTATTGAATAAACGTTTCTCCAAACAACACCTCACATCCTCCAACTTGCATGTCAGACCCGACCAATCTGCCGATCTGAGTTTGTACCAGTCCATTTCTCTGCTTCGATATCAGTTTCTCTCTCACACACACAATCTGTCTCATTCAGTCCTGTTCTGTTTCTCATCGAATCGTTCTCTCTGTTTCTCTGTCCCTCAGACTGTTTTCCTCCTTTTCTCCTTTGCGTGACCTTTTGAATCCCTGTCTGCTTTTCTCTCTCACACACACCCTCTGCCATTATTAGTCTCTCTCGGCCTTTTTCGCCCTATGTTTCTTGCTCTCTACTTCTTTTAATCCGTCTCACTTCCACTCACACTATGTCTCATTGTCAATCTCTTTCACTATCTCTCTTTCCTTCTGCTTTTCTTTTTCGTATACTCAGTCTATCTGCCTCACTGCCTCATTCTCTCGTTCTTTTTCTGTCTCATTCTCTTTCTCTTTCTGTCTCATTCACTCTGCCTCTCTCTATCTCATTCTATCTGTGTGCTGTTCATGTACACTGACACTGACACTGACACTGAGACACACACATGCCGCACAGTAACAGCCAGGAGTGAATTGTTCTCTCTTATCGCAGTGTGGTGTACATGTGCAGGAGTTATCACTGAGACACACATCAGCTTTACAGTGCCAGAGGGGAATGCATCGTTACTTTTTATCAATTGTTTTCTGTACAGGTACAGGAGCTGGCAATGAGACACACACATGACACGTACAGTGCAGAGATGGAGATGCAGACTGAGAGACATGTTTTGAAATGGAAATGCAGTGATTTTGATTCAGGTGCAGGACTCGATTTTATATTTGTTCAGGGCGATCATTTTGTGGTAGCACAGAACTGGGAGATTTATTACACATTATGTCTCCTCACTGGAAAAGACACACAGTGTGCAGAGAGCCACGAAATACAAAGTAAAACAGGTACAGATTCATTGAATCTTAGAGTACAGAAGGTGGCCGTTCAGCTAGTTGTGGCAGTGCCGGCTCTTTGAAAGAGATGTCCAATTTAGTACCACATCCTAACTTTTTCCCCATAACCCTGCATATTGGTCCTCTTCAAGTGCATGACCAATTGTCGTTTGAAAGTTCCTTTGGAATCTGATTCCACCACCTTTCATTTACCAATCCAGCGAGTCCCTCTCCCCCGGCCTTTTCCCGTAGCCCTGCATTTTGTTTTCCTTTCAAGTACTGATTCAGTTCCCTTTTGAAGGCCATGATTAAATCTGCCTCCACCATCCCCTCGGTCAGTGCATTCCAGATCCAAAACACTCGCCGTATAAAAAGGTTTTTCCTCATGTCACCTTTGGTTCTTTTGCAAATCACCTTAAATCTATGTCCTCTCGTCCTTGACACTTCCGCCAATGGGAACAGTTTCTCTCTATCTCCTCTGTCCAGTCCCTTCATGAATTTGAATACCGATATCAAATCTCCTCGCAACCGTCTCTGTTCCAAGGAGAACAATCTCAGCTTCCCCAGCCTATCCAAGAATCATTGTTGTAAATCACTTCTGCACCCTCTCTCAGGCCTTCACATCTTTCCTAAAGTGCGGTGCCCAGAACTGGATACAATACTCCAGCTGTTTCCGAATCAGTGATTTATAAATGGTTATCATGACATCCTTACTTTTCTACTCTCTGCCTCTATTTATAAAGCCCAGGATCCCGTATGCTTTTTTCACCATTTTCTCAACCAGCCCTACAACCTTCAATGATTTGTGCACATACACCCGCAGATCTCTCTATTCCTGGACCCCTTTTAGAGTTGTGCCTTCCAGTTTATGTTGCCTTTCTTCGTTCTTCCTACCAAAATGTATCACTTCACTTTTTTCTGCATGAATTGCATCTGCCACGTGTCCGTCCATTCCGCCAGCCTGTTTATATCCTCATGAAGTCTATCACTATCCTCCTCACTGTTTACTGCACTTCCAAATTTTGTGTCACCTGCAAATGTTTATATTGTGCCCTGTACACCCAAGAAAATCAGTGGTCCCAGCATTGCCTCCTGGGGAACACCGCTGTATTCCTCCCTCCAGTTTGAAAAACAACCGTTCACCACTGCTCTCTGTTTCCTGTCCCTTAGCCTATTCTACATCCATGTTCCTACTGCCCCCTTTATTCCTTAGGCTGCAATCTTAATGATAAGCTTACCTTGTAGCACTTTATCAAACGCCTTTTGAAAATCCATATGCACCACATCAACTGCCTTGCCCTCATCCACCTCATAAAAAACTCTATAAGGTGACTTAAATACGGATTGCCTTCAACAAATCCGTGCTGGCTTTCTCTAATCAATCCACACTTGTCCAAGTGACTGTTAATTCTGTCCCAGATTATAGTTTCTAAATGTTTCCCCACCACTAATGTTAAACGGACTGGTCTGTAATTTCTGGGATTATCCTTATTTGAACAAGGGTGTAACATTGGCCACTACATCACACATCCGCCAATTGGATTCCAGACCCGACCAATCTGCCGATTTGAGTCTGTACCAGTCCATTCCTGTGCTTTGGTGCCAGTCTCTCGTCTCTCTCTCTCTGTCTCTCAAACACACGGTCTATCCCATTTAATCCTGTTTGTTTCTCATTGTATTCCTTCTTTCAGTTTTCCTCTCCCTCTAATTTTCTTCCTCATTCTCTCATTTCCCTTACTCTTTGTCTCCCTGTCTGTTTTTCTCCCTCTCTCTCATCCTCTGCCATTCTCTGTCACTTCTTCCTTCTCCCCGTTTCTTCCTCTGTTCCTATTTCACTCTGTCATTTTCTCTCACATTATGTCTTATTGCCTCTTTCTTTCACTCTCTCAGTTTTCCTCTGTCTGTCTCTCTCTCTCTCTCCTACACTCTCTCTGTCTGTGTCTTTGTCTCATTCGCTGTTTTTTTTCCTGTCGCATTCTATCTCTCTATCTCTCTCTCCCACACTCGCTCCACCTGTTTCCATGCCTCATTACCTCTCTCTTCTCCTGTCCCATTCTTTCTCTCTCTATATGCGTCTCTCTCTATCTCCTAGACTCTCTCTGTATGGTTCTTTGTCGCCAGAGAACCATCGGACCATAGAATAGATACGGCGCAGAAGAGGAACATTCGGCCCATCGTGTCCACGCCGGCTCGAAGAACAACCAGGTGCCCATTCTAATCCCACCTTCCACCACCCGGTCCGTCGGCCTGCAGCTTACAGCACTTTATGTGCAGGTCCAGGTATTTTTAAAAGAGTTGAGCGTCCCTGCATCTACCACCAATTTGGGCAGCGAATTCCATGCATCCACCAACCTCTGGGTAAACAAGTATTTCCTCATGTCCCCTCTAATCCTTCCGCCAATCAGCTTAAATCCATGTCTCTAGTTCTTGAACTTTCCGCTAGGGGAAACAGGTACTTCTTGTCGACTCTATCTGAGCCCCTCGTAATTTTCGACACCTCAATCAAGTCTCCCCTCAGCCTTCTATGCTCCATGGAAAACAACCCCAGCTGTCCAATCACTTCTCGTAGCTTAAATTTTCAAACCCTGGCAACATTCTTGTAAATCTTCTCTGCACTCTCTCTAGAGAAATTACGTCATGCCTGTAATGTGGTGCCCAGAACTGCGCACAATGCTCCAGCTGTGGCCTTAACAGCGTTTTAAACAGTTCCATCATTACATCCCTGTTTTTCTATTATCGACCTCGGCGAATAACGGAGAGCATTCCGTATGCCTTCTTCACAACCTTATCTACCTGTACTGCCACCTTCAGGGACGTGTGGAAATGCACTCCAAGGTCTCTCACTTTCTCTCCCCCTCTCAATATTCCCGTTTACTGCGTATTTCCTCTTACTGATTGCCCTCTCTCAGTGCATTACCTCACACTTCTCTGGGTTGAACTCCATTTTCCACTTTTCCACCAACTTCTTGGAGTCGACAGCTATCCAGTTCACTATCAATGACACGGCTGTGTCTTCCGCAAATTTACCAATCATTCCCCTTACATTCAGGCCCAAATAATTAATATCTACCACAAACAGTAAAGCACCCCATACTGAGCCCTGTGGTACACCACTGGATACGGATTTCCATTCGCCATGACATCCATCGACTTTTACCCTTTGTTTCCTGTTACTGATCCAATTCTTCACATTTCACTGTATCCCATGGGCTTTTATATTTCTGATCAGTCTGCCATGCGGGACCTTGTCAAATGTCTTACTAAAATCGATGTAGACAACATCCACTGCACTAACCTCATCAATCCTGCTTGTCACTTCCTCAAAGAATTCAATCAGATTTGGTAGGCAAGTCCTTCCCTGAACAAACCCAAGCTGACTATCCTTGATTAAACCATGCCTTTCCAAGTGACAGTTTATCCGATCTCTCCGTATTGATTCTAATAGTTTGCCCACCACCGAGGTAAGACTGAACGGCCTACAATTGTTCGGCCTTTCGCTCGTACTTTAAAAAAAAATAATGGTACTACGTTTGCTGTCTTCCAGTCCTCCGGTACCTCCCCTATATCCAGTGAGAATTGGAAAGTGATCCTCAGAGTTTTTCCTCCCTGGCTTCCTTCAATAGCCGAGGAAACAATCCATCCAGCCCTGGGGACTTATCAACTTTCAACTGTATTTTTATGTCTGACACTCTCCTGCTCTGCCTCACTCTGTGTCTCCAGTTATTTGGGATTGATTTCTTCTGTCTATTTGCCTCTCCGCTTCTATCACTTTGTAATTCTTCATCAGTGTAATTCTTTATCAGCGTCTCATTGACTTTCCATCCATGTCTGCGTTCTCGCACTGATACATATAATAAATATGTGTCACTGCCCCTCCTTGTTTCAACCTCTCTCTCACACACACTCCATCCCTTTTATTTGAATCCGCCTTAATTTTCTGCGCTTTTTAATCGTTATATTTCTGGAGACCGATCCAGTGAGTGAGATTAGAAGGGGGAAAAGGACGTGCACGAGTTGGAGGGGAGTTAGGAACAGATAGTTTGGGAAAGCGGATAATAGGAAGTTACGGATGAGGAGACAGCGGATCAATGCAGTGGGAGGTGAGGCTGGGGTTCCACAGGGAGGGACTGCAGCGGACTGTTCGAGGAAATTAAATCTATAGGTCCCATGAACACAATTCATCTAATGTATTCAACAGTCCTTTTGTATTCTTATTGGTGCCTGGAAACCTGTGCTGGCTTTAAAATGTGCTGATTCAGTAGATTTGTACATTCAATTAAATTTACTTTTAACAGTGTTAATTAAATCTACCTCGTTGTTTATTGAATTAATGCCGAGTGTTTAAATTATGGCATCCGAATAATTCATTGCGATCAAGAAATTACTGATTCTATTGTTTAAGTCAATTTTAATTATGTTTACTGTTATGTTGGAAAACGAGAAACATTCACAAAAACAGAATGAGGACCTGACAGGGATATAAACATGAGGAGCCAGTCCCACAGTAAAACGCAAAAATCAGAACACAACATAATAGAATCTTCAAGTCATATTTCCAATTTTTAATTGTATTGGAAGTTTCAGCAGTTCATTCTGATGAATTAGTCACATCGCAGCCTCTCGCTTTCTCTCTCAGTCGCCCTCTCTATCATTCACTCTACTCTCTTTCTCAAGTCTATTTCAGATCTCAGAAAATCCGACCATCCTGAGCCTGCACTCTGTTCACCAGCCCCGTGTTCCACCGATTCTATTCTCAGTGTTAGTTTGTAAAACACTGACGCCTCTGTGGGAGAGTTTCAAGTTTCCACAGATCATTCAAGGCTCCATCTGTTCACCTACACTGCTCACTTCTGCAAATCAGGGAATAAACAGAATCTAATGCCTCTTCCAGGCAGATGCCACAATAATTGAGATTCTTTCTCCTGTACTTGTTAAGTCAAGTTGTAGATGGGGGATTGGTCAATTGACAAAACGCCAACATGATACTTATAATCTACAGATAAATAGACGGGCTCCAGATTCCAACAGATACAGTGCAAACTGAGACAACATTAAACCAAAACATTTCATTGTACAATGAAGTCCGGTGACAATCAGTGAATTTATCCCCTTGATGCCTTTCGTGCCTAGAAATCTATCTCGCTCCTTCTTAAGTATATTAAATGACTTGACCTCCACAGCCTTCTGTGGTCGAGAATTCCACAGCATCACCATCCTCTGAGGAATGCAACTTCTCCCTGCATTAGTCCGAAAGTGTACGATCGCATTGTGGTTGAGTTACTACACTAATAATCCCGACTTATACGTTCAAGTGCAGCTGGGGAATTTAAATTTAATTAAATAATAATCTGGAATTGAAAAAAGAAACACGAGTATCAGTGATGGTGGCCAAGAAACTACCGGATTATTGTAAAAAACAATCTCTTCGCTAATTCCCTTTAGGGAACGACACCTGCCGTCCTTACCCGGTCTGGCCAAAATGTGACTCCAGATCCACAACAATGTGGTTGATTCTTAATCACCCACTGAAATGGTCTAGCAAAACAATCAGTTGCAAAATGTCGCTAAAGAAAATGTCATCGTGAGAATAAAACCGCACACGACAAAGGCAAAACAAGGCAAGTCAACCCTGCAAAGTCTTCCTCAATAACTTCCGGTGACTTGTGCCAACATTGAGAGAGCTGTCCGACAGACGAGTCAAGCCACAGCCTGACATAGTTTTACTCACAGAATCATACCTTTCAGCCACCGTCCAAGACGTTTCCATCACCATCCCTGGGTATTTCGTGTCCCACCGGCAGATATAGACCGATCCGAGGTGGTGGTACAGTGATATACAGTCAGGAGGGAGTGGCCCTGAGGAGTTCTCAAAATTGAATCTGGACCCCATCAAATCGCATGGCATCAGGTCAAACATGGGCCAAGAAACCTCCTGCTGATTACCACCTACCGTCCTCCCTCAGCTGATGAATCAGTCCTCCTCCATGTTGAGAAGCACTAAGGGTAGCAAGGACACACAATATACTCTGGGTAGGGGACTTCAATGGCCATCACTAAGAGTGGCGCGGTAGCACCATTACTGACCGAGCTGGCCGAGTGCTAAAGGATCTGGCTGCCAGACTGGGCCTGCGGCAGATGGTGAGCGAACCAACACGAGGGAAAAACCTACTTGACCTCGTCCTCACCAGCCTACCTGTCGCAGATACATCTGTCCATGACAGTATTGGTAGGAGTGACCACCGCACAGTCCTCGTGGAGACGAAGTCCCGTCTTCGCACTGAGGACACCGCCAACGTGTTGTGTGGCACTATCACCGTGCTAAATGGGATAGATTCAGAACAGACCTAGCAGCTCAAAACTGGGCATCCATGAGGCGTTGTGGGCCATCAGCAGCAGCAGAATTGTAATCCAGCACAATCTGTAACCTCATGGCCCGGCATATTCCTCACTCTACGATTACCAACAAGCCAATGGATCAAGCCTGGCTCAATGAGGAATGTAGAAGTGCATGCCAGGAGCAGCACCTAAAAATGAGGTGCCAACTTGGTGAAGCTGCAACTCGGGACTATATGCATGCTAAACAGCGGAAGCAACAATCTATGGACAGAACTAAGTGATTCCACAACCCACGGATCAGATCAAAGCTCTGCAGTACTTCCACATCCAGTCGTGAAAGGTGGTGGACAATTAAACAACTAACGGGAGGAGGAAGCTCTGTAAACATCCCCATCCTCAATGATGGCAGAGTCCAGCACGTGAGTGCAAAAGACAAGGCTGAAGCGTTTGCTACCATCTTCAGCCAAAAGTGCAGAGTGGATGATCCATATCGGCCCCTCCCGATATCCTCACCATCACAGAAGCCAGTCTTCAGCCAATTCGATTCACTCCACGTGATAGCAAGAAAAGGCTGAGTACACCGGATACAGCAAAGGCTATGGGCCCCGACAACATCCTGGCTGTAGTGCTGAAGACTTGTTCTCTAAAACTAGCCGCGCCTCAAGCCAAACTATTCCAGTACAGCTACAACACTGGCATCTACCCGATAATGTGTAAAATTGCCCAGGTATGTCCTGTCCACAAAAAGCAGGACAAATCCAATCAGGACAATTACCGCCCCATCAGTCTACTCTCAATCATCATCGACGTAATGGAATGTGTCGTCGACAGTGCTGTCAAGTGGCACTTACTCACCAATAACCTGCTCGCCGATGCTCAGTTTGGGTTCCGCCAGGACCACTCTGCTCCAGACCTCATTACAGCCTTGATCCAAACATGGACAAAAGAGCTGAATTCCAGAGGGACTGCCCTTGACATCAAGGCATCATTTGAAGGAATGTGGCACCAAAGAGGCCGAATAAAATTGAAGTCAATGGGAATCAGGGGAAAAACTCTCCAGTGGCTGGAGTCATACCTAGCACAAAGGAAGATGGGAGCGGTTATTGGAGGCCAATCATCTCGGCCCCAGAACATTGCTGCAGCAGTTCCTCAGGGCAGTGTCCTGGGCCCAACCATCTTCAACTGCTTTATCGATGGCCTTCCCTCCATCACAAGGTCAGAAATGGGGATGTTCGCTGATGATTGCACAGTGTTTAGTTCCATTCAGAACCCCTCGGATAATGAAGCAGTCCGAGCCCGCATGCAGCAAGACCTGGACAACATCAAGGCTTGGGCTGAAAAGTGGCAAGTAACATTCACGCCTGACAAGTGACAGGCAATGTCCATCTCCAACAAGAGAGAGTCTACCAACCTCCCTTTGACATTCAACTGCATTATCTTCGCCGAATCCCCCACCAAAGACATCCGGGAGCCACCATTGACCATAAACTTAACTGGACCAGCCATATAAATACTGTTGCTACAAGAGCAGGTCAGAGGCTGGGTATTCTGCGGCGAGTGACTCAGCTCCTGATTCCTCAAACATTTCCACCATCTGCGAGGCACAAGTCACGAGTGTGATGGAATACTCTCCACTTGGATGAGTGCAGCTCGAGTAACACTTAAGAAGCTCGACACCAACCAGGACAAAGGAGCCCGCTTGTTTGACGCTCCATCCACCACCCTGAATAGTCAGTCCCTTCTCCACCTGCGCACAGTGGCTGCAATGTGTACCATCCAAAGGATGCACTGCAGCAATTCGCCAAGGCTTCTTCGACAGCACCCCCCCAAACCAGCGACCTCTACCACCTGGAAGGACATTGGCAGCAGGAAAATGGGACCAACACCACCTGCACGTTCCCCTCCAAGTCACACGCCATCCAGACCTGGAAATATATCGCCGTTCCTTCATCGTCGCTGGGTCAAAATCCTGGAACTCCCTTCCTAACAACACTGTGGGAGAACCTTCACCACACGGACTGCAGCGGTTCAAGAAGGCGGCTCATCACCACCTTCTCAAGGGCAAGCGACGCCCACATCCCATGATCGAATAACCAAAAAAATGGCTACCCCGTACCCTGAGACTGTGACACCTTGTTCTGGACATCCCAAACCAGGGGAAGCATCCTCCCTGCGTCCAGTCTGTCTAGCCCTGTCAGAAATATATATATGTTTCAATAAGATCCCCTCTCATTCTTCTAAACTCGAGTAAATACAGGCCGAGTCGACCCAATCTCTCCTCATACGTCAGTACTGCCATCCCAGGAATCAGCCTGGTGAACCTTTGCTGCACTCCCTCCATGGCAATTTGTATCCTTTCTTAGGTAAGGAGACCAAAACTGCACACAATACTCCTGGTGTGGCCTCACCAAGGCCCTGTAATACTGCAGTAATACATATTTGCTCCTGTACTCAAATCCACTTGCAATTAAGGCCAACATACCATTTGCCTTCCTAATTGCTTGCTGCACTTGCATGTTTGTTTTCAGTGACTGGTGTATAAGGACATCCAGGTCCCTTTGTACATCAACATTTCCCAATCTATCTCCATTTAAATAGAACTCTGCCTTTCCGTTTTTCCTTCCGAAGTGGATAACTTCGCATTTATCCACATTATACTGCATCTGCCATGTATTTGGCTATTCACTCAACTTGTCTAAATCGCCTTGAAGCCTCTTTGCATCCGCGGCACAACTCACGACCCCACCTAGTCATGTGTCGTCAGCAAACTTGGAAATATTACATTTGGTTCCCTCATCCAAATCACTGATATATATATTGTGAATAGCTAGGGCCCAAGCACTGATCCGTGCAATACTCTACTAGTCACTACCTGCCACCCAGAAAAAGACACATTTGTTCCTACTCTCTGTTTCATGTCTGTTAACCAATTTTCAACCCATGACAGCATATTACCCCCAATCCCATGTGCTTTAATTTTGCAGACTAACCACTTATGTGGGACTTTATCAAAGGCCTTCTTAAAATCCAAATAAACCACATCCACTGATTCTCTCTTATCTATTCAACCAATTACATCCTCAAAAAACTCCAGTGGGTTTGACAAACATGATTTCCCTTTCATAAATCCATGTTGACTTTGTCTAATCCCGTTGATATCTTCCAAGTGTCCTGTTATCCAATCCTTTATAATAGACTCTAGCATTTTCCCAACGACTGGTGTTAGGCTAACAGGTCTGTAGTTCCCTGTTTCATCTCTGCCTTCTTTTTTAAAATAGTGGGATTGCATTTGCAAACCTCCAATCTGCAGGAACTGTTTCATAATCTATAGAATTTTGGAAGATGTCAACTAATGCATCCATTATTTCCAAACCCGCGACCTCTACCACAAGAGTAGCAGGCACAGGGGAACAACACCACCTGCACGTTCCCCTCCAAGTCACACGCCATCCAGATCTGGAAATATACCTTCGTTCCTTCATCGTCACTGGGTCAAAATCCTGGAACTCCCTTCCTAACAGCACTGTGGGAGAACCTTCACCACACGGAACGAAGCGGTTCAAGAAGGCGGCTCACCACCACCTTCTCAACGGCAATTAGGGATGGGCAATAAATGCCGGCCTCACCAGCGACGCCCACATCCCGAATAAAAAAAACATGTTTCCATGGCTACCTCTTTTAGTACTCTGGGATGCAGATTATCAGGCCCTATGGATTTATCAGCTTTCAGTCCCATTAATTTCCCCAGCACTATTTTTTATTAATACAATTATCCTTTAATTCCTCCTTCTCACTAGTCCCTTGGTTCACTAGCATTTCTGCGAAGTTATATATGTCCCCTTCCTTGAAGACAGAACCAAAGTATTTGTTTAATTGCTCTGCGATTTCCTTGTTCCCAATTAAAAATTCTCCCGTTTCTGACTGTAAGGACCCTACATTTGAATTCACTATCTTTTTCTTGTTACATACTTATAGAAGCTTTTACAGTCCACTTCTATGTTCCTTGCAAATTTATTCTCATGCTCGATTTTTCCCCTCTTAATCAATCTCTTGGTTTTATTTGCTCAATTCTAAACTGCTCCCAATCCTCAGGCTTGCTAATTTTCTGGCAACTTTATATGACTCCTCTTTGAATCTAATACTATCCTTCATTTCTTTTATTAGCTATGGTTGGGTCGCGTTTCCATTTGTGTTTTTGCGCCAGAAAGGAATGCAAATTGTTGCAATCCATGCATTCGATCCTTAAATGTCAGCCATTGCCTATCCACCGTCATGCCTTTTAATGAAGCTTCCCAACCCATCATAGACAGCTCACTCCTCATGCCTTCGTAGTTTCCTTTGTTTACATTTAGGACCCTAGTTTCAGATTGGACTACTTGACTTTCCATCTTGATGAAGAATTCTATCATGATATGATCACTCTTCCCTGAAGGACCCCGCACCACAAGCTTATAAATTAGCCCCTTCTCATTGCACAATACCCAATCGAAGATACCCTGTTCCCTGGTTGGTTCCTCAACGTACTGGTGTAAAACAAATCTCGTACACACTCCAGGAATGCATCCTCCACAGTTTTATTGCTAATTTGGTTTGGCCAATCTATATGTAGATTAATGTCACCCATGATTACTGTAGTACCCTTGTTACATGCATCTCCAATTTCCTGTTTGATGCCATCCCCTACATTACCACTACTGTTTGGAGGCCTATAGATAATTCCCAACTGTGGCTTCTGCCCCTTGGTGCTTCTTAACTCCACCCAGACTGATTCGACATCTTAATTTTCTGAGCAAATATCCTTTCTCACTATTGGTCTGAATTCATCCTTTACTAACAATGCCACCCCACCTCCTTTTCCTTTTTATCTGTCCTTCCTAAATATCGGACACCATTCCGATCAGCTCCCAGCCTTGGTCACCCTGCAGCCATGTCTCCTTAATCGCAATTATATCTTATCCATTTAAATCAGCAGAGTTAACACCGATTTACACCATTAACAGACGAGATAACGTCTTACCTCGAACTACAACGGCTGCAAGAACAGGATAATAAGTGAGTAGCACTGACTTCTGTTGACCTGGAAACCACAGTTCCGGCGGGCAGTCTGAGCTGATCCATCCCAACAAGCCCTGCTTTATACAGGAGAAACGTCGCCACAGATAAGGTTACACCCCTGATCATTGCTATTCGTTACAGTCAGTGGAACAAACACGTTACATCAGCAGCTTTTACTCGAATGTAAATAATGTGGTGGATATAACGCCAGCATCTCAAAGTCCAGGAGATTATCTTAATCAGACTTCTATCAGTAATAAAGTTATATCTGTGCTCATACAGGACTTATCCAACAATAGTGAGCGGCCTCATTTACAGTTTTCATAAAGTTATGTTGACCATGTTCACTCCTGCCAATTCATTCATAATTTATACCGATTTCTCCGCTGTGTAGACTGAATCCAGGGACTCAAGCAGACCCGTTTCACTCCGTTCCTGCAGTTTCTCAGTTAACATATGAATACTGAGTGTCTGACACGAGGACAGTTAAAAGGCAGGTTAAGCATTGCAGCCAAGAAACGACAGTAGGTCATATTAGGGGATGGACACTGAACGTGCCCCATTCACACTCCTCTCTCCGTTATTTTGCTGCAGATATCCATCCGTTTATATTAAATTGGCTAACGGCTCGAGTAAAATTAGCCCCGTGTGATACCGAACTGAGCTCATGACCCTATTTTACCTCCATCACAAAGGCCCCATGCTTCCCTCAACAGCCTCCATTCCTTCCTCAGCCCATTGCCAATAAAACCCTCATCAATGCCTTTGTCCCCTCCAGTCTCCATTCATCCAATGCACTCCTAACCGGCCACCCAAGCTCCACCTTCCACAAACATGAGCTCGTCCAAAACTCTGTTGTCGATGTCCAACCAGCAACAGGTCCTGCTGGGCCTCCCTGACCCTCACTGGTTCCGATTTCCATACCCCTTAATTTTAAAATTCTCTTAAATCGCTCCATGAGGACTTCATGAGGATATAAACAGGCTGGCGGAATGGGCGGACACGCGGCAGATGCAATTCATGCAGAAAAATGTGAAGTGATACATTTTGGTAGGAAGAACGAAGGCAGGCAAAATAAACTAGAAGGCACAACTCTAAAAGTGGTACAGGAATACAGAGTTCCGCGGGTGTATGTGCACAAATCATTGAAGGTGGCAGGGTTGGTTGAGAAAATGGTGAAAAAAGCATACGGGATCCTGGGCTTTATAAATAGAGGCAGAGAGTAGAAGGGTAAGGATGCCATGATAACCCTTTATAAATCACTGATTCGGAAACAGCTGGAGTATTGTATCCAGTTGTGGACACCGCACTTTAGGAAAGATGTGAAGGCCTTAGAGAGGGTGCAGAAGAGATAGCCTAGAATGATTCCCGGGATGAGGGACTTTAGTTACGTGGATATGCTGTGGAAGTTGGGATTGTTCTCCTTGGAACAGAGACGGTTGCGAGGAGAATTGATAGAGGTATTCAAAATCATGAAGGGTCTAGACAGAGTAGATGGAGAGAATCTGTTCCCATTGGCGGAAGTGTCAAGGACAAGAGGACATTGATTTAAGGCGTTGGGCAAGAGAACCAAAGGTGACATGAGGAAAAACCTTTTTACACAGCGAGTGTTTAGGATCTGGAATGCACTGCCCGAGGGGATGGTGGAGGCAGATTCAATCATGGCCTTCAAAAGGGAACTGAATAAGTACTTGAAAGGAAAACAAAATGCAGGGCTACGGCAAAGGCCGGGTGAGAGGGACCAGCTGGATTGTGAACTGAAAGATGGTGGAATCAGATTCCAAAGGAACTTTCAAAAGGCAATTGGTCATGTACTTGAAAATGACTAATTTGCAGGGTTATGGGGAAAAAGTTAGAGTGTGTTACTAAATTTGACAGCTGTTTCAAAGAGCCGGCACAGGCACAACTGGCTGAACGGCCTCCTTCTGTGCTCTAAGATTCTATAAATATGTACCTGTTTTACTTTGTATTTCGTGGCTCTATGTACACTGTGTGTCTTTTCTAGTGAGGAGAGATAATGTGTAATAAATCTCCCAGTTCTGTGCTACCACAAAATGATCGCCCTGAACAAATATAAAATCGAGTCCTGCACCTGAATCAAAATCACTGCATTTCCATTTCAAAACATGTCTCTCAGTCTGCATCTCCTTCTCTGCACTGTACGTGTCATATGTATGTCTCATTGCCAGCTCCTGTACCCGTACAGTAAACAATTGATAAAAGGTAACGATGCATTCCCCTCTGGCACTGCACAGCTGATGTGTGTCTCAGTGTCAACTCCTGCACATGTACACCACACTCCGATAAGAGGGAACGATTCACTCCTGCGTGTTACTGGACGGCTTGTGTGTGTCTCAGTGTCAGTGTTCATGTACAGCACACAGATAGAATGAGATAGAGAGAGGCAGAGTGAATGAGACAGAGAGAATGGGAGAGAGAGAAAGAGAATGTGACAGAAAAAGAATGAGAGAATGAGGCAGCGAGACAGATAGACTGAGTATGGGAAAAAGAAAAGCAGAAGGAAAGACAGATAGTGAAAGAGATTGACAATGAGAAGTAGTGTGAGTGAAAGTGAGACAGATTGAAAGAGGGAGAGAGCACGAAACACAGGGCGAAAAAGGCCGAGAGAGTCTAATAATGGCAGAGGGTGTGTGTGAGAGAGAAAAGCAGACAGGGAGTCAAAAAGTCAGGGAAAGGAGAAAAGGAGGAAAAAAGTCTGAGGGGCAGAGAAACAGATAGAACGATTCGATGAGAAACAGAACAGGACTGAATGAGACAGTTTGTGTGAGAGAGAGAGAGACTGATACCGAAGCAGAGAAATGGACTGGTACAAACTCATATCGGCAGATTGGTCGGGTCTGACATGCAAGTTGGAGGATGTGAGGTAAAGTTTGGAGAAACGTTTATTCAATACTTTAAAATAAAACACTAATTTTTAAACATAACAATGAGATTTGCACCTTTGTTTTATTTTTACAATTTCTGATCTGACAGTTGGAATTTGATGCGGATGAGTGTGAAGTGATACATTTTGGGAGGAACAAGTTGGAGAGAGTGTAATCAAAAGGATACCATTCTGAGGGAGTTGGAAGAGCAGAGGTACCTTGGAGTGAATATTCACAAATCTTTGAAGGTGGCATGGCATGATAAGGCGTTTTAAAAGCGTACTGATTACTTGGCTTCATAAATAGGGGCATTGAATGCAAAAAAAGAAACAAAAAAGTTATGCTAAACCTTTACAACTCACTGTTTAGGCCGCAGCTGAAGCATTGTGTCCAATTCTGGGCACCACACTTTAGGAAGGATGGGAAGGCCTTGCAGAGGATACAGAGGAGGTTTTACAGTATGGTACGAGGGGTGAGGGACTTTAGTTATTTGGAGTGGTTGGAGATGCTGGGATTGTCCTCTTTGGAGCAGAGAAGGTTAAGGGGAGACCATATAGAGGCATTTAAAATAATGAGGGATTATGATAGAACAAATAGAGAGAAATTGTTTCCTCTGTCAAGTGGGTCGGCAACCAGAGGTCACAGATTTAAAATGATTGGGAAAAGAACCAGCGGGGTAATGAGGAGAATTTTTTTTTTTGCACAGTGTTGTTAAGATCGATCACACACTACCTGAAAGGGGGTGGAAGCAGATTCCAGAGGAACTTTCAAAAGGCAATTCGACATGTACGTGAAGAGGAATAAATTGCAGAGTTATGGGGGGAAAGCTGCACAGTAGGAATGAATGGGACAGTTCTTTCAAAGAGCTGGCACAGGCAAACCGGACTGAAGAGCCTCATTCCATGCTGGAAGGCTCCATGATTCAACTTTTCTCTACCTGTGTCTCACTTTGTATTTCGTGTCCCCCTGTACAGTGTGGATCTTTCGAGTGGGGAGAGGTACTCTGTAATAAGTCTCCCAGTGCTGTGTTAACACAAAATTGTGGTCCTGAATAAATACAAAATTAAGGCCTGCAACTGAATCAAAGTCACTGCCTTTGCGTTTAATTAAAATGTTTCCCTCACTCTATATCTCCTTCTCTGTACTGTACGGCTAGTGTGTGTCTTAGAGTCAGCTCCTGTACATGTACTGTACACACGCTGTTAAACAGAACGATTCACACCCATCTGGTACTGCAAAGCTCATGTGTGTCTCAGTGTCGCCTCTAGTACATGCACAGCAAACTCTGGTTAAGAGATACGATTCACACCCATCTGTTACTAGATAGCTTATGTGTGTCTCGGTGTCGGCTCCTGTACATGTACAGTACACACAATGGCTGAAGGGGAACGATTCACTTCTGCCTGGTGCTGTACGGCCCATGTGGGTCTCAGTGTTAGCATTGGAGGACTGGAGTCTGGAGGGGACTGAGGGACTGCTGAGGGTTTCAATGGCACTGGGATGTGGAAGGAAAGGAAGCGTGTGAGGCAAGCGCGAGGGCTTTGAGATGGAGTTCAAATCGGGTCATAAGCTCAGTTCGTTGTTACAGGGGGCCAGTATTACTGGAGCCATTAACCAATGTAAAATAAACGGGTAAACATCTGCAGAACAATAGCGGAGAGAGGTATGGCAATGCAGCACGTTCAGTATCTGTCCCATAATATCACTAACAGCCATTTGTCGGCTGAAATCCTCAACCTGCCCTTTGTCTGTCCTCCTGTCAGTGACTCAAAATTCATATTTTAACTGAGAAACTGCAGGAACAGAGTGAAACGGGTTTTTTCTGTCCCTGGATTCACTCCACACTGCGGAAAAATCGATATAAATTATTAATGAATCGAAATGAGTGAACATTGTCACTACAATTATATGAAAACTGTCAATTAAGCCGTTCATTATTGTTGGGTCAGTCCTGTATGAACACGGCGTTTAACTTTATTGCCAAGAGAGATCTGATTGAGATAATGTGCTGGACTTAGAGCTGTTTGTGTTATATCCACCACATTATTTCCATTGGAGTCAATGCTGCTGATGTAATGTGTTTGTTCCACTGACTGTAACTGATAGCAATGATCAGGAGAGAAGTATAACTGTGTCAGTAGAGACTTATCACCTGTATAAACCAGGGCTTGTTGGATTGGATCAGCTCAGAATGATTGCCGGAGCTGCCGGAGTCAGTGCTGCTCACAGAAATGGGATCTCCAGTAATTCATCAGATAGAACGTATTTACTATCCAGTTCTTGCAGCCTTTGGAGTTCTGGGTAAGCTGTTATCTCAGCTGTTAATGGTATAAATCGGTGTTATCTCTGCTCTGTATTGGCAAGTTCTTTCTTTTCTCCCTGCATGTTTTACACAGTCGCCTGTTCTGTTCTATCGGTTGAATGATGGAATGTGTTAAGTATATGCTCTTTCGTTCTTCTAGGAATTACATTATATGGAATCATAGAATCATAGAATGTTTACAGCACAGAAGGAGGCAATTCGGCCCGTCGAGCCCATGCCATCTCTTTGTAAGAGCAATCCATTTCGTCCCATCACCCCGCTCTTTCCCTATAGCCCTGCATTTTTTCCCTTCAAATATTTATTCAATTCCATTTCCGAAAGCCGCAATTGAATCCACAACCCGTTCAGGCAGCTCATTCCAGATCATAACTACTCGCTGCGGAAAGAAGTTTTTCCTTTTGTCGTCTTTCGTTCTTTTGCCAATCACCTTAAATCTGTGTCCTCTGGTTCTGACCCTTCCGCCAATGGGAACAGTTTCTCTTTATTTACTTAATATTATCCCTTCATGATTTGAACACCTCCATCAAATCTCCTCTCAACCTTTTCTGCTTTAAGGAGAATAACCCCAGCTTCTCCAGTGTATCCATGAAATTGAAGTCCCTCATCCATAGAATCATTCTGGTCAATTTGATCTACAACCTCTCCAAGGCCGTCACAACCTGTGTAAAGTGCGATGCCCAAAATTGGACACAATACTCTAACTGTGGCCGAAGAAGTGTTTTATAAAGGTTCAACATAACTTCCTTGCTTTTATACTCTAAGCCTCTATTTATAAAGTCCAGGGCCCCGTATGCTTGTTTAACCGCTTTCTCAACCTTCCCTGCCACCTTCAAGGATTTGTGCATAAACACCCCCAGGTCTCTCTGTTTCTGCACCCCCTTTAGAATTGTGTCATTTAATTTATATTGCCGCTCCTCTTTCTTCCTGCCCAAGTGTATCACTTCCCACTTCTCTGCTTTAAATTCCATCTGCCACGTGTCTGCCAATTCCACCAGCCTATCAATGTCCTATTGAAATCTATTACTATTCTCCTCACTGTTTGCCAGACTTGCAAGTTTTGTGTTATCTGCTAATGTTGAAATTGTGACGGTACACGTAGGTCCATCATTAAAATATAAGTGAAGAAGCGCGGTGGTCCGAGTACCGACCCCTGGGGGACACCACTGTATACATTCCTCAGTCTGAAAAACAACCGTTCACCACTACTCTCTGTTTCCTGTCACATAGCCATTTTTGTATACACGCTGCCATTGCCTCTTTTATTTCATGGGCTTTAATTTTGCTGACGCTATTATGCGGCACTTTATCAAACACCATTTGAAAGTCCATATACACGACATCAAATGCATTACCCTCATCAACCCTCTCTGTTCCCTCACCAAAAAACTCAATCAAGTTAGTTAATCACGATTTGCATTTAACAAATCCCTGCTGGCATTCTTTTATTATTCCACATTTGTCCAAGTGACTATTAATTTTGTCCGGGATTATCGTTTCTGAAAGCTTCCCCACCACTGAGGTTCAGCTGACTGGCCTGCAGTTGACGGATTTATTCTGACACCCCTTTTTTGAGCAAGTGTTTAAAATGTGCAATTCTTCAGTGCTCTGCCACCACTCCCGTATCAACAGAGGATTGGAAGATGATGGCCAGCACCTCTGCAATTTCCACCCTTGCTTTCCTCAGCAACCGAGATGCATCCCATCCGGTCCGGGTGACTTATCTACATTAAGTACAGTCAACCTTTCTAGTACATCCTCTTTATCAATTTTTACCACATCCAGTATCTTAACTTCCTCCCCTTTTACTGTAACTTTTGCAGCATTTTCTTCCTGGGTAAAGACAGATGCAAAGCCCTCATTTTGTAGCTCAGCCATGCCCTCTGCATCCGTGCGTAGATCTCCGTGCACGTCTCCATACCTGAATGTTCATTGAATATCGAACCCTGTTATTTTAAGTGGATAATTCTCTGTACTGAATATATTGTTGAATAATGGTATTTCTTCAACTTCTAGACGTTCGGTCTTGTAGGAGTTACAGCACATCTGCAATGAACTTTGTGTATCCAGTGTTATTGGACAATTCTCTCCACTGATTGGATTGGAATCAGGTGTCTGGGCTAAGAGCTGCTAAATGTTTCATGTTGGGGATCTAATCTGTCCTGGAATATTATTTCATAAATGTGTTTTCAGTGATTGATAATGAGTCAGCTCACGGTCTAGTATGACAAGGAGGCAGCACAATGTCATCCCTCCCCAATATCATGGTTCAATTTAACTGGCATTTCAATTGGTTATCACTGTTCTTAAATGTCATTTCATTATGTGTGGATCTGACACCGCTTCAGATGTCTGGTTACTGAACTGAGTTTGCTGCTGACTCTTTCAGATCTCCTTCACTGCTTCACTGTGGATAAATTCACTGACTATCACTGGACTTCATTGTGAAATGAAATGTTTAGAAGTTATGTTGTATCAGGTTGCACTGTATCGGTTTGAATCAGGAGCCCTTCTATTTATCTGTAGATTGTAACTATGATTTTGGCGTTTCGTTAATTGAACCATCCAACCATCTATAACTTTGCTTTATAATTACAGTAGAAGCTTTCTCAAATGTTGCGAGATCTGTCTGGAAGAGGCATTAGATTCTGTTTATTCCATGATTTGCAGATGAAGTGAACGGTGTAGGTGAACAGGTGGAGATCTGGATGATCTGTAGAATCATGAAAATATTCACTATTTAACAAATTGACACTGAGAATAGTTTCGGATGAACACGGCGCTGGTGAACAGAATGGAGGGGCAAGATGATAGATCTAATCGGATATGAATATGGACTTGAGAAAAAAAGAGTAGAATGAGTAATAGAGAGGGTGACTGAGAGGGAAATCGAGAGGCTCTGGTGTGAATAATTCATCAGAATGACTAGCTGAAACTTCTGGTATAAATAAACGTAGAAAATGTGACTTGAAGGTGTTATTATGATGTTGTCAAATGTGGTGAATTTTTAACTTGGGACTCGCTCCTCATGTTTATATCCCTGTCAGTTCCTCAGTCTGTTTACGGGAATGTTCCTTATTTTCGAACTTAGCACTAAACATAAATAAAATGTACTTCAAAAATAGAACCCGTAATTTCTTGATCGTAACGAATTATTCGGAAACTATATTTTTAAATCTCGGCTGAATTCAATAAACAAGGTTGATTCATTTAATTTTTTTGAATTAAATTTTAATTGAATGGACAAAGTAAATTTTTTGAGCAAATTTTATTCACAACACGGCTCCTTGACACCAATAACCAGTGAATTGAACTGTTGAATGTAATAGTTGGATTGTGTTATTGGGACCTTTAGATTAGATTTCCCCGAAAACTCTGCTGCAGTCTCTCCCTGTGAATCCCAGCCTCTCTTCCCAATGCATTAATCCACTGTTTACACATCCGTTGCTTCAGTTTATCCGATATCCCAAACCATCTGCTCCTGACTCCCCTCCAGCTCCTTCATGCCCTTTTCCTTGACTCCCTCCCAATCTCACTCACTGGCTCGGTCTCCAGCTGCCTTTCCCGTTGAGTGCCAGCGCCTGTCGGCTGCCTCGATCCAGAGCAACAAACCAGCCGCGTCTCCCCCTGTCCCATCACTTTTCCAACACTTCGCTTTCATTGCCATCCTTATGGAGCCAAATCCGGGTTTAATCCGCTGGATTACCGCACGATAAATCCGCGTCTCCCTTCTCCACCCTCACTGCACCCTCACTCAGGCCTTCCAGTGGATCCTGTGCTCATTTTATTCACTTTCGGTATCGATCTCCAAATTCATTATTGAACATTGTGTTTAAATCATCTCTCTGCCCGAAAAAGCTGCCCAAGGCAATGAATCACTTTCCACCGTTCGATGCAGCAACAAAGCTGGACATTTCATCCCAGATCCTGTCAAACTGCTGTTTGGCTTGAGGTCTGATCAGTAATTTCTCTGCTTCCTTTTCTCTCTCTTACAGTTAACTTGGTGACGATTGTGATCCTGCCCCGAGGAAAGTGCGGTCTCTCCAAATGTACCAGTCGCTACCTGGTGGGAATGGCAGTTGCCGATCTGCTGGTAGTTGTCACTGACGTGATATTGAATTGGATTGTTCCATTTTACCACCTATTTTCGTTCCTGGACATCACTCCCGTGTGCAGCCTCACTATGTTCTTGGGGTATGCAACCGCGTGGATTTCTGTCTGGCTCACAGTCGCTTTCACCTTTGATCGATTTGTGGCCATTTGTTGTGAGAAGCTGAAAACGAAATATTGCACCGAGAAAACGGCGGCTGTGGTTCTGGGAACAGTGAGTGTGCTGGGCTGTTTCGAGAGTGTCCCCTGGTTCTTTATATATGAACCTGCATTTGAAATTGATAATGTTCCCTGGTATTGTAATACTAAACCGAGCTTTGTTACTTCCATCGCATGGGCCGCATTTGACATGTTTCACCTCATATTAACCCCCTGTGTCCCGTTCTGTCTGATTTTGCTGCTCAATGTTTTAACGGTCAGACGTATTTTAGTGTCCAGCCGAGTCCGCAGGGAACTCCAGGTCCGCAGCAAAGGAGAGAATCACAATGATCCAGAGATGGAGAACCGACATAAATCCATCATTTTACTCTTCAGTATATCGGGCAGTTTTATACTGTTATGGGTGGGCTGGGTTATATTTATCATTTATGCGCAAATTGAAGGCACTCGGTATATTTACTCCACCACTGACACTGTTTATATCATAGAACAGACAACAAAGATGCTGCAGCTTCTCAGTTCCTGCACAAACACATGTATTTATGTACTGACCCAGACGAAATTCAGAGAGGAGCTGAAGAACGCGGTGAAATACCCACTCAATCAAATTGTTCAATTAATGCAATCATGGGAAGAGCTGAAGGGTTTCAAACACTAGAACTAAATCCCATTTGATACTCAATGCTCTACACTTTCCAGAGGACAGAAAGAACAATTTAAATGAGCAGCACGGGGCCATGAAATGATCTTAAATCTGATTCTGATATATTTTATTGATAATCTGACCTATTGAGGCGGGATTTGTTCTGCAGACGACACATGTCCAGTTGTTCAAAATATTTGCAGTAAAAAGCTCAGCTGGACTTCAGATAAATGGCTGCCCTGCAAATTAAGCAAACCCAGCAATCTGACCTGCTGTGGGCCTGGTCAGAATGGGGTCACTCCATGTAAGAATATAAGAACATGAAAACATAAGAAATAGGAGCAGGAGTAGGTCATATGACCCCTCGAGCCTGCTCCGCCATTCAATCCGATCATGGCTGATCTTCGAACTCAACTCCACTTTCCCGCCCAATCACCATATCCCTTGATTCTGCTAGAGTTCAAAAATCTATCTATCCCAGCCTTGAATATATTCAAAACTCAGCATCCACAGCCGTCTGGGGTAGAGAACACCAAATATTCACAACAATCTGCCTGAAGAAATTCCTCCTCATCTCAGTCTTGAATAACAGACTGCTTATCCAGGTGGTATGCCCCCTAGTTCTAGACTCTGTATCCAGGAGAAATAATCTCTCAGCATCTGCCCTGTCAAGCCCCCTCATAATCTTGTATGTTTCAATGAGATCACCTCTCATTCTTCTGAACTCCAGAGAGAATCGGCCCATATTACTCAACCTCTCCTCATAGGGCAACCCTCTCATCACAGGTATTAATCTAGTGAACTTTCGTTGCTCCACCTGCAAGGCAAGCATATCCTTCCTTAGATAAGGAGGACAAAACTGTACGCAGTAATGCAGGTGAAGTCTCATTAAGCCGGGTACAACTCTAGTAAGACTTCCTTACTCTTGTAATCAACCCCCTTGCAATAAAAGCCAACATGCCATTTGCTTTCAAAATTGTTTGCTGTACCTGCACACTGACTTTTTGTGTTTCTTGTACCACGACACCCATGTTTCTCCGAGCACCAACATTTAATAGTTTCACATTTAAAAAATATTATGTTTTGCTATTCTTCCGACTGAAGTGAATAACCTCACATTTCGCCACATTATTCACCATCTGCCACCTTCTTGCCCACTCACTTAATCTGTCTATATCCCTTTGCAGACTGTTTGTGTCATAATCACAGCTTATTTTCCCACCTAGCCACGTATCGTCAGCAAACTTGTATACATTACACTCGGTCCCTTCATCTAAGTCATTAATATAGATTCTAAGTAGCTAAGGCCCAAGCACTGATCCTTGCACCATTCCACTAGTTGTGGCCTGCCACCCTGAGGATAACCCATTTATCCCTACTTTCTCTTTTCTGATCTTTAACCAATCCTTCATCCATGTTAATATATGACGCCCAAACCTTGAGCCCTTACCTTTTGAAACAACTATTTATGTGGCACCTTATCGAATGCCATTGAAAATCCAAATATACTACATCCACTGGTTTCTCATTTATCTACCCTGCTAGTTACATCCTCAAAAAACTCGAATAAATTTGTCAAACACGATTTCCCTTTCATTAAACCATGTTGACACGTAAATAAAGGTAGAGAGAGATGACGTTGAGAGAGAGAGAGGCATAGAGGGAGAAAGGACAACAGAGTGAACGTGGGAGAGAGCGAGAACGAGAGAAATGGCATACAGTCAGATGGAGATAGAGTGAGACAGAGGGGGAGAGAGAGACAGGGGGAGAGAGAGAGAGAAATTGACAGACAGATGGAGAGATAGAGAGGCAGGGAAAGTTAAAGAGAAAGAAAAAAACAGAGAGAGAGGGAGAGGGAGAGAAAGAAAGAGGGAGAGACAGAGATTGAGACAGCTGGAGACAGGCAGACAGAGGGTGCGAGAGATAGAAAGGGAGTACTCGACACAAAAACTGGGCGGGGGAGCGAAGACAGAGATAAAGGGTGAGAGAGAGGGTGAGGGAGGAAAGAGAGCGGAAACAGAGAAAAACAGGAAGAGAGAGCGAGTTCGTGAGAGCGAGAAAGCAAGATAAATAGGGATAGCGTGGGAGGTGAGAGAGAAAGAAAGAGGTGAACCGAGAGTGAAAAACAGAGTATGAGAAAGAGAGAGAGAGATAAATTCAGAGGGACGGAGACGGAGACCAATAGAGAAATGGAGAGTTACAGGTAGCGCATAATTCTCTGAAGCAGAATCAATTTTATAATCCCCCTATACAGAATTCCCCTTCTGTAACTCTCGTTCGAAATTTCCCCCGAACAATACCCCTCACTTGCCTTATGGAAATGAAAGTTCTTGATCTCCCTTCGTCCAACATTCTTCCCGTAGTGATCACCCAATTAGAATAATAGAATTATAAGGTCATAGGATCATACAGTACAGTAGGAGGCCATTTGGCCCATCGTGCCTGTTCCGACTCTTTGAAAAAGCTATCCAATTAATCCCACACCCCTGCTCTTTCCCCGTAGCCCTGCGATTATCTCCCCTTCAAGTATTTATCCAATTCTCTTTTCATCGTTACTATTGAACTTGCTTCCAGCACCTTTTCAGGGAGTTTATTCGAGATCATAAAAACTCGTTTTGTTAAAAAATAAGAACATAAGAACATAAGAAATAGGAGCAGGAGTAGGCCAATCGGCCCCTCGATCCTGCTCCGCCATTCAATATGATCATGGCTGATCTGATCCTAACCTCAAATCTAAACTCATGTCCAATTTCGTGCCCGCTCCCCGTCACCCCTAATTCCCTTGACTTCTAGGAAACTGTCTATTTCTGTTTTAAATTTATTTCATGATGTAGCTTCCACAGCTTCATGGGGCAGCAAATACCACAGACCTACTACCCTCTGAGTGTAGAAGTTTCTCCTCATCTCTGTTTTGAAAGAGCAGCCCCTTATTCTAAGATTATGCCCCCTAGTTCTAGTTTCACCCAACCTTGGTGACATCCTTACCGCATCCACCCGATCAAGCCCCTTCACAATCTTACATGTTTCAATAAGATCGCATCTCATTCTTCTGAACTCCAATGAGTAGAGTCCCATTCCACTCAACCCCTCCTCATACGTCTACCCCCTCATCCCCGGGATTAACCGAGTGAACCTTCTTTGTACAGCCTCGAGAGCAAGTATGTCTTTTCTTAAGTGTGGGCACCAAAACTGTATGCAGTATTCCAGGTGCGGTCTCACCAATAACTTATATAACTGCAGCAATACCTCCTTGTTTTTATATTCTATCCCCCTAGAAATGAAAGGCAACATTCCGTTGGCCTTCTTGATCACCTGCTGCACCTGCATGCTGACTTTTTGATTTTCTTGCACTAGGACCCCCAGATCTCTTTGTACTGCTCTACTTTCCAGTTTCTCGCCATTAAGATAATAACTTGCTCTCTGATTTTTCCTGCCAAAGTGCATAACCTCACATTTTCCAATATTGTATTGCATCTGCCAAATCTCCGCCCATTCTCCCAGCCTGTCTATATCCCCTTGTAGGTTTTAATGTCCTCCTCACTCTCAACTTTCCCTCCCATCTTTGTATCATCTGCAAACTTTAATATGTTACACTCTGTCCCCTGCTCCAAATCGTAAATATAGATTGTAAAGAGTTGGGGGCCCAGCACCGACCCCTGCGGAACACAACTGGCGACTGGTTGCCAGTCCGAGAATGAACCATTTATCCCAAATCTCTGCTTCCTGTTAGATAACCAATCCTCCACCCATGCCAGAATATTACCCCCAATCCAGTGATTCTTTATCTTGAGCAATAATCTTTTATGTTTCACCTTGTCGAATGCCTTCTGGAAGTCCAAATACACAACGTCTAATGGTTCCCCTTTATCCACCCTGTACGTTAAGTCCCCAAAGAACTCAAATGTCTCCTTATCTCTCCCCTCAGTCTTTTGCTATTTATCTTATATCTGTGTCCACTGGTTATCGACTCTCCTGAAAGTGGAGACAGCTTCTCCCTATTTACCATATCGGAACCGTTCATAATTTTGATTATCCGTATTTAATCGCCCCTTCACCTTCCCTGCTCTATGGAGAACAATCCGAGCTTCTCCAGTCTCTCCACATAAAGGAAGTCCATCACCCCTGGTACCATTCTCTTTCACATCATCTCGAAGACCTTGACGTCCTTCATAAATTGTGGTGCTCAGAACTGGACACAATACTTCAGTTGAGGCCTAACCGGTGATCATGAAGGTTTGGATTAAATAATTGCTTTTATACTCCATGTCGCTATTTATGAAGCCAAGGATGCCACAAGCGTTTTCATGAGTGTTATCAACCTGTCCTGCCACCTCCAAAGATTTCTGTACATACACCCCAGGTCTCTCTGTTCCTGCTCCCCCTTTAAAATTGTACCATTTAGTTTATATTGCATCTCCTCATTCTTCCTACCAAAATGCGTCTCTTCGCACTTCTCTGCATTAAATTTCATCAGCCACGTGTCTGCCCATTTCACCAGTCTGTCTATGTCCTCCTAAAGTCTGTTACTAGAATCCTGTAACTACCTTGTGTAGAACTACCCCTGTCGGATATTCACTGCTGCTTCTGGGGAGTGAGCGAGTGTGTCTGTGCTTGTGTTTGTGTATGAGAGAGAGAGCGAAGGAGAAAGAAAGGTAGGGAGAGAGGCATGGAAAGGAGGAAGCACAGTTACACAAGGAGACATACTAATACAGGCAGACAGAAAGGGAGAGTGAGAGAATGTCGGAGTCAAAGTCAGAAAGAGTTCTAGAGATAGAGAGAGAGAGAACGGGGAAGAGAGAGATAAAAAGGAAGCGGAAGGAACATACAAAATAATAGACAGTGACTGAGGAGGAGAAAGTAAAGATTGAGAAAAAAACATGAGAGTCCACTGGAAAGACATAAAGACAGATAGAGAAATAGCCGGAGAAACAAACACAGATAGTCAGAAAAAGACAGAAAGGAAAAGAAAGAAATGAAGAATCATAGAGAAGGCAGAAGGTGGGCCAGAGAAAAGAAGTGATGTGGAGAGAGGCAAAAATTAATTAGAAAGAAAGACAAGGAGAGAGAACAAATGGAGAAAAGAAATTTAACGATTAAAAACACCGAAAATCAAGATGGATTCTCATAAAAGGGAGGGCGTTTGTTTGTGATAGACAGATAGAAACGAAGAGGGGCAGAGACAGAGTTGCTTAGTGACGGAGAAAAATGAAGGGATTTATTAAGACAGGAGAGAAAAATAAAGACAGAAAAAATAAGATATATAGATATATATAGATAGGGAGACAGAGCGAGAGACAAAGAGAGAACACAGTCATGGATGGAACGAGAGAAAGACACTGAAAGAGAATTACTAAATGGTTGAAGCGGGGAGGTAAATAGACAGAAGAAATCAATACAAAATAACTAGCAACAGAAGGGCGGAACGGGAGAGTATCAGACATAAAATGACAATAAGAGAAAGAGAGTAAGATGAATACAAATCAAGGAGAAAAATAGAAAGCGGGAGAGAAGGGGAGAGATGCTAAGATTAAAACCAAGATGGAAAGAAATGGAATGAAAAACAGAAAGAGATGAAAAGAAGAGATCGAAAAGTCAACGAGCAGCAGAAAGAAAGAAGTAGAGAGAAACTGAGCTGGAGAGAGTGGGAAATAAACAGAACGAATCAAAGGCAGATGAAAAGGGAAAGAGGAAGAACTAGTTATAGAGAAAGAAAGGGGAAAGTAGATACACCGAGAGAAACAAAGACAGGAAAACAGAAAGAAAGTGAAGGCTATGGAGACCGACGTGGAAGACAAAATGACGGGTGAAGTCAGAGGGTGAGAGAGACAACAAGCGAAAGGGGCAGGAGGCAGATATGAAAAAAGACAGATAAGGCAGAGAGAAAAGACAGGCAGCGACATCCAGACAGGGGGTGAGGGGCATCAAGAAAACGCCAAAACTAACAGATAGAAAAAGGTAGAGACGTAAACAGCGACATTGAGACAGAAATTAAAGTAAAAGTGGTAATATCAAGATGGAGAAACAAACACAATATGTGAGATAAACGATATACACAAAGAACAGACACAATGAAAGACAGACAATCATATAAAGTGACAGGATTGTAGAGGCAGGAGTGAAAATAGAACACAGAAAGCATTAATTAACCAAATAAAGTGTATGTTCAGCCCGGAGTGTGAGAGAGCGCTCTCTCGCAGAAAAGCAGCAGGTGAAGCAGGTCAGACAGTTCATGTTTGTTCTGGGGTAACACTCCTGTGGATTTAATTTTGACAGTCCTAAATCTGATGCCTGGAAGCTGAACAATGAAGTCACTCAGTCTTGCGTACCTGACCCTGACCATTACTTACTGCAGGAGTTACACAGCTGTTCTGTGTCGTAAAGGTTCACCTGATAAATGAAAGCCTGATATGAAATCGGTTTCAGCATGTCTGAAGGAAAAGGAATCTTAAAAGGTGGAAGGACTTTTAAAAAGACCGTTGATGACACATTGTAAAAGATAACACAGCAGAGTATAAATCACCATAGCAACAAGAACGATTCCAGGAGGGCTAGAGGTCGTTTGAACAACTGCCGACTTAACTTGGTTACATTGTGTACATTGAGAGAAAACAAGTGAACTGCCAATCAATCGTGGGTTGTATTTGTAGGAACCTATTGTTGACAAGTCACCGTCCAAAAGTTGTGGTTCTGTGTTAAAAAGATCTTTAAAAGCTGGGCAGAAGTTGATTGGGGAGAGACACGGATCCACTACGGCTGCTCCAACCTCACCTTTTGCTTCCTTGCAGCACCACCTCACCTGGAATCATCATGACTGCTCACTAACTCCCAGCTTGATGCCTCGATGCAGGTTTACAGATTGCCTGTGAAGCAGATGACCTGGCTACATTACAACGGTATGCATCACAATACCTGGAAACTTCCCGGCAAGCTTGAGCCAATATCACTCCATAACTTTTAATTTCCAAACTGTTATGCATTTTCGGAATTCAGAATGTGTTGTTTTATTGTTAGTGAAGCAATTTTAAATGGAACATAAACCTAAGATGTTCTTTAATTTGTAATGTCAATTCTTCTAGTGCATTAATACAAATAAATGATTGTTTTCTTTATAATGCAATGGTTTGTACCTGAAGTTTCATTTGGAAAAATAACCCATTCAATTAAGTATACGATTAAACCTATTACAGATAAAAATGCATTGAACCAAATTAAAGTGTACAATCATTTTGCAACTTTCTGCTCCGAAATCTGTGTCATGTGTCACCTTCCCAGTGACCTGTTGGATCCTATAATAAAGCACAATGTACTCTGACACCCTTCCGCTGTGTTAACAGACTGGACAGGGTCCCGCAGCACTGTCCTGCTCTGTTATTGTTACAAATAGCGGTATTGTTTCAGATTAAAGAAAAATACGAGTAATGGAGAAATAAACCAAATCCAAGATCAGAACTACATTCAGATTGAGTCCAATTTCACTCTGATACATTTAATAGTATCTCGAATTTTATTCTTTACAAAAAATGACTACTTTGTCTTTTCCTCCGAATGTCTGCTCTCTCCTTCTCCTTAAGCGTAACGGCGAAATAATCAAATGTTAATACATTTTTTGCAGAAATTCGCATTTTGGTGTTAATTCCTTCAATGCACGGCTGTCTTTGTGTTTAACACCAACTAGTGTCATTCCCACTCAGCTTGTTTCTTTAAATATAGTGCAACAGTGATTTAACAGGAACAATAAATGAACCCTTTCCATGTCTCTCACCATAACAAGCTCTGACTGGAATGTGTGTTTTGTTGATGGAGAAGATGAGAAAATGTTGTATTGTTAAAAACATCACACTTTAATAGAATAATAACAGCTGAAAGTAAGACACATTGTCTCCAAACTAGGTATAATGTTCACACAAAGCCTTTGATGGTTCATTAAATTGCATTAACCTGACACCTTCCCCTTTGGAATCCTAACGACCTCATCTAAATCATATGTAACCTCTATCACACAGAATACTTTCTCATCATAGATTAATACTGATTTTTGTATTCTTAACCTATTTTCCTTATTATGCTCCATTCAATGCAACACGTGGTTTCAACTCATTTTCCACAATCGCTCTTTTTCCACTACTGCCGAAGGCCAATTTCACCCCCAGTTTTTTTTTCAGGGAGCATTGAATTCTGTAATTATCGGGGGAAATAGTGTGCGATGGGAGACCCTGCGATTGTGTGGACAGTCTGTCTGAGAGCAGCTTGTGATAGAACAATTTCATTCTGCAAGTGCTGTTGATGTCAGGGCTGAATCCACGAATGGGCGCTCCCAGCGATGAGCGCCACTCTCAGGGAAAGCCGATCTTAGAACCATAAGGTGGCAGCGCTTTATTTTCTACACATTAATTTAAACCGACTGGAGACAGAACAAACCCGCCTGGGGGCCCGAGATTTCCGCACCCCGCTACTCGACCAGTTGCATCAGCTCCACAGTTACTAAAGGAGCAGATTCTAAACGTGGAAAAACTGAAAATCCTGATGAAAGCAACTCAGAAACAATGGGGGTAAAATTCAACTTCGACCAGGACACAACACAGGCGGTAGGGGATCGGCCGCCTATTATACATCCCACTCAATTCTCCTTTCCATTGAAGTCAAGGGGTTCAAAACGGACGGCCGATGTGCCGCCGCCTGTAATTCCGCCCCGCCGATGTTCCATTTCATCGCTTGATAATCCACAGGGTGTAGTCACCAGCCTCCGACCTGATCCTGCTCACTCAGCAGGTTCACTCCAGATTGAACTCACTGATGATCTGTCAAGCAGCCCAAAGTGTCAAGTCACTTTCCACATCTCAAATAGTCAAACACTTTGTCCCTGTACCAATACACTGTTCATGTCTGGGCGCCTCGGTCAATTTGGGTATAAGGAATATAACGTTTTACTTTTATCCCTGTTGTCAATGTAGCGCACACTATCTTCCGCACAGCCATTTTGTGTCAAATCCAACACAGCAGCAGCAATGGGACTTGGACTGATGGGATCTTAATGTTCTTGCAGGACCTGTTTCTGTTCTCATCCCCCTTGTACATCTAATGCCGACTGGGTTCAGTCCAGAACCACACACTGGAATGACACAACCTCATTATCCGCGTTATCAGAAACAGTAAAATCTACAACCACTCCTTGCAGGTCACGAGTGCTGGAAATGGGCTCGGCTGGGCTGAAGGTCAGCGTGAGACAGACCACATTTTTAATCAGATAAAATTTAGTACAGGTGCAAAAAAGGAGATATTCGGACAGGTGAACTAAAACTTAGTCAGAAAAGGTCGGTTTTAAGGAGCGTCATGAATGAGGAGAGAGAGGCGGAGGGGTTTAAGTCGGGTATTCCAGAGATTGGGGCCCAGGCAGCTGAAGGCAAGACCGTCAATGGTGGAGCGATTACAATCAGGGGTGCACAAGAGGCCATAATTTGAGGTATGCAGTGATTTCGGAGTGTTGTCGTGCTGTCGAAGGTTACAGCGATACGGAGTGGGGATGCTATGGAGGGATCTGAACACAAGGATGAGAAATGTAAAATCGAGTCATTGGCGGACCGGGAGCCAATGTTGGTGAGCGAGCACAGAGGTGATGGATAGTTTCGAAGCTAAGCAACGTGTGCAGGATTGGAGGAACAGTGCGACTCGAGATAGTTGTCCTGGAGCAGTGAAGACATCTCTTGAGCATTAAGATGTTCAGTAGCTAAAAGAGGCAGGGAGATGAGATCTTTGTGTTTATTAATCCTGGCATCTGCAAAATCCATTGTCTCTCGATTTGCTTCGAACATCCAATTCCCTCGGTATCTGGAGGAACAGAGGAAGCTGGAGGACAATAACAGACAGAAGCAGAAGGAGATGGCAGGTGAAACTGGCAGCAAATGTGAGTTTCACTTGCTTCAAATGAGGCATGATAGGCCGGCGTTGTCTTGCACCTTTCCAAGGAGATGAGTTGATAAGGTAGGTAAGGGATACGGGAGGTGTACGCTAGGTAAGGAGACCAAAACTGCACGCAATATTCCAGGTGTGGTCTCACAAAGGCCTTGGAGAACTACAGTAAGACATCCTTGCTCCTGTACTCAAATCGTCTTGTAATGAAGGCCAACATACCATTTGTCTTCCTAACTGCTTACTGCATCTGCATGTTTGCTTTCAGTGACTGGTGGACAAGGACACAGAGATCCCTTTTTACATCAATCTATCACCATTAAAATAATACTTTGCCTCTCTTTTTCCTTCTGAAGTGGATAACTTCACATTTATCCACATTATGCTACACCTGCCATGTATCTGTCCACTCACTCAACTTGTCTAAATCGCCTTGAAGCCTCTTTGAAGCCTCCTCACCACTCACGATCCCACTTAGTTTTGTGTCGTCAGCAAACTTGGGGATATTTTATTTGGTTCCCTCATCCAAATTGTTGATATGGAAAGCACCGAAAGCCGTCTCAGACCGGGCGTTAGTGCCCCTCCGCGGGAAACAATATTCCACGGCCCGAGCAAACCTCCCCATACACCGAGCACAGGCACAGGAAAATCCGGGGAGCTGGGAACTTGGTCAGTCCGCCTTCCAGCAGGATTCACCGAGAACCAGAGTGAAACTTCCATTGGCCTGTTTGCGAAAATCAGGGTCAGCAAAACGCAAGCGCATGTAGTCTGCATGGCCGAGCGGTCTAAGGCGTTTAGGTCGCATTCTCTTCGAAAGACGTGGGTTCGAATCCCACTTCTGACATTTAGTCGTTACATGCACCGAGCTATTTTTTGTTCTTTCGGCTGGAGGGGATTTTTCTGCCCAATTGATTTGTTCCTTCCAGAAAACCAATCAGAAAACCGACCCGACATCCGTCCACGGCAGGTTTATTTTAATTTGTTGTAAGAATGTATAGTCTTGGGGTTCAGCAGAACACGGTCCGTCCAATCAATCCATTGTGACACAGACCAGTGTTGTCCAATACCTTGGGCACTGAATACAAATGAATAATGAACACAGTCTTTGTACCTGTGATCTCAATACTCATATTCGCATGCATTTGTATGTGAACTTTAACCTTTTTATGTTGTTGGTAAAATGATAAGATGAAAAGCAGAGTGTGCGAGTGTTGTTTCGTCGTTGTGAGTGTTTTACTTCCTTGGTTACTGAATGGTGAAAGATGTTATGAAATACACACATGTGAAGTCCATTTCCCTGTATTGTGTGCGGGAGATCTTATCCACTAAAATCCGTTCATGTGGATAAAACGGTGTCGCCATCGTCACATCTGCGATAAGTCAGCAATTTCTATTGGACAACATTGGGATAGAGCGTGGTCGAATGGCCTGAGCCCGGACATTGATGCTCCAGTATTGTCGGGGCGCGATTCGACTTTCGTCACTCACAAACTTTTCACAGACACGGAGGGATTGGAGGCTGCTATTACATAAATATCACAGTCAAATAAACACATTCACACTTTGTGTACACACTTGAGGTTTTACATTCGTTGGGGGCATTAGTTAATGTTCTTTAAATGAGGGGCACTAGTTGGGGTTGTATGATGGAGTGGAGCAGGAGTTACCGTTGTGTTTTAATGGGATGGTGAATTTAACAAAGGCTGCAACAGATTCCTGGTGTCATAAGGGCGGAACATTTTTAACCAAGTCGTAAAATACCGTCTGTAAAATGAGAACGGAAGACAATTCAACACATGCAAAACACAACAACTTATTAAAGTTTTGACTTTCTCGGTTAACATGTTAGGATTTCCTTCAGTCTGAAACAGAAAGTTATCGATTGATTAATGGCGACGAGAGCAATTATTCATCTTTTTTTACAGAGTTTAATGAGTTTTACGTGATCAATATGGTAAAATGTTTTGTAAAGGTTCATTCCCTCAAACGGAATCCAATGTATTTCCCGCACTACAAGCATTTGAGACCGAAATTCTCTTATTTGAGTTGTTCTTATAACAGTTCATAGAGCGGAGTTTCCGTTGCGGTTATCACATTTCGCCTCATGTCGGGTGGAATCATTTTGAAGACATTCTTCATTAAAAATGAATAATTACAAACAACACAATATTTAATTTTGAGGGTAAAAGGAAAATAATACAATATCTCACAGCCCGGATGTATTCTTTCTTTCTCTGTGCAGTTCAACACACAGTCAAACACTGCACAGATACCGGCAGTGCTTCTAAATCTCTCTCATTTCCTGCTCTGACGATGCAGAAAGGCCCTCTCCAAGCTACACATTCCGAATGTTTTCAGTTTATTTGTGAGAGATCATTAAAGGATCCTGCAGCGCTGCCTCTGTTAATAACAATAGATCGTCAACGCCTTTCAGCCGCGGCAACAAAGCCATCAGTTTTTCGCTGCTCCCCGACTCCCGGAGTGAGTGAGGCCGCGACAAGCAGCAACATTGAGGCCGTCTTTCCGGTCCCGATCTCTCCAATCACCCGCTGCCGGCGGAAAGCAGCGAATGCAGCCTCAGACATCGCATTACTGCCCCTCCCTGGGAAACAAAATAACACGGCCTCGTCAAACCTCCCCAAACACCGAGCACATGGGCAGGAATTACTGTGGAAATTATATCCCAGTCACTCAGACCTCCAGAAGCATTGAACGAAGTCCGGAATGAGTGAAAATTACTTTGGCTTTTAATCTGGAAATGAGAAAACGTAACCACTGCACCCAGGAATCGGGAGTCGAAGGCTAATCTGGAGGCATGGGTTCGGATCCCAGTCTAGACGTTCAGTCCTTGACAAAGATGGAACAATTTTTGTTGCATTCGGCTCGAGGTGGTTTTTCGGCCTATTTGATTTGGTCCTTCCAGAAAACCAACCCGACCTGCATCCGAATCCTAACCACCAGACCACCAGGGAAACTGCTGCAATTTTCCTGCAAGCAAGACGACCAACGCTGCTTGTCCGAATTATCCCTTTCAAACTCAGGTCACTTTCGCCCCAGACAAGCTGCTCGTACAAAATGGCATTTACTATAAGAACACGAAAGACTTGTCCAGAGAATGAAAGCACCAAGTGCGGGGAGGCTTGAACATGGAATGGACAGTGAGGGGACATACTATCACAAGCCGCTGGTGTAACTGTTCCCATTTCCAAAATGATCAACGCATCTCCTTGGAAAGGTGCAAGGCAACGCCGGCCTCTCATGCCTCATTTGAAGCAAGTGACACTCACATTTTCTGCCAGTTTCACCTGCCATCTCCTTCTGCTTCTGTAGGTTATTTTCCACCAGCTTCCTCTGCTCCTTCCCATGCCGGGGAATTAGATGCTCGAAGCAAATAAAGCGACTGAACAAAAAACCTTTACCAGGAAAGCAGGGGGAGGGAAAGAAAGATGTTGGTCAAGAGATGTTCTCACTGCCCCAGGCCAATTATCCCGAGTCGCACTGTCCCTCCGATCCTGCACACGGTGCTCAGCTTTGAAACTCTCCATCACCCCTGTGCTCGCTCACCTACATTGGCTCTGGTTCCGCCAAAGCCTCGATTTTAAAAATCTCATCCTTGTGTTCAGATCCCTCCTTGGCCTCGCCTCTCCCTATCGCTGTAGCCTCCCCCAGCCCTACAACCCTACGAGATCACTGCACTCCTCAAATTATGGCCTCTTGTGCACTGCTGATTTCAATCGGTCCACATTTGGCGGTCTTGGCTTCAGCTACCTGGGCCCAAATCGCTGGAATACCCGACTTAAACCCCTCCGCCTCTCTCTCCTCCTTTATGACGCTCATTACAACCGCCCTTTTTTCACTAAGTTTTCGTTCACCTGTCCGAATATCTCCTTTTGTTGATCTGTGTGAAATTGTATCTAATTACGTTCCTGTGAAGCGTTTTGGGTCATTTTATTATGTTAAATGCGCTATATAAATGTAAGCTCTTGTTAATTGTAAGGTCTCCCACCATTTAAAGAAGTAAGGATATGACAGTAAGCTTTGTAACTCCGAAGCGTCTATTGCTGCACCTGATTCACCGTTTCCATCACCAGCCCAGGTGCACCCTCTCGAGAGGATGTATATAGTGAGACTGAGGGTATCTCATAGGGTGAAGCACCGAGCACCAGTGAGCAGGGGGAGCTGGAAATAATTATGATAATTACTATGACACAAACTTTGAACAGCTCATACCTCAAACAATATAAAACCAATCGCCAGTCCCCGAGTCGATGTACTTGGGTCCTGATTTGCACACTGCTCTGACCCGCTCCAGTCAACAGTAAAGAGTTGGAGCCGGATCCAGAACAGATAAATCAGAACCAACCGCCGCGGAGCACCCAGAGTGTGGGAGCAGCAGCAGCCAGAGCGATTTCTGAACCAGCCACTGATGCAGGAATGAATCGAGTCCCATTCCGAGCTGTGTCTGCCAGCCGCCTGCCGGGCCGCTTCACACTGAAGGGGACCGATTCAGGCCTAACTCCCACACACAAATTTCAGACAGGAAGGTAGTCTCCCGTGTTGGCTCCTGTGATCAGGCTGGTGAAGTGTTTAGAGTTACGATCGCTTCTGTAGACGGGGGTTCACTAACGGAGTTATTTCTGTGCATTCGGTTGAAGGTCCCTTTTCCTGCCAAGTGAGATTTGCCCCTTCCAGAAAATCAAACCGTCCTCCTTCCACGTTTTGACGTCCATCGGTTCATCGTAAAACCGAGCTTTAAACAAACAACATTAATTACAAAAACTCACGGCGGGCCATTCAATATAAGCGGAGAGAAGAGATAAGCGTAATTTAGGCTTGGAAACAGCAAAGGAAGTGGCAGAACTGGGGAAAAGTGACCTTGCTAACTGACACTGCTACCTTCAAAATCTACTCACTAACTACTTCTTCGCCCATTTCATCACTAACCTCCTCTTCCTTTCGTCAGTCTGAGGCTGTGATGGACTCGGGGAACAAACAGGTCCCCTCGGCCATCTGGCCCTTTGGTCCCCGCACAAGCACAGGCTTTCCAATAAACCCGGATGTACCAATGCGCTCCTCCCTCCAGCAGGATGTGATCAATAAATAAAAGGGTTGAAAGTCTGTGTGAAAGTCCATTATCTGATGTCTGTGAGAATGTGCACTGTTAATGAATGCAGGGAAATCTTCAGCACATTTCTTATCATCTCCCGCTCACTCGCAAAGAATCACAAGCTGACGGATTTATTCAGGCGCAGCCCGGAGATGGAGATTGAAATGGGAGAATCTCCAATGACAGATGAGCATTTGGTTCAAATGCCAGACGAGCGCCCTCTGTGTCACTATTTTAGTCCATAATCACCAGTTGGTTTCTCACATCGTTTCAGCGTTGAGGATGGCAGAATTGATTTATATTGAGAGCATGTTTGAGAACCAAAAGTCAGAATGCAAAGGGTTTGTCGACACAACATACGGGCAAAGCAGAAAATGTCTCAGGATGGTGTGTAGACTGAATCTGAATGTGAATTGATCCGAATTCAGGCAATCTCATGGGTTCACAATGCAAAAAGTTTCTGTAATGGCCGGGAATCGAATGAAACTAACTTGCAAAAGAAGAGAGATTTTTCTTGCTTAACCACCAATGCCATGAACGGCAACAAATTACATATGTCGCGTTGGACAGCTGTCTGAAAGAATTTACAGTTTGCCAGATCGCCTGTGATAACCGTACGCATTCTAATGTACACTCGTGCAGCAATGGCTGAATGGTTAAGCCGTGGGACTTGTAATCTAATGGGGTTTTCCTAGGGATTTTCGCATTTTCCTTCCATCGCAGCTGTTTGAGTTCAAACTAACTGATCAATTTTCCAACTCGAGGAGAGATACTCGGCGACATGGACAATTTGGATTGGGCGCCCGATGGTCTCTTGCAAGATTTCAAAATACATGAAGGAATTATTCCCAGCTCCAACTTATATTCTGCTAATTCACACAAGTTGACATTTACACTCTTTTTTCCTGTACTTTAATGTCTCTATCTCTCCCTGTCTCAGTCTCTTGACTCTTTGTATTTTCCCCTGATGGACTTCTCACGCTGCCTTGAACGGCCAAGTTTGATCGAACCTGCAAAACCAACAGAGAAGGGTAAAGAAAGAAAGACAGAGAAGGTTGGAAAAGCAAAGGTGCAACAAAGCTGATGAATTCGGAGCTAATGTCTCCACACGTATCGCTCTTCGCCCTCACAGTGAAAAAATAGCATTTTTATTATACTTATGGTACAGTGTACAACCTGCGGATGGCGAGACAGATGACAATGTCGCTTTAGAGCAATAAATTCTGCAAAGTTTTACTTTATAATGTAAGTGGTACATTCAAAACGAATGTGATAAAGAGAGCCTGATATTGGTGACTTGAAATAGTTAGTGCTCAACTTGAACATTGCTGGACATCGGAATAGAAAACGCGATTGGATGGTCAGAAGTGGTCTGCAAGGCTGGGTGGTCGGCTGTGGGTGGTTGCGAATTGTGCACTGGCTGCACGGCCCTATTCGTGGCGGTTGGTATGTAGAGGGGACTAATTCTCACTGCAGGCGGTTTTGCTGATTATATATGCGACAGGTCGCAAGTTCAAATCCCAATCGAGCAGTGTTCGGTCGCCACTTTTGGTGAAAATTCACTCATTTGTTTCTCACATCGTTTTAGCGATGCAGAAGGCAGGATTGACATAATTCTCGACCTGTTTCGGCTCGAGAGGACAGAATGCCGAGGTTTCGTCAAAGCAACACAAATGGAGAAAAGAACATATCTCAAGATGTTGTGCAGATTGAAGCTGGATATGAATTTATCCCAATTCACGCGGTGTCATGAATACCGAATGAAAATGCTCTTGCATTTGGCGGTAATCGAACCCCAGCTTCCTGTGTGGCAGGCAAGAATTTGACCACGAAAACATCAATGGCCGAACGGCAGTTGGCTGCATCTGTCCACTTGGAAACAAACTGGAAGAACAGACAGTCTCACCGGCCGCAAATGCGGTTGTTAGCTGGGCGCGTTAAATATGTGCGGCTGCAATGGCGCAATCGGTTAGCGCGCGGTACTTATATAACAGTATTAGGCTCGAGAAATGCCGAGGTTGTGAGTTCGAGCCTCACCTTGAGCAGTTTAATCTTTTGCTTCTGAACATTTCCACCCGAGTTCAAGGGACAGCGAGAATGTTCCATGAAGCATCTCCTTCTTCGTGTTTTCATGTGGGCATTTACGGTCCTCTGGCCGGCTGTAATGCAATAGCAGGTGTCAGTTTATTTGTAAATAGGCAGGAGAGGGGGCGATTGACGACAGCATGAAATGGGAAAGGAGGCGGCACGAGATCTTTAAATCTAAAGAACCGAACACACAATTCTTCTTTTCGTGAAACAGACATTCTTCTGGTTGAAGTGTCGTGTAGGAAAATTCGGAAGGTAAATGTGTTTCCCGGAGTCACTGAGCAACGGGTGGATTTATTTCGCTTTCAGTTGTTGATCCGCTGACAGGTCGAGAGACCTTTTCCAGATCCCGTGTGGGACAAGTTTAGCTTTTGAGCCATTGGGTAAAGTGTTTTTTTTTATTGCTGCGAACGAATGACAGGACATTTGGCACAAACAAGAAGAATTGTAAACTCACGAGTTTCCTCTCCATGTTTCTTACATCAGATTCTTCTCAATATGTTACTGAGAATTTTATAAATCGGATCCTCACCCGAGGTCGACGGCCACAAGGGATAATTCAGAGACCGACCATGAATCTGAATGATGGAAACAGCAAGAACCACGAGCCTGGATAACTCAGTCAGTAGAGCATCAGACCTTTAAGTTAAAAATTGATTTGAGAGTCCCGGGTTCAAAGTCCCTGTTCATGCGAGCAATTTTAGAACAGCTGTCAAGTTCTGCCAGCCACCTGGAGCACCAACTGCGGGAGAGACGATGCCTGCGATGTGTTGTCAATTTGTTGACCTTTGGTGAGCATTCTCAGAAAAGGGCTTTGATCTTCTCTGATCACCATTTTTACCAGAAACCTTCGGACAGTAGATGATCAGTTTGAAAGACCACTGATTGCCCGTTCACACCACCCGTCCTTTGTTTGTACGGATATTGATTAGTGTATAAACTGCTTCAATCTGAGTCTTTTCCATAGTTATCTGGAAATGTTTGGATTGGTGCAGTTATCTGCAGCTTGTTAATTGGATGGTTAACACCGAGTTTAGTTGCGCTGATCTGATAACTTTGTTCGAATAAATTAGATACTTTTTAACCGCCACCCACTCCGTGCAGACACTTCCAGCATCATCACCGTGGGCGGTAGAATGCGGAAACATTCAGCGCTACAAATCAATCCGTGCTGCCTCTTAGCGAAACTCGGGAACAATGTGAACCATTTCAGCCTCTCAGATGCCGATGTCGCCAATTTCATCCTGTGCAGCCAGAACCCCTGGTCATTTTACAGTCACTGAAGTTCGCTTCACTTTCCCCAATATTCATTCTAAGAGAGAACCATGAAAAATAAAGCAAAAGTGAGCGTTTCTTCATTGGTGGCGACGCAAAAAAGCTGCTTTCTTTCCTTCCACCGTTGATGTTCCTGCGGGCTATGAACCTTCTGCAATCCGCTATTTTTATCACATGAACAGGAAGTGAAACAAGTTCAATGTGAAAGTTGGAGCAACAAATTGGATCGAGCGGATAGGCGGGACGGGATATTGCAAAACAAACAGCCAAGCAACGAGGAGCGGGTCAGCTGTTCCATCAGAAGATAAGAAATAAAAGCAGGAGTAGGCCTTACGGCCCCTCAAGCCTACTCCGTCATTTAATAAGATCATGGCTGATTTTCGACCTCGAATCTATTTCCCGCCCGATCCCCATATTCCTATACGACACTTCAAACAGAAGAATGCCTGTTTCACGAAAAGAAAAATTGTGTGTTCGGTTGTTTAGACTTGAAGATCTCGTGGCGCCTCCTTTCCCATTTCATGCTGTCGCCAATCGCCCACTCTCCCGCCGATTAACAACTAAAATCACAGCTGCTGTTGCAATACGTCCGGCCAGAGCACCTGAAGTTCCCACAGAAGAACACTATGAAGGAAATGGTTCATGGAACAGACCAGCTGTACCTTGAACTCCGGTGGAAATATTCAGATGCAAAAGATTTAACTGCTCGAGCTCATAACCTCAGCATTGATTGAGCCTGATCCTGTTATATAAATACCGCACGCTAACAGATTGCGCCACCGAGCATTGGTACTGTCATCAAACAGCCGCATTTTTGGCCTGTAAGATTGTATGTTCTCTCAGACAGATTTCCATGTGAACACATGAAACCAACTGCTGCTTGGACTTTGGTGTAAAATTGGTCGAGTTCTTAACTGCCACACAAGAAGTTGGGGTTCGATTACAGCCCAATGCAGGAGCATTTTCATTCTGCATTCATGACATCGCGTGAATTGGGATAAATTCATTTTCAGCCTCAATTTGGACAACATCTTGAGACATTTTCTTTTCTCCAGGTGTGTTGCATCCACAAAACCTCGGCATCTACACGGAAAGTTTGGGGGACGTTTGGAACGCTCTTCTGCAGTCGGCAGTTGATGCTAGCTCACTTGTGAATGTTAAATCTGTGATTGATAGATTTCTGTAAACTGAGGTTATTTGTGGATATGTGGCAAAGACGGTGATATGGAGTGAGGTCACAGGTCAAGCATGATCTCACTGAAAGGTGGAACAGACTTGACGGGCTAAATGTCACTTCCACTTGCAGCCTCCTGTTATGCGCCATCTTCGGATTGTGTGCCTGTGTGATGTGCCTCTCATGATTGAATAGCTGCCAGTGTGTGTGACCTGCGAGTTATGGGTGTGCGGCTTGCAACAGTGGGAATGTGTAAGGGTGAGAGGAAGTCTCTGGTTAAAAGAGTTGAGCACTGATGGGAAGAGTTTGTTCGTATGTGGCGGATTGGAGGGTATCGTGCGTGTTGCAGGTGGGAGGAGACGTCACTTGAGAGTTGACATAACTCACCTTGACGACTCATTCTCAAAGCATTGAACTTCTCCCTGCACTGCATCCAAATCCATGTTGCTGTTCCCCTGGCAATAAATTCGTCCCCGGCTGCCTCCCGCAGCCTTTTGGATTGATGCCGCCTCTTGCGCCCCGCATCCCCCCCCACCCCGCCCCCCCCCCCAAACTCTGCGGATATAGGATGTCCCTCCTTCTGTCCGCCTCTTGCAGTAAGGTCTCTCAGCATCAGCAGAGAACATTGGTGGATGCACTCTCCAGGCCTGGTACCAACTCAGATCGGCAGATTGGTGAGGTTTGGCGTGCAGATTGGAGGATGAGGGATTCAGTTGCGTACAACTTTTATTCAATGTTTCAACATAACTCATCAGTGTGCAAACATAGGAATGGACCCTGCGTCTGTGTTTTACGTGTGCGATGTTTGATCTCCGTTCAGATTCCTTGCAGACAGTAGACTGTTATTTTCAGCAAATAACAGGTGCCAGTTACCTTTAAGAGATTTCGAAGAAACATCCTCCCTTGAAGAGATTGAGCTCCCCCTGGTGGTGGGAAGTGCGAATTGCATCCATTCAACTTGCAAGGAACGGAATGGAACGCTGATTGCAGGTGAGTCATCGGGCCAGCCGAAACTTGCGTCCTGCCTGCACAAGGGTCATTGGGCAAGGGAAACAGCACATCACGCTACCTCTGCCGAAAAATGGCCCTTCTCTAATTTTTCCCCCAACGTTCGCTGCGTGCGCATGTCGACACGATTCCATTATGGCACCTGGCACAAGGGCCACAGGAAGAAAGATTGCATTTAGATAGCGCTCTTCACCACTCAGACGTCGAAAAGCGCTTCACAGACAATGAAGCACTTTTTGAATTGTAGTCACTGCTGACATGTCGGAAACGAGGCAGCCAATTTGCGCACAGCAAGGCCCTAAAAACAGCGATGTAACAATGACCGGATAAAATATTATAGTGATGTGGCTGAAGGGATAAATATTGAATGGGCTCCAGGAAGAAGTCATCACATTAAAAGGTGAAGACATGGTGATTGTATCAGTTCGAGTTTTGACATTTTTCATGTATTTTCTTTCCTTATTTTTTATCTTCTTCAGATTCCAACTGACCAGAAAACTGACAACTGAACTCTCAATGAATTTTCGATCAATCTGTTACTCAAAATAAACAATGTTATAAATAAAGAAATAAACCGGATTGAGGCGGTTCACTTCACTTCACTGAAACGTCTAATTCCGGTTAAACCGGCGCGGCGGAGTCACAGCAGCTCATCGCTGATCTGCACCTCAACTCCATTTAGTGAAATAGAAACTGGAAAACTCATGTTTTGAGAAGAGTTTACTAATTTCCTGAAAAATGAATATCACTAAACCAGCAAAACATTTCCTGCCCTGATTAAACACACAGCAAGGGGATGTGTCGAATATATAGCAAGAAACCCGCGATTTTATTATTACACGGATAGAATCCCGTGCTCAATATTAACATTAACACTGAGCGCCAGGTCTGGATCTGACCCGTTTACCCCGTGGTGCGGGAACCTGTCCGCGTTTATATTTACCAAAAAAAAGAAAAGCAGAAAATAATGATCTCACCCAGCAGAATTGGGGATTGTTCGTATTTTACAGGACAGGATGAGGCCGCTCGGCCCGTCGGGTTGGATAGTAAATTCTGTTCACATTCTCCGCTCGGTGTTGTTCTCCGTGTACATTTTTAATTTAATGATTTGTCTTTTCTTTTATTTTCCTTCTCTCTATTTTGCAGACTGAGTGGGAAAGAGGTTCGCTTTGGAGGAGAAACATTTCGATCAAAGATTTGAACATTGTTCATTCTGATTGGAGGTTTCTCGGAGACCCAGCTGGAGTTCAGTTCTTATTTTCCTGATTAGTCGGAAACAGTAGAGCCAACTTGCTGCAAGCAGAAAACAATAAATGAACAACATCAACAAAGTGAAAGTAAGAGAAAGATACAAGCAGAGTCTTAACCACCCCCGGCACGGGTTTAAGATCATTTGGTGAAAGACTCCAACAGCGGTCCCGTGGCCTAATGGAGAAGGCGTCTGACTTCCGCATTAATTGATGATGTTATCAGAAGATTGTAGGTTCGAGTCCTGCCGCGGTCGTTTTTACATTTGTTCTAACGTGCGCCACATCTGTTTTGCAACGACCGTTTCTCACAGCAACTGACCGAATGGAACGGAAATATGTAAATTCCTTTGCTTACAGAAGCTGACTCTGCATTTTCAATATTGTCGATCTGGGTGCACGTGCAGGACATAGTGTGAAAGTGACTTTATTTCAACTGTTTGGATTCAGAAATGATCGGCTGATCGATTGTGCTGTGTTCGTATGGGTCCGATTCCCATCCGCGTCGTTATTGTCTTGAACTTTTGATATGACCCGACATAAGTTTTGTACAATCAAAACGGGTTTGAATGTTATTATTATCAATCCGACACCAGTGTTTTAAGTCTGTGTCTCTGGATTGTTTACATTTTGTTTAAATGGAGAGGGATAATTGGAATTATTCACCTGCCCTAATGGAATAATGGTCTAATCGAATAATGGTCGAGCAGAGAGGGCAGATCGGAGAGAAGTCTTTTTGTCCTTCCTTGCTGCCCCTGGGGTTTACAGCGAATGAAAGATTAATGGGAATAACAAATGATAAGGGAGCTGGAAAATAAAGGGTTAACTTTATCCATCAGGAAGAAATCTAATTTCAAAACATTTCAACAATCTTGAATCAGTCCAGTTATTAGATTTCCACCAAGTCTGTACATGTTTTTCTGTTTCGTGTCATCTGGAAACTTTGAAATTCTGCCCTGTCCATCGAAGTTCATGTTGGACACTATCGATCACTGTCAGGCCTTCTTTACCAACATCGTTTTCAATGTGTGACTTGCATTATCAAGTAAGACTTTGACGAATATATTAGATGAGAAACTACATTGCCGTCTGTATGTTCACCAGTGAAAATCCGATCTCTAATTTTATGTCCCGCCCCACCCCACCCCCACCACCAGAGGAAATAACTTCTCCGTATCTACTCTTCCGAATCGTTTCATCATTTTAAATACCTCAATCAGATCAACCTTTCAAACTGAAGGGAATACAATCCAAGTTTTTGCAACCTGTGCTTATGATTTAACCCTTTAAGACCAGGTATGATTCTGGTGAATATGCGCTGCACCCCGTCCAAGGCCAATATATCCTTCCTGAGGGGCGGTGCCCAGAACTGAATGCAGTCCCACAGATGTAGTCTGACCAAGGCTCGATACAACTGAAGCATAACTTCCTCCTCTTTATATTCCAGTCCCCTTAAGATAAAGTCCAACATCCCTTTAGCCTTTTTGATTACCTTTTGCATTGTCCACTAGTTTTTAGTGATTTGTGTACATGGACACACAAATCCCTTTGCTCCTCCACTGTTCCTAATCTCTCGACATTTAGAACATTTTCCGATTGATTGGATCCAAAGTGAATTACCTCACACTTCCCCACATTAAACTCCATTTAACACAGTTTTACGAGTCACTTCATCTGTCTCTGTCCCTTTGTAACTTCCTGATCCCATCCACACAGGTAACTGTGCCTCCGATCTTACTGTCATCTGCAAACTTGGATATACAATTCTCTATTCCTTCATCCAAGTCACTGAGAAATATTGGGAGCACATTCCCGAGTGTTCACTGAAATCCGGGTCCTTAATGTTCTGAGGAATCCTAGAAATCCCACGGTGTTTCCCCACAGAGGTTTCAGTGAGCGCTGCAGTAAATCTGGCCCTCGGGACTTGATTGAAAACCCTCAGTTCTTGCTATTAAATCAGAATTGTCCTTGCATCCCGTGCTGTCGAGTTAGGGATTAGTGTTCCAAGACTCAGGAATAGGATCTGGAATAATATCTTGCCGACGACGCTACTGGAGAAATATGAGTTCGATTTTGGTTTTTGATCCCCTCGATCAGATTGAATTTGACCCAGAAACAGGAAGCGGTTTTGGTGAACTGATCCGAGAGTGAAGCGCGAAGGTGGTTGAAGCGATGAGCTGCTCAGTGATTGGATCCAGCCCGTGTGGCTCGGGATCCCGGTCTGGTCTCGGTCGCCAACACTGTTTTCTCCCTGATCGGTTTCCCTCTGCTTTCACCAATTGCCCCAGGGACCACCGTTTATATTTGGATTCAGCACCAGGCAGAGAGATAGAAACAACTGTCTGGTGTTTATTGACTTGATCGGGAGGTTAATGTCACCGACGGCTGATTCACTGAGATCTCCGGGCTTGTGCTCAGCCACCATTTGGTTTGGTTCCCTGTTCGACGCTGGTTCTCTCCGGGTGAAGGAGACAGATTTTCTCCTTCACCAAGTTGTTCCAATATTGGACCCGCCTCATTTTCTGTGTGAATATCTGGGATAAGTGGACAGAGCAAGGACAGAGAAGACTGTTGTAACCCGCAGTGGAACAAGTTCGAACTGTTGTTGGACCAGAATTATTTCACTATCATAACAATCCTGCAATTGCTGGGACCTCGAGCCATAATGATGCATTCATGTCGTGCGCCACTTTCGAGAGGAAAATGTTGTAGCAAGTGAGATACGGGATGTGGTGATTTGCCCATAATTTCTAGAACATTTGCGCCGCTCCTCCGAAACGCTCGATTAAATAAAAAAAGTTGTTTTCGTCGCTCAGCCCACCTTTGCCGTCAACGGCGATGGCGCATTCTCTCTATTTTCGTCATTAATCGCGCCGCAGCCACTTGCAATTGGACAATAAGGGGAAATGAAGTATAAGGCAGCAAGAAATGACTGAGAAAAGTCACAGACTTCAGCCTCTCTGCTTCTCTCCTGCCTTCTCACTCTCTTTCTCTGAGGGGCAACAATTTGTTCCATTTCTTTCTCGGAAAATGGCGCTTCTGCAATCCACAACTCTGAGAGAAGCGATTTGATGATTTTTGACTAAGAACAAAAGCATAGGTAGGTTTGGCTGGGATTCGAAACGCGGATTTCTCACCTATCAATCAATGAAAGACCCAAAACGAGATTTACACCCGTGACCAACGAACTGCTGGCAATTGAACCATGCAGCCACGGCAAAATTTCGCTGCCACCCACAGCCGATCAGCCATCCTTTCAGACGGTTCGGGCCTGATTTTAGCAGGCATGCGGGTTTCCGGCGGGTTGGGTTTCGGGTGCGTGGCCTCCGCGCCCGGTGAAATTAGTGGGTTGCCCGCACGATCGTAGCAGGCAATGCACCAGTTGGAATCACTTACCTGCTCCTCCGGGGTCCGCGCTGCTGGTCTGCGCGTCGGGAGGGCTGCGCATGCGCAGTACAATCTGTCAGCTGGAAGCTCTCTCGTGAAAGGGGCAGTCCTCCACTGACAGATGCCGCAACCAATGGAACAAATTACAGCATGGAGCAGCCCAGGGGGAAGGCTGCTCCCAGTTTAATGATGCCTCACCCCAGGTATCATCAGATGGGGTGAGGAGGAGGGGGGGACAGAGATCTTCCACCCGGCGGGCGGGAGGAAGCGGCCTGCCTCTGCCACCAAGAAGGCCTGGCTCGAGGTGGCAGAGGGGGTCACCAGCGTCACCAACATATCGCCCACCTGCATAAAGTGCAGGAGGCGCTCCAATGACCGCAGTAGTTCAGCCGCTGTGAGAACACGTAGTCTTTCACCTACACTCCGTCTGCAACAACACTGCCCCCACCCCACATCTCCTTCGGCTGCGCCAAGACTACTCTGTCACATCACCCCTCATACCCACTCAAACCCCATCCTCATCTTACCTGCATCTACTCACCTCGCCAGTACTCACCCCGCCACTAACACGCAACCCAATCCTCATACAATCTCATGGCTCTATCCCATACTCACCCTGTCGTGCATCTCCCTCACGGCCAGCCTCACTCAACCTGCCACCACCTGTGCTGTAGCCACAGGGCATGCATCACATATGTGCAGTAGGCAGCGTAAGGCAAACGTGTTGTGAGCATGAAGGGGGTGCACAAGGATGTCTGAGGGTTTGCCATGGGTGTTACCTATATTGAATTTCAGAGCAACAATCATCACACATTATATTGGCACCACCACTGCCATGTCTCCGCGAATCCTGTCTGTTGTGTCCGATATTGCCCGCTGCTGGGTATCACTATGAGGACCCACCACTGAATCCACCCATTGTGTTACTGCAGAGTCGGTGCAGGTGTATTTGCAGGGCTCTTCTGCGCAGACGACTGAGAGACATCGGCGGTGTACCCGGCTGCACCCTGGAAGGATGCGGAGGAGAAGTTGTGGAGGGCAGTGATGACTTTGGCAGCGACAGGTAAGCAGATGGTGCTGGGGCCAGCCAGGAGCAGCTCGGCATGAAATAGGCTGCAGATCTCCACGACTACATGTCGAGTGAATCTGCGCCTCCGTGTGCACTGCTGCTCGGAGAGGTCCGGGGAGCTGCGCCTCGGTCTGTGGACCCTGTGGTGAGGGTAGTGCCCTCTGCAACGCGTCTCTGTCTGCGGTCGCCCTCCCTCCTGCTGTACAGGTGGATGTGTCACAGCACTCTGTTGTGGAGCTCCACGTGTCAGAGGTGGACGGCATGGATGGCGAGGCTGGTGATGCTGTTCCCCCTCCGAGGGGGTCATGACTGCAGCTACGACGGCCCCCATCCGCAATATGTACATCTGAGGGGGTGCGCAAGGTAGAAACATGTCTCCGGACCCCGGGGTGAGTGTGCAGGTTGGTGACTTTGACCGTCAGGAGTGGGGTGGTGGAGGCCACACTTTGTCCCAAGTGACAGAGCGGCCTCCTGCAATGGCTGAGGGTCTCCCCCCACCCCCACCTGTTAAATGGACCTTTGCAGCTGCCACAGGCTGACGGCTGCAACACGTCCAGTTCAACGAGGACTGTTTCCCCCAGTGTGTGAAACAGTCCCATGTTTCTCCAAAATCACACACAGTCCCTTAATCAGGTCAGTTAATGACCTGAACAAGCGAAATAAATACTGTCAAGTGGCATCCCGCTGGCTTTAATTGCATGCGGGATTCCCACCAGCGTCAGTCCCTGTCTCATTTAATTTAAGTTACCTTACCATAATTAAGAATCTTAGTAACTGTTACGTTTCTCCGTTTCAATCCTAATATTGAATTCGATCATATTATGACCACTGACAGAAAAATGTTCACTTACTGTTGGATTTTCAAGTATGTCTGGCTCTTTATTCATTATTAATCTAGTATGGCCTGGCCTATTGTTGGTGCGATAACATTTGGCTATAGAAAGCTATCTTGAATGCACTCAAGAAATTAACTTCCTGTCTGAATTGATCTACTCGGCTCTTCCCAATCTAAAAGAAAATTAAAGTCTCCCAGTAAAACATCTCTGCTTTTGTTACAAGCCTCTCTAGTCGCTGAATTGCATGGAATTGGACAGGATGTACAGTGCAGAAACAGGACATTCGGCCCAACATGTCCAAACCTGTGTTTATGATCCACACGAGCTCGACCCTTCTTCATCTGACCCCATCAACATATCCTTATATTCCTTTCTCCATCGTGTGTTAATTCAGCTTCGCCTTAAATACGTATTTGCTACTCGACTCAATTGTTCCTTGTGGTAGCGAGTTCCACATTCTAACCACTCCCAGGGTAAAGATGATTCTCCGGAATTCCCTACTGGGTTTATTGGTGACTATCTGATGTTGATGGCCCCGATTTCAGGTCTCCCCCGCAAGGGGAAACATCTTCTGTTCGTCTACCCTACCAAGCACTTTCATGATCATAAAGAGTACTTTCGGTCACATTCAGTCTTGTCCTTTGAAGATAAAAGAGCCTCAGCCTGTTCAATCTTTCTGAATAGGTATAAACTCTCATTTCCGGTATCATCCAAGTAAATATTTTTTGCAACTTCTCCATTGCCTCGATATCCATTTTATAATATGGATACAAGAACTGTTCACAGTACTACAAGCGTGGTCTAACAAAGGTTTTATTCAAGTTTAAAACAACTTCCTTCATTTACAATTCTATCCTTTTAAAAATGAACACAGGAACATAGGAAGAAAGGAATAGGATTCGGCCATTTAACCACTCGGGCCTGTTCCGCCATTCAATGAGACCATGGCTGTTCTGTGACCCATCTCGATATGCCCGCCTTAATCCCATATCCGTTCTAACCTTTGGTTAAAAAAAATGCTCTCACTCTCAGATTTAAAATGAACAATCGAACAAGCATCAACTGCCGTTTGTGAAAGTTCCAAAATTTAACAACCCTTTGCGTGAGGAAGTGTTTCCGAACTTCAATCCTGAAATCCAGGCTTTAATTTTTAGGAACATAGGAACAGGAGGAGATCATTCAGCCCCACGTGCCTGCTCCGCCATTTGATAAGGTCATGGCTGATCTGTGATCAAGCTCCATATACCTGCCTTTGGCCCATATCCCTTAATAGAGTTGGTTGCCAAAAAGCTATCTATCTCACTTTTAAATTTAGCAATTGAGTTGGTACCAATTGCCGTTTTGCAGAAGAGTGTTCCAAAGTTCTAGCACACTTTGTTTGTAGAAATGTTTTGTAATCTCACTCCGAAAAGGTCTGGCTCTAATTTTTAGACTGTCACCCCCTCCTCCGAGAATCCCCAACCAGCGGAAATAGTTTATCTACATCCACCCTATCCGTTCCCCTTAACATCCAATAAAAGTCGATCAGATCACGCCTTAACCTTCTAAACTGTAGGGAATACAACCCCAATTTGTGTAATCTCTCCTCGTAACTTAACCCTTGAAGTCCGGGTATCATTCCAGTAATCCGACGCTGCAATGCCTCCAAGGCCAATATGTCCTTCCGAAGGTGCGGTGCCCAGAACTGCTCGCAGTACTCCAGGTGCGGTCTAACCAGGGTTTTATATCGCTGCAGCATAACTTCTGCCCCCTTGTACTCCAGTCCTCTAGATATAAAGGCCAACATTCAATTTGCCTTCTTGATTATTTTCTGCCCCTGTTCATGACACTTCAATGATCTATGTAACTGAACCCCTAAGTCCCTTTGGACATCCACTGTTTTTAATTTTTTTAACATTTAGAAAGTCCCCTGTTCTCTTCTTTTTTGATCCAAAGTGGATGACCTCACATTTGTCTACATTGAATTCCATTTGCCACAGTTTTGCACATTCAGCAAATCTATCAATATCGCTTTGTTATGTTATGTTTTCATCTACACTGCTTACAATGCCACCAATCTTTGTGTCTTCGGCAAACTTAGATATGAGACGTTCTAAACCTTCATCTAAGTCGTTAATAAATATTGTGAATAATTGAGGCCCCAAGACAGACCCCTGCGGGACTCCACTAGTCACATCTTGCCAATGTGAGTACCTTCCCATTATCTCTACTCTCTGTCGCCTTTCGCTCAGCCAATTTCCGAACCAAGCCCGTACTTTTCCCTCGATTCTATGGGCTTCTAACTTAGCTAACAGTCTCTTATGTGGGACCTTATTAAATGCCTTCTGGAAGTCCATATAAATAACATCCATTGACATTCCCCGGTCCACTACTTTAGTCACCTCTTCAAAAAATTCAATCAGGTTTGTCAGGCACGATATACCTTTCATAAATCCATGCTGGCTCTCCATGATTAACTGAAATTCATGAGGTGTTCAGTCACGCTATCATTAATTATAGACTACAGCAATTTCCCCACAACAGATGCTAGGCTAACTGGTCTATAATTCCCCGGTTTCCCTCTCTCTCCTTTCTTAAAAAGCGGAGTGACATGTGCAATTTTCCAATTCAGAGGGACAGTTCCTGAATCTGGAGAACTTTGAAAGATGATAGTTAGGGCATCCGCAATGTGCTCAGGCCGCGGTGCTGCAAAGACTGTGTATCCAGCAATCAATGAAACATTTATAACCTGATGCTAACTCTGAACTCAATTTACAGCGTTTGTGAATGTTTACATCTCATGCAGTTATAAGTTGTAAAATAATAGGAGGCTACTAATTTCACCAAATGTTTGATCATATTGGAGAAATTACAAGTAAATGAAATATACAGGGAAATTAAAAAAATGAAGTGCCGTTGACCTGTGTGTTAATGGAGCGTGAGGTGGAGGAGGGCCCAGGATTGTAATTGCCGGTGACCAGTGTGTGAATGGGGCGGGAGGTAAAGGGGATCCCGGGACTGTTGCTGCCGGTGACCAGTGTGTTGATGGGGCGGGAGGTAAAGGGGATCCCGGGAATGTTGGTGCAGGTGACCAGTGTGTTGATGGGGCGGGAGGTAAAGGGGATCCCGGGAATGTTGGTGCAGGTGACCAGTGTGTTAATGGGGCGTCAGGTGGGGGAGATCCCGGGACTGCAGGTGCCGGTGACCAGTGTGTTATTGGGGCGTCAGGTGGGGGAGATCCCGGGACTGTAGGTGCAGGTGACCAGTGTGTTAATGGGGCGTCAGGTGGGGGAGATCCCGGGACTGCAGGTGCCGGTGACCAGTGTGTTATTGGGGCGTCACGTGGGGGAGATCCCGGGACTGTAGGTGCCGGTGATCAGTGTGTTAATGGGGCGGGAGGTAGAGGAGATCCCGGGACTGTAGTTGCCTTTGACCAGTGTGTTGATGGGGCGGGAGGTGAAGGGGATCCCGGGAATGTTGGTGCAGGTGACCAGTCTGTTGATGGGGCGGGAGGTAAAGGGGATCCCGGGAATGTTGGTGCAGGTGACCAGTGTGTTAATGGGGCGTCAGGTGGGGGAGATCCCGGGACTGCAGGTGCCGGTGACCAGTGTGTTATTGGGGCGTCAGGTGGGGGAGATCCCGGGACTGTAGGTGCAGGTGACCAGTGTGTTAATGGGGCGTCAGGTGGGGGAGATCCCGGGACTGCAGGTGCCGGTGACCAGTGTGTTATTGGGGCGTCACGTGGGGGAGATCCCGGGACTGTAGGTGCCGGTGATCAGTGTGTTAATGGGGCGGGAGGTAGAGGAGATCCCGGGACTGTAGTTGCCTTTGACCAGTGTGTTAATGGGGCGGGAGGTACAGGAGATCACGGGACTGTAGGTGCCGGTGACCAGTGTGTTAATGGGGCGGGAGGTACAGGAGATCCCGGGACTGTAAGTGCCGGTGAACAGTCTGTCATTGGGGCAGGAAGAAGAGGAGATCCGGGAACTGTAGGGGCCGGTGACCAATGTGTGAATGGGGCGAGATGTAGAGGAGATCCCGGGACTGCAGGTGCCAGTGACCAGTGTGTGAATGGGGCGGGAGGTAGAGGAGATCCCGGGATTGTAGGTGCCGGTGACCAGTGTGTGAATGAGACGGGAGGTAGAGGAGATCCTGGGACTGTAGGTGCCGGTGACCAGTGTGTGAATGAGACGGGAGGTAGAGGAAATCCCGGGACTGTAGGTGCCGGTGACCAGTGTGTGAATGGGGCGGGAGGTAGAGGAGATCCCGGGACTGTAGGTGTCGGTGACCAGTGTGTTAATGGGGCGGGAGGTAGAGGAGATCCCGGGACTGTAGGTGCTGGTGACCAGTGTGTGAATGGGGCGGGAGCTATAGCAGGTCCAAGGTTTGTAGGCGCCGGATGGTTCCTGGGAATGTACGTGTTTACCGGGTGCCCCTGAGAATGTGTTTACCAGATGGGACCTGGAAACTGAAGTGTTTACCGGAATGTGCCTGAGAATTTGAGTGTTTACGGGTGGTCCCTGGGAATTGTCATTTTTTTTTACCGAATGGTCCCTCGGAATGTAAATATTTACCGGACGGTCTCTAGGAATGTAAGTGTTGACCGGACGGTCCCTAGGAATGTAAATATTTACCGGACGGTCCCTAGGAATGTAAATATTTCCCGGACGGTCCCTCGGAATATAAGTGTTGACCGGGTGGTCCATGGGGATGGCAGTGTTTACCGGATGGCCGCTGGGAATGTAAGTGCTGACCGGATGGTGGCTGGGAATCTAAGTTTTTACTGGATGGTCCCTTGGATGTTAAGTGTTTACTGGCTGGCCCCTCGGAATGTAAGTGTTTACCGATGGCCCCTTGGAATGTTCTTGTTTACCGGAAGGTTATGTGAATCGTAAATGTTTACCCTATGTCTTTTGGAAATGTAAGTAATGCACGGATGGTCCCTGGAAATGTAAATGTTTGTCGGATGGTCCCCGGGAAGGTTATTGTTCAAGGGATGGTCCCTTAGAATGTAAGAGTTTGCCGGCTGGTCCCTGGAAATTTAAATGTCCTTGGGAATGAAAGTGTTTCTGGGATGGTCCCGTGGAATTTAGGTGTTTGCCAGCTTGTCCCTCGGATCATAAGTGTTTATTGGATGGTGCCTGGAAATGTAATTATTTACAGTATGGCCTCTGGGAAGGGATGTGTTTACCGAATTGTCTCTGGGAAGGGATGTGCTGACCGAATGGTCTCTGGGAAGGAATGTGAATACCGAATGGTCTCTGGGAATTTAAGGGTTAACTGGATGATCAACGGGAATGCAATTGTTTACTGGATGGTCGCTCGTAATCTAAATGTTCACAGGATGGTCCTTGGGAATCTAAGTGTTTACAGGATGGTCCTTGGGAATATAACTGTTTGCTGGATGGTCCGCGGAAATGTAAGTGTTTTCCGGATGATCCCCGGGAATGTAAGTTTTTTTACCGGATGGTTTCTGGTCCCTTGAAGTGTTTACCGGATGGTCCCTGGGATTTGAAGTGTTTACCAGATGCTCCCTGAGAATGTTAATGATTACCAGATGGTCCCTGAGAATTTAAGTGAATACCAGATGCTCTCTGGGAATATTAGTGATTATCGTATGGTCACTGGGAATGTTAGCGATTACTTTATGGTCACTGGGAATGTAAGTGTTTACTGGATAGTCACTGGGAATATAAGTTTATTGGATGGTCCCTAGCAATATAAGAGTTTATCGGATGATCTCCGGGAATTGACGTGTTTACCGGAAAATCCCTGGGAATATAAGTGTTTATCGCATGCTCACTGTGAATGCAAGTGTTTACCGGATGGTGCGTGGGACGGTCCGTAATTACCGGATGGTCACTGGGAATGTAAGCCTTTACTGGATGATCCCTAGGCATTTCAGTATTTAATGGATGGCCCCTTGGAATGTAACAGTTAATCGGATAGTTCCTGGAAACTGACGTGTTTACCGGAAAATCCCTGGGAATAATAATGTTTTATCACATGCTCGCTGCAAATGCAAGTGTTTATCGGATGGTCTGCGGGAATTGAAATATTTGCTGGTTGGTCGCTGTGAATTTAAGTGTTTAACGGATTATCCCTGGGAATGTAAGTGTTTAACGGATTCTCACTGGGAATGTAAGTGTTTAACGGATTCTCCCTGGGAATGTAAATTTTTACCGGATTCTCCCTGGGAATGTAAGTTTTTATCAGAGGGCCCCTGGGAATATAGGTGTTTAGTGGATGGTCCCCGGGAATGCAAGTGTTGACTGGATTGTCCCTGGGAATGCAATTATTTACTGCATGATCTCTGAGAATGTCAGTGTCTACCGGACGACCCCTGGGATTGTATGTGTTCACTGGACTAACTCTGGGAATGTAAATGTATACTGGACAATCCCTGGGAATGTAAGTGTTTACTGGACGACCACTGGGAATGTAAGTGTTTACTAGACGATCCCTGGGAATATAAGTGTTTACTAGACGAACTCTGGGAATGTAAGTGTTTGCTGGACGAACTCTGGGATTGTACTCGTTCTCGTTCCTCCGACAAGTCACCTTAGATTGTGCGCAGGCAGATTTTTTTAATGGCCTGGTTTAAATTTGAGACTCCCTCTCTCCAGATCATTGGCCACTCTGGGATGAAACCGGGGTAGAGTGGATTGGACACAATATTAAATAGAGTTGAGTTCTATTCAGAAAAACCTGCGTCTCAACCCGTTATTTAATGAATTTAACAATTACAGTGAAGGGATAATTCACCACATTTTTCAACTGGTCTCTGAATTTAGTCTGGGTAACTGCATAAATAAAAGTGTTTGTGCTACAACTAAGAAGTTGCAGCATAAATCCTGTTTCTTGTACAAATCTAGGAAGAGCTGAAAAAACACCAAGAACATAAATCATACGGTTCCATACAGATTGCATCATAAGCATTGTCCATAACAGGATGAAATTCCCCGAGATAACAAACAGTAATATGATGGATTTCCTTCGGCTCACCATCTCTGGGTCACTCGCACTCTCCCCACTGTCGTGGCCCCGGAGTCTCCTGCGGGCTCTGTTTGCCACTAAAATGTATTTGACGATTAAAGCATTGAGCAGCAGAATCAGAACAAACGGGACAAACGGGGTGAGAATATAATGAAGGAGTTCGATTGCTGTCCACAATTGTGAATCAGTAACTCCGGGTGTAACGGAGCAAAACCACGGATTATTATCAAGTGTATATTTACCCGTATACATAAAGTACCAGGTGATGTCCTTGAAACAGCTCAGCACAGTCACTGTTCCTAGAACCACAGCCGCCGTTTTCTCGGTACAATATTTAGTTTTCAGCTTTTGGCAACAAATGGCCACAAATCGATCAAAGGTGAAAGTGACTGTGAACCAGACAGAACAGTCTGTAGCTGCATAAAGCAGGACGGCGTGGATATTACACACGGGAATGTACAATAGAAAAATAAATTGTTCGGAATAAACAATCGGAATCTGCCTGAATATCAGATCGATGATAACGATCAGTAGATCCGCCGCTGCCATGGACACCAGGTAGCGAGTGACACATTTGGAGAGACCGCACTTTCCCCGAGACAGGATCACAATCGTTACTAAGTTAACTGTAAGGAAGGCAAATTAACAGGGAAATTATACATCAGGCTGTGAACAAAAAAGCAGTTTGAAGGAGTTCAGAGTGAAATCTGCAACTCATTACTAACATTCAATAATAGAATCTAATTCCATTTCCTTTGGAACTGACGAGAGGGTTTATTGTAAAAATAATCGGTGAACACAATAAATAAATGGGAATAAATACATGATGAAAGTAACAGGTGTATGATCAATGAGAGATTAAATGACAGCTGCCGACAGCCCAGCAGATAAAAACACCACCCGTGGTCACAGGGACTGAAACACCAGAACCTCTCAGGAATCCTTCGTGTCCCGGGATCAGTCAACATTTGGAGCGATGCGATCCGCTTCTGTGCCCTGTATTAGGGAAGGGGAAAATGCCACTTGGGTTCCTGCTCCTGGTTAGAATATTAATGCGGTTTCATTATATTGAGAACTGAAATGAAAGCAACAGTAAATTGCAGAAAATGCAACCTTGACATCCAATAAATACAAGTAATTGTATTTAAAATGCACTCATGTAAATTTTAAGATAATAAATACAAGTGCACTGCAGTTGTAAAAATAACTAGGCGTAAAAAGTGTTTTAAAGATTGAGTTTTCTACATTTTTGTTGAAATACACAAATTGCAGCTCAGTGAAAGGAAGATTTTCCAAATAACATCACAATAACATCAGTAAGAATGGGCTGTGACTTCAAATAGTGTGATATTATTGACCATGTAATGTTCCATTAATTGCATTGATTAGTGTCGAAATCAGACGAATTATCCCATAGGCAATGTGGTCGGTGATTGATTTTGTAAAGTATCCGAATATAATTGGGAGAGGTTTGTCCTGGTACTTTTTTCACCATTGTTTGGAAACCGTGAATAGAAAAATAGACGAGGGGTTGTCAACTTTTTTCCTTATCCTCAGTACTTCAGTTCCCATCAGCTGAGATCGCTTCTCCTAAAGTACAGAAGAAGACAATAGAGGGTCACTCTGGGACTCACTGAGAGATTCACTCAACTGTGCCAGACGGGCGTACGTTTCAACTGTAATTTCAAAACAAAGATGGGAAATAAATATTGAGCAATGTAAATGAATGAACATTTTGTGAGAATGTAAATTACACTTGTAATCATATTCTAACCGGCAGAAACCTTGACACTAATAAAGAACTGGAGATGTTAGGAAATGAGACACTGACTGTTCAAAATCATCAACGCATTTGGAAGAGTCAAAAAGGACAAACTGTTTCCTTATCGGTAACCAGAGCTCACAGATTTAAGGTGATCGGTAGAACAGCCAGAGGCGACATGAGGAAACATTTTTTTCACCCAGCGAGTTGTAATGATCTGTGATTCACTGCTTGAAAGGATGGCTGAAGGCAATTCAACAGTAACTTTCAAAAGGGTATTAGACAAACACTTGAAGGGAAAAAAAACAGCGCTATGGGAAAGAGCAGGGGAATGGTACTATTTGGATAACTCTTTTGAAGAGCCAGCACAGGCACGATGGACCGAATGTCCTCCTCCGGTGATGTGCCTATTTTGAAACTATGACTGGAATTGAACCATGAGCGGATATTTATCAGACATTTAAAGGCGTGTTTGTGATGTGCCAGGATTTGCTCCTGTGACTCTGTGCAAGTAACCATAGAGAGCAGAAGGTGGAAAGTGTCCTAAACCATGAGCACATTCGTCTGATCTGTTAGAAACGTTCAGTGTAGATAGCAGACTGAAAGTTGTTCAAAAAATAGACTCGTCCAATAAAATTGCTGAAGTTTGAATCAGAATATTTGAATCTTGGAAACACGGTATCACGTGCAGTATCAATAGCCGACAGAAGCCTGGATAGATTGGGAAATGACAAGGAGAGAAAGACAGTTAAGCATAATTTTCAGAATTCACAACTTGATATAGAGATTTACCCGCCACACCAATAGCAGCAAAGATATGCCAGTATATTGATCAATCAATATGTTAACAAAGACACAAAAAATTAAAACACAGAATGGCATTAAAAACTGAATGTCCCAAGGTAAACAGCAAGAATAATATTACAGTTAAATATGGTTTATTGAATTAATAACTGGACGTAGAAACTTACGAGGAACACCAGCAGCAGCGAGGAGGGGATAGTAAATCTTCTGCATATCCGTAAATACTTTTAGTGTCCGAAGTTGATGGAAAAGGTATTGAAAATCCATCGGCAAATCCATGATTTTAATTCTGTGAGAGTGGCTGATGGCTTTTTTGCTGAAAGCAATGAACTGACTGTATGAGTTGAAACGGCGAAGGGAGCTCCTTATTTAAAGCAGGGAGAAATCCCCAAGTCACATAATTAAGCGTCATTGCAACTGACATTAATCACAGTCATTTAACAAACAGACTTGTTGTCAGCATAACACTTTTGTACATTAGAACATAGCTTAACAGATAATCCACATTTTTAAATTGAAGGTAAGCGAATGCGAAATATTTCATCTGCCCATAAAATACCGAGGAGAAAACAGATAGAGCGGAGTTCCTCCTCCTGTATTGAGCTAAAGCGGAGGAACAAATACGAGATAATAGCAGAGGAAAGCAAGGAATAACTGCAGAAAAAAGCTGGATCGCAGAACCTGGTTCTCTGTTTTATTCCATCCCAAGCCATCAGGGTACAAATTTCACGACAAATAACTTTTCCTAAACTAGCAGAATCTTACCAAGCAAGGATCCCGGCGATGGAACGATGAGCTGCTCCCGACTCAGGCCTTAAACCAGAACAAGACAACAACAACGTGTTTCTAAAGAGTGACAATACCCAGACAAACATATTATGGTGTTTACAGAGGGGATGGAAAAATAAAAGGAGCAAAGGATTGACACCAAGGAATCAAAGGGAAACGTATAAAATATTAACATATGAGATAAATACCCTGCAAACATCTGAACACTCAATGAAACCCATTCGAAACTTTTGCAGTCTCGCAGAATAAAACTGTAAACTTTAACAGTCTCATAGAAACACCCTGTAAATATGTATAAACTCACACAACTATCAGATATAGATAAACACAATCAGAGAAACAACATGTCAGTATTTGCAGAATCACACAACTATCATATAGACAGGGACAAACTCAAAGAAACAACCTGTAAATATGTATAAATTCACGCAGCTAACATTTAATTGTGAAGTGATGCATTTTGAAAGGGAGAATAAGGCGAAGCAATATAAATTAAGTGGGTGCAGGACTGGAGCGACCAGGGTGTGAACATATAGAAATCTTTATAGGTGGCAAGGCAAGGTTGAGGCCCTAGTCAAAAAGAAGACGGAGGCATATGACATGCACAGGCAGCTGGGATCAAGTGGATGCCTTGAAGAGTATAAAGATTGCCGGAGTAGAGTGAAGAGAGAAATCAGGAGGGCAAAAAGGGGACATGAGATTGCTTTGGCAGATAAGGCAAAGGAGAATCCAAAGAGCTTCTACAAATACATAAAGGGCAAAAGAGTAACTAGGGAGAGAGTAGGGCCTCTTAAGGATCAACAAGGCCATCTATGTGCAGAACCACAAGAGATGGGTGAGATCCTAAATGAATATTTGACTACAGGACCAGGGATGTCTTACTGCAGTCATACAGGGCCTTGGTGAGACCACATCTGGAGCATTGTGTGCAGTTTTGGTCTCCTTATCTGAGGAAGGATGTCCTTGCCATGGAGGAAGTGCAACGAAGCTTTACCAGACTGATTCCTGGGATGGCAGGATTGACGCGTGAGAGATTGGGTCGACTAAGCCTATATTCACTCGAGTTTAGAAGAATGAGAGGTGATCTCATCGAAACATATAAAATTCTAACAGGACCAGCCAGACTAGATGCAGGGAGATTGATCCAGGATGCTGGGGAGTCCAGAACCAGGGGTCACAGTCTCAGGATATGGAGTATGCCATTTAGAACCGAGATGAGGAGAAATTTCTTCACTCAGTCGGTGGTGAACCTGTGGAATTCTCTACCACAGGAGGCAGTGTAGGCCAATTCATTACATATATTCAAGAAGGAGATAGATATATTTATTAATCCTAAATGGAACAAGGGATATGGGGAAAACGCGGAAAAGGGTACTGAGTTAATTGATCTGCCATGATCATTTTGAATGGCGGCGCAAGCCCGAAGGGCCGAATGGCCTACCCTTGATCCTATTTCCTATGTTTCTATGTTTCTCGCTCATTATCTCTATTTGTCTATATTTTTCTTTCCCACACACTCTTCCTCTGTCTCTCCATATCGTTCCCTGTGTGGTTATCTCTGTCTCTCTCTCTCTCTCTGTCTCCCCTCTTGTCTTTCTCACTCTCACTGACTCCCCCTCTTCCCACTCTCTACTCTGTCTCTCGCTCCCTTTCTCGTTATCTCTCGCTATCTATTTCTCTCTCTCTCTCTCTCTCTCTCTCGCTCGTTGTCTCTCTATCTGCCTTTCTCTCACTCTCTCTCTTTGTTTTTGTTCATCATTACAGATTTGTTTCCTCTCTCTCTCTCCCTTTCTGCCTCTCTCTGTCTCTCTCTATCTCTCTGCCTCACCCTTTCTCAATCTCTTTCTACAACTCATTGTATCTCTCTCTCTGTCTCTCTCACTCCGTCTCTCTCTATGTCCTTGAACTCTGTCTCTCTCTACGTCTCTGTCCCTCCATAAGACTCTGTCTCTATCTCTTTCTCTCTCTCTCTCTCTCCCTCTCTCTGTCTCCCCCTCTCTCTCACTATTTTCCTCACTCTCTGTCTCTGTCACTCTCTGCGTGTGTGCCCTTCTCTCTCTGTCTGTCTTTCCTCTCTCGTTCTCTCCCTCTACGGCCTCTCTCTCACTGTCTGTCTATCTGTCACTCTATCTGTATCTCTCCCTCTCCCTCTTTGTATCTGTCTCCAAATCTATCTCTATCTCTGACTCTCTGTCTATATCTCTGTCTCTCTGACTCCATGTGTGCGTGTGTGTTTGTCTTTCCCTTTCTGTATCTTCCTCACCCTCGATCTGCCTCTCTCACCCCCTCTCTGTCTCTCATCATCTCTCTCTCTCTTTCTCTCTCTGTCTCTATCCCCCTCTCTGTCTCTCTGTCGGGTTTTCTCTTTCCGTCTCTATCTATCTCTCCCTCTCTGTCTCTCTCTCCGTCTCTGTCTCTCTCTTTCGCTCTGTCTCTGTCTCTCTCCCTCCATCTGTCTTTCTCTCTCCCCATCTCTCCCCCTCTCACTCGATCACTCCTGGTCAGCAGTGCCCCCTGGTGGAAAGTGCGGTAGGTGCTAACACCGAGTCTCCTTTCTGAGACACAAGTTCAGGCCCTTGGGGTGAAGGGCCAAGAAGGCATCCTATCTTTGTGGAGGCCGTCCCTCAGCGACAGTCAGTACCTGCAGGGGGTGGGTGGAGGGAGACAGGTAAGTTCAATATTAAGTGAATCACTGATGTTACCAAAGTTATTATTAAATGTGGACGATCAAATTTGGCTGCATTTCATCGGACAGTGAGATCTGGGGGTATATGTGCACAGATCATTGAAGATGACAGGGCAGGTTGAGAAATCGGTTAAGAAATTATACAGGATCCTGCGCTTTATAAATAGAAGCATAGAGTTCAAAAGCAAGGAGGATATGATGAAACTTTATAAAACACTGGTTCGGCCACAACTGGAGGATTGTCTTCAGTTCTGGGCATCGCACTTTAGGAAATATGTGACGGCCTTAGAGAGGGTACAGAAGAGATTTGCTAGAGTGATTCCAGGGATGACGGATTCGGATACATGCATAGACTGGAGAAACTGGGGTTGTTCTCAGAGTGGAGAATATTGAGAGGAGATTTGATAGAGGTGTTCAAAATCATGAAGGGTCTGAACAGAGAAGATAGAGATTAACTTCCCATTGGCGCGCGGGGGGGGGTGGGGTCATGAACCGGGGGACATAGATTGAAGGTGATTGTCAAAAATAATTAAGGACGACATGAGAAAAAACTTTTTTACCCAGTGAGTGGTGGTGAACAGGAATGATCACCCTCCTGAGGGGGTGGTGGAGGCAGATTCAATCGTGGCCTTCAAAAGGGAATTAGATAAGTACTTGAAGGGAAAAAAAGAACGGGGCTATGGGGATAGAGCGGGGGAGTAGGACGAGCTGGATTGCTCTTGCAGAGAGCTGGCACGGACTCGACGGGCCGACGAGTTTCCTTCCGCGCTGCAACCATTCTAAGAATCTATGATTCCAACAGTCCTCTGGGGTGAGCGAGAATGTTTTAGGCAAAGGTACCATCTTCTGGTAGCAGGGAGTTTTACGCCTCACCGTTCGTTGAATCTTTTAGCGCAGGTGGAGGCCATTCAGCCCATCATGGCGATGTCGGCTCTCCAATTCGTCGCACTCCCCTGCTCTTTCACAATAGCCCTGCAAGTTTTTGCCCTTCCAGTATTTATCCAATTCCCTTTTTGAAAGTCACAATTGAATCTGCTTCCTCCACCCTTTCGTACAGTGCATTCCAGATCATAACAGCTCGCTGCGGAAACGGAATTTCTCCCCATCATCCCTCTCTGGTTCTTTGACCAATTATCTTTAATCTGTTTCCTCTGCTCACCGACCATCCAGCCAGTGGAAACAATATCTTTTTCAAAACTCCTCGTAAAAATAAACTCCGGTCGAGAAACAGGTTGGTGCGTGTTCGGGACCAGATGTCAGAAGGGGGATTCGAGCCTGCACCTGGAAGAGAGACTGCGACCTGAGCACAGCGCCTCAGACCGCTCAGCCATCCTGACTACAAGCCACTTGCGCTGCTGACACGGTTTTTCCGCAGTGGGCCAATGACAATTTCATTCTGTTTCTCGGTAAATCTTGGTGGGAGACCGAGTGACCAGGGTATAAGCTTCCCGGATTTTCATGTGCCTGATCTCGGTGTATGTGGAGGTTTGGTTGCGCCGTGATATATTTTTTTTCCTGGGGAGGAGCAGTAACGCGCGGACTGAGACTGGATTCGATGCTTTCCGTCGGCAGCGGGTGATGACATCAGCGAGGCCGGACAGGCGGTCTGAATATTGCACCAATCGCGGCCTCACTCACTCCGGGAGCTGGGGAACAGCGAGAAACTGATGGGTTTGTTGCTGCATTCGAAATGCGGCTTGGAACTGTTGTTATTTACGGAGGCAGCGCTGCGGGATCCTTTCATGATCGCTCAGAAATCCACAGAATCCTGTTGGAATGTAAATAAAATTAAGAGAGCGACATTCATTGTGGAAACAAGGAAAGAGTCTGGTGTCGCTCACTGCAGAAATATCCATGTCACAGTGAGCCAGCTCTCCTGTAACCAGTAAATCCTCCCTTCGGACCTTGTCTGTCAAGAAGAATTCTGATTTCCGTGAAGCCAATCTCGGTTGTTTATAGCAAAATACTGCGGTTGCTGCAAATCTAAAATTAAAGTGAAAATTCATCAAGACTTTTGACGAAAGGTCTTCGATCTGAAACGTTAACTCAGTTTCTTTCTCCAAAGATGCCACCTCACTTCCTGAGCTGTTCCTTATAAAGGAAGCCTCAAAACAAGGCGAGGAAGAGTGCAGAGAGTTAATCAATAAGTATTTAATTCATCGGTTAGTGTTCTACTGTCAGATAAACAGTGAAACTTGGAAGGGCAGTAAACAGTAAGGGGGAAAGTGATAAACTTCAAGAGGATATAGACAGGCTGGTGGAATAGGCGGACACGTGGCAGATGCAATTTAACGCAAAAAAATGCGAAGTCATGCTTTTCGGTATGAAGAACGAGGAAAGGCAATATAAACTAGAGGGCACAATTCTAAAAGCGGAACAGGAACAGAGAGATCTGGGGGTTTATGTGCACAAATCATTGAAGGGGGCAGGGAGGATAAGAAAGCGGTTCAAACAGCACACGGGTTCCTGGGCTGTATAAATAGAGGCATAGATTACAAAAGTAAGGAAGTCATGAAGAAACTTTATAAAACGCTGTTTCGGCCACAACTGGAGTATTGTGTCAAGTTCTGGGCATTGCACTTTGGGAAGGATGTGAAGGCGTTAGAGAGGGTGCAGAAGAGATTTACTAGAATGATTCCAGGGATGAGGGACGTTAGGTATGTGGATATACTGGAGAAGCTGGGGTTGTTCTCCTTGGAACATTGGAGGATGCGAAGAGATTTGATAGAGGTATTCAAAATCATGAAAGGGCTAGACAGAGTAGATAGAGAGAAACTGTTCCCATTGGCAGAAGGATCAATAACCAGAGGACACAGATTTAAGGTGATTGGCAAAAGAACAAAAGGTGACATGAGAATAAACGTTTTTCAGCGGCCAGTGGTGAGGACCTGGAATACGCTGCCCGAGGGAGTGTTGGAGGCAGATTCAATCATGGTCATCAAAAGGGAATTGGAAAGTACTTGAAAGGAAACAAATTGCAGGGCTACGGGGATAGGGCGGCGGAGCGGTTTTAATGTGGAAATGAGAGAATCTGACCACTGCACCCAGGAGTCAGGAGTCTCAGGCGTCTGCGTATCAGGCCGCGTGGAGCCGTGGGTTTGAATCCCAGTCCTGACGTTCAGTCCTTTACAAAGACGGAACAATTGTTGGTGCATTTGGCTGGAGGTGATTTTTCAGTCTTGTTATTATGTTCCTTCCAGAAAACCTACCCGACCTGCATCCGAATCCTCACCACCATGGAACCTGCTGCAATTTTACTGCTTTCAAGCCGACCAACCCTGATTTTCCTAATTGTTCCTTTGAAATTCAGGTCACTTTCGCCCCAGACAAGCTGGCTTTTACTGTCAGAACACGAAATACGTGTTCAGAGAATGAAAGCACCAAGTGCGGGTAGGCATGAATATGGAATGGACAGTGAGGGGAAATACTATCACAAGCTGCTGGTGCAACTGTTTCCATTTCCAAAATACACCTACCTGATCAACGCATCTCCTTGGAAAGGTGCAAGGCAACCCCGGCCTCTCAGGCCTCATTTGAAGCAAGTGACACTCACATTTTTTGCCAGTTTCACCTGCCACCTCCTTCTGCTTCTGTCTATTATTTTAATCCATCTTCCTCTGTTCCTCCAGATGCCGGGGGAATTAGATGTTCGAAGCAAATGCAGCGACGGAAAATAAAACGCTTTCCAGGAAAGCAGGGAGAGGTGAAGAAATATATTGGTCATTGAGAGACGATGGATTTTGCACATGCCAGGATAAATTGACACACAGATCTCATCTCCCTGCCACTTTGAGCTGCTGAATATCTGAATGCTCAAGAGATATTCTCACTGCCCTAGGCCAATTATCCCGAGTCGCCCTGTCCCTCCAATCCTGCACACGGTGCTTAGCTTTTAAACTGTCCATCATCCATGTGCTCGCTCAACTACATTGGCTCCCGGTCCGTCAATGCTCGATTTTAAAATTCTCATCCTTGTGTTCAGATCCCTCCGCGGCCTTGCCTTTCCCAATCGCTGTAACCACCCTGAGCCCGACAACCCTCCGAGATCACGGCGTTCCTCAAATTATGGCCTCCTGTGAACCCCTGATTTTAATCGCTCCACCATTGGCTGCCTTGCCTTCATCTGCCTGGGCCCATATCACTGGAATAACCGAATTAGACCCCTCCGCCTCTATCTCTTGAAAGGAGATGGTAAGTGCTCAAAACCATGAAGGGTTTAGATGAAGTAAATAAAGAGAAACTGTTTCCATTAGCGGAAGGGTCGAGAACCAGAGGGAACAGGTTTAAGGTGATTGGCAAAAGAACCAAAGGCGACATGAAGAAAAACGTTTTTACACAGCGAGTAGTTATGATCTGGAATGCGATGCCTGAAAGGGCGGTGGAAGCAAATTCAATCGTGGCTTTCAAAAATGAATTGGACAAATACTCTAAGGGAAAAAAATAGTCAGGTTACAAGGAAAGAGAAGGGGAATGGGAGTAAATGGATTGCTCTTACAAAGAGAAGGCTCGGGCACGATGGGCCGAATGGCCTCCTTCTGTGCTGTAACCATTCTGTGAGTCTATGATTCGATATCTATAATCGACAACAACTTGCATTTATATACCACATTTAAAATATCAAAACTTCCCAAGTCCCATGAAAGGAACATTATCAAACACAGTTTGACACTGAGCCACATCAGGAGGCATTAGGACAGTTAACTAAAAGCTTGGTCAAAGAGGTCGATTTTAAGGAACGTCTTGAAGGAGGAGACAGAGGTAGAGCGGCGGAGAGGATTAGGGAGGGAATTCCAGAGGTTACTTCCCAGGCAGATGAAGGCACGGCCGCCAATGGTGGAACGATGAAAATCGGAAATGCACAAGAGGCAAGAATTGGAGTAGTGCAGAGACCTCGGGCGGGGGCGGGAGGGGGTGGATGTTGTAGGGCTGGAGGAGGATACAGAGACAGGGAGCGACGAGGCCCTGGAAGGATTTTAACACGAAGATGGAAATTTTAAATTCGAGGTGTTGCCGGACCATTATTCAATGTGCTTCATACTTCTACACATTAAGACATCTGGCACCTGTCAATCCATTCCAGTCCAAACCATCAATGTCTTCCTGAACTCATTTAAAATTTCGTTACTGGCTTTCAAATCTCCTAATTTTGTGTCATCAGCAAATGTTCCGATCGTGATGCCGATTGCAAATCTGAACAGTCGATATATACGGAGTGGGGATCTGGGCCCAGCACTGACCCCGAGGATAATCACTTCCACCCCTCCTCCATTGGAACATAGTTACAAGGGAACATAGGAACAAAGGGACAGAGGAACAAGAGTAGACCATTCAACTCATCGATCCTGTTTCGATCAAATATATCATGGTTGATCTGAATCTTAACTCCATCAACCCGCATTGGTTCCATAACTCATAATACCCGTGCCTAACAGAAGTCCATAAATCACAGTTTTGGAATTTTCAATGGATCCCCAGCCTCAACAGCTTTTAGGGGCGAGAGTTCCACATTTACACTGCCCTTTGTTTGAAGAAGTTCTATCTGACTTCACCCTTGAACGGCCCGGCTCTAATTTTAATGTTATTCCCGTTGTTCTGCACTCTCAAACCAGAGGAAACAATTCCTCTCTATCATCTTAAACGCTTCAATTAGATCTTCCATGAGAATTAGGAGCTTCGATTCTCAAGGGAATGACAGCCATTTAAATAAATTCTAGGATCTACTCATTTTTGGTCCAAAATGGATGACCTCATATTTAACTGGTTTGAAGTCCATCTGCCACAGTTGTGCCCACTCCCTGAATCTACAAATATCTCTTTGCAATGTTCTGCTCCCGTGTACACGACTTGCTATGGCATCAATCCTTGTTTCATTTGCAAACTTGGATAAATAGCTCTCTATTGTGTTATCCATGTCAATAATAAATAGACTGAATAGTTGATGCCCCAGCGCAGATCCTTGTGGGTTCAGGTGTTGGGGAAGAGGATCAGGGTGTGGGGAACTGCATCAAGGGTGGGAAGTGGATGGTAGGGATTCAGAGGGTGGGAAAGTGGTTCAAGGGTTTTGGAAGGGATTAGGGAGTAATGGGCGAGGGAAGGGGTTTATTGGGTCGGAAGGTGTTCAGGGGGAGGAGAAGTGGTCGAGAGGATTGGAAATGCTTTAGGGGTTGGGACAGGTTTTCAGAGGGAGGGAAGGGGTTCAGGGAGTGGGACGGGGTTCATGGAGTGGGAACAGGTTCAGGGGATGGTGAGCAGTTGGGGAAGATGTTGGAAAGGGGTTCAGGGGATGGGAAGGGGCTTCGGGGAGGAGAAACGGTTGAGTGTATCAAGAATTCGTTCATGGGGTTGAAAAGGGGTCCAGGGGATGGGAAGGAGCTCATTGTGAGTATAAGGAATTCAAAGTGTGGGAAGAGCTTCAGGGGATGGGAAGCTGTTAAGGGAACTCGTTCAGTGTTTGGGGAAGGGCTTGAGGGAGTGGGAAGGAGTTTATGGGGTGGGCAATGTGTTCAGGTGGTTGGAAGGAGCCGACGGGCGATCCTGGTTGCCTCCCGGGGTTTGAATCCCAACTCCAGCTCCTTTCGGTGCCTGTCCCCGTTGGAGGGCGGCGGTTTCGCGGATTTCAGGAGCTGGTTGGACGGATGCGGCGATGACGTCCCCGCCTTCCCACAATGCAGCGCGGCCGAGACAAGCCCCGATCGAACCACAGCTCTGACCGCGTTGCACTCTGCGAGATGGCTTCACCTGACCAGGTGACTCCTCAACCGGTCACTCGGGTGCGGGGCAGTAGGCGGAGCCCAGCTGGGCCCGGCGGCGAACATGTTGAGCTGGCATCGACGTGACGAGGTCACTTCTGTGTCAGGACCAAATGTCGAATGCGGAGCGGGCTGGTCAGCAGCGGTGCAGTCGGCCATGTGCGACGTCAGTGTCTTACGCGGTGAGGTCACTTCCTGTGACACGCACCGAGGCCAGAGTCCCTGCCCCCTCCTTCTGTCTGCAAACCGACATTGTGTTCAATGTCTGCGGGCCGCTTTGCTTCTCTCACAGGAGGGGATTAAGAATAATGTTAAAGAGTTTAAAAGGGGTTTAAAAGGGGACTAATGTTATAAAGGTGTTAAAAAGAGGGTTAAACGGGGTTAAATAAGTTACTGGTTGAAAGGGTTGCAAAGAGGTTAAAAAGAGGTTAAAATAAGTTAAACGGGGGTTAAAGTTTAAAAGCGGGTTGGTGGTAAAATTTTGGTTGAACAGGTGAAAAGGTTTAAAAACGATCGTAATAAGCGGTGTATGAGGTTAAATAGTTCAAAGCAGGTTAAAGAGGTTTTAAAGGGGTTTAAAAGGGGTTAGGAGAGAGACTGTAAGCTCGGTGAGAAAGAGATGGGTTTCAAAAGGAACCACAGTGGGAGAGTTTGGAGAAAGACAGTCTCTCCAAAAAATGGGTTTAAAAAGGGGGCAAAATGGCTTCAATAGTAGGGTTTAAAAATGAGGTTTAAAAGGGATTAAAAGGGGTTTAATGACGTTTCAAATGCCAATTTAAAGTGGATTTAAAAAGGGGGGATAAAATTGGTATAAAAAAGAGGTAATGAAAGGAGGTTTAAAAAGAGGTTTCACAGGGGCCTGTTGAACCGGGTCTTATTTGCGATCCTAGATTAATTCTGGACCAGTGCTCGATGCTCATTTTCTCTCGTACTTTGTCTGAGTTTGTGTCACAGCTTTTCTCTGTTTCTGTTTAATTCTCTCCCCCTCTCTCTCTGCGACCCTCTCTCTCATCTGTCCCGCTCTATTTCTCACCACTTCTTTCACTGTGTGTCTCTCTCTCTCCCTCTGACTTTGGTTCGCTCTTTCCCCTCACTCTTTGCCGAGGTGAGATTGTCCTCGCCTGGTCCATTCCCATCTATCCAGTCGAGTCAGAGAATCACCCGCGACGGCTTCTCTTCCTGCTCCTCCATCTTTACCTCTGGAACCCCCCAATGATCTCTCCTTGGCCCCCGCCTATTTCTCCTCTACATGCTGCCCCTCGCCGACATCATCCGAAAACAAAACGCCAGGTTCCAGACGGCCTGTGGCGATCCAGCGCTCGTGGGGATGTCGCTTTTTGATCCTTCGATGTCGGCTGTTCCTCTCATTGTGAAGTAGACTTCACCCAGCGCTGGATTGTTCACACTCGAATATTGAACGTTAGCTCGGATTAGACCGTCGTGAGACAGGTTAGATTTACACTACTGATGATGTGTTGTTGCAATAGTAATCGTGCTCAGTACGGGAGGAACCAGTTCAGGCTGCTGACGAGACCCAGCTCCACATCCCCACCACGTCTCCCGACCCCTCCACTGCCTCTGATTTGTCACGCTGCTTCTCCGTCATCGAGTATTAGTTGAACAGAAATTTCCTCCGATTAAACGTCGGGAATACCGAAGCCATTGTCTTCGGTCCCTGCCACTAACTCCATTCCCTGGACACTGACTCCATCCCTCTCCCTGGCCAATGTGTGAGGCTGAATCAAGCCGTTCACAATCTGAGCTCCCAATTTGACTCTGAGAGGAACTTCTGACCCCATATCCTCTCCATCACCAAGACCGCCTACTTCCGCCTCTGTAACATCGCCTGTCTCCACCCTTTGTCTCAGCTCATCTGCTGCTGAAACCCTCATCCATGCCTTTGTTACCTCCAGACTCAACGACTTCAATGCCCTCCCGGCCGGCCTCCGAACTTCAACCCTCTGCAAACTTGAGCTCATCCAAAGCTCTGCTGCCGGAATTCTCACTCGAATCAATCCCCGTTCTCCCATCACCCCTATGAGTTCGCTGACCGACATTCGCTCCCGGTCCAGCAACGCCTCGTTTTTTTAAAATTTTCATCCTTGTCTTCAAATCCATTAACGGGATCGCCCCACCTTATCTCTGTAACCTCCCAACCCGACAACCCTTCGAGATCTCTGCGCCCCTCCAATTCTGGCTTCTTGCTTTTCCCCGTTTTTCATCCCCCCACCACTGGCGGCCATGCCTTCAGCTGCCTGACCTCTGAAGTGCCCTCGCAAATCCTCTCTGCCTCTCTCCCTTCCTTTCCCCGTTTAAAACGCTCCTTAAAGCCTACCTCTTTACCGATGCTTTTGGTCACTTGTCCTCATATTTCCTGAGGCGGCTCGGTGTCAAATTTTCTTCGATAATCGCTCCTGTGAAACGCCCTGGGACGTTTCACTCCGTTAAAGGCGCAGTATATATGGGAGTTATTGTTGTTAATATTCACCTATGTCTCTGCCAGGGTGTTAATATTCCTGAGATCAGTTGGAATGTTTTACATTTCCCAGTGCGTCTCTGGCGGTGGGCTATGAAGCACAGAGTGTCTCAGTGAGAGTGTTAATATTAACCTCTGTAATCTATCGGTGTGTTAATATTCATGTGTCATTGGGAGCATGTTATTGTTTACAGGAAGTCTCTGGCAGTGTTGTGTTTGGTACAGGGTGTCTGTTCATCAACGGTAATATTTACAGGATGCCTCTGTCAGTGTGTTATCACATCCTGGGGATCTCTGGGGTTGATTCGTTGCTGACAGGAAGTGCCTGGCAATGTATTAGTATGGAAACATGTCAGTATTTTAGTGTTTGCTGCGTGTATCTGTGAGACTTGTTCATGTTTACAGAGTTTTTCCTTGAACCTGTCAATGTTTACAGTGTTTCTGACAGTCTGTTAATGTTTACAGTGTATTTGTGTGAGTCTGTTAAATTTTATAGTGTTTCTGTGATTCTATTAATATGCACAATGTCTTTCTGTGAGTATGTTATTAATTACAACCTATTTCTGTGAATCTGTTAATGTTTACAGGTTGTTTGTGTGAGACGGATCATGTTTGCAGGAAGTTTCCGTGAGTGTGTTAATGTTGATCATGATGTGGAGAAGCCTGTGATGGACTGGGGTTGACAATTGTAAAGAATCTTACAACACCAGGTTATAGTCCAACAATTTTATTTGAAAATCACAAGCTTTCGGAGGCTTTCTCCTTCGTCAGGTGAATGTGGGAATCCTTGAACGTTTCGCATTTATATTCAGAGAACAATACCAGGTGATTACAGATAAACTTTCCAACTGCCCGTTGTCAAGGCAATCAAAGTTTTCAGACAGAGAGGTGTTACCTACAGGACCACCGAATATACAAACGGCCAGAACACAAGACAGAGAGAGCGAGGGAGAAACATCCCAAAGGAAGAGAAAGACAGAGAATGACCAGTTGTATTAAAAACAGATAACTTTTATTCACTGGTGGGGTTACGTGTGGCGTGACATGAACCCAAGATCCCGGTTGAGGCCGTCCTCATGGGTGCGGAACTTGGCTATCAATTTCTGCTCGACGATTTTGCGTTGTCGTGTGTCTCGAAGGCTGCCTTCGAGAACGCTTAACCGATGATCGGTGGCTGAATGTCCTTCACTGCTGAAGTGTTCCCCGACTGGGAGGGAACCCTCCTGTCTGGCGATTGTTGCACGGTGTCTGTTCATCCAATGTCGCAGTGTCTTCATGGTCTCGCCAATGCACCATTCTCCCGGGCATCGTTTCCTGCAACATATTAGTTAGACAACGTTGGCCGAGTCACAGGAGTATGAACCATGTACCTGGTGGGTGATGTCCTCTCGTGTGATGGTGGTATCTGTGTCGATGATCTGGCATGTCCTGCAGAGGTTGCCGTGGCAGGGTTGTATGGGTGTCGTGGACGTTGTTCTCCTGAAAGCTGGGTAATTTGCTGCGAACGATGGTCTGTTTGAGGTTGGGTGGCTGTTTGAAGGCGAGTAGTGGAGGTGTGGGGATCGCCTTAGCGAGGTGTTCGTCGTCATCGATGACATGTTGAAGGCTGCGGAGAACATGGCGTAGTTTCTCCGCTCCGGGGAAGTACTGGACGACGAAGGTTACTCTGTTGGTTGCGTCCCGTGTAAGTCTTCTGAGGAGGTCCGTGCGATTTTTCGCTGTACTCCCCACGTGGGAGACTTCGACTGCCTCCCAAAGATACACAAAGCCAACAGACCCGGACGTCCTATCGTATCAGGCAACGGAACCCTGTGTGAGAACCTCTCTGGATACGTCGAGGTCATCCTGAAACCCATCGTACAGGGAACCCCCAGCTTCTGTCGCGACACTGCAGACTTCCTACAAAAACTCAGCACCCACGAACCAATTGAACAAGGAACACTTCTCACCACGATGGACGTCTCGGCACTCTACTCCAGTATCCCCCACGGTGACGGCATCGCTGCAACAGCATCAATACTCAACAGCAACAACAGCCAATCTCCAGACGCCATCCTACAACTCATCCGCTTCATCCTGGATCACAATGTCTTCACCTTCGATAACCAGTTCTTTACCCAAACACACAGAACAGCCATGGGGAGCAAATTCGCACCCCAATACGCCAACATTTTCATGCACAAGTTCGAGCAGGACTTATTCACTGCACAGGACCTCCAACCAACGCTATACACCAGATACATCGACGACATTTTCTTTCTATGGACCAACGGCGAAGAATCACTGAGGAGACTACATGATAACATTAACAAGTTCAATCCCACCATCAAGCTCGCCATGGACCACTCCTCAGAATCAGTTTCTTTCTTGGACACACGAATCTCCAATAAAAAGCGGGCACCTCAGCACCTCACTCGACCGCAAGCCCACGAACAACCTCATGATGCTCCACTTTTCCAGCTTCCACCCTAATCACATCAAAGAGGCCATCCCCTATGGACAGGCCCTGCGAATACACAGGATCTGCTCAGACGAGGAGGAACGCGATGGGCACCTACAGACGCTGAAAGACGCCCTCGTAAGAACTGGATATGACGCTCGTCTCGTCGATCGACAGTTCCGACGGGCCACAGCGAAAAATCGCATAGACCTCGTCAGAAGACTAACACGGGACGCAACCAACAGAGTACCCTTCGTCGTCCAGTACGTCCACGGAGCGGAGAAACTGCGCCATGTTCTCCGCAGCCTTCAACATGTCATCGATGACGACGAACACCTCGCTAAGGCCATCCCCACACCTCCACTACTCGCCTTCAAACAGCCACCCAACCTCAAACAGAACAACGTTCGCAGCAAATTACCCAGCTTTCAGGAGAACAGCGTCCATGACACCACACAACCCTGCCACGGCAAACTCTGCAAGACATGCCAGATCATCGACACAAATACCACCATCACACGTGAGGACGCCACCCACCAGGTGCATGGTTCATACTCCTGTGACTCGGCCAACGTTGTCTACCTCATACGTTGCAGGAAAAGATGCAACGCTATACACCAGATACATCGACGACATTTTCTTTCTATGGACCAACGGCGAAGAATCACTGAAGAGACTACACGAGAACATCAACAAGTTCAATCCCACCATCAAGCTCGGACATGGTACATTGTCGAGACCATGCAGACACTGCGACAACGGATGAACGGACATCGCGCAACAATCGCCAGAGAGGAGGGTTCCCTCCCAGTCGGGGAATACTTCAGCAGTCGAGGACATTCAGCCACCGATCTTTGGGTAAGCTTTCTCAAGGCGGCCTTGGAGATACACGACAACGCAAAATCGTCGAGCAGAAATTGATAGCCAAGTTCCGCACCCATGAGAACGGCCTCAACCGGGATCTTGGGTTCATGTCACGACACACGTAACCCCACATGCGAATAAAAGTTATCTGTTTTTCATACAACTCTGTCTTTCTCTTCCATTCGGATGTTTGTCCCTTTCTCTATCTATCTGTCTTGTGTTCTGGCCGTTTGTATATTCGGTGGTCCTGTAGGTAACACCTCTCTGTCTGAACATTTGATTGCCTTGACAACGGGCAGTTGGAAAGATTATCTGTAATCACCGGGTAGTGCTCTCTGAATATAAATGCGAATCGTTCAAGGATTCCCACATTCACTTGACGAAGGAGAAAGCCTCCGAAAGCTTGTGATTTTCAAATAAAATTGTTGGACTATAACCTGATGTTGTAAGATTCTTTACATGTGTTAATGTTTACAGATGGTTTCTCTGAGTCTGTTAATATTTGCAGGGTGTTTCTGTGAGACAGTTAATATTTATATGGTGTTTCTGTGAAACTGTTAATTTTTACAGGTGGTTTCTGTCACTGTTAATGTTTACAGCGTGTTGCTGTGAGACGGTTATTATTTATAGGGTCATTCTGTACTGCATTAGTTTTCATCGTGTTTCCTTGAGTCTGTTAATGTTTGCCGGGTGTTTCATAATTGTGTAAATGTTCACTTGTTGTCCATTTAAGTTTGCAAATATTCAAAAGAGTCTTCAGTCATGTAACTGAACATTTAATTGATAATTTCTTTCAATAATTTAAAACATCTTCCAACGATTGCCCAGTCCCACAATGTCTGGACAGGAAGCCGTAGTGAAATTACCGGCCCCAATCCAGAAGCACCGCAGGGACCTCAGAGGTTGTGACGTTCCCCAAACCTCCATTGAAATTGGGAACCGATGATTGCATTTTGGACTGTTTCAGTGTCTTAGCCGATTGACCCCAATATCTCGATATCACAGACCCCGGGTGCGGAGCGGGTCGGACAGAAAATGAAAGAGGATTGATTTCTGATGCTGGGAATTCTTCTGTTCTTCTCATCATTTAATGATTTTAACAATTAGAGTAAAGGGATATTTCAGCATATTCTTCAACTGCTCTCTGAAATTAGTCTGGGTCACCGCATAAATACAAGTATTTGTGCAGCAACTCAGGAGCTGGAGCATGAATCCCAGTTCCATTAGAAAGATAGGCGGAATTACAGTCCGACTTTTGTAACTTAACACCCGCACCCATATAGAATACAACATAAACATCGCACATAACAGCATGAAATTCCCCGAGATGACGAACAGTAAAATAATGGACTTCCTTCGACTCGTAATTTCTGGGTCACTGGGACTCACTTTACCGCTGTGGTCCCGGAGTCTCCTGCGGGCTCTGTTGGCCACGACAATGTATCTGACGATTAAAACATTGAGCAGCAGAATCAGAACAAATGCGACCCCCGGGGTTAGAATATAATGAAGGAGTTCGATTGCTCCCCACACCAGGGAACCTGTAAAGCGACCATCTACACTACAAAACCAGGGAAGGTTGCCAAGAGCATACCCACGCGATAACATAAAGTACCAGGTGATGTTCTTCAAACAGCTCAGCACAGTCACTGTTCCCAGAACCACAGCCGCCGTTTTCTCGGTGCAATATTTAGTTTTCAGTTTCTGGCAACAAATGGCCACAAATCGATCAAAGGTGAAAGTGACGGTGAACCAGACAGAACAGTCTGTCGCTGCATAAAGCAGGACGGCGTGGATATTACACACGCGGATGTCGTACAGGAAAATAAATTGTTCGAAATAAACAATCGGAATCTGTCTCAATATCAGATCGATGATAACGACCAGTAGATCCGCCGCTGCCATGGCCACCAGGTAACGAGTGACACATTTGGAGAGGCCGCACGTTCCTCGGGACAGGATCACAATCGTCACTAAGTTAACTGTAAGGAAGGGAAATGAAGAGGGCAATTATACATCAGGCTGGGAGCAAAAGCAGCAGTTTGATGGAGTTCGGGGATAAATTTGTTGATTTGTTACTGCATCCAGTGATGGGTTTAAATATAATAATAGTGATTGGACTGTGAAACAGAGAAACAAACAGAGATTTCTGCTGGAATCAGGAGTGGATTGTGAACTAAATAAAAGAAAGGAATTAAATTACACATGAAAGATAATCGTTTTCCAATGAATCAGATCCCCCTGTATTGGTAGAGCCTTTGATCCATGTGTAAATATTAGTTCAATCCGTGGTATCAAAGTAAACTTTGTCATAATCTGTGGACCCACTTGTCAACATCGTACCGTCACTTTAACTCTTGTCGATATTGCCACAGATTCTCGGCGCCACGATAAACATTCGGGAAGTCCATCGGTCCAACTTTAATTATTGGTAAATTATCCGTATCCCGTGTTAATGTGGTATCGTCTCTGAAAACCTCTGAAATTTTGGTACAGTCACTAAATCCCCCATTAATGTTGATCTTTCCATTCCGTCTCCAGACCGTGTTAGTCTAGACAAGCGTCAAGGGACAGTGCATATATTTCAGACAGTAAAATAATCTTAGAGCATACAAGGAGGACACTCGGCCCACCGTGCCCATGCCGGCTCTTCTGGAAGAGTTATCCAATTAGTCCCACTCTCCTGCCCTTTCCGTATAACCCTGAAAATGTTTCCTTTTCAAGTGTCTGTCCAATTACCTTTTGGAAGCGACTGTTGAATATTCTTCCACCACCTTTCAGACAATACATTCCAGAAGATAACAAGTCACTGCATCAAAAAAATCTCCTCATCTCCCCCTGCTTCATTTCCCAATGATCTGAAATCCGTTCCTTTGGTTACTGACCCTCATGCCAGTGGATACAGTTTCTACTTTTTTACTCTCTCAAAACCCCTCATTAATTTGAACACCTTTGTTATATCTCCCCATGGCTTTTTTCTGCTCTAACTGAACAATCCCAGCTTCTCTAGTCTCTCCACACAATGAAATCCTTTATCCCTGCTACCATTTTAGCTAATGGCCTCTGCACTCTTTCTTTGACGAACTTTCAAAAGTATGGTGACCAGAATTGGGCATAATAATCCAGCTGAGGCCGAACGAAGCATTGGCAGAGCGTTTACATATTCAGGCAGACGCCAGAATGCGCCAGTGATTACATGCATGGGGGAGTCAATATTTACAGGGTTACCAGGGAGCGTGCCCATTCAGGAAACCCCGAGTGCGTTGATACGTACAGATTCTGTAACAATAAGTCAATGCAAACCGAGGACACAGGACCAGGAGTAGGCCATTCAGCCGCTCGAGTCTGTTCACCATCCAATTAGTTCATGGCTGATCTGCATCTCAACACCTTTTAAACCCCTTTTGATCCATATAATTTGTTAATGAACAAAAAGCTATCGATTTCAGTCTAGAAAATGTCAATTGACCCAATGCACACAGCCGTTTGGGGAAGAGTGTTCAAGGTTTCCACTTCCCGTCGGGTCAAAAACTGCCTCCTGATTTCGCTCCTAAATGGAATAATTTGCCCGCTACTTTAGGATTCCACCAGAATAGAAAACATTTGTCGGTATCTACCCGATTCAATCCATTTATGACTTTAAACACTTCGATTAGATAACTTCACAGATTTTAAACTAATGGGAATACAAAAAAGTTTATGCATCCCACAAGTACTGATACGCACAAAGGAACATCCAGTAAAGAGTGAGAATCACTTTTGAATAACTTATAATTACTGACACACAAATAGAAAGATCCAGCAAATACTGACACTAATTTAAAAACATCCTGTAAATACTGATACACAACCTGGAACATCCTGTAAATACTGACACTCAACAAGGAACATCCTGTAAATATTGACAATCAACCAGGAACATCCTGTAAATACTGACACTCAACCAGGAACATCCTGTAAATACTGACACTCAACCAGAAACATCCTGTAAATATTGTCAATCAACCAGGAACATCCTGTAAATACTGACACTCAACCAGGAACATCCTATAAATACTGACAGTCAACCAGGAACATCCTGTAAATACTGACAGTCAACCAGGAACATCCTGTAAATACTGACACTAAACCAGGAACATCCTGTAAATACTGACAGTCAACCAGGAACATCCTGTAAATACTGACACTAAACCAGGAACATCCTGTAAATACTGACACTCACCTGGGAACATCCTGTAAATCATAGTGATAGAGTCATAGAGTTATACAGCACGGATAGAGGCCCTTCGGCCCATCGTGTCCGCGCCGGCCATCAAGCCCATTCTAATCTAATCCCATATGCCAGCATTTTGCCCGTAGCCTTGTATGCTATGGCATTTCAAGTGCTCATCCAAATGCTTCTTGAATGTTGTGAGGGTTCCTGCCTCCACAACCCTCTCAGGCAGTGAGTTCCAGACTCCAACCACCCTCTGGGTGAAAAAATTCTTTCTCAAATCCCCTCTGAACCTCCCGCCTTTTACCTTGAATCAATGCCCCCTTGTTTTTGAACCCTCAACGAAGGGAAAAAGATCCTTATTATCCATCCTATCTATGCCCCTCATAATTTTGTACACCTCAATCATGTCCCCCCTCAGCCTCCTCTGCTCCAAGGAAAACAAACCCAATCTTCCCAGTCTCTCTTCATAGCTGAAGCGCTCCAGCCCTGGTAACATCCTGGTGAATCTCCTCTGCACCCTCTCCAAAGCGATCACATCCTTCCTGTCGTGCGGCGACCAGAACTGCACACAGTACTCCAGCTGTGGCCTAACCAGTGTTTTATACAGCTGCATCATAACCTCCTTGCTCTTATATTCTATGCCTCGGCTAACAAAGGCAAGTATCCCATATGCCTTCTTTACCACCTTATCTACCTGTTCCGCCGCCTTCAGGGATCTGTGAACTTGCACACCAAGATCCCTCTGACCCTCTATCTTGCCTAGGGTCTTCCCATGGACACTCACCTAGTAACAGGCGGCAAATACTTACACTGACACAGAAACATCCTGAAAAAACTGAAACTCAACCAAGAACATCCTCTAAATTCTGACATATACCTATTAACAATCTATAAATACTGACACTCACCGAGTAACATCCTGTAAATACCGACACTCAGCTTGGAGCATCCTGTAAATACTGACACTCAAACAGGAACATGCTTTGAATACTGACACTCACGTAGGATCTGCCTGCAAAAACTTACTCTCACTCAGGAACATCCTGATAAAATTGAAACTCACCCAGGAAGATCCTCCAAATACTGACATTCACCTTGGAACTATCTATAAATACTGACACCCACTCAAGAATATTCTGTAAATACTGATACTCTCTCAAGAACATCCTGTAAATATTGACACTCGCCCAGGAACATCCTGTAAATAATGACACTCATCCAGGAACATTCTGTCAATACTTCCACTCACCTGGTACATCGTGCAAATAAAACATCACGCAGGAACATCCTGTAAATATTGACACTCACCTGGTACATCATGTAAATTCTGACACTCACCCAGGAACATCCTCTAAATACTGGCACTCAAACAGGAACATTCTTGAAATACCGAAACTAACCGGGCAACATCCTGTAATTACTGACACTCATTCAGGAACATCGTCTAAATACTGACACTCACCGAGAAACAACCTATAAATACTGACACTCACCGAGGAACAAACTATAAATACTGACACTCACCGAGGAACAACCGATAAATACTGACACTCACCGAGGAACAACCTATAAATACTGACACTCACCGAGAAACAACCTATAAATACTGACACTCACCGAGAAACAACCTATAAATACTGACACTCATTCAGGCAAAACCCGTAAATATTGAAACTCACTCAGGAACGGCTTGTAAATACAGATACACACTCGGGAACATCCGGTAAATAATAACACTCACTCAGGATTATCCTGTAAACACTGACAGTCACTCCGGAACATCCTGTAAATATTGATACACACCCAGCAACATCCTGTAAATACTGACATTAAAACAGGAACATCCTGAAAACACTGACAGTTATTCAGGAACATCCTGTAAATACTGACACTCACTCAGGAACATCCTGTAAATATTGAAACTCACTCAGAAAAGGCTTGTAAATACAAACACTCACTCAGGGACATCCGGTAGATAATGACACTCTCTTAGGATTATCCTGTAAAAACTGACACTCACTTAGGATCATCCTGTAAATACTGACATTCACTCAGGAGCACACTGTAAATACTGACACGCACGCTCGAACTTCCTGTAAATACTGGACTCACAGAGTAAAATCCCGTCAATACTGACATTCACTGAGCAACATCCTGCAAAGACAGATGCTCAACAGCTTCATCCAGTCAATACTGACACTCACTCAAGAGCATCCTGTAAATACTGACACTCACTCAGGATCGTCCTGTAAATCCTGACACTCACTCAGGATGATGATGTAAACACTGAAACTCACCAAGGAACATCCTCTAAATACTGAGACTCAAACAGGAACATTCTTGACATACTAAAACTAACAGGGCAACATCCTGTAAATGCTGACACTCAAACAGGAACATTCTGCAAATGCTGACACTCACCCAGGGACATCCACTAAATACTGACACTCACCTATGAACAATCTATAAATACTGACACTCACCGATGAACATCCTTTAAAGGCTGACATTCATTCAGGACCATCCTGTAAATATTGAAACTCACTCAGGAACGGCATGTATATACAGACATTCACTCGGGAACATCCGGTAAATAATGACACTTACTCAGGATTATCCTGTGAATACTGACACTCACTCACGAACATCTGGTAAATACTGACAGTCACACAGGAAAAACCTGTAAATACTGATACACGCTCAGCAACATCTTGTAAACACTGACACTAACACGGAACATCCTGTAAATACTGACAATAAAACCGGAACATCCTGTAAACACTGACACTAACACGGAACAACCTGTAAATACTGACAATAAAACAGGAACATCCTGTAAATACTGACACTCATTCAGGAGCAACCCGTAAATACAGACACTAATTCAGGAACATCCTGAAAATATTGAAACTCACTCAGAAACGGCTTGTAAATACAGACACTCACTCGGGAACATCCGGTAAATAATGACACTTACTCAGGATTATCCTGGAAAAACTGACAGTCACTCAGGAAAAACCTGTAAATACTGATACACACCCAGCAACATCCTGTAAACACTGACACTCACACAGGAACATCCTGTAAATACTAACAATAAAACAGGAACATCCTGTAAACACTGACACTTATTCAGGAACATTCTTTAAATACTGACACTCACTCAGGAACATCTGGTAAACACTGACATTCACCCTGGAACATCGCGTAAATACTGGCACTCACTCGGGAACATCCTATCAATACTGACACTCGCTCAGGTACATCCTATCAATACTGACACTCACTCAGGAACATCATATCAATACTGACACTCATTCAGTAACAACACGGAAATACTGAGACTCACAGAGGAACATCCAGTAAATACTGACACACAATCTTGAACATCCTGTAAATAATGACAATGACCCAGGAATAATCTGTAATTACTGGCACTCACTCAGGAACATCCTGTAAATACTGGCACTCACTCAGAAAAATCCTGTCAATGCTGAGCCTCAGAGAGGAACATCAAGTATATACTGGCACATAATCAGGAACATCCTGTAAATAATGGTAATGAAACAGGAAAAATCTGTAAATACTGACACTCACCCAGGAGCAACCTATAAATACGACACTCATGCAGAAACATCCTTTAAATGTTGACATTCGCTCAGGAACATCCTTTAAATACTGACACAAATTCAGGAACATCCTGCAACCACTGACAGTCACTCAGGAACAACCTCTAAATGCTGACACTCTACAAGGACATTTTGTTATGAATGACACTCTCTCAGGAAAACCCTGTTATTACTGACACTCATTCAGGAACTACCTGTAAATGTTGACAATGACCCTGGAATGATCTGCAAATAATAACACTCGCACAGGGATCCAAATTATTTTTTGTGAATCACCAGGAGTTCCAATAATTACATCTCCCATCCCAGAAAACCCATACAGATAAAGGGACATGCCAGTCGATATCGGAATTTCATCTCCCATTCTGGAAACCTACACAGATATAAAGACTGAGCAGGACACCTCCGCAATTACATCAACCATCCCAGAGACCGCTTAAAGATATAAAGACCGAAGAAGAGTGCCCGTAATGAGATCACCCATCCCGGAAACCCCACATCGATATAAAGACTTATCAGGAGACACATGTAACTACATGTAACATCCCAGAAACCCCACATAGATATTCAAAACTTGCAGCAGAACCCCGTAATTTTATCTCCCATTCCAGGCACCCCATATAGGTGCAGAGTCTTACGAGGAGACGCCAAAATTACATCGCCCATCCCGGAAAACCCATATTGAGAGAGAGACATCCGTGGTGTCCCCGTAATTCCATCTCCCATCACGGAAAACCCACACAGATATTGGGACAGACCAAGAATTCCTGTAATTATAACTCCCATTCCTGATACCCCATACAGATTTAAAGACATCCAAGGAGACCTAGTGTCCATCCTGGAAACCAAATGTTGATGTTGACTGACCAGGGGATCCCTTAAATGTATTTCCAATCCTGGAAACCCCATATAGATATGATTTCTCAGCAGAAGACCTCCGTAAGTACATCCCCCATCGGGATACCCCATATAGATATAGAGACTGAAGAGGACAGCCCAGAATTACATCTCCCATCCCGGATAAACCATGCAGCCACAGAGACTTAGAAGGAAAACCCGTCATTTCCTTACATCCTGGAAACCGATCTAGATATAGAGGTTGACGAGGAGGTAATTAAATCTCCGATCCCGACAACTCCATATGGATATAGAGCCTTACCAGGAGATCCCGGAATTACATCTCGCATCCCAGAAACACATGTAGATATCGGACTTTCCAAGAGACCCCGTAATTACATCTCACATCCTGGAAACACATGCAGATATCGGACTTACCAAGAAACCCTGTACTTACATCTCGCATCCTGGAAACACATGTAGATATAGAGACTTACCAGTAGACCCCGGAATTTCATCTCGCATCCTGGAAACACATGTAGATATGGAGACTGACCAGGAGACCCCGTAATTACATCACGCATCCTGAAAACACATGTAGATATAGAGACTTACCAGGAGACGCCGTAATTCCATCTCGCATCCTGGAAACAGATGTAGATATAGAGATTTACCAGGAGACCCCTTAATTAAAACTCCTTCCCAGAGATCCAATATAGATATAGAAACTTACCAGCAAACATCGTAGTTACACATTGCGTCCCGAATACCCCATATACATATGCAGGCTCAGCAGGAGCTCCAGGAGAAGTGAAGATGAGGCAGTAAATTACGAGAACAGTAATACAGTGAAAGGCAGTTTACAAAACTAACAGCTGGATATGGAGGCATATCAAAAATGGCATCATCAGCGAGGAGCAGACAGTAAACGGGAAGAACAGTATGACAGTGAAACACGTGTTATAGAATTAATAGCTGATATCGAAGTTCCCAGGGACACCGACAGCAGCGAGGAGGGAATTGTAAATGGCAAGAATAATAATACAGTGAAACCTGTTTTATAGAGTTAATAGGTGAATATAGAGAATAACCAGGAACACTAACTGCAGAAAGGAGGGGATGGTAGCTCACAAGAAATGTAATACGGTAAAACGTGGGACATATAAATAATAGCTCGACATTGAACTCACCACGATCACCAAAATCAGCGAACTGGAAGAAATAAATGAGAGGAGCAGGCGTACAGTTAATCGTGGATTATAGAATCGATAGGTTGATACAGAGAATCAACAGCAAGGAAGGGGAGTAAATGAGAAGAACAGTAATAATACAGTTAAACATGGTTTAGGGAATTAATAATAAAGAATATTACCAGGGACACCTGCAACAGCGAGGATGGGATAGTAAATCTTTTGAATAATCAGAAGTGCCAAATATATCCGAACATCTAATCTTAGTCTATCATAATTTGCAGAAAGATAATCAAACTCCCAGGAGAAACTCCTGCCCATTGTTGTAACATTCCAATCGATTGTAACCAGATTATGACCCATTGTTGTAACATTCCAATCTATTGTCCTCAGATTATGGCCCATTCTTGTCACATTCAATTTATTGTTCTCCGATTCAGACGCTTTCTCCCACTCTCTGTCGAGCCGCTGATCCCTGTTAAGGTCGTAGGTGGTACTTCACCTGACATATGGGATAACACATTGCACGGAGCTCCATATTTATAGCAAAGGGAAACTCTCCAGTGAAACAATTAGGGCCCGTGGAGGCTGACTTGAATTACAGTCACTGAATAAACAGGTTCAGTTAACGCCTTTCAACCCAATACATTTTATATCACAACATATATTTATCCAAATATTTCACAGTTTTAAATCTAAAAGCTCAGCACATTATTTTAACTAATATTTGAAAGAACAGCAACAATGAGACCCGCAATCTGACAGCATCGGTGAGAAGCGAGAGCAGCTTCAATTACAGATTGCAGATTATTTCTGAACGTGATTTATTAATTAATTTCAGTTCGTTTCTACCATTTCTAAAGGGTTGGGTTTACACTGAGAGACAGAAACAGAATCATTTTATCAGTCAGCTTGAAGACCACCCTGTCAATATTGGTGTAATCTCTGGATACCCCTTTAATATTTGGAAATCAAAGGATTATATTGCAAATATTGGTACCGCCTCTGGATCTACCTTTAAGTATCGGTAATTCACACAGTCTATTGGTGTCCCCGCAAATATTCCTATCGACTACGATAGGAATTCTAAATTCTCTGGATAATTCTAAAATTATTGGGCCATCTCAAGATTTCCCAGTATTATTGAAACATCTCTGGATAACCCACATAAATATTGGCACCATCCCTGCATCCCTCTCTAAATACTAACAAAATGTCTGCATCCCATGTAAATATTAGTCCAGTCTCTCCATGCACAATGAATTTCAGTGCAGTCTATGAATCTATTGTAAATATTGTTTTTTTTCTGGATCGCTTTGCACAATCGTTGTAGAGTGTGTGGTTCCCCTGAGATAAGAACTACAGCCTTAACCTCTCATTATTTAATGGCAAGAACTCTGTAGCCTTTGCAAATATTGGTAGAGTCTCTAAGTTTTCTCCTTTTCTATTTGAACACTAACGACATCCATTCTAAATATTGGTGCAATCCATAGACCATAGGGACTGACTGAAAGTCTCCTCTCCACGGTGCACCGATACAGAAGAACATAAGATATCGGAGCATCATTAGGCGATACGACCCCTCCATCCTGCTTCGCCATTCAATCAGGTTATGGCTGATCTTCCACCACAATTCCACTTTCCTGCCCGATCACCAAATACTTTGATTCCCTTTGTATCCAAAAATCTATCGACCTCAGCTTTGACTGTATTCAGCGACTGAGCTTCCACAGCCCGCTGGGTAGAACAAACCAAAAATTCACAACCCTGTGAGGAAAGATTTTTTTCTCATCTCAATCCGAAATGGCGGACCAAACTCCAGAGAAAAAATGCCCAATCAACACAATTTCTCCTCAAAGGACAACCCTCTCATCCCTGGAATCAATCTAGTGAACCTTCGTTGCACTGTATCTAAGGCAAGTACATCCTTCCTTAGGCAAGGAGGCCCAAACGTGCACAGTAAATCAGGCGTGAACTAAAGACCTCTTTAATTGCAGCAAGATGTCCTTACTCTTATATTCCAACCAAATGCCATCATGCCTAACATATCATTTGCTTTCCTTATTGCTTGCTGTCCCTGCATTTTCGCTTTTTGTGATCCGTGTATAACGACACCGATATCCCTCTGAATATCAATATTTACCAGTCTCTCAAATTTTAAAGAATATTCTGCTTTTCTATTCTTCCTACAAAGTGGATGATTTCACATTTCCCCACATTATATTTTATCTGCTGCCGATTTGCCCAATCACTTAAACTGTCCTTAACCCTTTGCATCCTCTATGTGTCAATCTCATAGCTTACATTCCCACCTCGCTTTGTACCGTCAGCAAACTTGGCTACATTACACTAGGTCGCCTCACCTAAGTCATTAATATAGATTGTAAATAGAGGAGGGCCATGGACTGATCCTTGCGGCACCCCACTAGTTAAAACCGGCCAACCCGAAAATGAACCGTTTATTCTTACTCTGTGTTTTATATCTGTCAGCCGATCCTCAAACCATGCTAATATATTACCCCCCCCCCCAACTCCACGAGTCCTTATTTTGTATGAAAACCTCTGTTGATGCACCTTATCAAACGCCTTTATAAAGTCCAAACATGCTGCATCCACTGGTTCCCCCTTATCTGCCCTGCTAGATAGACCATCAAAACACTTTGCTAGATTTGTAAAATACGATTTCCCTTTTATAAAACCGTGTTGACTCTGGCAAATCACTTTATGATTTTCGATATGTCCTTTCATCACTGATATCAGGCGAACAGGCCTGTAGCTCCCTGTTTTCTCTCACCTTCTTTTCTTGAATAGCGGGGTTACATTTCCTGCCTTAGAATCGATGGGGATCGCAGTAGAATCGAGGGAATTCTGGAAGATGAAAATAAATGCATCCACGATCTCTGTAGCCATCTCTTTTAAAACCCTAGGGTGCAAGCCAGCAGGTCCAGGTGAGTTGTCGGCTTTAAGTCCAATTAATTTATAAAGTACCTTTTCTTTACTAATCTTAATTACTTTAAGTTCCTCACTCTCATTACACCCCTGGTTCACCACTATTTCCGGTATCTTTTGTGCTTCTACTGTCAAGACACAAACAACATATTTGTTCAATGTCTCTGCCATTTCCTTATTCCCCATTATAATTGCTTCTGTCTCTGCCTCCCCTAAAACCATTATTTTCTAAGCAGTATTGTGTGCGGAATTGCTGTGGTCGGGGCAAGACTACCGTAACTGATGTGTGGTGCAGTGATCGTACAGTGGTTACACACGTGTTAAAAAAGGGTGTAAGGATAAACTCAACAACTACAGGCCACTCAGTTTAACCTCGGGTGTGGGGAAACTTTTCGAAACGATAACCCGGGACAAAATTAACAGTCATTTGGACAAGTGTGCATTAATTTAAGAAAGCCACCACGCATTTGTTGAAGGCCAATCATGTTTGACGAACTTGAGGTTACAGAGAGGGTCGAGGAAGGCAATGCGGTTGATGAGATGTAACGGGACTTCCAAAAGGCGTGTGAAAAAATTGTCGCATAATAGGCTCGTCATCAAAGTTCAAGCCCATGGAATAAAGGGGACAGTGGCAGCATGGATACGAAATTGGCTCAGTAACAGGAAACAGAGACCTGTGGTGAACGGTTGCATTTCCAACTCTAAGACAGTGCACAGTGATGCTCCCCGGGGGTCGGTACAAGGACCACTGCTGATTTTGATATTTATTCATGACTTGGATTTGGTTGTACAGGGCACAATTTCAAAATTTGAAGATGATACAAAACTTGGAAGGGTAGTGAACAGTGAGGAGGAGAGTGATAGAGTTCAAGAGGATATCGACAGGCTGGTGTCATGGGCGGACACGTGGCAGATGAAGTTCAACGCATAAAAGTGTGGAATGATATATTTCTGTGGGAAGAACGAGGAGCGGCAATATAAACTAAAGGGTATAAACTAAAAGGGGTGCAGGAACAGAGAGATCTGGGGGTATATGTGCACAAATCGTTGACGGTGGCAGGGCAGAATGAGAATGCGGTTAATAAAGCAGATGGGACCCTGGGGTTTATAAATAGCGGCATAGATTACAAAAGCAAGGATGGTATGATGAACATTTGAAAAGCACTGGTTCTGCCACAACTGGAGTATTGTGTCCAGTTCTGGGCACCGCACTTTAGGAAGGATGTGAAGGCCTTAGAGAGGGTGCAGAAGAGATTTACTGGGATGATGCCAGGGATGAGAGACATCAGAGACGGGCATAGAGTGGAGAAGCTGGGGTTGTTCTCCTTCGAGGGGAGAAGGTTGAGAGTAGATTTGATAGAGGTATTCAAAATCATGAAGAGTCTGGACAGAGTATATAGAGAGAAATTGTTCCCATTGGTGGAGTGTCCAAGAACCTCTGAACATAGATTTAAGGTGACTTGCAAAATAACCAAAGGCGACATGAGGAAAAACTTTTTTACACAGCGAGGCTTCACATCCTTCTTAAAGTACGGTGCTGAGAACTAGGCACAATACTCCTGATGTGGCCGAACCAGTGTTTCATAAAAGTTCATCATAACTTCTTTGCATTCGTACTCCATGCCTCTATTTATAAAGCCCAGGGTCCCGTATGCTTTGTTCAACCTTTTTTATGATGTGGAGATGCCGGTGATGGACTGGGGTGGACAAATGTAAGGAGTCTTACAACACCAGGTTATATATAACCAGGACTGTAACCTGGTGTTGCAAAACTTTTTTTACACAGCGAATGGTTGTGACCTGGAATGTACTGCCTGAGGGGGTGGTGGAGGCAGAGTTAATCGGGGCTTTTAAAAGGGTACTGGATAAGTACTGCAATGGAAAAATTGCAATGCTACGGGGAAAAGGGCGGGGCAGTGTGACCAGTTGGATTGCTCTTGCTGAGTGCCGGCACGGACTCGATGGGCCGAATGGCCTCCTTCCGTGCTATAACCATTCAATGATTCTATGCTGAAGTACTGAACATCACGACCAGACTAAGAACCCACGCAATCTGAACACATGGCCTTAGACCATGCGGCCATCCTCGCTCCCGGGTGCACCATTCAAATCCATTCATCAACCGGTAACGTTCTGTTTCAGATTGCCGGAAATCCTAACATGGTTAGCGAGTCGCCGTCAAAAATGTAATATGTGGTTTGTGTTTTGCCCATGTTGATCGTCATCCATTCTCATTACACAGACAGTGTTGTGGGACTTCGTTAAATTTGTTCCGTGTTTACGTCACCATGAATCTAAAAATAATTTAAATTATCCACCTTACTAAAACACAACAGTAACTATTGCCCCCATTCTATCTTGCAAACACACCAAGTGCCGCCTCAATTAAAAAACCTGAACTAATACCACCACCCTTTCCGCCACTATTGTACAACCTCTAGTTTGCAAATACAAACTGTGAGTGTGTTTATTTGAATGTGATATTTATGTAATAGCAGCCTCTAATCCCTCCGTGTCTATGGAAAGTTAGTGACGAAAGTCGAATTGCGCCCTCACAATACTGGAGCATCAATGTCCGGGCTCAGGCCACTCGACCACGCTCTTCACCTGTGTTGTCCAATGGATATTGCTGATTAACCGCAGGTGTGGTTATGGCGACACCGTTTTGTCCACATGAACGGATTTTAGTGGAAAACATCTCCCACACACAATGCAGGGAAATGGGCCTGTGATCTCAATAATCATATTCGCCGGCGGTTTGCATGTGAACTTCAACCTTAATGTGTTGTTGATAAAATGATAAGATGAAAAGCAGAGTGTGCGAGTGTTGTTTCGTCGTTGTGAGTGTTTCATTTCCTTGGTTACTGAATGGTGAAAGATGTTATGAAATACACACATGTGAAGTCCTGTATTGTGTGTGGGAGATGTTTTCTACTAAAATCCGGACATGTGGAAAAAACGGTTTCGCCACAGCCACACCTGCGGTTACTCAGCAATTTCTATTGGACAACACTGGCATAAAGCGTGGTCGAGTGGCCTGAGCCCGGACATTGATGCTCCAGTATTGTCAGGGCGCGACTCGACTTTCGTCACGAACAAAATTCCAATAGACACGGAGGGATTGGAGGCTGCGATTTCATAAATATCACAGTCAAATAAACACACTCACACTTTGTATATACACACTTGAGGTTGTACAATAGTGGGGGGCACTCGTTAATGTTCTTTGAATGAGGGGGACTAGTTAGGGTTGTATGATTGAGTGGAGCAGTAGTTACCGTTGTGTTTTAATGAGGTGGGGAATTTTACAAAGGTTGCACCAGATTCCTGGTGTCATAAACACGGAACATTTTTAATCAAGTCCTAAAATACCGTCTGTAAAATGAGAACGGGAGACAATTCCACACATGCAAAACACAAAAACTTTTTAAAGGTTTGACTGTATCCGTGACCATGTTAGGATTTCCTTCAGTCTGAAACTGAAAGTTATCTGTTCATTAATGGCCATTGGAACAATTATTCATCTTTTTTACAGAGTTTAATGATTTTTGCGTAATTAATACAATAAACTGTTTTGTAATTGTTAATTCCCTGAACGGGAATCGAATCCTCGTCCTGCATTAATCATATTTGGATCACGCTGTTCTCTTCTGAGTTATTCCTATAATAATTTACAGAGCTGAGTTTCCGCAGTGTAGCGGTTATCACTTTTACCTAATATACAGAAAGTTCACGGCTCGAAATCGGGTAGCATCATTTTGCAAACGATCTTCATTGAAAATAAATCAATTCAAACGGTGGAAGATTTCACTTGGAGGTTAAATATGAATAAAATACCATATCACACAGCCCCGGTATATTTTTTATTTCTCTGTACAGTTCTACACACAGTCCAACACCACACACATACCGGCAGTATCTCGACTTCACTCCCGTTTCCTCCTCTGAAGATGCGGAAATCTCCTCTCGAAGCTGCACATTTCGATTGGTTTCAGTTGATCTGTGAGAGAACATTCAAGGATCCCGCAGCGCTGCCTCCCTTAATAACAATAGGTTGTAACCGCATTTCAGCCGCGGCAACAAAGCCATCAGTTTTTCGCTGTTCCCCAGCTGCCGGATTGAGTGAGGCCGCGACAAGCAGCAAGATTGAGGCCGCCTGTCCGGCCCCGCTCTCTCCAATCACCCGCTGCTGGTGGAAAGCAGCAAATGCAGCCTCAGACAGCTCATCACTGCCCCTCCCTGGGAAACAAGATAGCACGGCCCGGTCAAACCTCCACACACACCGAGCAGATGGACAGAAATGACTGGGGAGATTGTATCCCAGTCGCTGAACCATTTACAGAACCTCCCGCGCTGCGATCAGGTCGCGGGGAGACGTTTCTCCAATCCTGCACACGGTGCTTAGCTTTGAAACTGTCCATCACCAATGTGCTCGCTCACCTCCGTTGGCTCCCGATCCGCCAATGCCTCGATTTTAAAATTCTCACCCTTGTGTTCAGATCCATCTGTGGCCTCGCCTCTCCCTTTCGCTGTAACCTCCCACAGAACTACAACCCTCCGAGATCACTGCGTACCTCAAATTATGGCCTCTTGTGCACTCCATTGGCGGTTTTCCCTTCAGCTGCCTGGGCCCAAACTCTGGAATACCCGATTTAAATCCCTCCGCATCTCTCTCCTCCTTTACGATGCTCCTTAAAAACTATATTTTTGACTGAGGTTTAGTTCACCTGTCCGAATATCTCCTTTTGTGGATCTGCGTCAAATTTTATCTGATAACGCTCCTGTGAAGCTCCTTGGGACATTTTATTGTGTCAAAGGCAACAACAATTAAAGTTCTTGTTAATTTTAAGTTTTCTCACCATTCAAAGAAGTAAGGATATGACACTCAGCTTGGTAACTCCGAACCGTCTATTGCTGCACCTGATTCACCGTTTCCATCACCAGCCCAGGAGCACCCTCTCGAGAGAATGTATGTACTGTGACTGAGGGTATTTCACAGGTTGAAGCACCGAGCACCAGAGTGAAGGGGGAGCTGCAAGTAATTCTACGTTTCTCCTCTGGCGAGGCTGAGAAACAACTGCCCTTGGCTGAGGGGCCCAAGGCCTCAGATCTCAGGACCCCAGTCTTCAACAGAACTTCGACTTGTTCGCACAGGCCGAATGACCAGGCCGTGGAGACAGTCACCTCCCAGATTCTGGAGATGGACGATCAGTTGTAGAAGTTGAAGAGCCTCATTTGTAAAACAGCACAGGAGGCATGTAAGGCCGTGCAGAGCACCCTGGACAATGAGGCAGTCCAGGTGATTCCTGCAGCAGCAAGGGATCTGGTGGAGATTCTTCTGGAGCGGCAGCTATGACCGCTCCAATAGATTACTGGTGTGATGCCATGAAGAGCATCATATCTCAGGGCTTTCCCAGCTTCATTGTAACAATGTGGTCTGTCTCACGCTGAACTACAGCCCAACCGAGCCCATTCCCAGCACCAATGACCTGCAAGGAGTGGTTGCAGATGTCACTGTTTCTGATGACGTGGATACTGAGGTTGTTTCATTCCAGTGTGTGGTTCTGGGCCGAACCCAATAGGCATTAAATGTACAAATGAGATGAGAGCAGAAACAGGTCCTGCAAGAACATCAACATCCCATCAGTCCAAGTCCCATTGCTGCTGATGTGTTGGACCTAACACAGAATGGCTGTAGAGAAGATAGTTTGCGTTACATTGAAAACAGGGATAAAAGTAAAACGTTTTATTCCTTATACCCAAGTTGACCGAGGAGCCCCGATATAAACAGTGTATTGATACAGGAACAAAATGTTTGACTATTCGAGATGTGGAAAGTGACTTGACACTTTGGGCTGCTTGCCAGATCATCAGTGCGTTCAATCTGGAGGGAACCTGTTGAGTGCCGCGGATCAGGTCAGAGGCTGGAGGCTGCACCCAGTTCCTCTAATCTCTCCACATAACTTAAGTCCCTCATCCCTGAAATCTTCCTGGTAAACCTCCTTTGTACCCTCTCCAATTCCATGACATCCTTACTAAAGTGTGGTGCCCAGAATTGTACCACATACTCCAGCTGAGGCCTAACCAGTGATTTGTAAAGGTTCAGCAAGGACTTCCTTTTTTTTGTATTCAATGCCACTATTTACAAAGCCAAGTATCCCATACGCTTTCTTATAAACTTGCCCTATTCTGTGAATATGCACACCCAGGTCCTCTGTTATTGCATCCCCTCCGCCTCAAAATAATATCATTCACATCATAGTGCCCCTCTCCATATTGTTCCTCACGAAGTGCATCACTTCACACTTATCCGCATTAGATTGCATCTGCCATGTGACTGCACATTTTACCAGTCTGACCATGTCCTCCAGAAGTATTCTGCTAATTTTCCTCATTATTCACTCCATTGCAAAGTTTACACATCGAGTTGTTATAATCTGGAATGCACTACAAGAAGGGGTGGAGGAGGCAGATTCAATTGTGACTATAAAAAAGGGAATTGGAAAATAATGGAAGAGGAAAAAAAATACAGGGCTATTATGAAGGAGCTGGAGAGTGGGACTAATTGCATAGCCGAAAACGAGCCGACATCGCGATGATGGGCTGAATGGCCTCCTCCGCTGCTGTGAGATTCAACGAACGTTAAGGGGTAAAACTCCCTGTTACCAGAAGATGGAATCTTTGCCTAAAACATTCTCGCTCACCCCAGAGGATTGTTGGAATCATAGATTCAGAGTATGGTTAAAGCACGGAAGGAGGCCATTCGGCACGTCGAGTCGGTGCCGGCTGCCTTCAACAGCAATCCAGCTAGAACCACCCCTCCGCCCTATCCCTGTAGCACAGATTTTTTCCCCTTCAAGTCCTTATCCAATTATCTTTTGAAAGCCACGATTGAAACTGCCTCCACCACCCCCTCAGGAGGGTGATCATTCCTGATCACAATCACTCGCTTTGTAAAAAAGTCAGGAGCGGGGGAGAGATGGAGAAAGATGGTGAGGAAGAGACAGAAAGAGAAAGACAAACACACACACGCACACAGCGAGTCAGAGAGAGAGATAGAGAGAGAGAGACAGAGAGATGAGGAGACAGAGAGACAGAGATAGAGATAGAGAGAGAGGCAGATTGAGCGAGGTAGAGGGAGAGAAACAGAGAGACCGAGAGATAGAAAGACAGAGAGAGACAGAACGTAGAGGGAGAGAACAAGAGGGAAAGGAACTGAGAGAGAAGGACACACACGCACAGATTGACAGAGACAGAGAGTCACAGAGAAAGAGAGTGAGAGAGGGGCGAGACGGAGAGAGAGACAAAGAGTGACGGAGAGAGAGACACAGAGAGTTCGAAGGAGAGACACAGAGAGAGAGAGAGAGAGAGATAGAGAGACAGAGAGAGAGAGACAAGGAGTGGGACAAAGCGATCGAGACAGATAGAGAGAGACAGGGAGGAAGGGAGAGTCAGAGAGAGAAAGGGAGAGAGACACAAAGAGAGACGGACAGAAATACAGTGAGACAGAGAGGAAACAAATATGTAATGATTAACAGGAACAAAATGAGAGAGTGAGCGAAAGGCAGACAGAGAGACAGCGAACGAGAGACAGAGAGAGACCAAGGGAAGAGGAAGATAGCGAGAGATAAGAGACAGAGCGAGAGACAGACTAGAGAGGGGGCAGAATGGGAGTCAGTGAGAGAGCGAAAGACAAGAGGGAGAGACAGAGAGAGACAGAGAGTGAGAGGGGGACAGAGAGAGAGGGAGATGGGGAGAAAGTCAGAACGAAAGGGAGAGAGAGGGGAGATAGAGACAGAGAGAGAAACAGAGAGAGATTCACGGACAGAGAGAAAGAGAGAGACAGAGTGAGGCACAGCGAGAGAGACACGCAAAGAGAGACAGAGAGAGTGTGACAGATTCAGAGAGAAAAAAGGAGAGAGTGCGGCACAGTGAGATAGAGAGAAAGACTGTGCAGTGTGAGGAAACAACTCTGAAATAATCAACAGAAACAAAAAAGAGGGGGAGAGGGAGACACTGAGAGAGTGAGGGAGAGCAGAGAGGGGGCAGACACGAGGGAGAGAGAGTGATCTTCAGAGCGAGAATGAAAGAGAGAGGAGAGAAAGAGAGAATAAAGAGAGAGAGAGAGAGCGTGGTCGGAGAGATAGAAAGCAGACTAGAAAGACAGAGAGACAGAGAGGGACAGGGAAATTGTTGAGGCAGAGGCAAGATTGAGAAAGTAAAATAAAAACAGCGAGAGAATGACAGGGAGAGAGAGAAATAGTAAGAGAGATAGAGAGAGTAGATAGAGAGGAAAAGTCACAGAAAAGAGGGAGAAAGAGAGAGACAAGGTGGAGGGACAGAGGGATCGTGAGAGAATGAGAGATCGAGATAAGAGAGAGAGACACAGAAGAAGAAAAGAGACGGAGATTGGAGGGTGATAGAGAGATAGAGAAAAAAAGCGATAGAAAAACAAAGATAGAGGGAAGAGAAAGGAAGGGAAACAGGGTGAGAGAGATAAAAAGACAAAGAAAGACAGACAGGGAGATAGAAATAAGATGGAGAGAGACAGGAGGAAACCAAAAGTGCAACCCAGCTGATGAATTCGTAGCTAATGTCTCCATATTCATATCTCATCGCCTTCACAGTGAAAAATTAGCAATTTTATTATACTTTTGGATCAGTGGATAACCTGCGGATGCCGAGACAGTTGACAATGCAGCTTTGGAGCAATAAATTCTGCAAAGTTTTACTTGATAATACAAGTCGTTCATTCAAAACGCATGTGGTAAAGAGAGTCTAATATTGATGACTTGAAATAGTTAGTGCTCAACTTGACATTGCTGTACATTGGATTAGAAAACGAGATTGGATGAACAGAAGTGGCCTGAAAGGCTGGGTGGTCTGCTGTGCGTGGCTGCGATTTATACATTGTCTGGACAGCAGTATTTGTGGTTCCCTGTTGTTTGAGGCGTATCATTTTGTCTTTCGGGTGGTTCAACTGATTGTGTTTGTGAGCGGTCCCGGGTTCAAATCCCAATCAAGTACGGCTGTACCGCCACTTACAGTGAAAATTGACTTAATTCCAGATCCTGTTTCAGAGGACAGAATGCCGAGGTTTCGTCAACGCAACGCACGTGGAGAAAAGAAAATGTCTTAAGATGTTGAGCAGGTTGAAGCTGAATATGAATGTATCCCAATTCACGCGATGTCATGAACGCCGATGAAAATGCTCCTGCATTGGACGGTAATCAAACCCCAGCTTCCTGTGCGGCAGGCAGAAATTCGACAACGAAAACACCAATGTCCGAACGGCAGTTGGCTGCATGTGTCGACTTGGAAACTTGTCTGAAAGAACAGACAGTCTCACAGGCCGCAAATGACACTGTTTGCTGGGCACACGAACCGTGGGCGGCTCTTGTGGCGCAATGGGTTAGCGCGCGGTACTCGAGCAATGCTCGAAGTTGTGAGTTCGATTTTCCCCTGGAGCAGTTTTACCTTTTGCTTCTGAACATTTCCACCGGAGCTGGTATGTTTCATGAAGCATCTCCTTCTTCGTGTTTACATGTGGGCACTTGGGGTCCTCTGGCCGGCCGTATCGCAATAGCAGGTGTGAGTTTATTTATAAATAGGCGGGAGAGGGGGCGATTCGCGACAGCATGAAATGGAAAAGGAGGCGGCACGAGATCTTTAAATCTAAAGAACCGAACACACAATTCTTCTTTTCGTGAAACAGGCATTCTTCTGTTTGAAGTGTCGTGTCGGAAAATTCGGATTTCTTTGCTCGAATAAATTAGATACTTTTTATCCCCCACCCTCTCTTTGCAGACACTTCCAGCATCATCTCCGTGGGCGGGAGAATGCAGAGACATTCAGCGCTACAAATCAATCCGTGCTGCCTCTTACCGAAACTCGGGAACAATGTGAACCATTTCAGCCTCTCAGATGCCGATGTCGCCAATTTCATCTTGTGCTGCAAGAAACCCAGGTGATTTTACAGTCACTGAAGTTCGCTTCACTTTCCCCAAAGTTGACTCCAAGAGAGAACAACGAAAAATAAAGGAAAATTGAGCATTGCGTCATTTGTGGCGAAGCAAAATCGTTGCTTTCATTCCTTCCACCGTTGATCTTCAAGCGGGCGATGAACCTTCTGCGCTCCGCAATTTTTTTCACATTACCAGGGTCGAAAAAACAAGTTGAATGTGAAAGTGGGAGCAACAAACTGGATCAAGCGGATAGGCGGGGCGGGATATTGCAAAACAAACAGCCAAGCAACGAGGAGCGGGTCATAAGAACATAAGAAATAGTTGCAGGAGTAGGCCTTTCGGCCCCTCGAGCCTGCTCCGCCATTCAATGCGATCAGGGCTGATCTTCGACCTCGACTCCATCTTCCCGCCCGATCCCCATTTTCCTACACGACACTAAAAACAGAAGAATGTCTATTTGACCAAAAGAAGAATTGTGTGTTCGGTTCTTTAGATTTAAAGATTTCGTGCCGCCTCCTTTCACATTTCATGCTGTCGCCAATCGCCCCCTCTCCCGCCAATTAACAAATAAACTCACACCTGCTGTTGCAATAAGGCCGGCCAGAGGACCCTAAATGCCCACATGAGAACACGAAGAAGGAGATGCTTCATGGAACACACCAGCGGTACCTTCAAATCCGGTGGAAATGTTCAGAAGCAGAAGACTCAAATATTCCAGGTGAGGCGCGAACTCACAACCTCGGCATTTCTCGAACCTGATACTGTTATTTAAATACCGTACGCAAACCGATTCCGCTCCTGGAACCACGTCAGAATAATAGTCTCATCAAACACTCTCATTTTCGGCCTGTAAGATTGTATGTTCTTTCAGGCAGGTTTACAAGTCGAAACATGGCGGCACCTGCCTCTTGGGCATTGGCGTTTTATTGGTCGAATTCGTGCCTGCCACAACGGAAGCGGGGGTTCGATTAACGCCCAATGAAGGAGCATTTTCATTCTGCATTCATGACAACGCGTGAATTGGGAGAATTTCATATTCAGCTTCAATCTGCACAACATCTTGAGACATTTTCTTTTCTCCAGGTGTGTTGCGTTAACTTAACCTCGGCTTCGATACACAAAGGTTGGGAGACGTTTGAAACGCTCTTCTGCAGATGGGAGTTGATGGTAGCTCACTTGTGAATGTTAAATCTGAGATTGATAGATTTCTGTGAACCAAGGGTATTAAGGGATATCGGGCTAAGCCGGGTATGTGGAATGAGGTCACATGTCCACCATGATCTCAGTGAATGGTGGAACAGGCTCGACGGGCTAAATGCCACTGCCACTTGCTGCCTCCTGATGTGCGCCACCTTCTCCTGCAAAAAAACGGACTTATGTCTGGGTGATGTGCCTGTCATGGTTAAATAGCTGCCTGTATGTGTGGCCTGTGAGTTGTGGGTGTGCGGCTTGCAACAGTGGTAATGTGTAAGGGTGAGAGGAAGCCTCTGGTTACAAGAGTTGAATACTGATGGAAAGAATTTGTTGGTATGTGGGAGATGTTGGGTGTATTTCGTGTTGCAGTTGGTAGGAGATGCCAATTGAATTTGACCTCACTCACCTTGACGATTCATATCAAAGCATTGAACTGTTTCCTGCACTGTAGCCAAGTCTATGATGCTGTGGGACTGGCATTGACTTCGTCCCCCGCTGCCTCCCGCTGTCTTTTGGTATATGTCTGGAGGCCTCTTGCACCCCCCACCCCCGACCACCACCCTCCCCCTGGGGATATAGGATGTCCCTCATTCTGTCCACCTCTTGCACCAAGGTCTGTCAGCATCAGCAGAGAACATTGCTGCATTCACTTTCTAGGCCTGGTACCAACTCAGATCGGCAGATTGGTGAGATCTGGCGTGCAGATTGGAGGATGTGAGATTTAGTTTTGGACAACATTTATTCAATGTTTTAACATAACTCATCGGCGTGTGAATATAACGCTGGAACCTGCATCTGTGTTTTACGTGTGCGATGTCTGATCTCAGTTCAGACTCCGTGCAGACAGTAGATTGATATTTTCAGCAAATAACAGGTACCAGCGACCTTTGAGAGATTTCGAAGAAACATCTTCCCTTCAAGAGATTTAGCTCCCCTGGTGGTGGAAAGTGCGAATTGATTCCACGTCCAAGGCCCGGAATGGAACGCTGATTGCAGGTGTGTCTTCGGCCAGCCGAATCTTGCGTCCTGCCTCGACAAGGGGAATTGGGCACGGGGAAACAGCGCATCACGCGACCTACGCCCAGAAATGGCCCTTTTCCAATTTTTCCCCCAACGTTATCTGCTTGCGCCAGTCGACAGGATTTCGTTATGGTTCATGGCACATGCGGCCGCGGGAAGAAATATTGCATTTCGATAGATCAATTTACCACCTCGGACGTCGAAAAGCGCTTTACAGACAATGAAGAACTTTTTGAGGTGTAGTCACTGCTGACATGTAAGAAACGAGGCAGCCATCATGCGCACAGCAAGATCCCAACCACAGTGATGTTACAACGACCAGATAATTTGTTATCACGATGTGGCTGAAGGGATAAATGTTGAAAAGGGCTCCAGTGAGAAATAATCACCTTCAAAGACGGAGAGGAGGTGATTGGATGAGTCGGAGTTTTGACCTTTGTCATGTTTTCCTTTCCTTATTTTTTATCTTCTTCAGATTCCAACTGATCAGAAAAATGACAACTGAAGTCTCAATGAATTTTCGATCAATCTGTCACTCAAAACAAATAATGTTATAAATAATGAAATAAACCGGATTGCGACGGTTCATTCACTTCACTGAAACGTCCAATTCCGGTTAAACCGGCGCGGCGGAGTCACAGCAGCTCATCGCTGATCTGAACCTCAACTCCATTCAGCGAAATAAACACTGGAAAAATCATGTTTCGAGACGAGTTTGCTAATTTCCTGTGAAATAAATATCACTAAACCAGCAAAACATTCCTGCCCTGATTAAACACACAGCACGGGGATGTGTCGAATGTGTAGCAAGAAACCCGCGATTTTATTATTACACGGATAGAATCCCGTGCTCAATATTAACATTAACACTGAGCGCCAGGTCTGGATCTGACCCGTTTACCCCGTGGTGCGGGACCACGTCCGCGTTTATATTTACCAAAAAAAAGAAAATACGAAAATAATAATCACACCCAGCAGAATTGGGGATTGTTCGTATTTTACAGGACTGGATGAGGCCACTCGGCCCGTCAGGCTTGGATAGCAAATTCTGTTCACAATCTCCACTCGGTGTTGTTCTCCGTGTACATTTTTAGTTAACCGATTTTACTTTTATTTTATTTCACCTCTCTCTATTTTGCAGACAGATTGCGAAAGAGATTCGCTTTGGAGGCTGAACATTTTGATCAAATATTTGAACATTGTTTATTCTGATTGTAGGTTTCTCGGAGATCCAGCGGGAGTTCAGTTCTCAGTTTCCGGATGAGTCGGAAACAGTAAGGCAATTTGCTGCAAGAGAGAAAACAATAAATGAACAACAGCAATAAAGTGAAAGGAAGTGAAAGATACAAGCAGAGTCTGAACCACCCCTGCCCAGGATTTAACTTCATTTGGAGAACGAGTCCACGATGGATCGCGTGGCCTAATGGATAAGGCGTCTAACTTCAGAATTAATCGTGATATTATCAGACGATTGTCGGTTCACGGTCGTTTTACTCGATGGTTGAGATTGTGTCCACCGTGCGCCATCACTGTTTTGCACCCGACCGTTTCGAACAGTCGGATGGAACGGAAATCCGTAAATTCCTGTGGTTACAGAAGTTGACCCGACATTTTCAATATTGTCGATCTGGGTGCACGGGCATGACATGAAGTAAACGTGACCTTATTTCTACTGTTTGGATTCAGAAATGGTCGGCTAATCCATTGTGCTCTTTCTGTCTGGGTCCGAATCCCATCCGTGTACTTATTGTCTTGAACTTTTGATGCAGCCTTGCTTAAGTTTTGCACAATCAAAATGGGCTTGAATGCTATTATTATCAATCCGACACCGGTGGTTTAAGTCTGTGTCCCTGGATTGTTTATATTCTGTCAAATCTCCTCTTAACCTTCTCTGCTCTAAGGAGAAAAATCTCAGCTTCTCCAATCTCCACACATAACTGAAGTCCCTCATAACCGGTACCTTTTTTGCAAATCTCTCCTACACCCTCTCGAAAGCCTTGATATCCTTCCTAGAATGTGGTGCCAATCATTGAACACAATGCTCCAGCTGAGGCCTAACCAGTATTTTTTTAAAAGTTCAGCATAACTTCCTTTATTTTGTACTCTATGGCTCTATTTCCAAAGCCAAGGATCCCATTTGCTGATTTTACAGCCGTCTCATCTTTTTCTGTCACTTTCAAAGATTTGATAACCTAAACCCCCAGATCTCTATGGTCCTGCACCCGATTTAAAATTGTACCACTTATTTATATTGCCTCTCCTCATTCTTCAGAACAAAATGTATCACTTCACACCTCTTTGAGTAAAATTACATTTGCCATGTGTCTGGCCATTTCATCAGCCTGCCAATATCGTCCTGAAGTCTGTTAATATATTTCCAATTGTTTACCACATTGTCGAGTTTCGTTTCATCTGCACACTTGGAAATTCTGCCCTGTCCATCCAAGTCCATCTTGTACACTATCTATTTCAAGCCGACACTATCAGGCCTTCTTTACCAAAATCGTTTTCAATGTGCGACATGCATTATCAAGTAAGGCTTTGCAGAATGTATGAGGTAAGAAACTACATTGTTGTCTGTAAGTGCAACGTAATAAAGTGCTTCCTGATTTCACCGTGAAAATCCGAGATCTAATTTTATGCCCCGCCCCACCCCACCACCACCAGAGGAAATAGCTTCTCTGTATCGACTCTTCCGAATCGTTTTATTATTCTGAATACCTCAATCAGATCAACCTTTCAAACTGAAGGAAACACCATCCAAGTGTATACAACCTGTCCTCATAATTTAACCATTTAAGACCAGGAATGATTCTGCACCCCCTCCAAGGCCAATATATCCTTCCTGACGCTCGGTGCCCAGAACTGAACGCAGTTCTCTAGATGTAGTCTGACCAAGGCTCTATGCAACTGAAGCATAACTTCCTCCTCTTTGTATTCCAGTCCCCTTAAGATAAAGGCCAACATCCAATTACGTTTTGTATTGTCCACTAGATTTTAGTGATTTGTGTACATGGACACACAAATCCCTTTGCTCCTCCACTGTTCCTAATATCTCGACATTTAGAACTTTTTCCGATTGATTTGATCCAAAGTGAATTACCTCACACCTCCCCACATTCAACTCCAGTTAACACAGTTTTGCGAGTCACTTAATCTGTCTCTGTCCCTTTATAACGTCCTGATCCCATCCACACAGGTAACTGTGCCTCCGATCTTACTGTCATCTGCAAACTTGGATATACAACTCTCTAAACCTTCATCCAAGTCACTGAGAAATATTGGGAGCGCATTCCCGAGTGTTCACTGAAATCCGGTTCCTTAATATTTTGAGGACTCCTCTAAATCCCACGGTGTTTCCCCACAGAGGTTTCAGTGAGCGCTGCAGTAAATCTCGTCCTCGGGACTTTATTGAAAACCGTCAGTTTTTGCTGTTCAATCAGCATTGTCTTTGCATCCCGTGATGGCGAGTCAGGGATTAGTGTTCCAAGAATCAGGAATATGATCTGGAACCAGATCTTGCCGACTGCGCTACTGGAGAAATATGAGTTCGATTTTTGTTTTTGATCCGCTCGATCAGATTGAATTTGACCCAGAAACAGGAAGTAGTTTTGGTGAAACTGATCCGAGAGTGAAGCGCGAAGGTGGTTGAATCGATGAGCTGCTCAGTGATTGGATCCAGCCCGTGTGGCTCGGGATCCCGGTCTGGTCTCGGTCGCCGACACTGTTTTCTCCCTGATCGGTTTCCCTCTGCTTTCACCAGTTGCCCCAGGGACCACCGTTTATATCTGGATTCAGCACCAGGCAGAGAGATAGAAACAACTGTCTGCTGTTTATTGACCTGATCGGGAGGTTAATGTCACCGACGGCTGGTTCACTGAGATCTCCAGGCCTGTGCTCGGCCACCATTTGGTTTTGTTCGCTGTTACGACGCTTGTTCTCGCCGGGTGAAGAAGACAGATTTTCTCTTTCACCAAGTTGTTACAATACTGGACCAGGCTCATTTTCTGTGTGAATAACTGGGAAAAGTGGACAGAGCAGGGACAGAGAAGGCTGTTAGAACCCGCAGTGGAACAAGGCCGAAATTTTGACGGATCAGAATTATTTCACTTTCATTATAATCCTACAATTGCTGGGACCTCGAGCCACAATGATGCATTCACGGCGTGCGCCATTGTCGATAGGTGAATGTTGCAGCAAGTGAGATACGGGATGGGGTGAATTGCCCATAATTTCTGGAACATTTGCGCCGCTCGTCCGGATGACTCGATTCAACAATAAAAGTTGTTTTCGTCGCTCAGCCCACCGTTGCCGTCAACCGTGATGCCGAATTCGCTGTATTTACGTCATTAATCGCGCCGCAATCACTTGCAATTGGACAATAACGGCAAATGAAGTATGAGGCAGCAAGAAATGACTGAGAAAAGTCACAAACTTCAGCCTCTCAGCTTTCTCTCCTGCCTTCTCACTCTCTTTCTCTCAGGTGCAACATTTTGTTTCTTTTCAATCGTTTTTGTTTCTCTCTCCTGCTTTCCTTCCTTCTTTCCATCACCGCCTTCTTTCTTAGGAAAAAGGCGCTTCTGCCATCCACAACTCTGAGAGAAGCGATTTGATGATTATTGACTGAGATCAAAAGCAGAGTGAGGTTTAGCAAGTATTCGAAACGCGGATTTCTCAACTATCAATCAATGAAAGGCCCAAAACGAGATTTACACCCCTCGACCAACGAATCGCTGGCAATTGAAACACACAGCCACTGAAAAATTTCGCCACCACCCACAGCCGATGAGCCATCCTTTCAGACGGTTCCTGCCCATCCAGTCTCGCTTTCTATTCCGATGTTCAGCACCATCGAGTTGTACACTAATTATTTCAAGTGAACAATATCAGCCTCTCTTCACCAAATTTTGAATGTACAACTTGTCTCATCAAGTAAGATTTTCTAAAATCTATATGCTCTGAAGCCACATTGCCGTTTGTGTGAGAATAGGTACACTAGGTAGACTAGCGCTGGTACACATTTCCTAATGTAAAACACACACACTTTAAACTATTGTGCAGTCGTTGTGGGAGGTCACCCACAGGAGGAGGTCAGGACCTGGTGCATCACAGACATTACTCACCAACATTTCGTGGGAAGAGATGAGAAATGTAATAGGATCAGACCAGATAGTGTGGAGAGAGTGTGGGAATACAACATGATGAATAGGGCTAGATATATGATGTACTGACAGGGGATAAGGAAGAGAAGGTCATTACTGATATCCATGGTTTCTCATGCAGAGACCGATGAACAAAATATCGATGTTATTGCGCAGACGCATTGAAGGAAGAGACTCAACAAAGTCTCTTGGCACAGGTATCAATGCCATAACGTTGGGAAAGAGCCGCGCAAATGTGGCGCCGTGGCTCAGTGGTTAAAGCACCTGTCTTGTAAACAGGGGATCCTGGGTTCGAATCGCAGCGGTGCCTTTAGCTTATGTTGTTTGTCTCCATGTTTTGTTGCTCCCATTTTTCCACCCGTTTCCTCCTCCACATTTGTTACTTGCAGAACCCCTTGGTTCACTTCCCAGCCTCTCTGTGTTGACTGCCGAGTTAAATTCGTTCCGGAGATTCCCATCCACGGGTTTACAATTGCAACGAATCATCTCCGTGAGGTTAAAGTGCCCCCTGCTCCTTAATATTTCCATTAAATATAAAAATTCAGCTGTTCGCTGATATTCTGTATTTTCCCCAATCAATTAGACAGGAGGGAACGAATCTTTCTGTGAGGACGTTGGACAAACTGATTCTAGGGTAGAGCTAAACATTCATGGTGGAGATTAAACACAGACCAATACCGCGGGAGCGCTTCTGGCCATCTCCCTTTTCATTTGCTTTTCCCGTTAATCTTTCATTCGCTGCAAACCCCAGAGGCAGCAAGGAAGGACAGAGAGATCTATCTCCGATCCGTCCTCTCTACTCGACCTTTAGCCCATTACAGCAGGTGTAAAATTCCAATTGTCCCTCTCCATTTAAACAAAATATGAACAATCCTGGGACACAGACTTAAAACACCGGTGTCGGATTGATAGCAATATCATTGAAGCCCATTTTCATTCTCCAAAACTTACGTAGGGCCGCAACAAAAGTTCAATACAAATACGACACGGATGGGATTCGGACCCACACGTAAAGAGCAGAATGGATTATTCGACCATTTCTGAATCCAAACAGTAGAAATAAAGTCACTTTTAACTATGTCCTGCCAGAGCACCGTGACCGAGAATGTTGAATGTGTCGGGCCAACTTCTGTAAGGAAAGATATTTACGGATTTCCGTTCAAAGAGGTCAGTTACTGCAAGAACGACCGGGGATGAAACAGTAACGGCACACGTTGGAAGGATTGTAAAAACGACCGCGGTCAGACTGAAACCTGCAATCTTCTGATAACACCCCGATCAATACCGAAGTCAGACGCGTTATCCATTAGGCCACGCGGCCGCTGCTGCAAAGTTTCAGCAAAAGATCTTGAACCCGGGGCAGGGTGGTTAAGACTCTGTTTGCATCTTTCACTTCCTTTCACTTTATTGATGTTGTTCATTTATTGTTTTCTTTCTTGTAACAAGTTGGCTCTACTGTTTCCGACTGATCAGGAAACTGACAACCGAACTCCCGCTGGGTCTCCGAGAAACCTACAATCAGAATAAACAATGTTCAAATCTTTGATCGAAATGTTTAGCCTCCAAAGCGAATCTCTTTGCCACCCGGTCTGCAAAATAGAGAGAGGAGACATAAAATGGATATCAAATCAGTAAACTAAAAATATACACGGAGAAAGACACAGAGCGGAGATTGTGAACAGAATTTACTGTCCAAGCCAGACGGGCCGAGTGGCCTCATCCTGTCCTGTAAAATGCGAACAATTCCCAATTCTGCTGGGTGAGATAATTAGTTTCTGATTTTCTTTTTTTGGGAAATATAAACGCGGACGGGGTCCCGCACCACGGGGTAAACGGGTCAGATCCAGACCTGGCGCTCAGTGTTAATGTTAATATTGAGCACGGGATTCTATCCGTGTAACAAAAAATCGCGGGTTTCATGCTATGTATTCGACACATCCCCTTGCTGTGTGTTTAATCAGGGCAGGGAATGTTTTGCTGTTTTAGTGATAATCATTTTTCAGGAAATCAGCAAACGCGTCTCGAAACATGAGATTTCCAGTTTCTATTTCGCTAAATGGAGTTGAGGTGCAGATCAGCGATGAGCTGCTGTGACTCCGCCGCGTCGGTTTAACCGGAATTAGACGTTTCAGTGAAGTGAAGTAAACCGTCTCAATCCGTTTTATTTCTTTAGTTGTAACATTGGTTATTTTGAGTGACAGATTTATCGAACATTCATTGAGAGTTCAGTTGTCAGTTTTCTGATCAGTTTGTATCTGAAGAAGTTAAAAATAAGGAAGGAAAATATTACGAAGGTCAAAACTCGAACTGATCCAATCACCTGGTCTGCGTCTTTAAAGGTGATTCGTTCTCCCCGGAGCCCTGTTCAATATATTAAAATGCAATCTTTCTTCCTGTGGCCCCAAGTTCCAGGTACCATATCGGATCCAGTCGACTGGCGCACGAAGGAAATGTTTGGGGGGAAAATTGGATAAGGGCGGTTTTTGGCCGTGGGTAGCGTGATGCGCTGTTTCTCCTCGCCCAATGAGCCTTGCGCTGGCTGGACGCAAGATTCGCTGGACGGAAGACTCACCTGCAATCAGCGTTCCATTCTCGGCCTTGCACTTGGAATCAATGCAACACGCGCTTTCCACCACCAGAGGGAGCACAATCGCTTAAAGGGAGGTTGTTTCTTCGAGATCTCTCAAAGACAGCTGGTACCTCTTATTTGGCGAAAATAACAGTCTACTGTCTGCACGGAATCTGAACTGAGATGAGACATCGCACACGTAAAACACAGATGCAGGTTCCATCCCTATGTTTACACATGATGAGTTATCTTTAAACACTGAACAAAGGTTGAAAACAACTAAATCTCACATCCTTCAATCTGCATGCCAGATCTCACCAATCTGCCGATCTGAGTTGGTACCAGGCCTGGAGAGTGCATGCACCAAGGTTCCCTGCTGGTGCTGAGAGACCTTGGTGCAAGAGGTGGACAGAAGGAGGGACATTCGATATCCCCGAGGGTTGGAGGGGGTCGGGGGGCAAGAGGCGTCCAGACATATATCCAAAAGACAGCGGGAGGCAGCGGGGGACGAAGTCAATGCCAGTCCTACAGCATCATAGACTTGGATACATTGCAGGAAGAAGTTCAATGCTTTGATATGAGTCGTCAAGGTGAGTGAGGTCAACTCTCAAGTGGCATCTCCAACGAGCTGAACCACGCAATACACCCACCATCCCCCACATACCAACAAACTCTTTCCATCAGTATTCAACTCTTGTAACCAGAGGCTTCCTCTCACCCTTACACATTACCACTGTTGCAAGCCGCCCACCCACAACTCACAGGCCACACATACAGGCAGCTATTTTGCCATGACAGGCACATCACCCAGACACACGTCCCGTTTTTTGGCAGAAGAAGGTGGCGCATATCAGGAGGCAGCAAGTGGCATTGGCATTTAGCACGTCGAGCCTGTTCCACCATTCAGTGAGATCATGGTTGACCTGTGACCTAACTCCATATACCCGGCTTAGCCCGATATCCCATAATTCCCTTGGTTCACAGAAATCGATCAATCTCAGATTTAACATTCACAAGTGCGCTACCATCAACTATTATCTGCAGAAGAGCGTTTCAAACGTCTCCCACTCTTTGCGCAGAGAAGCCGAGGTTAAGTTAACGCAACACAACTGGAGAAAAGAAAATGTCTCAAGATGTTGTGCAGATTGAAGCTGAATATGAATTTATCGCAATTCACGCGGTGTCATGAATGCAGAATGAAAATGCTCCTGCATTGGGCGGTCATCGAGCCCCCGCTTCCTGTGTGGCAGGCAAGAATTCGACCAATAAAACACCAACGCCCAAGCGGGCAGGTGCCGCCATGTGTCCACTTGGAAACCTACCTGAAAGAACAGACAATCTTACAGGCCGAAAATGAGAGTGTTTGATGAGATTATTACTCTGACGTGATTCCAGTAGCAAAATCGGTTAACGCGGGTATTGATATAACAGTATCAGGGCTCGAGAAATGCCGCGGTTGTGAGTTCGTGCCTCACCTTGAATGTTTGAGTCTTTTGCTTCTGAACATTTCCACCGGATCTGAAGGTACCGCTGGTGTGTTCCATGAAGCATCTCCTTCTTCGTGTTCTCATGTGAGGACTTAGGGTCCTCTGGCCGGCCTTATTGCAATAGCAGTTGTGAGTTTATTTGTTAATAGGCGGGAGAGGGGCGATTGGCGACAGCATGAAATGTGAAAGGAGGCGGCACGACGTCTTTAAACCGAAAGAACCGAAATCACAATTCTTCTTTTGGTGAAATAGACATTCTTCTGTTTTTAGTGTCGTGCATGAAAAAGCGGATCGGGCGGGAAGATGGATTCGAGATCGAAGATCAGCCCTGATCTTATTGAATGGCGGAGCAGGCTCGAGGGGCCGTAAGTTCGACTCCTGCAACTATTTCTTATGTTCTTATGTAACAGCTGACCCGCTCCTGGTGGCTTGGCTGTTTGTTTTGCAATATCCTGCCCCGCCTATCCGCTTGATCCAGTTTGTTGCTCCCACTTTCACGTTCAAATTGTTTCTCGTCCCTGGTCATGTGAAAAAATTGCAGATTGCAGAAGGTTCAAAGCCTGAAGGAAGATCAACGGTGGATGGAATGAAAGCAGCGATTTTGCTTTGCCACCAATGACGAAACGCTCACTTTTCCTTTATTTTTCGTTGTTCTCTCTTGGAGTAAACTTTGGCGAAAGTGAAGCGAAATTCAGTGACTGTGAAATGACCAGGGGTTCTTGCAGCACAAGATGAAATTGGCGACATCGGCATCTGAGAGGCTGAAATGGTTCACATCGTTCCCGAGTTTCGGTAAGAGGCAGCACGGATTGATTTGTAGCGCTGAATGTCTCTGCATTCTCCCGCCCACGGAGATGATGCTGGAAGTGTCTGCAAGGAGAGGGTGGGGGATAAAAAGTATTTAATTTATTCGAGCAAATAAATCCGAATTTTCCTGCACGACACTTCAAACACGAAAAGAAGAATTGTGTGTTCGGTTCTTTCGATTGAAAGATCTCGTGCCGCCTCCTTTCCCATTTCATGCTGTCGCCAATCGCCCCCTCTCTTGCCTATTAATAAATAAACTCACACCTCGTATTGCGATACGGCCGGCCAGAGGACCCCAAGTGCCCACATGAAAACACGAAGAAGGAGATGCTTCATGAAACACATCAGCTCCGGTGGAAATGTTCAGAAGCAAAAGGTAAATCTACTCCAGGTGAGGTTCGAACTCACAACCTCGGCATTTGCTCGAATCCTGATACTGTTTTTTCAGTACGGCGCGCGAACCGATTGCGCAACTAGAGCCGCCCACGATTAGTGTGCCCAGCAAACAGTGTCATCTGCGGCCTGTGAGACTGTCTGTTCTTTCAGACAAGTTTCCAAGCAGACAACTGCTGTTCGGACATTGGTGTTTTCTTTGTCGAATTTTTGCCTGCCGCACAGGAAGCTGGGGTTTGATTTCCGCCCAATGCAGGAGCATTTTCATCTGCGTTCATGACATCGCGTGAATTGGACTATTTTCTTTTCTCCACGTGCGTAGCGTTGACGAAACCTCGGCATTCTGTGATCTGAAACAGGATCAGGAATTGAGTCAATTTTCACTGTGAGTAGGAGGACAGCCGTATTTGATTGGGATTTGAACCCGGGACCGCTCACATACACAACCAGTTGAACCGCCCGAAGCCAACATTATACCCCTCAAACAACAGGGAACCACGAATACTACTGTACAGACAATGTATAAATCGCAGCAACGCACAGCAGACCACCCAGCCTTTCAGGCCACTTCTGTTCATCCAATCTCGTTTTCTAATCCGATGTGCAGCAATGTCACGTTGAGAACTAACTATTTCAAGTCATCAATATTAGACTCTCGACCACATGCGTTTTGAATGAACGACTTGTATTATCAAGTAAAACTTTGCAGAATGTATTGCTCGAAAGCTACATTGTCAACTGTCTCGGCATCCGCAGGTTATCCACTGAACCAAAAGTATAATAAAATTGCTAATTTTTCACTGTGAGGTCGAAGAGATATGAATAGGGAGACATTAGCTACGAATTCATCAGCTGGGTTGCACTTTTGCTTTTCCCGCTGTCTCTCTCCATCTTATTTCTATCTACCTGTCTGTCTCTCTTTGTCTTTTCATCTCTCTCACCCTGTTTCACTTACATTGTCCCTTTTTCTCTGCCCTGTCTCTCTCCCTTCCTTTCTCTTCCCTCTATCTTTGATTTTCTATCTCTTTTTTCCTCTCTATCTCTCTATCACCCTCTTATCTCCGTCTCTTTTCTTCTTCTGTGTCTCTCTCTCTCTTATCTCTATCTCTCATTCTCTCACGATCCCTCTGTCCCTCCACCATGTCTCTCTCTTTCTCCCTCTTTTCTGTGACTTCTCCTCTCTATCCACTGTCTCTATCTCTCTTACGATTTCTCTCTCTCCCTGTCTTTCTCTGTTTTTATTTTACTTTCTCAATCTTGCCTCCGCCTCCACAATTTCCCTGTCCCTCTCTGTCTCTCTGTCTTTCTAGTCTGCTTTGTCTCTCTCCGACCACTCTCTCTCTCTCTCTCTCTCTCTCTCTCTCTCTCTCTCCGTCTTTATTCTCTCTATCTCTACTCTCTCTTTCATTCTCGCTCTATATATCACTCTGTCTCCCTCTTGTCTTTTTCTTTCTCAGTGTCTCCCCTCTGCCCCCTCTCTGCTCTCCCTCTCACTCTCTCAGTGTCTTCCTCTCCCCCTCTTTTTTGTTTCTGTTGATTATTTCAGTGTTGTTTCCTCTGTCTTTCTCTGTCTCACTCTGCCTCTCTCTCTCCTTTTGTCCCTCTGACTCTGTCACACTCTCTCTGTCTCTCTTTGTGTGTCTCTCTCGCTGTGCCTCTCTCTGTCTCTCTCTTTCTCTCTGTCCGTGAATCTCTCTCTGTTTCTCTCTCTGTCTCTATCTCCCCTCTCTCTCCCTTTCGCTCTGACTTTCTCCCCATCTCCCTCTCTCTCTGTCCCCCTCTCACTCTCTGTCTCTCTCTGTCTCTCCCTCTTCTCTTTCGCTCTCACACTGACTCCCCTTCTGCTCCCCTCTCTTCTCTGTCTCTTGCTCTCTGTCTCTTATCTCTCGCTATCTTCCTCTTCCCTTGGTCTCTCTCTGTCTTTCGTTCGCTGTCTCTCTGTCTGCCTTTCGCTCACTCTCTCTTTTTGTTTCTGTTAATCATTACAGATTTTTTTCCTCTCTGTCTCACTGTATCTCTGTCCGTCTCTCTTTGTGTCTCTCTCCCTTTCTCTCTCTGACTCTCCCTGTCTCCCTCTCTCTCTCTCTGTGTCTCTCATTGTCTCTCTCTCTCTGTCTCTCTCATCGTCTCTCTCTCTCTCCACCTGTTTTTGACTATGTCTCTGTCCATCTATGAGACTCTATGTCTGTCTCTGTCTCTGTCTCTCTCTCTCTCTCTCCCTGTGTCTCTCCATCTAACTCTCTGTGTCTCTCTCTCCATCACTCTTCGTCTCTCTCTCTCCGTCTCGCCACTCTCTCACTCTCTTTCTCTGTGACTCTCTGTCTCTGTCACTCTTTGCGTGTGTGTCCTTCTCTCTCAGTTCCTTTCCCTCTCGTTCTCTCCCTCTACGTTCTGTCTCTCTCTGTCTTTCTATCTCTTGGTCTCTCTGTTTCTCTCCCTCTATCTCGCTCAATCTGCCTCTCTCTCTATCTCAATCTCTGTCTCTCTGCCTCCTCATCTCTCTGTCTCTCTCTCTGTATCTCTTTCTCTCTGACTCGCTGTGTGCGTGTGTGTGTTTGTCTTTCTCTTTCTGTCCCTTCCTCACCCTCTTTCTCCATCTCTCTCCCCTCCTGACTTTTTTTACAAAGCGAGTGATTGTGATCAGGAATGATCACCCTCCTGAGGGGGTGGTGGAGGCAGATTCAATCGTGGCTTTCAAAAGAGAATTGGATAAGCACTTGAAGGGGAAAAAATCTGTGCTACCGGGATAGGGCGGAGGGGTGGTTCTAGCTGGATTGCTGTTGCAGGATGTTAGCACCGACTCGACGTGCCGAATGGCCTCCTTCCGTGCTTTAACCATTCTCTGAATCTCTGATTCCAACAATCCTCTGGGGTGAGCGAGAACGTTTTCGGCAAAGATGCCATCTTCTGGTAACAGGGAGTTTTACACCTCAACTTTCGTTGAATCTCACAGCACCGGAGGAGGCCATTCAGCCCATCATCGCGATGTCGGCTCGTTTTCGGCTATCCAATTAGTCCCACTCTCCAGCTCTTTCATAATAGCCCTGCAATTTTTTTCTCTTCCATTATTTTCCAATTCCCTTTTTTATAGTCACAATTGAATCTCCACCCTCCACCGCTTCTTGTAGTGCATTCCAGATTACAACAACTCGATGTGTAAACTTTGCAATGGAGTGAATAATGAGGAAAATTAGCAGAATTCTTCTGGAGGACATAGTCAGACTGGTAAAATGTGCAGTCACATGGCAGATGCAATCTAATGCGGATAAGTGTGAAGTGATGCACTTTGTGAGGAACAACATGGAGAGGGGCACGATGATGTAAATTATATTATTTTGAGGCGGAGGGGATGCAATTACAGAGGACCTGGGTGTGCATAGTCACAGAATAGGGTAAGTTTATAAGAAAGCGTATGGGATACTTGGCTTTGTAAACAGTGGCATTGAATACAAAAACAAGGAAGTCCATGCTGAACCTTTACAAATCACTGGTTAGGCCTCAGCTGGAGTATGTGGTACAATTCCGGGCACCACACTTTAGTGAGGATGTCAAGGAATTGGAGAGGTTACAAAGGAGGTTTATCAGGAAGATATCAGGGATGAGGGACTTAAGTTAAGTGGAGAGATCAGCGGACCTGGGTGTAGCCACCAGCCTCTGACCTGAACCGCGGCACTCTGCAGGATCGCTCTAGATTGAACTCACAGATGATCTATCAAGCAGCCCAAAGTGTCAAGTCACTTTCCACATCTCGAACAGTCAAACACTTTGTTCCTGTATCAATACACTGTTTATGTCCGGGCTCCTCGGTTTTATCCCTGTTTTCAATGTAACGTAACCTATCTTGTCTACAGCCATTCTGTGTTTGGTCCAACACATCAGCAGCAATGGGACTTGGAATGATGGGATGTTGATGTTCTTGCAGGACCTGTTTCTGCTCTCATTTCACTTGTGCATGTAATGCCTATTGGGTTCGGCCCAGAACCACACACTGGAATGAAACAACCTCAGTATCCACGTCATCAGAAACAGTGACATCTGCAAACATTCCTTGCAGGCCATTGGTGCTGGGAATGGGCTCGGTTGGGCTGCAGTTCAGCTTGAGACAGACCACATTGTTACAATGAAGCTGGGGAAGCCCTGAGATATGATGCTATTAAGGGCATCACACCAGTAATCTATTGGAGCGGTCATGGCTGCCACTCCAGAAGAATCTCCACCAGACCCCTTGCTGTTGCAGGAATCGTCTGGACTGCCTCATTGTCCAGGGTGCTCTGCACGGCCTTACATTCCTCCTGTGCTGTTTTACAAATGCGGCTCTTGAACTTCTACAACTGATCGTCCATCTCCAGAATGTGGGAGGTGACTGTCTCCACGCCCTGGCCATTCAGCCTATGCGAACAATTCGAATTTCTGTTGCAGACTGGAGTCCTGAGATCTGCGGTCTTGGGCCACTCAGCCAAGGGCAGTTGTTTCTCGGCCTCCCCAGGGGAGAAACGTAGAATTACTTGCAGCTCCTCCTTCACTCTGGTGCTCGGTGCTTCACCCTGTGAGATACCCTCAGTCTCACTACATACATTCTCTCGAGAGGGTCCCACTGGGCTGGTGATGGAAACGGTGAATCGGGTGCAGCAATGGACGGTTCGGAGTTACCAAGCTGACTGTCATATCCTTACTTCTTTAAATGGTGAGAAAACTTAACATTAACAAGAACTTTAATTGCTGTTGCCTTTGACACAATAAAATGTCCCAAGGAGCTTCACAGGAGCGTTATCAGATACAATTTGACACTGATCCACAAAAGGAGATATTCGGACAGGTGAACGAAAACTTAGTCAAAAAGTTAGTTTCTAAGGAGAGTCATAAAGGAGTAGAGAGAGGCGGAGGGGTTTAAGTCGGGTATTCCAGAGATTTGGGACCAGCCAGCTGAAGGAAAAACCGCCATTGGTGGAGCGAATAAAATTTGGGAGTGCACAAGATGCCATAATTTGAGGTACGCCGTGATCTCGGAGGGTTGTAGGTCTGTGGAAGGTTACATCGAAAGGGAGTGGTAAGGCCGCAGAGGGATCTGAACACAAGGATGAGAATTTTAAAATCGAGGCATTGGCGGACCGGGAGCCAATGGAGGTGAGCGAGCACAGTGGTGATGGACAGTTTCAAAGCGAAGAACCGTGTGCAGGATTAGAGGGACGTCTCCACGCGACCTGAACACAGCACCGGAGGTTCTCTAAATGGTTCAGCGACTGGGATACAATCTCCCCAGTAATTGCTGTCCAGGTGCTCGGTGTATGTGGAGGTTTGACCGGGCCGTGTTATCTTGTTTCCCAGGGAGGAGCAGTGATGAGACGTCTGAGGCTGCATTTGCTGCTTTCCACCGGCAGCGGGTGATTGGAGAGAGCGGGGCCGGACAGGCGGCCTCAATGTTGCTGCTTGTCGCGGCATCATTCACTCAGGCAGCTGGGGAACAGCGAAAAACTGATGGCTTTGTTGCCGCGGCTGAAATGCAGTTACAAACTATTGTTATTAAGGGAGGCAGCGCTGCGGGATCCTTGAATGTTCTCTCACAGATCAACTGAAACCAGTCGAAATGTGCAGCTTTTAGAGGAGCTTTCCGCATCTTCAGAGCAGGAAACGGGAGTGAAGTCGAGATACTGCCGGTATGTGTGTCGTGTTGGACTGTGTGTAGAACTGTACAGAGAAATAAAGAATATACCGGGGCTGTGTAATATGGTATTTTATTCATATTTAACCCCCCAAGTGAAATCTTCCACCGTTTGAATTGATTTATTTTCAATGAAGATCGTTTGCAAAATGATGCTACTCGATTTCGAACCGTGAACTTACTGTATATTAGGTAAAAGTGATAACCGCTACACTGCGGAAACTCAGCTCTGTAAATTATTATCGGAACAACTCAGAAGAGAAGAGCGGGATCCAAAGATTTTCAATGCGGGAGGTGGATTCGATTCCCGTTCAGGGAATTAACCTTTACAAAAGAGTTTATTGTATTCATTACACAAAACTCATTAAACTCGGTAAAAAAAGATGAATAATTGTTCTAATCGCCATGAATGAACCGATAACTTTTTGTTTCAGACTGAAGGAAATCCTAACATGGTACCGAGACAGTCAAAACTTTAAAAAGTTTTTGTGTTTTGCATGTGCGGAATTGTCTCCCGTTCTCATTTTACAGACGGTATTTTAGGACTTGATTAAAAATGTTCCGTGTTTATGACACCAGGACTCTGGTGCAACCTTTGTAAAATTCCCCACCTCATTAAAACACAACGGTAACTACTGCTCCACTCAATCATACAACCCCAACTAGTGCCCCTCATTTAAAGAAACTTAACTAGAGCCCCCCACTATTGTACAACCTCAAGTGTGTATTTTCAAAGTGTGAGTGTGTTTTTTTGACTGTAATATTTAAGTAATGGCAGCCTCCGATCCCTCCGTGTCTATGGAAAGTTTGTTCGTGACGAAAGTCGAATCGCGCCCTGACAATACAGGGAAATGGACTTCACATTTGTGTATTTCAGAACATCTTTCACCATTCAGTAACCAAGGAAGTAAAACACTCACAACGACGAAACAACACTCGAACACTCTGAATTTCATTTATCATGTTATCAAAAACACATTAAGGTTGAAGTTCACATGCAAACCGCCTGCGAATATGATTATTGAGATCACAGGCCCATTTCCCTGCATTGTGTGTGGGAGATGTTTTCCACTAAAATCCGTTCCTGTGGATAAAATGGTGTCGCCATAACCACACCTGCGGTTAATCAGCAATTTCCATTGGACAACACTGGGAGAGAGCGTGGTCAAGTGGCCTGAGCCCGGACATTGATGCTCCAATATTGTGAGGGCGCAATTCGACTTTCGTCACCATCTTTCCATAGACACGGAGGGATTAGAGGTTGCTATTACATAAATATCACATTCAAATAAACACACTCACACTTTGTATTTACACACTAGAGGTTGTACAATAGTGGCGGAGAGGGTGGCGGTATTAGTTCAGGTTTTTTTAATTGAGGCGGCACTTGGTGTGGTTGCAAGATCGAATGGGGGCAATAGTTACTGTTGTGTTTTAGTGAGGTGGAGAATTTAAATTATTTTAAGATTCATGGTGACATAAACACGGAACATGTTAAACCAAGTTCCAAAATACCGTCTGTAGAATGAGAATGGATGACGATCAACATGGACAAAACACAAACCATATATTACATTTTTGATGGCGACTCGCGAACCTTGTTAGGCTTTCCGGCAATCTAAAACAGAACGTTACCGGTTGATTAATGGATTTGAATGTTACACCCAGGAGCGAGGATGGCCGCAGGGTCTAAGGCCAATTATTCAGATTGCGTGGGTTCTTATTCTGGTCGTGATGTTCAGTAATTCAGCACAAAATCAGAGAATGGTTACAGCACGGAAAGAGGCCATTCGGCCCAGCGAGTCCGTGCCGGCTCTCAGCAAGAGCAATACAACGAGTCACACTGCCCCGCCCTATCCCCGTGGCATTGCAATTTTTCCATTGCAGGACTTATCCAATTCCCATTTCAAAGCCCCGATTGACTCTGCCTCCACCGCCCCCTCAGGCAGTACATTGCAGGTCACAACCATTCGCTGTGTAAAAAAGTTTTGCAACACCAGGTTACAGTCCTGGTTATATATAACCTGGTGTTGTAAGACTCCTTACATTTGTCCACCCCAGTCCATCACCGGCATCTCCACATCATAAAAAAGTTTGAACAAAGCATACGGGATCCTGGGCTTTATAAATAGAGGCATGGAGTACGAATGCAAAGAAGTTATGATGAACTTTTATGAAACACTGGTTCGGCCACATCAGGAGTATTGTGCCTAGTTCTGAGCACCGTACGTTAAGAAGGATGTGAAGCCTCGCTGTGCAAAAAAGTTTTTCCTCATGTCGCCTTTGGTTATTTTGCAAGTCACCTTCAATGTTTGTCCTCTGGTTCTTGACCCCTCCTCCAATGGGAAAAATTTATCTCTATCAACTCTGTCCAGACCCTTCATGATTTTGAATACCTCTATCAAATCTCCTCTCAAACTTCTCTCCTCCAAGGAGATCAACCCCAGCTTCTCCAGTCTATGCACGTCTCTGTTGTCTCGCATCCTTGGCATCATCCCGGTAATTCTATTCTGCAACCTCTCTGAGGCCTTCACATCCTTCCTAAATTGTGGTGCCCAGAACTGGACACAATACTCCAGTTGTGGCCGAACCAATGTTTGACAAAGGTTCATCATAACATCCTTACTTTTGTACTCTGCCGCTATTTATAAAGCCCACGATCCCATATGCTTTCTCCACCGCTTTCTCAACCTGCCCTGCCTCCTTCAACGATTTGTGCACATATACTCCCAGATCTCTGTGTACCTGCACCCATTTCAGTTCATAAGCTTTAGTTTATATTGCTTCTCCTCGTTCTTCCGACCGAAATCCAGCAGCGGAGAGAGAGGGGCATTCTGGGAGAAGTCGGTTCAGTCACCTCCACTGAACAGTGGGTAGCAGAAGAAGCCCTTCAGTGACTACCAGGAGGAAAAGCATCCAACCAGCAGAGCAGACAGAGGGGCATTCTGGGAGAAGTCGGCTCAGTCACCTCCACTGAACAGTGGGTAGCAGAAGAACTGGTGTCGAGGAGCAGTTAAAACCGAAACACAACACTTGTGTTTCCCTCTCTCCCTCCTCCTGCAACCAAAAAAACAGGAGGATCTGTGAGGAGGGCAAGCAAGTTGACGAGGAGGAGGATCGAGCTACTGCAGCTGCTGGAGTTATGAAGTTAAAGCCAACAGGGAAGTGATTGGATAGTGACTGGTAAGCAGTTTTACTTTTTTTTTTCTTGACATTGTAGATGTTGTTAAGCTAATTTAATGGTTAAGTCATGGCAGGAGATCGCAGACCCGTGTCATGTTCCTCTTGTGGGATGTGGGAATTCAGGGATACTTCCTGTGTCCCTGGTTCCTTCACCTGCGGGAAGTGTGTCCAGCTGCAGCTGCTTGACGGCTCTGGAGCTGCGGATGGATAAACTTTGCGGCATCCGCGACGCTGAGTAAGTCGTGGATAGAAGGGTCAGTGAGTTGGTCACACCAGATAAAAAATACTGAGGGTGATAGTGAATGGGTGACCAACAGACAGAGGAAGAGTAGGAAGGCAGTGCATGGGGTCCCCTGCGGTCATCTCCCTCCAAAACAGGTATACCGTTTTGGATACTGTTGGGGGAGATGACTCACCAGGGGAAGGTGATAGCGGCCAGGTTCATGGCACCGTGGCTGGCTCTGCTGCATAGGAGGGCAGGAAAAAGTGTGGCAGAGCTATAGTGATAGGGGACTCGATTGTAAGGGGAATAGACAGGCGTTTCTGCGGACGCAACCGAGACTCCAGGATGGCATGTTGATCCCTGGTGCAAGGGTAAGGGATATCTCGGAGCGGTTGCAGGACATTCTGGAGGGGGAGGGTGAACAGCCAGTTGTCGTGGTGCATATAGGTACCAACGATATAAGTAAAAAACGGGATGAGGTCCTACAAGCTGAATTTAGGGAGTTTGGAGTTAAACTAAAAAGTAGGACCTCAAAGGTAGTAATCTCAGGATTGCTACCAGTGCCACGGGCTAGTCAGAGTAGGAATGACAGGATAGCTAGGATGAATACGTCGCTTGAGAGATGGTGCAAGAGGGAGGGATTCAAATTCCTGGGCCATTGGAACCGGTTCTGGGGGAGGTGGGACCAGTTCAAATTGGAGGGTCTGCATCTGGGCAGGATTGGAACCAATGTCCTGGGGGGAGTGTTTGCTAGTGCTGTTGGGGAGGGTTTAAACTAATGTGGCAGGGGGATGGGAACCGACGCAGGAATTCAGTGGGAAGTAAAGTGGTGACAGAAACAAAAGGCATTAAGGGAGAGTGTACAAAACATGACTGGACAGATGGGCTGAGAAAGCAGGCAAAGACCAAGGGAAGTCTAGATTAAAATGCATTTATTTCAATGCATGAAGTCTGATGGGCAAGGCAGATGAACTCAGGGCATGGATGGGTACATGGGACTGGGATGTTATAGATATTACTGAAACATGGCTAAGGGAGGGGCAGGACTGGCAGCTCAATGTTCCAGGGTACAGATGCTATCGGAAAGATAGAGCAGGAGGCAAGAGAGGAGGGGGAGTTGCGTTCTTGATTCGGGAGAACATCACGGCAGTAGTGAGAGGGGATATATCCGAGGGTTCGCCCACTGAGTCTATATGGGTAGAACTGAAAAATAAGAAGGGAGAGATCACTTTGATAGGATTGTACTACAGACCCCCAAATAGTCAACGGGAAATTGAGGAGAAAATATGTATGGAGATGACAGACAGCTGCAAGAAAAATAGGGTGGTAATAGTAGGGGACTTTAACTTTCCCAACATTGACTGGGACAACCATAGCATTAGGGGCTTGGATGGAGAGAACTTTGTTGAGTGTATTCAGGAGGAATTTCTCATTCAGTATGTGGATGGCCCGACTAGAGAGGGGGCAAAACTTGACCTCCCCTTGGGAAATAAGGAAGGGCAGGTGACAGAAGTGTTAGTGAGGGATCACTTTGGGACCAGTGATCATAAGTCCATTAGTTTTAAGATAACTATGGAGAATGATAGGTCTGGCCCAAAACTTAAAATTCTAAATTGGGGAATGGCCAATTTTGATGGTATTAGACAGGAACTTCAGGAGTTAAGTGGGAGAGTATGTTGGCAGGCAAAGGGACGTCTGGTAAGTGGGAGGCTTTCAAAAGTGTGTTAAAGAGGGTTCAGGGTAAGCACATTCCTTATAAAGTGAAGGGCAAGGCTGGTAGAAGTAGGGAACCTCGGATGACTCGGGAGATTGAGGCCCTAGTCAAAAAGAAGAAGGAGGCATATGACATGCATCGGCAGCTGGGATCAAGTGGATCCCTTGAAGAGTATCGAGATTGCTGGAGTAGAGTTAAGAGAGAAATCAGGAGGGCAAAAAGGGGACATGAGATTGCTTTGGCAGATAAGGCAAAGGAGAATCCAAAGATCTTCCACAAGTACATAAAGGGCAAAAGAGTAACTAGGGAGAGAGTAGGGCCACTTAAGGATCAACAAGGTCATCAATGTGCGGAACCACTAGAGATTGGTGAGATCCTGAATGACTATTTCACATCGGTATTTACGGTTGAGAAAGGCATGGATGTTAGGGAACTTGGGGAAATAAATAGTGATGTCTTGAGGAGTGTACATATTACAGAGAGGGAGGTGCTGGAAGTCTTAACGCGCATCAAGGTAGATAAATCTCCGGGACCTGATGAAATGTATCCCAGGACGTTATGGGAGGTTAGGGAGGAAATTGCGGGTTCCCCAGCAGAGATATTTGAATCATCGACAGCTACAGGTGAGGTGCCTGAAGATTGGAGGGTAGCAAATGTTGTGCCTTTGTTTAAGAAGGGCGGCAGGGAAAAGCCTAGGAACTACAGACCGGTGAGCCTGACATCTGTAGTGGGTAAGTTGTTGGAGGATATTCTGAGAGACAGGATCTACAGGCATTTGGAGAGGCAGGGACTGATTAGGAACAGTCAGCATGGTTTTGTGAGAGGATAATCATGTCTCACAAATTTGATTGAGTTTTTCGAAGAGGCAACCAAGAAGATAGATGAGGGCTGTGCAGTAGACGTGGTAAACATGGGCTTTAGGAAAGCCTTTGACAAGGTGCCGCATGGTAGGTTGTTACATAAGGTTAGATCTCACGGGATCCAAGGTGAGGTAGCCAATTGGATACAAAATTGGATTGACGGCAGAAGACAGAGGGTGGTTGTAGAGGGTTGTTTTTCAGACTGGAGGCCTGTGACCATCGGTGTGCCTCAGGGATCGGTGCTGGGTCCGCTGTTATTTGTTATTTATATTAATGATTTGGATGAGAATTTAGGAGGAATGGTTAGTAAGTTTGCAGATGACACCAAGATTGGTGGCATTGTGGACAGTGAAGAAGGTTATCTAGGATTGCAACAGGACCTTGATAAATTGGGCCAGTGGGCCGATGAATGGCAGATGGAGTTTAATTTAGATAAATTTGAGGTGATGCATTTTGGTCGATCGAATCGGGCCAGGACCTACTCCGTTAATGGTAGGGCGTTGGGGAGAGTTATAGAACAAAGAGATCTGGGAGTACAGGTACATAGCTCCTTGAAAGTGGAGTCACAGGTGGATAGGGTTGTGAAGAAGGCATTCGGCATGCTTGGTTTCATTGGTCGGAACATTGAATACAGGAGTTGGGATGTCTTGTTGAAGTTGTACAAGACATTAGAAAGGCCACACTTGGAATACTGTGTACAGTTCTGGTCACCCTACTATAGAAAGGATATTATTAAACTAGAAAGAGTTCAGAAAAGATTTACTAGGATGCTACCGGGACTTGATGGTTTGACTTATAGGGAGAGGTTAGATCGACTGGGACTTTTTTCCCTGGAGAGTCGGAGTTTAAGTGGTGATCTTATAGAAGTCTATTAAATAATGAGGGGCATAAATAAGGTTGATAGTCAAAACCTTTTCCCAAATGTAGGGGAGTCTATAGACTCCCCTACATTTGGGAAAAGATTTTGACTATCCCCCTGCCACGAGGGGACATAGATTTAAGGTGAGAGGGGAGAGATACAAAAGGGTCCAGTGGGGCAGTTTTTTCACTCAAAGGGTGGTGAGTGTCTGGAACGAGCTGCCAGAGGCAGTAGTAGAGGCGGGTAGAATTTTGTCTTTTAAAAAGCATTTGGACAGTTGCATGGGTAAGATGGGTATCGAGGGGTATGGGTCAAGTGCAGGCAATTGGGACCAGCTTATTGGTATAAACTGGGCGCCAAGGACATGATGGGCCTCAGGGCCTGTTTCCATGTTGTAAACTTCTATGATTCTATGATTCGAAATATATCATTTCACACTTTTCTGCGTTGAAATTCATGTGCCACGTGTCTGCTCATGCCGCCAGCCTGTCTCTATCCTCTTGAACTCTATCACTATCCTCCTCACTGTTCACTACCCTTCCAAGTTTTGTGTCATCTTCAAATTTTGAAATCGTGGCCCGACAATCGGAAAAACAACCGTTCACCACTGCTCCCTGTTTCCTGTTACTGAGCAAATTTCGTATCCATGCTGCCATTGTCCCCTTTATTCCATGGGCTTGAACTTTGATGAAGAGCCTATTATGCGGCAATTTTCACACGCCTTTTGAAGTAAATTTACACCTCATCAACCGCATTGCCCTCATCGACCCTCTCTGCTGCCCCATCAAAAAACTCAATCAAGTTCGTCAAACATGATTGGCCTTCAATAAATTCGTGCTGGCTTTCCTTAATTAATCCACACTTGTCCAAATGACTATTAATATTGTCCATATTTATTGTTTCTAAAAGTTTCCCCACTCCCGAGTTTAAACTGAGTGGCTGTTGAGTTTATCCTTATACCCTTTATTAACACGTGTGTAACCACTGTACGATCACTGCACCACACATCAGTTCCGTTAGTCTTGCCCCAACATTGCAATGCTGCACACAATACTGCTTGGAAAAGATGGGTTTTCGGGGAGGCAGAGACAGGAGAAATTATTATGGGGAATAAGGAAATGGCAGAGACGCTGAACAAATACGTTGTATCTGTCTTCACAGTCGATGGCACAAAAGGTACCGGAAGTAGTGGTGAACCAGGGGTCCATTGAGAGTGACGAACTTAAAGAAATTTAGATTAGTAAAGACAAGGTATTGGATAAATTAATGGGACTAAAAGCCGACAAATCGCCTTGACCTGATGGCTTTCATCCTCGGGTTTTAAAAGAGATGGCTGCAGAGGTAGTGGGTGCATTTGTTTTCATCATCCAGAATTCCCTCGATTCTGAGGCAGCAAATGTAACCCCGCTGTTCAAGAAAGGAAGGCGAGAGAAAACAGGAAACTACAGGCCAGTTAACCTGACATCAGTGGTAGGGAAAATGATAGAATATTTGATTGGGCTGTGATGAAAGGACACATAGAAAATCATAATGTGATTAGCCAGAGTCAACACGGTTTTATAAAAGGGAAATCGTATTTGACAAGTCCATCAAAGTGTTTTGATGGTCCAACCAGCAGGGCAGATATGGGGGAACTAGTGGATGTGGCATGTTTGGATTTTATAAAGGCGTTTGATAAGGTGCATCAAAAGAGGTTTCCATACAAAATAAAGACACGTGGAGTCGGGGGCTAATATATTAGCATGGTTTGAGGATCGGCTGACAGACATAAAACACAGAGCGAGAAGAAACAGTTCATTTTCGGGTTGGCCGGTTTTAACTAGTGGGGTGCCGCGAGGATCAGTCCATGGCCCTCATCTATTTACAATCTATATTAATGAATTAGGTGAGGCGACCTCGTGTAATGTAGCCAAGTTTGCTGACGGTACAAAGCTAGGTGGGAAAGTAAGCTATGAGATTGACACTTCGAGGATGCAAAGGGTTAAAGGCAGTTTAAGTTATTTGGCAAATCGGCAGCAGATGAAGTATAATGTGGGGAAATGTGAAATCATCCACTTTGTAGGAAGAATAGAAAAGCAGAATATTATTTAAAATGTGAGAGACTGGTAAATATTGATATTCAGAGGGATATCGGTGTCGTTATACACGAATCACAAAAAGCTAAAATGCAGGGACAGCAAGCAATAAGGAAAGCAAATGATATGTTAGGCTTGATGGCATGTGGTTGGAGTATTAGAGTAAGGACATCTTGCTGCAATTAAAGAGGTGTTTAGTGCACGCCTGATTTACTGTGTCCGTTTGGGCGGGCCTCCTTACCGAAGGAAGGATGTACTTGCCTTAGATACAGTGCAACGAAGGTTCACGAGATTGATTCCAGGGATGAGAGGGTTGTCCTTTGAGGAGAAATTGTTTTGATTGGGCATTTTTTCTCTGGAGTTTGGTCCGCCATTTAGGATTGAGATGAGAATAAAATCTTTCCTCACAGGATTGTGATTTTTTGGATTTCTCTACCCAGCGGGCTGTGGAAGCTCAGTCGCTGAGTACAGTCGAAACTAAGGGAATCAAGGTATTTGGGGATCGGGCGGGAAAACGGAATTGTGGTAGAAGATCAGCCATGATCTGATTGAATGGCGGAGCAGGCTCAAGGGGTCGTATCGCCTAATGATGCTCCGATATCTTATGTTCATCTGTATCGGTGCACCGTGGAGAGGAGACTTTCAGTCAGTCCCTATGGTCTATGGATTGCACCAATATTTAGAATGGATGTAGCTGGTGTTCAAATATACAAGGAGAAAACTTAGAGACTGTGCCAATATTTGCAAAGGCTACAGAGTTCTTGCCATTAAATAATGAGAGGTTAAGGCTGTAATTCTTATCTCAGGGGAACCACACGCTCTACAACGATTGCAAAGCGATCCAGAAAAATAAACAATATTTACAATAGATTCCATAGACTGCACTGAAATTCATTGTGCATGGAGAGACTGGACTAATATTTACATGGGATGCAGACAGTTTGATAGGATTTCGAGAGGGATGCAGAGATGGTGCCAATATTTATGTGGGTTATCCAGAGATGTTTCAATAATACTGGGAAATCTTGAGATGGCCCAATAATTTTAGAATTATCCAGAGCCTTTATCGTAGTCTATAGGAATATTTGCAGGGAGACCAATAGACTGTGTGAATATATACAGTACAATCCAACAAATTACCGATACTTAAAGGTAGATCCAGAGACGGTACCAATATTTGCAAGATTATCCTTTGATTTCCAAATATTAACGGGGTATCCAGAGATTACACCAATATTGGCAGGGTGTTCTTCAAGCTGACTGATAAAATGATTCAGTTTCTAACTCTCAGTGCAAACCAAACCCTTTAGAAATGTGTAGAAACTAACTAAAATTAATTAATAAATCACGTTCAGAAATAATCTGCAATCTGTAATTGAAGCTGCTCTCGGTTCACACCGATGCTGTCACATTGCGGGTCTCATAGTTGCTGTTCTTTCAAATATTAGTTATAATAATGTGCTGAGCTTTTAGATTTACAACTATGAAATATTTGGATAAATATATGTTGTGATATAAAATGTATTGGGTTGAAAGGCGTTAACTGAACCTGTTTATTCTGTGACTGTAATTCAAGTCAGCCTCCACGGGCCCTAATTGTTTCACTGGAGAGTTTCCCTTTGCTATAAATATGGAGCTCCGTGCAATGTGTTATCCCATATGTCAGGTGAAGTACCACCTCCGGCCTGAACAGGGATCAGCGGCTCGACAGAGAGTGGGAGAAAGCGTCTGAATCTGAGAACAATAAATTGAATGTGACAAGAATGGGCCACTATCTGAGGACAATAGATTGGAATGTTACAACAATGGGTCATAATCTGGTTACAATCGATTGGAATGTTACAACAATGGGCAGGAGTTTCTCCTGGGAGTTTGATTATCTTTCTGCAAATTATGATAGACTAAGATTAGCTGTTCGGATATATTTGGCACTTCGGATTATTCAAAAGATTTACTATCCCATCCTCGCTGTTGCAGGTGTCCCTGGTAATATTCTTTATTATTAATTCCCTAAACCATGTTTAACTGTATTACTGTTCTTCTCATTTACTTCCCTTTCCTTGCTGTTAATTCTCTATATCAACCTATCGATTCTATAATCCACGATTAACTGTACGCCTCCTCCTCTCATTTATTTCTTCCAGTTAGCTGATTTTGGTGATCGTGGTGAGTTCAATGTCGAGCTATTATTTATATGTCCCACGTTTTACCGTATTACATTTCTTGTGAGCTACCATCCCCTCCTTTGTGCAGTTAGTGGTCCTGGTTATTCTCTATATTCACCTATTAAATCTATAAAACAGGTTTCACTGTATTATTATTCTTTTCATTTACAATTCCCTCCTCGCTGCTGTCGGTGTCCCTGGGAACTTCTATATCAGCTATTAATTCTATAACACGTGTTTCACTGTAATACTGTTCTTCCCGTTTACTGTCTGCTCCTCGCTGATGATGCCATTTTTGATAAGCCTCTATATCCAGCTTTTAGTTTTGTAAACTACCTTTCACTGTATTACTGTTCTCGTAATTTACTGCCTCATCTTCACTTCTCCTGGAGCTCCTGCCAAGCCTGCATATGTATATGGGGTATTCGGGACGCAATGTGTAACTACGATGTTTGCTGGTAAGTTTCTATATCTATATTGTATCTCTGGGAAAGAGATTTAATTAAGGGGTCTCCTGGTAAGTGTCTATATCTACATGTGTTTTCAGGATGCATGATGTAATTAAGGGGTCTCCTGGTCAGTCTCCATATCTACATGTGTTTCCAGGATGCGAGATGAAATTACGGGGTCGACTGGTAAGCCTCTATATCCACATGTGTTTCCAGGATGCGAGATGTAATTACGGGGTCTCTTGGTAAGTCCGATATCTGCATGTGTTTCCAGGATGTGAGATGTAATTACGGGGTCTCCTGGTAAGTCTCTATATCCATATGGAGTTGTCGGGATCGGAGATTTAATTACCTCCTCGGAAACCTCTATATCTAGATCGGTTTCCAGGATGTGCGGAAATGACGGGTTTTCCTTCTCAGTCTCTGTGGCTGCATGATTTATCCGGGATGGGAGATGTTATTCTGGGCTGTCCTCTTCAGTCTCTGTATCTATATGTGGTATCTCCGATGGGAGAAGTACTTACGGAGGTCTTCTGCTGAGAAATTATATCTATATGGGGTTTCCAGGATTGGAAATACAATTAAGGGATCCCCTGGTCAGTCAACATCAATATTTGGTTTCCAGGATGGAAACTAGGTCTCCTTGGATGTCTTTAAATCTGTATGGGGTATCAGAAATGGAAGTTATAATTACAGGAATTCTTGGTCTGTCCCTATATCTGTATGGGTTTTCCGTGATGGGAGATGAAATTACGGGGACTCCGCGGAAGTCTCTCTATCAATATGGGTTTTCCGGGATGGGCGATGTAATTTTGGGGTCTCCTCGTAAGACTCTGCACCTATATGGGGTTTCTGGAATGGGAGATAAAATTACGGGGTTCTGCTGCAAGTTTTGAATATCTATGTGGGGATTCTGGGATGTTCCATGTAGTTTCAGGTGTCTCCTCATAAGTCTTTATATCGATATGGGGTTTCCGGGGTGAGTGATCTCATTACGGGCACTCTTCTTAGGTCTTTATATCTTTAAGCGGTCTCTGGGATGGTTGATGTAATTGCGGAGGTGTCCTGCTAAGTCTTTATATCTGTGTAGGTGTCTAGAATGGGAGATGTAATTCCGATATCGACTGGCATGTCCCTTTATCTGTATGGGTTTTCTGGGATGGGAGATGTAATTATGGGAACTCCTGGTGATTCACAGAAATTTATTTGGATACCTGTGCGAGTGTTATTATTTGCAGATCATTCCAGGGTCATTGTCAACATTTACAGGTAGTTCCTGGATGAGTGTCAGTAATTACAGGGTTTTCCTGAGAGAGTGTCATTATTAACGGAATGTCCTTGTAGAGTGTCAGCATTTAGAGGTTGTTCCTGAGTGACTGTCAGTGGTTACAGGATGTTCCTGAATTTGTGTCAGTATTTAAAGGATGTTACTGAGCGAATGTCAACATTTAAAGGATGTTTCTGCATGAGTGTCATTATTTATAGGTTGCTCCTGTGTGAGTGTCAGCATTTACAGATTTTTCCTATTTCATTGCCATAATTTACAGGATGTTCCTGATTGTGTGCCAGTATTTACTTGATGTTCCTCTCTGAGGCTCAGCATTGACAGGATTTTTCTGAGTGAGTGCCAGTATTTGCAGATTATACCTGGGCCATTGTCATTATTTACAGGATGTTCCTGATTGTGTGTCAGTATTTACTGGATGTTCCTCTGTGAGTCTCAGTATTTACGTGTTGTTACTGAATGAGTGTCAGTATTGATAGGATGTACCTGAGCGAGTGTCAGTATTGATAGGATGTTCCCGAGCGAGTGTCAGTATTGATAGGATGTTCCCGAGTGAGTGCCAGTATTTACGCGATGTTCCAGAGTGAATGTCAGTGTTTACCAGATGTTCCTGAGTGAGTGTCCGTATTTAAAGGATGTTCCTGAATAAGTGTCAGTGTTTGCAGGATGTTCCTGTTTTATTGTTAGTATTCACAGGATGTTCCTGGGTGAGTGTCAATGTTTACAGCATGTTGCTGGGTGTGTATCAGTATTTACAGGTTTTTCCTGAGTGACTGTCAATTTTTCCAGGATAATCCTGAGTGAGTGTCATTATTTACCGGATGTTCCCGAGTGAGTGTCTGTATTTACAAGCCGTTTCTGAGTGAGTTTCAATATTTTCAGGATGTTCCTGAATTAGTGTCTGTATTTATGGGTTGCTCCTGAATGAGTGTCAGTATTTACAGGATGTACCTGAATAAGTGTCAGTGTTTACAGGATGTTCCTGTTTTATTGTCAGTATTTACAGGATGTTCCGTTTTAGTGTCAGTGTTTGCAGGATGTTGCTGAGTGTGTAGCAGTATTTACAGGTTTTTCCTGGGTGACTGTCAGTATTTACCAGATGTTCGTGAGTGAGTGTCAGTATTTACAGGATAATCCTGAGTAAGTGTCATTATTTACCGGATGTTCCCGAGTGAGTGTTTGTCTGTACAAGCCGTTCCTGAGTGAGTTTCAATATTTACGGGTTGTACCTGAATGAGTGTCAGGATTTATCGGTTGTTCCTCGGTGAGTGTCAGTACTTATTGGTTGTTCCTCGGTGAGTGTCAGTATTTATCTGTTGTTCCTCGGTGAGTGTCAGTATTTATCGGTTGTTGCTCGGTGAGTGTCAGTATTTATCGGTTGTTCCTCGGTGAGTGTCAGTATTTATAGGTTGTTTCTCGGTGAGTGTCAGTATTTAGACGATGTTCCTGAATGAGTGTCAGTATTTACAGGACGTTACGTGGTGAGTGTCAGGATTTACATGATGTACCAGGTGAGTGTCAATATTTACAGGATGTTCCTGTGTGATGTTTTATTTGCAGGATGTACCAGGTGAGTGTCATTATTTACAGGATGTTCCTGGGCGAGTGTCATTATTTACAGGATGTTCCTGGGCGAGTGTCATTATTTACAGGATGTTCCTGGGCGAGTGTCATTATTTACAGGATGTTCCTGGGCGAGTGTCAGTATTTACAGGATGTTCCTGGGCGATGTTTTATTTGCAGGATGTACCAGGTGAGTGGAAGTATTGACAGAATGTTCCTGGATGAGTGTCATTATTTACAGGATGTTCCTGGGCGAGTGTCATTATTTACAGGATGTTCTTGAGACAGTGTCAGTATTTACAGAATATTCTTGAGTGGGTGTCAGTATTCTCGATTGTTCAGAGGTGCGTGTCAGTATTTATAGGATGTTCCTCAATGAGTGTCATTTTTTTCAGGATGTTCCTTCGTGAGCGTAAGTATTTGCAGGATGTTCCTGTTTGAGTGTCAGTATTTACAGGATATTCCTGAGTGCGTGAGTATTTACAGGATGTTCCTGAATATGTGTCAGTTTTTACAGGATTTTTCTGAGTGAGTGTCAGAATTTACCGGATTTTGCTGAATGAGTGTCTTTTTTTACAAGGTGTTCCCGAGTGAGTGTCAGTATTTACAGGAAGGTCCTGAGTGTGTGTCCGTAATTACAGGATGTTCCTGAGTGTCTGTCAGTATTTTCAGGAAGATCCCGCTTGAGTGTCAGTATTTACAGGATGCTCCTCGGCGAGATTCCTTCCTTATACAATGTTCCTGGGTAGGTCTCAGTATTTAAACGATGTTTCCGAGTGAGTGTCAGTATGTACGGAACGATCCTGAGTGAGCGTCAGTATTTACAGTTCGTTCCTAGGTGAGTGTCAATATTTCCATTATGTTCCCGAGTTTGTGTCATTGTTTACAGGATGTTCTTGAGTGAGTGTTAGTTTTTACAGGATGTTCCTGATTGTGTCATTATTTACAGGATGTTCCCGAGTATCTGTTAGTATTCGCAGGATGTCCCTGAGTGTGCGTCAAAATTGACAGAATGTTCCAGTTTGAGTGTTTGTATTTACAGCATGGTCCTGGGTGAGTGTCAGGATTTACAGGATGTTCCTAGGTGTATCAGTATTTACAGAATGCTCCTGGACGAATTTCAGTGTATACAGTATATTCCTAGGTGAATCACATTATTTACAGAATGTTACTCGTTGACTGTTTGTATTTACAGCAGGGTTCTGGGTGAGTGTCAGTATTTATAGAATGTTCCTGGGTGAGTGTCAGTATTTAGAAGATGTTCCTTGGTCAGTGTCAGTAATTAAAGGATAGAGTCATAGAGTCATAGAGTCATACAGCACGGATAGAGGCCCTTCGGCCCATCGTGTCCGCGCCGGCCATCAGCCCTGTCTACTCTAATCCCATATTCCAGCACTTGGTCCGTAGCCTTGTATGCTATGGCATTTCAAGTGCTCATCCAAATGCTTCTTGAATGTTGTGAGGCTTCCTGCCTCCACAACCCTTTCAGGCAGTGAGTTCCAGACTCCAACCACCCTCTGGGTGAAAAATTTCTTTCTCAAATCCCCTCTAAACCTCCCGCCTTTTACCTTGAATCTATGTACCCTTGTTATATAACCCTCAACGAAGGGAAAAATCTCCTTAGTATCCATCCTATCTGTGCCCCTCATAATTTTGTACACCTCAATCATGTCCCCCCTCAGCCTCCTCTGCTCCAAGGAAAACAAACCCAATCTTCCCAGTCTCTCTTCATAGCTGAAGCGCTCCAGCCCTGGTAACATCCTGGTGAATCTCCTCTGCACCCTCTCCAAAGCGATCACATCCTTGCTGTAGTGTGGCGACCAGAACTGCACACAGTACTCCAGCTGTGGCCTAACCAGTGTTTTATACAGCTCCATCATAACCTCCTTGCTCTTATATACTATGCCTCGGCTAATAAAGGCAAGTATCCCATATGCCTTCTTTACCACCTTATCTACCTGTTCCGCCGCCTTCAGGGATCTGTGAACTTGCACACCAAGATCCCTCTGACCCTCTGTCTTGCCTAGGGTCCTCCCATTCATTGTGTATTCCCTTGCCTTGTTAGTCCCTCCAAAGTGCATCACTTCGCACTTTTCCGGGTTAAATTCCATTTGCCACTGTTCCGCCCATCTGACCAACCCATCTATATCGTCCTGCAGACTGAGGCTATCCTCCTCACTATTTACCACCCTACCAATCTTTGTATCATCAGCGAACTTACTGATCATACCTTTTACATTCATATCCAAGTCATTAATGTAGACCGCAAACAGCAAGGGACGCAGCAACGATCCCTGTGGTACCCCACTGGCCACAGGCTTCCAGTCACAAAAACAACCTTCGACCATCACCCTCTGCCTTCTGCCACTAAGCCAGTTTTGTATCCAAAGTGCCAAGGCACCCTGGATTCCATGGGCTCGTACCTTCTTGACCAGTCTCCTGTGGGGGACTTTATCGAAGGCCTTACTGAAATCCATGTATACCACATCCACTGCGTTACCCTCATCCACACTCCTAGTCACCCCCTCAAAAAATTCAATCAAATTCGTCAGACATGATCTTCCCTTGACAAAGCCATGTTGACTATCCCTGGTTAATCCTTGCTTCTCCAAGTGGAGACTAATTTTGTCCTTCAGAATTTTTTCCAATAATTTTCCTACCACTGATGTTAGGCTCACTGGCCTGTAGTTCACCGGTTTTCCCTACTCCCCTTCTTGAATAATGGTATTACATTAGCGGTTCTCCAGTCCTCTGGCACATCCCCTGTGGCCAGAGAGGTTCTGAATATATGTGTCAGAGCCCCCGCAATCTCCTCCTTTGCCTCACACAGTAGCCTGGGATACATTTCGTCCGGGCCTGGCGATTTATCCATTTTTAGGCCTGCTAAAACCGCCAATACCTCCTCCCGCTCGATGTTAATATGTTCGAGTATATCACAGTCCCCCTGCCGTATTTCTATGTCTACATCGTCCTTCTCCATAGTGAAAACAGATGCAAAAAATTCATTTAGAACCCCTCCTACATCTGCCGGCTCCACACACAGATTGCCATTTTTGTCCCTAATGGGGCCTATTTTTTCCCTCGTCATCCTCTTACCCTGAATATACTTATAAAACATCTTAGGATTTTCCTTTATTTTGCTCGCCAGTGTTATTTCCTGGCCCCTCCTTGATCTCCTAAATTCTTTTTAAGTATCCCCCTGCACTTTTTGTACTCCTCCAGGGCTTCCTCCGTCTTTCGCCTTTTGTATCTGCCAAAAGCCCTCCTTTTTTTCCTAATCCATTCTCGTATATCCCCTGACATCCAAGGTTCCCGGGAGTTCTTGGAACCACCCTTGACCTTTACGGGAACATGTTGCCATTGTATGGTCTCAATCTCCCTTCTGAAAGACTCCCATTGCTCCGATGCGGATTTTCCTACAAGCAGCTGATCCCAGTCCATTTTGGCCAGATCCTGCCTTATCCTATTAAAATCGGCCTTCCCCCAATTTAGAACCTTTATTTCCGGCCCCTCCCTGTCCTTTTCCATGACCACCTTAAATCTCACCGAATTATGGTCACTGTCACCAAAGTGCTCACCTACTAGCACTTCTTCCACTTGGCCGGCCACATTCCCTAGAATTAGGTCCAGTCCCGCCCCCTCTCTTGTAGGACTTTCTACATGCTGGCTCAAAAAGCTCTCCTGGATGCACGTTAAGAATTTTGTACCCTCTAAGCCTTTTACACTCTGAGTATCCCAGTTAATATTGGGGAAGTTGAAATCCCCCACGATTATTACCCTATTATTTGCACAATTTTCTGAGATTTGCCTACATATCTGTTCCTCGATCTCCCCCTGACTGTTTGGGGGCCTATAGTACACTCCCATCAAAGTGCTTGCCCCCTTTTTGTTTTTAAGCTCCACCCATATGGCCTCATTAGAGGAACCTGCTAATATATCATCCCTCCTTATGGCAGTAATTGATTCTTTAATTAATATTGCGACCCCCCTCCTCTTATACCTCCCCCTCTGTCTCGCCTGAAGATTCTGTACCCCGGAATATTGAGCTGCCAGTCTTGCCCCTCCCTCAACCATGTCTCTGTGACAGCAACAATATCATACTCCCATGTGTTTATCAACACCTTCAGTTCATCCACCTTATTCGCAAGACTCCTTGCATTAAAATAGATGCCATCCAGCCTTGCCCTTACATATTTGCCCTGTCTTCCAAGCTGACTTGTTTTTTTCTCTATATTTGGCTGCACATCACCCCCTATTGTAGCTCCACTCTGTATCCCATCCCCCTGCCAAGTTAGTTTAACCCCCCCCCCCAACAGTGCTAGCAAACCTCCCCGCAAGGATATTTGTCCCGCTCTGGTTCAGGTGCAACCCGTCCGACTTGTACAAGTCCCACCTTCCCCAGAAGCAGGCCCAGTGATCCAGGAAACTGAAACCCTCCCTCCTGCACCAACTCTTTAGCCACGCATTCATCTGTTCTATCCTCCTATTTCTATACTCACTAGCCCGTGGCACTGGGAGTAATCCAGAGATTACAACCTTTGAGGTCCTGCTCTTTAATCTGCTACCTAGCTCCCTAAATTCTTGATGCAGGACCTCATCTCCCTTCCTACCTATGTCGTTGGTCCCAATGTGGACCACGACCTCTGCCTGCTCACCCTCCCCCTTGAGAATGCCCTGTAGCCGCTCAGTGACATCCATGACCCTGGCACCAGGGAGGCAACAAACCATCCTGGAGTCACGTTTACGGCCACAGAAACGCCCGTCTGTTCCCCTTACGATAGAATCCCCTACCACTATAGCTCTTCCACTCTTTTTCCTCCCAGCCTGTGCAGCAGAGCTACCCCTGGTGCCAGGAAGTTGGCTGCTGCTGCCTTCCCCTGATAAGTCATCCCCCTCAACAATATCCAAAGCGGTATATTTGTTTGAGAGGGGGACTGCCACAGGGGACCCCTGCACTGCCTGCCTGCTCTTCTAACTCTGCCTGGTGGTCACCCAATTACTTCCTGCCTGTACAACCTTTACCTGCGGTGTGACCATCTCACTAAACGTGCTCTCCACGACGTTCTCAGCATCGCGAATGCTCCATAATGACTCCATCCGCAGCTCCAGTGCCGCAATGCGGTTTGTCAGTAGCTGCAGCTGGATACATTTCCCGCACACTTGGTCGTCAGGGACACCGGAAGGGTCCCTCATTTCCCACATAGAGCAGGAAGAGCATAACACGGGGCTGGGCTGTCCTGACATGACTTACCCTTTAACTAATTAATTCAAATTAAATGAATCCCAACAATTTCACTTCAATTAAAAAGGTATACTCAAGGGCCCTTGCTGAACAGCAGTCCCCCACTACACAACAGAGACCAGAGAATCCACAAACTCTAACCTTAGACAAATTCAGCAGGAATATACTCACCAGCCAATCACTTACCTCTTCCTTGGTGACGTCCCACTTAGATTACTTTTTGCTTCTTATTTATCTTCGGTCCAGGAGTTAAGTCCCTGTGATGTGGCACAGTAGTGGTCTCTTGGTGCAGGTGTGCTGCTGCTTTTATTCCACAATCTCAGTCTTCTACTCTCAGGTCCACTACCGCTCTGCAGGAAAAGCAAGGCAAAGCAGCACCTCCTTCCCCCACTTCACCAAACTCCCACACTTACCGAACTCTCAGCACTCTGTGTTGTCCTCACACCGTGCTGTCCGCACTGACAGACCCCTGTATTTCTACAGTTGAGACTCAGATGAGTCAGGCCTGCCCCACCTTCAGGTACCAAATTGAATCTAGCTAACCAATTAACTTGCTACAGCAGCTCTCTGCTGAAGCCTGACAGAAACTTAGAAATTTAAACTTTTAAATTGACCTTAAACAGTTGAAGCAATATGCACTAGATTTAAAGAGATTAACCCTTCAACTCCCACACTTACCGAACTCTCAGCACACTGTGTTGTCCTCACACCGTGCTGTCCGCACTGACAGGCCCCTGTATTTCCTAGCTGAGTGTCAGTATTTACAGGATGTTACGAGGTCAGTGTCAGTATTTGCAGGCTGATCCTACGTGAGTGTCAGTATTTAAAGCATGTTCCTGTTTGAGTGTCAGTACTTACAGGATGCTCCAAGCTGAGTGTTGGTATTTACAGGATGTTGCTCGGTGAGTGTCAGTATTTATAGATTGTTAATAGGTATATGTCAGAATTTAGAGGATGTTCTTGGGTGAGTTTCAGTTTTTTCAGGGTGTTTCTGAGTCAGTGTAAGTATTTGCCGCCTGTTACTAGGTGAGTGTCAATATTTACAGGATATTCCCAGGTGAGTGTTTGTATTTACAGTCTGTTCCTCGCTTAGTGTCAGTATTTCAAGAATGTTCCTTAGTGAGTGTCAGTATTTTTAGGGTATTCCTGAGTGAGTGTCAGTATTTACAGGATGTTCCGAGGTGAGTATCATTATTTACACAATTTTCCTGAGTGAGTGTCAGTATTTACAGGATGTTTTTAAATTAGTGTCAGTATTTACAGGATGTTCCTGGTTGAGTGTCAGTATTTTTAGGATGTTCCTGGTTGAGTATCAGTATTTACAGGATGTTCCTGGTTGAGTGTCAGTATTTGCAGGATGTTCCTGGTTGAGTATCAGTATTTACAGGATGTTTTTAAATTAGTGTCAGTATTTGCTGGATCTTTCTATTTGTGTGTCAGTAATTATAAGTTATTCAAAAGTGATTCTCACTCTTTACTGGATGTTCCTTTGTGCGTGTCAGTACTTGTGGGATGCATAAACTTTTTTGTATTCCCTTTCGTTTAAAATCTGAGAAGTTATCTAATCGAAGTGTTTAAAGTCATAAATGGATTGAATCGGGTAGGTCCCGACAAATGTTTTCTATTCTGGTGGAATCCAAAAGTAGCGGGCAAATTATTCCATTCAGGAGCGAAATCAGGAGGCACTTTTTGACCCAACGGGAAGTGGAAACCTTGAACACTCTTCCCCAAACGGCTGTGTGCATTGGGTCAATTGACATTTTCTGGACTGAAATCGATAGCTTTTTGCTTATTAACAAATTATATGGATCAAAAGGGGTTTAAAAGGTGTTGAGATGCAGATCAGCCATGAACTAATTGGATGGTGAACAGACTCGAGCGGCTGAATGGCCTACTCCTGGTCCTGTGTCCCAGGTTTGCATTGACTTATTGTTACAGAATCTGTAGAATATCAACGCACTCGGGGTTTCCTGAATGGGCACGCTCCCTGGTAACCCTGTAAATATTGACTCACCCACGCATGTAAACACTGGAGCATTCTGGCGTCTGCCTGAATATGTAAACGCTCTGCCACTGCTTCGTTCGGCCTCAGCTGGATTATTGTGCCCAATTCTGGTAACCATACTTTTGAAAGTTCGTCAAAGAAAGAGTGCAGAGGCCATTAGCTAAAATGGTAGCAGGGATAAAGGATTTCATTGTGTGGAGAGACTAGAGAAGCTGGGATTGTTCACTTAGAGCAGAAAAAAGCCATGGGGAGATTTATTAAAGGTGTTCAAATTAATGAGGGGTTTTGAGAGAGTAAAAAAGTAGAAACTGTATCCACTGGCAGGAGGGTCGGCAACCAAAGGAACGGATTTAAGTTCATTGGGAAATGAAGCAGGGGGAGATGAGGAGATTTTTTTTAATGCAGCGACTTGTTATGATCTGGAATGTATTGTCTGAAAGGTGGTGGAAGAATATTCAACAGTAGCTTCCAAAAGGTAATTGGACAGACACTTGAAAAGGAAACATTTTCAGGGTTATACGGAAAGGGCAGGGGAGTGGGACTAATTGGATAACTCTTCCAGAAGAGCCGGCACGGGCACGGTGGGCCGAGTGTCCTCCTTGTATGCTCTGTGATTATTTTACTGTCTGAAATATTGACACTGTCCATTGACGCTTGTCCAGACTAACACGGTCTGGAGATTGAATGGAAAGATCAACATTAATGGGGGATTTAGTGACTGTACCAAAATTTCAGAGGTTTTCAGAGACGATACCACATTAACACGGGATCCGGAGAATTTACCAATCCTTAAAGTTGGATCGATGGACTTCCCGAATGTTTATCGTGGCGCCGAGAATCTGTGGCCATATCGACAAGAGTTAAAGTGACGGTGCGATGTTGACAAGTGGGTCCACAGATTATGTCGAAGTTTACTTTGGAATCACGGATTGTACTAATATTTACACATGGATCAAAGGCTCTACCAATACAGGCTCTACCAATACAGGGGGATGTGATTCATTGGAAACCGATTATCTTTCATGTGTAATTTAATTCCTTTATTTTATTTAGTTCTCAATCCACTCCTGATTCCAGCAGAAATCCCTGTTTGTTTCTCTATTCCCAGTCCAATCACTGTTATTATATTTAAACTCTGTCTCCAGTAGAAAGCCTTATCACAAGTATAATAATCAGACCCATCACTTTATGCAGTAACAAATCATCAAATTTCACCCCGAACTCCATCAAACTGCTGCTTTTGCTCCCAGCCTGATGTATAATTTCCCTCTTCATTTCCCTTCCTTACAGTTAACTTGGTGACGATTGTGATCCTGTCCCGAGGAACGTGCGGCCTCTCCAAATGTGTCACTCGCTACCTGGTGGCCATGGCAGCGGCGGATCTACTGGTCGTTATCATCGATCTGATATTGAGACAGATTCCGATTGTTTATTTCGAACAATTTCTTTTCCTGTACGACATCCCCGTGTGTAATATCCACGCCGTCCTGCTTTATGCAGCGACAGACTGTTCTGTCTGGTTCACCGTCACTTTCACCTTTGATCGATTTGTGGCCATTTGTTGCCAGAAACTGAAAACTAATTATTGCACCGAGAAAACGGCGGCTGTGGTTTTGGGAACAGTGACTGTGCTGAGCTGTTTGAAGAACATCACCTGGTACTTTATGTTATGGCGTAGGTATAATCTTGGCAACCTTCCCTGGTTTTGTGCTGCAGATCGTCGTTTTACAGATTCCCTGGTGTGGGGAGCAATCGAACTCCTTCATTTTATTCTAACCCCGGGGGTCGCATTTGTTCTGATTCTGCTGCTCAATGTTTTAATCGTCAGACACATTGTAGTGGCCAACAGAGCCCGCAGGAGACTCCTGGACCACAGCAGTGAAGAGAGTCCCAGTGACCCAGAAATTACGAGTCGAAGGAAGTCCATTATTTTACTGTTCGTCATCTCGGGGAATTTCATGCTGTTATGGGCGATGCTTATGTTGAATTCTATATGGGTGCGGGTGTTAAGTTACAAAGGTCAGACTGCAATTCCGCCTATCTTTCTAGTGGAACTGGGATTCATGCTCCAGCTCCTAAGTTGCTGCACAAACACTTTTATTTATGCTGCGACCCAGACTAAATTCAGAGAGCAGTTGAAGAATATGCTGAAATATCCCTTTTCTCTAATTGTTGAAATCATTAAATGATGAGAACAACAAAATAATTCCCAGCATCAGAACTCAATCCTCTTTTATGTTCTGTCGGAACCGCTCCGCCCCCGGGTTCTGTGCCATAGAGATATTGGGGTCAATCGGCTATGACACTGAACCAGTCCAAAGTACTATCATCGGTTCCTAATTTGAATGGAAGTTTGCGGACGATCACAACCTCTGAGGTCCCTGCGGTGAATCTTGAATGTGGCCGGGAATTTCACTACAGCTTCCTGTCGAGACATTGTGGGACTGGAAAATCGTTGGAAGGTGTTTTAAATTATTGAAAGAAATGATCACTTAAACGTTCAGTAACATGACGGAAGACTCCTTAGAATAATAAAAAACATAAATGGAGAATAAGTGAACAATTACACAGGAACAGAAACACCCAGTAAACATTAACAGACTCAAGGAAACACGCTGCAAACATTAACAGTCGCTCCGAATGGCCCTATAAATAATAACCGTCTCACAGGAACGCACTGTAAACATTAACATTCACAGAAACCACCTGTAAACATTAACAGTTTCACCGAAACGCCACATAAATATTAACAGTCTCACAGACACACTCTGTAAATATTAACAGACTCACAGAAACACTCTGTAAACATTAACAGTCTCACAGAAACAACCTGAAAACATTAACAAACTCACAGAAACAGATTGTAAATAACATTATGCTCGCAGAAAGACACTGTAAATATTAATAGAATCACAGAAACACTGTAAACTTTAACAGACATACACAAATACACTGTAAACATTAACAGACTGTCAGAAACACTGTAAACATTGACAGATTCAAGGAAACAGCCTGTAAACATTAACAAGTCTCACAGATACACGCAGCAAGTATTAAAATACTGACATCATTCCATACTAACACATTGCCAGGCACTTCTTATCAGCAACGAATCACTCCCAGAGACCCCCAAGATCTGTTAACAAAATGACAGAAGCATACTGTAAATATTACCGTTGATGAACAGACACCCTGTACCAACAACAACACTGCCAGAGACTTCCTGTAAACAATAACATACTCCCAATGACTCATGAATAGAAACACACCGATAGATTACAGAGATTAATATTAACATTCTCACTGAGACACTCTGTGCTTCATGGCCCACGGCCAGAGACACCGTGTGAACTGTAAAACACTCCCACTGATGCCAGGGATATTAAGAACCTGACAGAGACACAGGTGAATATTAACAACAATAACTCCCATTTATGCAGCGCCTTTAACGTAGTAAAACGTCCCAGGTCGTTTCACAGGAGCGATTATCTAACAAAGTTTGACACCGAGCCGCCTAAGTAAATATGAGGACAAGTGACCAAAAGCATCGGTAAAGAGGTAGGCATTAAGGAGCGTTTTAAAGGGGGAAAGAAAGGGTGAGAGGCAGACAGGTTTTGCGAGGGCACTTCAGAGGTTCGGCAGCTGAAGGCATGGCCGCCAGTGGTGGGGGGATGAAAAGCGGTGAGGGGATGAAAAGCGGTGAAAGGCAAGAGGCCAGAATTGGAGGGGCGCAGAGATCTCGAAGGGTTGTCGGGCTGGTGGAGGTTACAGAGATAAGGTGGGGCGAGGCTGCAAATGGGTTTGAAGACAAGGATGAAAATTTTAAAATCGAGGCGTTGCTGGACTGGGAGCCAATGTCGGTCAGCGAACACAGAGGGGCGGTTGGAGAACGGGACTTGATTCGAGTGAGAATTTGGACAGTAGAGTTTTGGATGAGCTCAAGTTTGCAGAGGGTACAAGGTTGGAGGCCGGCCGGGAGGGCATTGAAGTAGTTGATTCTGGAGGTAACAAAGGCATGGATGAGAGTTTCAGCAGCGGATGAGCTGAGGCAATGGGTGGAGACCGGCGATGTTACAGAGGCGGAAGTCGGCGGTCTTGGTGATTGAGAGGATATGGGGTCAGAAGTTCATCTCAGATTCAAACTGGGCGCGAAGGTTGTGAACGGTGTGGTTCAGCCACACACATTAGCCAGGGAGAGGGATGGCGTCAGTGTCTAGGGAATGGAGTTACTGGCAGGGACAGAAGACAAGGGCTTCAGTATTCCCAAAGTTTAATGGGAGGAAATTTCTGTTCAACTAATACTGGATGACGGAGAAGCAGCGTGAAAAAGCAGAGGCAGTGGAGGGGATGGGAGAGATGGTGGGGATGTGGAGCTGGGTCTTGTCAGCAGCCTGAACTGGTTCCTCCCGGACTGAGCAGGATTACGATTGCAACAACACATCATCAGTGGTGTGAAACTTAGCTGTCTCACGACGGTCTAATCCGAGCTCCCGTTCAATATTCGAGTGTGAACAATCCAGCGCTGGGTGAAGTCTACTTCACAATGAGAGGAACAGCCGACATCGAAGGATCAAAAAGCGACATCCCCACGAGCGCTGGATCGCCACAGGCCGTCTGGAACCTGACGTTGTGTTTTCGGATGATGTCGGCGAGGCGCAGCATGTAGAGGAGAAATAGGCGGGGGCCAAGGAGAGATCATTGGGTTTTCCAGAGGTAAAGATGGAGGAGCAGGAAGAGAAGCCGTCGCGGGTGATTCTCTGACTCGACTGGATAGATGGGAATGGACCAGGCGAGGACAGTCCCAACTCGGCAAAGAGTGAGGGGAAAGAGCTAACCAAAGTCAGAGGGAGAGAGAGAGACACACAGTGAAAGAAGTGGTGAGAAATAGAGCGGGACAGATTGGAGATAGTGTCGCAGAGAGAGAGGGGGAGAGAATTAAACAGAAACAGAGAAAAGCTGTGACACAAACTCAAACAAAGTACGAGAGAAAAAGAGCATCGCACATTGGTCAAGAATTAATCTAGAATCGCAAATAAGACCCGGTTCAACAGGCCCCCGTGAACCCTATTTTTAAACCTCCTTTTATTACCTCCTTTTTATACCAATTTTATTCCCCTTTTTAAATCCACTTCAAATTGTCATTTGAAACGTCATTAAACCCCTTTTAATCCCTTTTAAACCTCATTTTTAAACCCAACTATTGAAGCCATTTTGCCCCCTTTTTAAACCCATTTTTTGGAGAGATTGTCTTTCTCCAAACTCTCCCACTGTGGTTCCTTTTGAAACCCATCTCTTTCTCACCAAGCTTAGTCTCTCTCCGGAAACCTTTTTAAACCCGTTTAAAACCTCACTAACCTCCTTTTAACTATTTAACCTCATACACCGCTTATTACGATCGTTTTTAAAACTTTTCACCTCTTAAACCAAAATTTTACCACCAACCCCCTTTTAAACTTTCACCCCCGTTTAACTCATTTTGACCACTTTCCTACCCTTTCAACCAGTAACTTATTCAACGCGTTTCAACCCTCTTTTTAACCCGTTTATAACATTAGTCCCCTTTTAAACCCTTTTTAAGCTCTTTAACATTCTTCTTAATCCCCTCCTGTGAGAGAAGCAAAGCGACCCCCAGACATTGAGCACAATGGAGGTTTGCAGACTGGAGGAGGGGGCAGGGGCTCTGGCATCGGTGCGTCTCACAGGAAGTGACCTCACCGCGTAAGACACTGACGACTCACATGGTCGACTGCAACGCTGCTGACCAGCCCGCTCCGCATCCGACATTTTGTCCATACCCAGAAGTGACCTCGTCACGTCGATGCCAGCTCAACATGTCCGCAGCCGGGCCCAGCTGGGCTCCGCCTGCTGCCCCGCACCCGAGTGACCGGTTGAGGATTCACCTGGTCAGGTGAAGCCATCTCCCAGAGTGCAACGCGGCCAGAGCTGTGGTTCGATCGGGGCTTGTCTCGGCCGCGCTGCATTATGGGAAGGCGGGGTCGTCATCTCCGCATCCGTCCAACCAGCTCCTGAAATCCGCAAAACCGCCGCCCTCCAACGTGGACAGGCACCGAAAGGAACTGGAGTTGGGATTCAAACCCCGGGAGGCAACCAGGATCGCTCTTCGGCTCCTTCCAACCACCTGAACACATTGCCCACCCCATAAACTCCTTCCCACTCCCTCAAGCCCTTCCCCAAACACTGAACGATTTCCCTTAACAGCTTCCCAACCCCTGAAGCTCTTCCCACACTTTGAATTCCTTATACTCACAATGAGCCCCTTCCCATTCCCTGAACCCCTTTTCAACCCCATGAACGAATTCTTGATACACTCAACCGCTTCTCCTCCCCTAAACCCCTTCCCATCCCCTGAACCCCTTTTAACCCGCTGGTATGATTCCAACATCTTCCCCAACTCCTCACCATCCCCTGAACCTCTTCCCACTCCCTGAACACCTTCCCACTCCCTGAACGCCTTCCCTCCCACTGATACCCTGCCCCACCCGCTAAACCATTTCCAATACTCTCGACCACTTCTCCTCCCCCTGAACACCTTCCGACCCAATAAACCCCTTCCCGAGCCCATTAATCCCGAATCCCTTCCCAAACCCTTGAACCACTTTCCCACCCTCTGAATCCCTACCATCCACTTCCCACCCTTGAAGCAGTTCCCCACACCCTGATCCTCTTCCCCAACACCTGAACCCACAAGGATCTGCGCTGGGGCATCAACTTTTCAGTCTATTTATTATTGACATGGATAACACAATAGAGAGCCATTTATCCAAGTTTGCAAATGACACAAGGATTGATGCCATAGCAAGTCGTGTACACGGGAGCAGAACATTACAAAGAGATATTTGTAGATTCAGGGAGTGGGCAAAACCGTGGCAGATGGACTTCAAACCAGTTAAATATGAGGTCATCCATTTTGGACCAAAAATGAGTAGATCCTAGAATTTATTTAAATGGCTGTCATTCCCTTGAGAATCGAAGCTTCTAATTCTAATGGAAGATCTAATTGAAGCGTTTCAGATGATAGAGAGGAATTGTTTCCTCTGGTTTGAGAGTGCAGAACAACGGGAATAACATTAAAATTAGGGTGAAGTCAGATAGAACTTCTTCAAACAAAGGGCAGTGTAAATCTGGAACTCTCGCCCCCAAAAGCTGTTGAGGCTGGGGATCCATTGAAAATTCCAAAACTGTGATTTATGGACTTCTGTTAGGCACGGGTATTATGAGTTATGGAACCAATGCGGGTAGATGGAGTTAAGATTCAGATCAGCCATGATATATTTGATCGAAACAGGCTCGAGGAGTTGAATGGTCTACTCTTGTTCCTTTGTCCCTTTGTTCCTATGTTCCCTTGTAACTATGTTCCAATGGAGGAGGGGTGGAAGTGATTATCCTCGGGGTCAGTGCTGGGCCCAGATCCCCACTCCGTATATATCGACTGTTCGGATTTGCAATCGCCATCACAATCGGAACATTTGCTGATGACACAAAATTAGGAGATTTGACAGCCAGTAACGAAAATTTAAATGAGTTCAGGAAGACATTGATGGTTTGGACTGGAATGGATTGACAGGTGCCAGATGTCTTAATGTGTAGAAGTATGAAGCACATTGAATAATGGTCCAGCAACACCTCGAATTTAAAATTTCCATCTTCGTGTTAAAATCCTTCCAGGGCCTCGTCGCTCCCTGTCTCTGTATCCTCCTCCAGCCCTACAACATCCACCCCCTCCCGCCCCCGCCCGAGGTCTCTGCACTCCTCCAATTCTTGCCTCTTGTGCATTTCCGATTTTCATCGTTCCACCATTGGCGGCCGTGCCTTCATCTGCCTAGGAAGTAACCTCTGGAATTCCCTCCCTAATCCTCTCCGCCGCTCTACCTCTGTCTCCTCCTTCAAGACGTTCCTTAAAATCGACCTCTTTGACCAAGCTTTTAGTTAACTGTCCTAATGCCTCCTGATGTGGCTCAGTGTCAAACTGTGTTTGATAATGTTCCTTTCATGGGACTTGGGAAGTTTTGATATTTTAAATGTGGTATATAAATGCAAGTTGTTGTCGATTATAGATATCGAATCATAGACTCACAGAATGGTTACAGCACAGAAGGAGGCCATTCGGCCCATCGTGCCCGAGCCTTCTCTTTGTAAGAGCAATCCATTTACTCCCATTCCCCTTCTCTTTCCTTGTAACCTGACTATTTTTTTCCCTTAGAGTATTTGTCCAATTCATTTTTGAAAGCCACGATTGAATTTGCTTCCACCGCCCTTTCAGGCATCGCATTCCAGATCATAACTACTCGCTGTGTAAAAAAGTTTTTCTTCATGTCGCCTTTGGTTCTTTTGCCAATCACCTTAAACCTGTTCCCTCTGGTTCTCGACCCTTCCGCTAATGGAAACAGTTTCTCTTTATTTACTTCATCTAAACCCTTCATGGTTTTGAGCACTTACCATCTCCTTTCAAGAGATAGAGGCGGAGGGGTCTAATTCGGTTATTCCAGTGATATGGGCCCAGGCAGATGAAGGCAAGGCAGCCAATGGTGGAGCGATTAAAATCAGGGGTTCACAGGAGGCCATAATTTGAGGAACGCCGTGATCTCGGAGGGTTGTCGGGCTCAGGGTGGTTACAGCGATTGGGAAAGGCAAGGCCGCGGAGGGATCTGAACACAAGGATGAGAATTTTAAAATCGAGCATTGACGGACCGGGAGCCAATGTAGTTGAGCGAGCACATGGATGATGGACAGTTTAAAAGCTAAGCACCGTGTGCAGGATTGGAGGGACAGGGCGACTCGGGATAATTGGCCTAGGGCAGTGAGAATATCTCTTGAGCATTCAGATATTCAGCAGCTCAAAGTGGCAGGGAGATGAGATCTGTGTGTCAATTTATCCTGGCATGTGCAAAATCCATCGTCTCTCAATGACCAATATATTTCTTCACCTCTCCCTGCTTTCCTGGAAAGCGTTTTATTTTCCGTCGCTGCATTTGCTTCGAACATCTAATTCCCCCGGCATCTGGAGGAACAGAGGAAGATGGATTAAAATAATAGACAGAAGCAGAAGGAGGTGGCAGGTGAAACTGGCAAAAAATGTGAGTGTCACTTGCTTCAAATGAGGCCTGAGAGGCCGGGGTTGCCTTGCACCTTTCCAAGGAGATGCGTTGATCAGGTAGGTGTATTTTGGAAATGGAAACAGTTGCACCAGCAGCTTGTGATAGTATTTACCCTCACTGTCCATTCCATATTCATGCCTACCCGCACTTTCATTCTCTGAACACGTATTTCGTGTTCTGACAGTAAAAGCCAGCTTGTCTGGGGAGAAAGTGACCTGAATTTCAAAGGAACAATTAGGAAAAGCAGCGTTGGTCGGCTTGAAAGCAACAAAATTGCAGCAGGTTCCCTGGTGGTGAGGATTCGGATGCAGGTCGGGTATGTTTTCTGGAAGGAACATAATAACAAGACTGAAAAATCACCTCCAGCCAAATGCACCAACAATTGTTCCGTCTTTGTAAAGGACTGAACGTCAGGACTGGGATTCAAACCCACGGCTCCACGCGGCCTGATACGCAGACGCCTGAGACTCCTGACTCCTTGGTGCAGTGGTCAGATTCTCTCATTTCCACATTAAAACCGCTCCGCCGCCCTATCCCCGTAGCCCTGCAATTTGTTTCCTTTCAAGTACTTTCCAATTCCCTTTTGATGACCATGATTGAATCTGCCTCCAACACTCCCTCGGGCAGCGTATTCCAGGTCCTCACCACTGGCCGCTGAAAAACGTTTATTCTCATGTCACCTTTTGTTCTTTTGCCAATCACCTTAAATCTGTGTCCTCTGGTTATTGATCCTTCTGCCAATGGGAACAGTTTCTCTCTATCTACTCTGTCTAGCCCTTTCATGATTTTGAATACCTCTATCAAATCTCTTCGCATCCGCCAATGTTCCAAGGAGAACAACCCCAGCTTCTCCAGTCTATCCACATACCTAACGTCCCTCATCCCTGGAATCATTCTAGTAAATCACTTCTGCACCCTCTCTAACGCCTTCACATCCTTCCTAAAGTGCGATGCCCAGAACTTGACACAATACTCCAGTTGTGGCCGAAACAGCGTTTAATAAAGTTTCTTCATGACTTCCTTACTTTTGTAATCTATGCCTCTATTTATACAGCCCAGGAATCCGTGTGCTGTTTAAACCGCTTTCTTATCCTCCCTGCCCCCTTCAATGATTTGTGCACATAAACCCCCAGATCTCTCTGTTCCTGTGCCGCTTTTAGGAATTGTGCCCTCTAGTTTATATTGCCTCTCCTCGTTCTTCAACCGAAAAGCATGACTTCGCATTTTTTTGAGTGAAATATCATCTGCCACGTGTCCTACTATTCCACCAGCCTGTCTATATCCTCTTGAAGTTTATCACTTTCCTCCTCACTGTTTACTACACTTCCAAGTTTCACTGTTGATCTGACAGTGGAACACTAACCGATGAATTAAATACTTATTGATTTACTCTCTGCACTCTTCCTCGCCTTGTTTTGAGGCTTCCTTTATAAAGAAAAGCTCAGGAAGTGAGGTGGAATCTTTGGAGAAAGAAACTGAGTTAACGTTTCAGATCGAAGAACTTTCGTCAAAAGTCTTGACGAATTTTCACTTTAATTTTAGATTTGCAGAAACCGCAGTATTTTGCTGTAAACAACCGAGATTGGCTTCACGCAAATCAGAATTCTTCTTGACAGACAAGGTCCGAAGGGAGGATTTAGTGGTTACAGGAGAGCTGGCTCAATGTGACATGGATATTTCTGCAGTGAGCGACACCAGACTCTTTCCTTGTTTCCACAATGAATGTCGCTCTCTTAATTTTATTCACATTCCAACAGGATTCTGTGGATTTCTGAGCGATCATGAAAGGATCCCGCAGCGCTGCCTCCGTAAATAACAACAGTTCCAAGCCGCATTTCGAATGCAGCAACAAACCCATCAGTTTCTCGCTGCTCCCCAGCTCCCGGAGTGAGTGAGGCCGCGATGGGTGCAATATTCAGACCGCCTGTCCGGCCTCGCTGATGTCATCACCCGCTGCCGACGGAAAGCATCGAATCCAGTCTCAGTCCGCGCGTTACTGCTCCTCCCCAGGAAAAAAATATATCACGGCGCAACCAAACCTCCACATACACCGAGATCAGGCACAAGAAAATCCGGGAAGCTTGGACCCTGGTCACTCGGTCTCCCACCAAGATTTACCGAGAAACAGAATGAAATTATCATTGGCCCACTGCGGGAAAACCAGTGTCAGCAGCGTAAGTGGTTTGGAGTCAGGACGGCTGAGCGATCTCAGGCGCTGCGCTCAGGTCGCAGTCTCTCCTCGAGGCGCAGGTTCGAATCCCCCTTCTGACATCTGGTTCTGAACACGCACCAACCTGTTCCTCGACCGGAGTTGATTTTTACGAGGAGTTTTGAAGAAGAAATTGTTTCCACTGGCAGGATGGTCGGTGAGCAGAGGAAACAGATTAAAGATAATTGGCCAAAGAACCAGAGAGGGATGATGGGGAGAAATTCCGTTTCCGAAGCGAGCTGTTATGATCTGGAATGCACTGTACGAAAGGGTGGAGGAAGCAGATTCAATTGTGACTTTCAAAAAGGGAATTGGATAAACACTGGAAGGGCAAAAACTTGCAGGGCTGTTGTGAAAGAGCAGGGGAGTGGGACGAATTGGAGAGCCGACATCGCCATGATGGGCTGAATGGCCTCCACCTGCGCAAAAAGATTCAACGAACGATGAGGCGTAAAACTCCCAACTACCAGAAGATGGTACCTTTGCCTAAAACATTCTCGCTCTCCCCAGAGGACTGTTGGAATCATAGATTCTTAGAATGGTTACAGCGCGGAAGGAAACTCGTCGGCCCGTCGAGTCCGTGCCAGCTGTCTGCAAGAGCAATCCAGCTCGTCCTACTCCCCCGCTCTATCCCCATAGCCCTGTTCTTTTTTTCCCTTCAAGTACTTATCTAATTCCCTTTTGAAGGCCACGATTGAATCTGCCTCCACCACCCCCTCAGGAGGGTGATCATTCCTGTTCACCACCACTCACTGTGTAAAAAAGTTTTTTCTCATGTCGTCCTTATTTTTTTTTGAAAATCACCTTCAATCTATGTCCCCTGGTTCATGACCCCCCCCCCCCCCGCGCGCCAATGGGAAGTTAATCTCTATCTACTCTGTTCAGACCCTTCATGATTTTGAACACCTCTATCAAATCTCCTCTCAATATTCTCCACTCTGAGGAGAAAAACCCCAGTTTCTCCAGTCTATGCATGTATCCGAATCCGTCATCCCTGGATTCACTCTAGCAAATCTCTTCTGTACCCTCTCTAAGGCCGTCACATATTTCCTAAAGTGCGATGCCCAGAACTGAAGACAATCCTCCAGTTGTGGCCGAACCAGTGTTTTATAAAGTTTCATCATATCCTCCTTGCTTTTGAAATCTATGCTTCTATTTATAAAGCGCAGGATCCTGTATGATTTCTTAACCGATTTCTCAACCTGCCCTGTCATCTTCAATGATCTGTGCACATATACCCCCAGACCTCACTGTCCGATGAAATGCAGCCAAATTTGATCGTCCACATTTAATAATAACTTTGGTAACATCAGTGATTCACTTAATATTGAACTTTCCTGTCTCCCTCCACCCACCCCCTGCAGGTACTGACTGTCGCTGAGGGACGGCATCCACAAAGATAGGATGCCTTCTTGGCCCTTCACCCCAAGGGCCTGAACTTGTGTCTCAGAAAGGAGACTCGGTGTTAGCACCTACCGCACTTTCCACCAGGGGGCACTGCTGACCAGGAGTGATCGAGTGAGAGGGGGAGAGATGGGGAGAGAGAAAGACAGATGGAGGGAGAGAGACAGAGACAGAGCGAAAGAGAGAGAGAGAGAGACGGAGAGAGAGACAGAGAGGGAGAGATAGAGAGAGACGGAAAGAGAAAACCCGACAGAGAGACAGAGAGGGGGATAGAGACAGAGAGAGAGAAAGTGAGAGAGATAATGAGAGACTGAGAGGGGGTGAGAGAGGCAGATCGAGGGTGAGGAAGATACAGAAAGGGAAAGACAAACACACACGCACACATGGAGTCAGAGAGACAGAGATATAGACAGTCAGAGATAGAGATAGATTTGGAGACAGATACAAAGAGGAAGAGGGAGAGATACAGATAGAGTGACAGATAGACAGACAGTGAGAGAGAGGCCGTAGAGGGAGAGAACGAGAGAGGAAAGACAGACAGAGAGAGAAGGGCACACACGCAGAGAGTGACAGAGACAGAGAGTGAGAAAAATAGTGAGAGAGAGGGGGAGACAGAGAGAGGGAGAGAGAGAGAGAGAGAAAGAGATAGAGACAGAGTCTTATGGAGGGACAGAGACGTAGAGAGAGACAGAGTTCAAGGACATAGAGAGAGACGGAGTGAGAGAGACAGAGAGAGAGAGACAAGGAGTTGTAGAAAGAGATTGAGAAAGGGTGAGGCAGAGAGATAGAGAGAGACAGAGAGAGGCAGAAAGGGACAGAGAGAGAGGAAACAAATCTGTAATGATGAACAAAAACAAAGAGAGAGAGCGAGAGAAAGGCAGATAGAGAGACAACGAGCGAGAGAGAGAGAGAGAGAGAGAGAAATAGATAGCGAGAGATAACGAGAAAGGGAGCGAGAGACAGAGTAGAGAGTGGGAAGAGGGGGAGTCAGTGAGAGAGAGAAAGACAAGAGGGGAGACAGAGAGAGAGAGAGAGAGACAGAGAGAACCACACAGGGAACGATATGGACAGACAGAGGAAGAGTGTGTGGGAAAGAAAAATACAGACAAAGAGAGATAATGAGCGAGAAACATAGAAACATAGAAAATAGGATGAAGGGTAGGCCATTCGGCCCTTCGGGCTTGCGCCGCCATTCAAAATGATCATGGCAGATCAATTAACTCAGTACCCTTTTCCCGCGTTTTCCCCATATCCCTTGTTCCATTTAGGATTAATAAATATATCTATCTCCTTCTTGAATATATTTAATGAATTGGCCTACACTGCCTCCTGTGGTAGAGAATTCCACAGGTTCACCACCGACTGAGTGAAGAAATTTCTCCTCATCTCGGTTCTGAATGGCATACTCCACATCCTGAGACTGTGACCCCTGGTTCTGGACTCCCCAGCATTCGGGATCAATCTCCCTGCATCTAGTCTGGCTGGTCCTGTTAGAATTTTATATGTTTCGATGAGATCACCTCTCATTCTTCTAAACTCGAGTGAATATAGGCTTAGTCGACCCAATCTCTCACGCGTCAATCCTGCCATCCCAGGAATCAGTCTGGTAAAACTTCGTTGCACTTCCTCCATGGCAAGGACATCCTTCCTCAGATAAGGAGACCAAAACTGCACACAATGCTCCAGATGCGGTCTCACCAAGGCCCTGTATAACTGCAGTAAGACATCCCTTGTCCTGTATTCAAATCCTCTTGCAATGAAGGCCGACATACTATTTGACTTCCTAACTGCTTGCTGCACCTGAATGCTCGCTTTCAGCGAATCGTGTGCAAGGACACCCAGTTCTCGTTGCACCTCCCCTTTTCCCAATCTATCACCATTCAGGTAATAATCTGCTTTTCTGTTTTTATAAGGAGCTATGAACCTGTACTCCTAGATCTCTTTGTTCTATAACTGTCTTCAACGCCCTCCCATTAACGGAGTAGGTCATGGCCCGATTCGATCTACCAAAATGCATAACCTCACATTTATCGAAATTAAACTCCATCTGCCATTAATCGGCCCACTGGCCCAATTTATCAAGGTCCCGTTGCAATCCTAGATAACCTTCTTCACTGTCCACAATGTCACCAACTTTGCTGTCATCGGCAAACTTACTAACCATACCTCCTAAATTCTCATCCAAATCACCAATATAAATTACAAATAAAAGCGGACCCAGCACCGATCCCTGAGGCACACCGCTGGTCATGGTCCCCCAGTCCGAAAAACAACCCCACACAACCACCCTCTGTCTCCTATCGTCAATCCAATTTTGTATCCAATTGGCAACCTCACCTTGGATCCCGTGAGATTTAAACTTATGTAACAACCTACCATGCGGTACCTTGTCAAAGTCTTTGCAAAAGTCCATGTAGACCACGTCTACTGCATAGCCCTCATCTATCTTCTTGGTTACCCCTTCAAAAAACTCAATCAAATTCGTGAGACATGATTTTCCACTCACAAAACCATGCTGACTGTTCCTAATCTGTCCCTGCCTCTCCAAATGACCGTAGATCCTGTCTCTCAGAATACCCTCTAACAACTTACCCACTACAGATGTCAGGCTCACCGGTCTGTAGTCCCCAGGCTTTTCCCTGCCGCCCTTCTTAAACAAAGGCACAACATTTGCTACCCTCCAATCTTCAGGCACCTCACCTGTAGCTGTCGATTATTCAAATATCTCTGCTAGGGGAAGCGTAATTTCCACCCTAACCTCCCATAACGTCCTGGGATACATTTCATCAGGTCCCGGAGATTTATCTACCTTGATGCGCGTTAAGACTTCTAGCACCTCCCTCTCTGTAATATGTACACTCCTCAAGACATCACTATTTATTTCCCCAAGTTCCCTAACATCCATGCCTTTCTCAACCGTAAATACCGATGTGAAATATTCATTTAGGATCTCACCCATCTCTTGTGGTTCTGCACATAGATGGCCTTGTTGATCCTTAAGAGGCCCTACTCTCTCCCTAGTTACTCTTTTGCCCTTTATGTATTTGTAGAAGCTCTTTGGATTCTCCTTTGCCTTATCTGCCAAAGCAATCTCATGTTCCCTTTTTGCCCTCCTGATTTCTCTCTTCACTCTGCTCCGGCAATCTTTATACTATTCAAGGTATCCACTTGATCCCAGCTGCCTGTGCATGTCATATGCCTCCGTCTTCTTTTTGACTAGGGCCTCAACCTTGCCTTGCCACCTATAAAGATTTCTATATGTTCACACCCTGGTCGCTCCAGTTCTGCACCCACTTAATTTATATTGCTTCGCCTTATTCTCCCTTTCAAAATGCATCACTTCACAATTAAATGTTAGCTGCGTGAATTTATACATATTTACAGGTTGTTTCTATGAGTTTGTCCCTGTCTATATGATAGTTGTGTGATTCTGCAAATACTGACAGGTTGTTTCTCTGATTGTGTTTATCTATATATGATAGTTGTGTGAGTTTATACATATTTACAGGGTGTTTCTATGAGACTGTTAAAGTTTACAGTTTTATTCTGCGAGACTGCAAAAGTTTCGATTGGGTTTCATTGAGTGTTCAGATGTTTCCAGGGTATTTATCTCATATGTTAATATTTTATACGTTTTCCTTTGATTCCTTGGTGTCAATCCTTTGCTCCTTTTATTTTTCCATCCCCTCTGTAAACACCATAATATGTTTGGCTGGGTAATGTCACTCTTCAGAAACACGTTGTTGTTGTCTTGTTCTAGTTTAAGGCCTGAGTCGGGAGCAGCTCATCGTTCCATCGCCGGGATCCTTGCTTGGTAAGATTCTGCTAGTTTAGGAAAAGTTATTTGTCGTGAAATTTGTACCCTGATGGCTTGGGATGGAATAAAACAGAGAACCAGGTTCTGCGATCCAGCTTTTTTCTGCAGTTATTCCTTGCTTTTCTCTGTTATTATCTCGTATTTGTTCCTCCGCTTTAGCTCAATACAGGAGGAGGAACTCCGCTCTATCTGTTTTCTCCTCGGTATTTTATGGGCAGATGAAATATTTCGCATTCGCTTACCTTCAATTTAAAAATGTGGATTATCTGTTAAGCTATGTTCTAATGTAGAAAAGTGTTATTCTGACAACAAGTCTGTTTGTTAAATGACTGTGATTAATGTCAGTTGCAATGACGCTTAATTATGTGACTTGGGGATTTCTCCCTGCTTTAAATAAAGAGCTCTCTTCAGCGTGTCATCTTATACAGTCAGTTCATTGCTTTCAGCAAAAAAGCCATCAGGCACTCTCACAGAATTAAAATCATGGATTGGCGGTTCGATCTTCAATACTTTTTGCATCAAATTCGGATAATAAATGTATTTCAGGATATACAGAAGATTTACTATCCCCTCCTCGCTGCTGCTGGTGTTCCTCGTAAGTTTCTACGTCCAGTTATTAATTCAATAAACCATGTTTAACTGTAATATTATTCTTGCTGTTTACCTTGGGACATACAGTTTTTAATGCCATTCTGTGTTATAATTTTTTGTGTCTTTGTTAACATATTGATTGATAAATATACTGGCATATCTTTGCTGCTATTGGTGTGGCGGGTAAATCTCTATATCCAGTTGTGAATTCTGAAAATTATGCTTAACTGTGTTTCTCTCCTTGTCATTTCCCAATCTATCCAGGCTTCTATCGGCTATTGATACTGCACGTGATACCGTGTTACCAAGATTCAAATATTCTGTATCAAACTTCAGCAATGATATTGGACGAGTCTATTTTTTGAACAACTTTCAGTCTGCTATCTGCACTGAACGTTTCTAACAGATCAGACGAATGTGCTGTTGGTTTTGGACACTTTCCACCTTCTGCTCTCCATGGTAACTTGCACAGAGTCACAGGAGCAAATCCTGGCACATCACAAACACGCCTTTAAATGTCTGAAAATATCCGCAAATGGTTCAATTCCAGTCATAGTATCATAATAGGCACATCACCGGAGGAGGACATTCTGTCCATCGTGCCTGTGCTGGCTCTTCAAAAGAGTTATCCAAATAGTACCATTCCCCTGCTCTTTCCCATAGCGCTGTATTTTTTCCCTTCAATTGTTTGTCTGATACCCTTTTGAAAGTTACTGTTGAATTGCCTTCAGCCATCCTTTCAAGCAGTGAATCACAGATCATTACAACTCGCTGGGTGAAAAAAAATGTTTCCTCAAGTCGCCTCTGGCTGTTCTACCGATCACCTTAAATCTGTGTCCTCTGGTGACCGACAAGGAAACAGTTTGTCCTTTTTGACACTTCCAAATGCGTTGATGATTTTGAACAGTCAGTGTCTCATTTCCTAACATCTCCAGTTCTTTATTAGTGTCAAGGTTTCTGCCGGTTAGAATATGATTACAAGTATAATTTACATTCTCACAAAATGTTCAATCAGTTACATTGCTATATATTTATTTCTCATCTTTGTTTTGAAATTACAGTTGAAACCTACGCCCGTCTGGCACAATTGAGTGAATCTCTCAGTGAGTCTCAGAGTGACCCTCTATTGTCTTCTTCTGTACTTTAGGATAAGCGATCACAGCTGATGGGAACTGAAGTACTGAGGATAAGGAAAAAATTTGACAACCCCCCGTCTATTTTTCCATTCACGATTTTCAAACAATGGTGAAAAAAGTACCAGTACAAACCTCTCCCAATTATATTCGGATACTTTACAAAATCAATCACCGACCACATTGCCTATTGGATAATTCGTCTGATTTCGACACTAATCAATGCAATTAATGGAACATTACATGGTCAATGATATCACACTATTTGAAGTCACAGCCCATTCTTACTGATGTTATTGTGATGTTATTTGGAAAATCTTCCTTTCACTGAGCTGCAATTTGTGTATTTCAACACAAATGTAGACAAATCAATCTTTAAAACACTTTTTACGCCTAGTTATCTTTAGAACTGCAGTGCACTTGTATTTATTATCTTAAAATTTACATGAGTGCATTTTAAATACAATTACTTGTAATTATTGCATGTCAAGGTTGCATTTTCTGCAGTTTACTGTTGCATTCATTTCAGATCTCAATATAATGAAACCGCATTAATAATCTAACCAGGAGCAGGAATCCAAGTGGCATTTTCCACTTCCCTAATACAGGGCACAGAAGCGAATCGCACCGCTCCAAATGTTGACTGATCCCGGGACACGAAGGATTCCTGAGAATTTCTGGTGTTTCAGTCCCCGTGACCTCGGGTGGTGTTTTTATCTGCTGGGCTGTAGGCAGCTGTCATTTAATCTCTCATTGATCTTACACCTGTTACTTTCATGATGTATTTATTCCCATTTATTTATTGTGTTCACGGATTATGTTAACAATAAACCCTCTCGTCAGCTCCAAAGGTAATGGAATTAGATTCTATTATTGAATGTCAGGAATGAGTTGCAGATTTCACTCTGAACTCCTTCAAACTGCTTTTTTGTTCTCAGCCTATTGGATAATTTCCCTGTTAATTTGCCTTCCTTACAGTTAACTTAGTGACGATTGTGATCCTGTCTCGGGGAAAGTGCGGTCTCTCCAAATGTGTCACTCGCTACCTGGTGTCGATGGCAGCGGCGGATCTACTGATCGTTATCATCGATCTGATATTCAGGCAGATTCCGATTGTTTATTCCGAACAATTTATTTTTCTGTTGTACATTCCCGTGTGTAATATCCACGCCGTCCTGCTTTATGCAGCTACAGACTGTTCTGTCTGGTTCACAGTCACTTTCACCTTTGATCGATTTGTGGCCATTTGTTGCCAAAAGCTGAAAACTAAACATTGTACCGAGAAAACGGCGGCTATGGTTCTAGGAGCAGTGACTGTGCTGAGCTGTTTAAAGGACATCACCTGGTACTTTATGTATACGGGTAAATATGCACTTTATAATGACCCGTGGTTTTGCTCTGTTACGCCCGAAGTTACTGATTCACAATTGTGGACAGCAATCGAACTGCTTCATTATATTCTCGCCCCGTTTGTCCCGTTTGTTCTGATTCTGCTGCTCAATGCTTTAATCGTCAAAAACATTTTAGTGGCAAACAGAGCCCGCAGGAGACTCCGGGGCCACGACAGTGGGGAGAGTGCGAGAGACCCAGAGATGGTGAGCCGAAGGAAATCCATCATTTTACTGTTTGTTATCTCGGGGAATTTCATCCTGTTATGGGCAATGCTTATGATGCAATCTGTATGGAACCGTATACATTATGTTCTTGGTGTTTTTTCAGCTCTTCCTAGATTTGTACAAGAAGCAGGATTTATGCTGCAACTTCTTAGTTGTAGCACAAACACTTTTATTTATGCAGTGACCCAGACTAAATTCAGAGACCAGTTGAAAAATGTGGTGAATTATCCCTTCACTGTAATTGTTAAATTCATTAAATAACGGGTTGAGACGCAGGTTTTTCTGAATAGAACACAACTCTATTTAATATTGTGTCCAATCCACTCTACCCCGGTTTCATCCCAGAGTGACCAATGATCTGGAGAGAGGGAGTCTCAAATTTAAACCAGGCCATTAAAAAAATCTGCCTGCGCACAATCTAAGGTGACTTGTCGAAGGAACGAGTACGAGTACAATCCCAGAGTTCGTCCATCAAACACTTACATTCCCAGAGTTCGTCTAGTAAACACTTATATTCCCAGGGATCGTCAAGTAAACACTGACATTCCCAGGGATTGTCCAGTAAACACTTACATTCCCAGGGATTGTCCAGTAAACACTTACATTCCCAGAGTTCATCCAGTAAACACATACAATCCCAGGGATCGTCCGGTAGACACTTACATTCTCAGAGATCATGCAGTAAATAATTGCATTCCCAGAGACAATCCAGTCAACACTGACATTCCCGGGGACCATCCAGTAAACACATACATTCCCTGGGGCCCTCTGATAAACACTTACATTCCCAGTGATCATCCGGTAAACACTTACATTCCCAGGGAGAATCCGTTAAACACTTACATTCCCAGGGAGAATCCGTTAAACACTTCCATTCCCAGGGAGAATCCGTTAAACACTTACATTCCCAGGGAGATACGTTAAACACTTCCATTCCCAGCGACCAACCAGCAAATATTACAATTCCCGCAGACCACCCGATAAACACTTGCATTTGCAGCGAGCATGTGATAAAACATTTTTATTCCCAGGGATTTTCCGTTAAACACGTCAGTTTCCAGGAACTATCCGATAAACTGTAACATTCCAAGGGGCCATCCATTAAACACCTAGGGATCATCCAGTAAAGGCTTGCATTCCCAGTGACCATCCGGTAATTACGAACCGTCCCACGCACCATCCGGTAAACACTTGCATTAACAGTGAGCATGCGATAAACACTCATATTCCCAGGGATTTTCCGGTAAACACGTCAATTCCCGGAGATCATCCGATAAACTCTTATATTCCTAGGTACCATCCAATAAACTTACATTCCCAGTGACTATCCAGTAAACACTTACATTCCCAGTGACCATACGATAATCACTAATATTCCAAGGGAGCATCTGGTATTCCCTTAAATTCTCAGGGACCATCTGGTAATCATTAACATTCTCAGGGAGCATCTGGTAAACACTTCAAATCCCAGGGACCATCCGGTAAACACTTCAAGGGACCAGAAACCATCCGATAATAAAAACGGTCATTCCCAAGGACCATCCTGTAAACATTTAGATTACGAGCGACCATCCAGTAAATAATTGCATTCCCGTTTATCATCCGGTTAACCCTTAAATTCCCAGAGACCATTTGGTATTCACATTCCTTCCCAGAGACCATTCGGTCAACACATCCCTTCCCAGAGACCATTCGGTAAACACATCCCTTCCCAGAGACCATTCGGTATTCACATTCCTTCCCAGAGACCATTCGGTCAACACATCCCTTCCCAGAGACCATTCGGTAAACACATCCCTTCCCAGAGACCATTCGGTAAACACATCCCTTCCCAGAGACCATTCGGTAAACACATCCCTTCCCAGAGACCATTCGGTAAACACATCCCTTCCCAGAGACCATTCGGTAAACACATCCCTTCCCAGAGACCATTTGGTAAACACATCCCTTCCCAGAGGCCATTCGGTAAACACATCCCTTCCCAGAGACCATACGGTAAATAATTACATTTCCAGGGACCATCGAATAAACACTTATGATCCGAGGGACAAGCCGGCAAACACCTAAATTCTACGGGACCATCCCAGAAACACTTTTATTCCCAAGGACGATCCGTTAAACATTTAAATTTCCAGGGACCAGCCGGCAAACTCTTACATTCTAAGGGACCATCCCTTAAACAATAACCTTCCCAGGGACCATCCGACAAACATTTACATTTCCAGGGACCATCCGTGCATTACTTACATTTCCAAAAGACATAGGGTAAACATTTACGATTCACATAACCTTCCGGTAAACAAGAACATTCCAAGGGACCATCGGTAAACACTGACATTCCGAGGGGCCAGCCAGCAAACACTTAACATCCAAGGGACCATCCAGTAAAAACTTAGATTCCCAGCCACCATCCGGTCAGCACTTACATTCCCAGCGGCCATCCGGTAAACACTGCTATTCCCATGGACCACCCGGTCAACACTTATATTGCTAGGAACCGTCCGGTAAACACTTACATTCCTAGAGACCGTCCGGTAAATATTTACATTCCTAGGGACCGTCCGGTAAATATTTACATTCCTAGAGACCGTCCGGTAAATATTTACATTCCTAGGGACCGTCCGGTAAATATTTACATTCCTAGGGACCATTCGGTAAAAAAAAATGACAATTCCCAGGGACCACCCGTAAACACTCAAATTCTCAGGCACATTCCGGTAAACACTTAAGTTTCCAGGTCCCATCTGGTAAACACATTCTCAGGGGCACCCGGTAAACACTTACATTCCCAGGAACCATCCGGCGCCGACAAACCTTGGACCTGCTATAGCTCCCTCCCCATTCACACACTGGTCACCGGCACCTACAGTCCCGGGATCTCCTCTACCTCCCGTCTCATTCACACACTGGTCACCGGCACCTACAGTCCCGGGATCTCCTCTACCTCCCGTCTCATTCACACACTGGTCACCGGCACCTACAGTCCCGGGATCTCCTCTACCTCCCGCCTCATTCACACACTCGTCACCAGCACCTCCATTTCCTGGATCTCCTCTTCTTCCCGCCCCAATGACAGACTGTTCAGCGGCACCTTGAGTCCCGGGATCTCCTCTACCTCCCGCCTCATTCACACACTCGTCACCAGCACCTCCATTTCCTGGATCTCCACTACCTCCCGCCCCAATAACACACTGGTCAAAGGAAACTACATTCCCGGGATCTCCTCTACCTCCAGCCCCATTAACACACTGATCACCGGCACCTACAGTCCCGGGATCTCCGCCACCTGACGCCCCATTAACGCACTGGTCACCGGCACCTGCAGTCCCGGTATCCCCTTTACCTCCCGCCCCATTAAGACACTGGTCACCGGCACTTCATTAATTTTATTTCCCTGTTTATTTTATTTCATTGTACTTTCTCCAATATGATCAAACATTTGGTGCAATTAGTAGCCTCATATTATTTTACAACTTATAACTGCATGAGATGTAAACATTCACAAACGCTGTAAATTGAGTTCATAGACAGCATCAGGTTACAAATGTTTCATTGATTGCTGGATACACAGACTTTGCAGCACCGCGGCCTGATGGAGAGAGCATCAGACTCTCTTTGACACAGGACTGACTCTGCTCTTAGAAAGTCTTCAGATCTTCACATTGGTCAGCGGCACCTGTAGTCCCGCGACCTCCTCTACCTCCCGCCTCATTCACACACTGGTCACCGGCACCTACAGTCCCGGGATCTCCCCGACCTCCCGCCTCATTAACACACTGGTCACCGGCACCCACAGTCCCGGGATCTCCTCCACCTCCCGTCCCACTAACACACTGGTCACCGGCACCTACAGTCCCAGGATCTCCCCTACCTCCCGTCCCACTAACACACTGATCACCGGCACCTACAGTGCCGGGATCTCCCCTACCTCCCGTCCCATTAACACACTGGTCACCGGCACCTACAGTCCCGGGATCTCCCCTACCTCCCGTCCCACTAACACACTGGTCACCGGCACCAACAGTCCCGGGATCTCTTCCACCTCCCGTCCCACTAACACACTGGTCACCGGCACCTACAGTCCCGGGATCTCCCCTACCTCCCGTCCCACTAACACACTGATCACCGACACCTACAGTGCCGGGATCTCCCCTACCTCCCGCCCCATTAACACACTGATCACCGGCACCGACAGTCCCGGGATATCTCCTACCTCCCGCCCCATTCACACACTGGTCACCGGCACCTACAGTCCCGGGATCTCCTCTACCTCCCGCCCCATTCACACACTGGTCACCGGCACCTACAGTCCCGGGATCTCCTCTACCTCCCGCCTCATTCACACACTGGTCACCGGCACCTACAGTCCCGGGATCTCCTCTACCTCCCGCCCCATTCACACACTGGTCACCAGCACCTACAGTCCCAGGATCTCCCCGACCTCCCGCCCCATTCACACACTGGTCACCGGCACCTACAGTCCCAGGATCTCCCCGACCTCCCGCTCCATTAACACACTGGTCACCGGCACCTACAGTCCCGGGATCTCCCCTACCTCCCGTCCCACTAACACACTGATCACCGGCACCTACAGTGCCGGGATCTCCCCTACCTCCCGCCCCATTAACACACTGTTCACCGGCACCTACAGTCCCAGGATCTCCCCGACCTCCCGCCCCATTCACACACTGGTCACCGGCACCTACAGTCCCAGGATCTCCCCTACCTCCCGCTCCACTAACACACTGATCACCGGCACCTACAGTCCCGGGATCTCCCCTACCTCCCGTCCCACTAACACACTGATCACCGACACCTACAGTCCCGGGATCTCCCCTACCTCCCGCCCCACTAACACACTGGTCACCGGCACCTACAGTCCCGGGATATCCTCCACCCCTCGCGTAATTAACGCAGTGGTCACTGGCACCTTCATCGTTTCATAATATAAGAGTAGGTAAATCACAGGATGAGGCCATTCGGCCAATCGTGCCTGTGCCGACTTTTAGAAAGAGCTTTCCAATTTGTCCCATTCCCTGCTCTTTCCCCATAGCCCTGATTTTTTTTTCTTTTAAGTATTTATCCAATTATCTTTTGAAAGTTATAATTGAATCTTTTTCCACCATCCTTTCAGGCAGAGCATTCCAGATCACTACAACTCGCTGCGTATCAAAGTAGTATAATTTTATGTCACAGCACAGAAGGAAGCCATTCAGCCCATCCTACCTGTGCCGGCTCTTTGAAAGTGCGATCCAATTAGTCCCATTCCGCTGGTCTTTCCCCATAGCACTGTATTTTTCCCCATCAATTATTTTCCAATTTCCTTGAGAAATATTGGATTGAATCTGCTCCCGCCAATCGTTCAGCCAAAGCATTCCATGCCATAACAACTCTCTGCTTAAAAAAAGTTTCCTCATGTCGACTCTGTTTCTTTTGTCAATTAATTTAAACCTGTATCCTCTGGTTTCAAATACGTCTGTCACTGGAAACAATTTCCGCTTATTTATTCGGTCAAAAACTTTCATGACTTTGAACACCTTTAGCGAAGAGTGCTGGCTTTTCTAAGTGCCAATTAATGCTTTCCAGGGTTATTGTATTCAATTTTTTGAACAGGCGTGTAACATTTGCAATTCTCCATTCCTCTGGAACCGGCCCCATATCTAAGGAGGATTTGAATATTGTCGCCAGAGCCTCCGCAATTTCTACCCTTACTTCCATCAGTAAATTGGGATGCATTCCATCTGGACCGGGTGACTGTTCTACTTTGAGTACTGCCAACCTTTGAAGTACCTCCTCTTTATCTATTTTAGCCTGTGCAATATCATTCCTACCTCCTGCTTGACTGCTACATTGGCAGCGTCCTCTTATCGAGTGAAGACCGATGCGAAGAATTCATTTAGTACCTCAGACAGAACTTCTGCCCACACAGGAAGATCTCATTTTTGTCTCTAATCGGCCCCACCCTTCCATTACCTATCCTTTCACTATTAATATGTTCATAAAATACGATTGTATTCCTTTTTAATATTGCTCCTAATCTATTATCACATTCTCTCTTTGCTCCAATTATTCTACTTTTCAAATTTAGTTTGGTTCTCTACTGTGTTATGAACCGTACACGTGTCATAAACCTCCTTTATCTGTTTCATTTTAATGTCCACATCTTTAGTCTTCCAGAGAGCTCTCGCTTTCGATGTCCTTCCTTTCCCCCGTGGGAATGTGTCAACTCTGTACCTGAACTCACTCATCGTTCAAGGCCTCGCATTGTTCAATTGCTGCTTTGCCTCCCAATTCATGATTCCAATTCACCAAGGATTTTCAAAATGGAATTGGATAAATATTTAAATGGAAAATATTTAGGACCACAGGGAAAGAGCGGGGGAATGGAACTATCTAAACTCCGCTTATTAGAGCAGGTACGGGTTAGATTGGCCAAATGACCCGTCCTCTGCTGAAACCATTATAAAATTCTAGAAGGCAAGGTCTCTTTTCAACTGAATGAAATTAGCCACCCTCCAGTTAAGTATTTTTATACTTGGTTGTTCCATGTCCTATTCAATAACGATTTTAAACCTAATAATATTGTGATCATTGTTCCCCAGGTGCTCCCCCAATGATACATGCTCCACCTGCCCACTTCATTCCGCAGAACTAGGTCCAGGACTGCTTCCTTCCTCATTTGGCTGGAAACACACTGATCAAGAAATTGAGTACATTTCAGGAAATACTCCACTGTTTGCCATTTACACTGTTACTGTCCCAGACTATATTTGGGATAATTCAAGAACCGCATTATCACTACTCTATAGTTCTTTCATCTTTCAGTTATTAGCCTGCCATTTGCACCTCTATCTCCTTCCCACTATTTGGTGGCCTGTAATATACACCAATGAGTGAAATAGCTCCTCTTTTGTCCCTTAATTCTAAACAAACAGATTCTGTCGTTGACCCCGCACTACATCATCCCTTTCCAGTGCTAAAATACTTTATTTGATCAAAACTGTCTTCGACCCATTCCTTTCTTCCCTTCCCTATATTTCCAGAATAGCGTATAGCCCAGAATATTAAGTATCTAATCCTACTCGCCCTTGAGCCAGGTTTCTGCGATTACCACTATATCATAGTCCATGAGGCGACTTGTGCATGGAGTTCACCAACCGTATTTTCCACGCTACCAGTAATTACACACACTCACTCCAAACACATCGTAGACTGCCTCATCACTTTGGCTCACTGCTTGATTCCTCCTATGTCTGTACTACTATTTACTCTACTGAAATGTGTCTCTCCCAGTCCTCTGTGCACCTTGTTACTCCACGCCAATGTTTCGTTCTGGTGCCCACCCACTGCCAAATTATTTAAAACCCTCCCCGACAGCACCAGTTAAACTCCACGCAAGGAAATTTGTTCCAGCTCTATCGAGGCGCAAACCGTCCAGCTTGTACAGATCTCTCCTGCCCCAGAACTGATCTCAATGTCCCAGGAACCTGACGCCATCCCTCCTGCACCATTGCTCCAGCCACGCATTTACCTGACTTATCTATGTGTAATTTATTGCAAAATGTCTATAAATTAAAATCGCTTATCTAAAATTTTAGAGAACAAATCTAACTTCAAGCAGTGGATGAATCATTTGAAACCATGTATTTATTAAAGCAGCTTTTATTTATTTAAAGTGACATTCTTGTGATCGAAAGCAGCTATTCTTATACACGATATAGATAATTTAAACCAGCTTGTGGCAATCGATATCTATCACCTAATTTGAAAGCACTTGTTCCATTGTTTCTTATTATTTATATGTCCATGTTCAAGGTAACGGGACACTGACCAGTTCAATGGGAGTAAGGAGACAATGGATGTTCTTAAATGGACATTTATTCCTCACTCCCTCCAATTATATCCTGCTCTTTCACCGAGCTCAGTTGGTCGCTCCATTGCATCTGAGTGGGTCGTGGATTCGTTCTCCACTCCAGATGATTAAGCCCACAATCTCGGTCGCCAATGCCGAGGGGGTGCTGCACTGTCGTCGGTGCCGTCTTTCGGATGAGACGTTAAACTGAGGCCCCCTCTGCCCTCTCAGGTGGATGTAAATGATCCCACGGCCACTGTTGGAAGAAGAGCAGGGGAGTTCTTTGCGGCGTCCTGGCCAACATTTATCCCTCAACTAAAATCACTAAAAACAGATCATCTGATCATTCTCCCATTGCTGTTTATTTGACCTTTTGGCTGCCACGTTTCCAACATTAGAACAGTGACTATTTTCATTGGCTGTGAAGCGCTTTGGGACTTCCCGATGCCCTGAAAGGCGCTAGATAAACGCAAGTTATTTCCTTCTGTTGCCTGAAGACTGCGTGTGATCTTTCCTCCGAACTTGTTCAACAGTCTCTCACGGGAATATCTCCGGATTCTCTCTACTTCATATACTTGGGATAATGGCCAGGTACTCAAATTGACAGGATATGAATGGTGGTGTCCCACAGGGATCTGAGGTCGGACCACAAATATTCACTGTGTTTATTAACGACTTAGATGTCGGGGTAGGGAGCCACATAGGCAAATTTGTCGATGACATAATGATAGGCAGCATTTTAAAAGTGTAGATAGAAGCATAGAATTACCGAGAAATATTAATAAATTAATTAAATGGGCAAAACTGTGGCAAATGGATCACAATGTAAGGTACTGTGAGGTCATCCATTTTGGACCTAAAATGATAGATCAAAGTACTTTCTATATGGTGGAAAGCTCGAACCTGTGGAACTCCAACGAGACTTAGGGTTCCATGTAGATGGATCATGAAAATATCATGGGCAGGTCCAGAAAATAATCAAAAAGTCTAATGGAATGCCAGCCTTGATTCTAGAGGACTAGAACACAGGGGGTACAAGTTACGATACAGCTACACAAAGCCCTGGTTAGACTACAGCTGGAGATCTGTCTTCAGTTCTGGACACCGCACCTTCGGCAGGATATTTTGGCCTTGGAGGGAGTGCAGCGTAGATTTACTAGAATGATAACTGGACTCGAAGGGTTAAATTATGAGTTGAGATTATACAAACTAGGGTTGTATTCCTTTGAATTTAGAAAATTACGGGGTGATTTGATCGAAATTTTCAAGATGTTAAGGGTAACTGATAGAATAGATGGAGAGAAACTATTTCCGCTGGTTGGGGATTCTGGGACGAGGGGACAGAGCCGACAAATTAGAGCCAGGACTTTCAGTAGTGAAGTCAGGAAACACTTCTGCACGCAAAGCGTGGTATAAGTATGGAACTCTCTTCAACAAACGGCAGTTGATGTTTGTTCAATTGTTGATTTTAAATCTGAGATTGATAGATTTTTGTTAACCAAAGTTATTAATTGACTTGGATATGAATGTAAAAGGTATGATCAGTAAGTTCGCTGATGATACAAAGATTGGTAGGGTGGTAAATAGCGAGGAGGATAGCCTCAGTCTGCAGGACGATATAGATGGGTTGGTCAGATGGGCGGAACAGTGGCAAATGGAATTTAATCCGGAAAAGTGCGAGGTGATGCACTTTGGAGGGACTAACAAGGCAAGGGAATACACAATGAATGGGAGGACCCTAGGCAAGACAGAGGGTCAGAGGGATCTTGGTGTGCAAGTTCACAGATCCCTGAAGGCGGCGGAACAGGTAGATAAGGTGGTAAAGAAGGCATATGGGATACTTGCCTTTATTAGCCGAGGCATAGAATATAAGAGCAAGGAGGTTATGATGGAGCTGTATAAAACACTGGTTAGGCCACAGCTGGAGTACTGTGTGCAGTTCTGGTCGCCACACTACAGGAAGGATGTGATCGCTTTGGAGAGGGTGCAGAGGAGATTCACCAGGATGTTACCAGGGCTGGAGCGCTTCAGCTGTGAAGAGAGACTGGGAAGATTGGGTTTGTTTTCCTTGGAGCAGAGGAGGCTGAGGGGGGACATGATTGAGGTGTACAAAATTATGAGGGGCACAGATAGGATGGATACTAAGGAGCTTTTTACCTTCGTTGAGGGTTCTATAACAAGGGGACATAGATTCAAGGTGAAAGGCGGGAGGTTTAGAGGGGATTTGAGAAAGAACTTTTTCACCCAGAGGGTGGTTGGAGTCTGGAACTCACTGTCTGAAAGGGTTGTGGAGGCAGGAACCCTCACAACATTCAAGAAGCATTTGGATGAGCACTTGAAATGCCATAGCTTACAAGGCTACGGACCAAATGCTGGAATATGGGATTAGAGTAGACAGGGCTGATGGCCGGCGCGGACACGATGGGCCGAAGGGCCTCTATCCGTGCTGTATAACTCTATGACTCTATGACTCTATTTGGGGCTAAGGCGAGTATATGGAATTAGGTCACAGGTCAGCAATGATTTCATTAAATGACGGAAAAGGCTAGAGGGGGTAAAAGGCCTACTCCTGTTCCTATAATCCTTCGAAACCAAGAGAGGTGATCCCAGGCTTCAGTCTGTCCTCATCCAGCAGAGAGAGCTGGTCTTCCGCTGAACGTTCCTCACAGAAGTTGTCTCTACATTTCAAACACTGTCAGTATTGGATTCACGGACAGGGCACAATGAAAAGGAAACTTTCTTGCTGCTCACCTTCTGAATCCAGGACTTTGGCTTTTTGTTGGATCCTCCGACGTGAACTGGATATAGTTATAAAACAATGTTAGGCAACACCTTTATAAATCGCTGGGTTTGGCCTCGGCTGGAGCATTGTGTCCAATTCTTGGGCACTACACATTAGGAAAGCCTTGGAGAGGATGCAGAGGAGATTTAATGGTATAGGTCCAGGGATGAGGGAGTTCAGTTACGTGGGGAGACTGGAGAATCTGGAATTGTTCTCCTTGGAGCAGAAAGGCATAAGGAGAGATTGTCGAGAATAGAGCCAATGATAGGCGACTTCAACCGGAAAGAAAGTCGGTAACCAGAGGAGACAGATTTAAGATAATCAGCTGAAGAACCAGAGTGCGACGATGAGGAGAATTCTCCTTTGTTAGCGAGCTGTTATGATCTGGAATGCACAGCATGAAAGGGTGGCGGAAGTTGATTCAATTGTGACTTTTCAACCGGAATTAGATAAATACTTGAAGGGCTAAAATTTGCAGTGCTATGGGGAAAGAACAGTGGAGTAGGGCTAATTGAATAGCACTTTCAAAGAGCCGGTCTCAACAGAAAGGGCCGGGTGGCCTTTTCCTGTGATGTGGGATTCAACAAACGATGAGGTGTAATACTTCCTGCTTCCAGACAACCTTTGTCTGAAACATTCCTGCTCCCACCAGAGGCCTGTTGTTGAAATCCAGCTGAGTTTAACCCTCCGCATTCAACAGTAACTCTGGTAACATTAGTGATTCACATGATTTTGAAGTTTGCTTTTTCCCAGCCTCCCACCCCCATAGATACTGACTATCCTTGAGGGACGGGCTCCACAATGACAGGCTGCCTCATTGGTATTTCACCCCAAGGGCATAATCTCCTGTGTCAGAATGGACGCACCGTGTCAGCACCTACTGCACCTTCCACCAGGGGACCCTGCTGACCAGGAGTGATGGAGAGATAGAAGGGGAAGAGAGGGAGAGCGTGTGAGAGAGGGTGACAGAGTGAGGGAGCAAGGCAGATAAAGATAGAGAGAGAGGGTGACAGAGACAGAACGAGAGAGAGAGAAACATGGAGACATAGCGGGACCGAGAGAGACATGGAGAAAGGGGCTGATAGAGAGAGAGAGAGAGACAGAGACAGAGCGAGCGAGAGAGACGGAGAGAGGAACAGATAGGGAGATAGATAGAGAGAGGGGAGAGGGAGAAAGAGCGAGAGAGAAAGGGAGAGAAAGACAGAGAGACGGAGTGAAACAAAGAGAGCTGGAGATAGAAAGACAGTGAGAGAGACAGATTGCAGGAGGAGAGAATGGGAGATAGAGGGTGAGAAGGAGATCGAGAGAAAAATACAAACACTCACACACACACACATGGAGTCGGAGAGAGACAGAGAGAGAGAGACATAGAGATGGGGAGACAGAGAAAAAGTAAGAGAGTGGAAGGAGAGAGTAGGAGATAGAGGGTGAGAAGGCAACAGAGGGAGAGAAAGACACACACACACGACATCAGAGAGAGAAAGAGACAGAGGGAGACCTAGAGATGTGGAGGCAGAGAGAGAGCAACAGATAGAGAGAGGGAGATGTCGAGAGACAGAGAGAAACCGAGAGAGAGAGAGAGAGAGAGCCTTTTAAAGGGACAGAGGCAGAGAGAGAGGCAGACAGACAGAGAGACAGACAGAGAGACAGAGGGAGAGAGAGACAAGGAGTTCGACAGGGAGAGTGAAAGATAGATTGACAGTAATAGAGACAGACAGGAGTGGGAAGGAGAGGGAGATAGAGGGTGAGAAATAAACAGAGAGAGAGAAATACACACATACACAGAAATTAAAGAGAGACCGAGAGAAAGGGAGACAGAGCGAGAGGCACATATAGCGTTAGACAGGCAGAGAGAGCGAGGGATAGAGGCAGAGGTAAAGAGACAGAACGGGAGAGAGAGACCGAGAGAGAAACGGAGAGATAGAGAGAGACCGGAGAGGGAGAGGGAGTGAGAGAGAGACGGAGAGAGACAGAGAGAGAAAGAGAGAACGAGAGAGACAGACAGAGACAGAGCGAGATAGAGAGCGAGAGTCTCATAGAGGGACTGAGACAGAGAGAGAGGGGGAGAGAGAGATTGAGTGGGACACAGATAGAGAGAAAAGGAGTGGGACAGAAAGAGTGAGACAGAGAGAGAGAAAGAGAGAGACGGAGAGGTAGAGAGAGGGAGAGACAGAGAGAGAGGGAAAAGTCTGTAACGATCAACAGAAATAAAAAGTGAAAGAAAGAGAGATAGACACACACACAGAGCCAATCAGAGAGTGAGACAGATAGCGAGAGATAGAGAGACGGAGAGCGAGAGACAAAGCAGTGAGGGGGCAGAGGATAGTCAGGGAGAGAAGAAAGACAAGAGGGAGAGACAGGGAGAGAGACAGAGATGGGGACAGAGTGGGAGAAAGGGTGAGAGAGAAAGAGAGAGCCAGAGAGAGAGAGAGAGAGAGCTCGATCGGGAAAGAGAGAGGGGATATCGAGGCAGAGAGAGACAGAGCGAGAAACAGATAGAAAGTCACAGACAGCGAGAGTGAAAGGGATTGGAGCAGACACACAGAAAGAAAGACAGGGATAGTGTTACAGAATCATTGTCAAAAAGGGAGAGAGCGGGACAGAGAGAGACTGTGCTGCGTTAGGAGACAACTCTCTAATCATCAACAGAAACAAAAAGAGAGGGGGAGAGAGAGACATAGGGAAAGCGAGAGATGGAGAGAACAGAGAGGGGGACGGGATGACAGTGAGAGAGAAAGTCAAGAGTCGGAGACGGAGAGAGATACAGAGCGAGAGTGAAAGAGAGAGTAGAGACAGAGACAAAGTGCTTGGAGGGAGAGAGAGACACAACAGACACAGAAAGACGGAGAGACCCAAAGAAATGGAAAGGGAAAGAGTTGAGGTGGAGGCACGAATGAGAAAGTAAACTAAAGACAGAGAGGGAAAGCCAGGGAGAGAGGGAAATAGAAAGATAGAGAGAGTGGTGAGAGAAAGAGGAAGACACACAGAAAGGAGGGAGAGAAAGAAAGACAAGATGGAGGGAAAGAGGGATAGTGAGAGATTGAGATTTAGAGAAAGAGACAAGAGGGAGAGAAAGAGAGAATAGAAAGAGAAAGAGACAGCGAAAAGAGGGAGAAAAAGAGATAGAGAGAAAAAGGAGGGAGACAGAGAAACAGAGATAAGGGCAGAGAAAGAGAGAGATGCAGGGCAGAGAGAGTGTGACCAAGAAAGTGAAACAGTGTCAGATAGAAAAAGAGACAAAGAGAAACAGAGACAGAGAAATACATATGAACAGGCAGAGAGAGACAGGGAGACCGAGATGGGGAGAGAGAGAGAGGCAGATGGAGAGACAGAGATAAAAGGAGAGAGAGAGGTAGCGACAAGGAGAGAGACAGAGAGAGACACACACACGGAATTACATAGAGAGACAGAGAAAAATAGAGACAGAGAGAGATAATGAGCAAGAGGATGAGAGAGTGAGCGAGGGACAGACAGAGAGAGGGCGAGAGAGAAACAAAGGTAAACAAGCAGAGACAGAGAGGGAAACGGTTGAGAAAGAGTGAGGAAGAAAACCGGAGCGACAGGTAGATAGAGAGACGGGGACACAGGATGACAGAGAGTGAGTCAGAGAGAGATAGAGATCTGTGTCTTTTTCTGTTTAAAAGAGGTGTGTGATCAGTCCCCGATCATACCGTGTCTGTTAAAAAGGAGTGTGTGTAACATGAGCCAGAAACATCTCTAATCTCTGCAGAAATGTGTGAAATAGGCCTGAAACATCTCCACTCATTGCAAAATGTGCAACATGGACCTGGATCACCTGTCATCTTCACAACAATTGGTAACATAGGCCTGAAAAATCTGTAATCTCCACAGTAATGTATCGTATAGTCCTGAACCTCATCTAATATCTACAACAACCTGTAACATAGGCCTGAAACATCTGGATTTTCGCAAAAATGCGCAGCAAAGACCTGAGATATCTGCAATATTTCTAACAATGTGTAACTTTGTTCTGAACGTCTCTAATCCCTGCAACATTGTGTAACATAATCCTGGAACATCAATAATCGTTCCATCAATGTGCAACACAGGCCTGACCTACCTGTTTCAGGCCTATGTTATACAATGTTACAGAGTTTAGAAATGTATCAGGGCTATGTTACACAATGTTACAGAGTTCAGAGATGTTTCAGGCCGATGTTATACAATGTTACAGAGATTAGAGATGTTTCAGGCCTATGTTACACAATGTTACAGAGTTTACAGATGTTTCAGGCCTATGTTATACAATGTTACAGAGTTTAGAGATGTTTCAGGCCTATGTTATACAATGTTACAGAGTTTGTAAATGTTTCAGTCCTATGTTATACAATGTTACAAAGTTTAAATATGTTTCAGGCCTATGTTCTACAATGTTGCAGAGTTTTAAGATGTTTCAGGCCTGTGTGAAACAATGTTACAGAGTTTACAGATGCCTCAAGCCTATGTTATACAATGTTACAGAGTTTAGTGATTTTTCAGGCCTATGTTTCAGTTTGTTACAGTGATTACAGATGTTTCAGGCCTATGTTATGCATTGTGGAAGAGATTACAGATGATTCAGGCTTATGTTGCACATTTTTGTACAGTCCTTTGTTGTCTCTCCCTTGTATCACTGCATCTTTCGAGTTGATTTCCTTTTGTCACTTTACTCTATCAGATTTTATGTTGTTTCCATTTGACATTCACTTGCAGAGGTTTCTGAACAATCGTTGTTTTGAAGGTTACTGGTTTGTCTTTCAGCAGGTTACAGTTGTTCATGAGATTCATTGCCTGAAACGGAAGAATCTGGGCTGGGGAATCGTTTTTATTTTTGTCTCAAACCCCCATTGAAAACAAAACAAAGTGCGCTGAGGACTTTCTCCACCTATTATTTTGCACCGGACTCGGGCCGAGGAGCAGATCTCAGCTCCGGCTGAAATCTCCGTTTTGCTGAAACAGACGGACAAGCTGAATTGAAAGCGGCGCCGACAGCTCCAGGTGGTCGGGGAGGGGCGGAAAGTGGACGGGGAGCGAGGTTCGCTGCAGTACGGAAGGTACCGAAAAACTGATTCCTGCACCGGATAGTGAAAAAGCTGCTAGGTATATTTTGCATTAACCGAATGTTACAATTTGGGGAAATGTTCAGATAAACGCAGCTGCAATAACATCTTTATTCTCAAACAGCCAGTGAAATAAACGTCAGCTTTGAAAAGCAAAGTCCGATCAAAAAAATGTGAGCAAATGGTGATTGAATTCCAGTGTTTAAAAGGGGTGTACTGTCAGTCCCGGATCACTCTGTGTCTGTTTAAAAGGGGTGCACTGTCAGTCCCGGATCATTCTGTGTCTGTTTAAAAGGGGTGCACTGTCAGTCTCAGATCAGTCTGTGTCTGTTGAAAAGCGATGTGCTGTCAGTCCCGGATCATTCTATCTCTGTTTAAAAGCGATGTGCTGTCAGTCCCGGATCATTCTGTCTCTGTTTAAAAGCGATGTGCTGTCAGTCCCGGATCATTCTGTGCCTGTTTAAAAGCGATGTGCTGTCAGTCCCGGATCATTCTATCTCTGTTTAAAAGCGATGTGCTGTCAGTCCCGGATCATTCTATCTCTGTTTAAAAGCGATGTGCTGTCAGTCCCGGATCATTCTGTCTCTGTTTAAAAGCGATGTGCTGTCAGTCCCGGATCATTCTGTCTCTGTTTAAAAGCGATGTGCTGTCAGTCCCGGATCATTCTGTCTCTGTTTAAGAGCGATGTGCTCTCAGTCCCGGATCAGTCTGTCTCTGTTTAAAAGCGATGTGCTCTCAGTCCCGGACCATTCTGTCTCTGTTTAAAAGCGATGTGCTCTCAGTCCCGGATCATTCTGTCTCTGTTTAAGAGCGATGTGCTGTCAGTCTCGGATCATTCTATCTCTGTTTAAAAGCGATGTGCTGTCAGTCCCGGATCATTCTGTCTCTGTTTAAAAGCGATGTGCTGTCAGTCCCGGATCATTCTGTCTCTGTTTAAAAGCGATGTGCTGTCAGTCCCGGATCATTCTGTGCCTGTTTAAAAGCGATGTGCTGTCAGTCTCGGATCATTCTATCTCTGTTTAAAAGCGATGTGCTGTCAGTCCCGGATCATTCTGTCTCTATTTAAAAGCGATGTGCTCTCAGTCCCGGATCATTCTGTCTCTGTTTAATAGCGATGTGCTCACAGTCCCGGATCATTCTGTCTCTGTTTAAAAGCGATGTGCTCTCAGTCCCGGATCATTCTGTCTCTGTTTAAAAGCGATGTGCTCTCAGTCCCGGATCATTCTGTCTCCGTTTAAAAGCGATGTGCTCTCAGTCCCGGATCATTCTGTCTCTGTTTAAAAGCGATGTGCTCTCAGTCCCGGATCATTCTGTCTCTGTTTAAAAGCGATGTGCTCTCAGTCCCGGATCATTCTGTCTCTGTTTAAAAGCGATGTGCTCTCAGTCCCGGATCATTCTGTCTCTGTTTAAAAGCGATGTGCTCTCAGTCCCGGATCATTCTGTCTCTGTTTAAAAGCGATGTGCTCTCAGTCCCGGATCATTCTGTCTCTGTTTAAAAGCGATGTGCTCTCAGTCCCGGATCATTCTGTCTCTGTTTAAAAGCGATGTGCTCTCAGTCCCGGATCATTCTGTCTTTGTTTAAAAGCGATGTGCTGTCAGTCCCGGATCATTCTGTCTCTGTTTAAAAGCGATGTGCTCTCAGTCCCGGATCATTCTATCTCTGTTTAAAAGCGATGTGCTCTCAGTCCCGGATCATTCTGTCTCTGTTTAAAAGCGATGTGCTCTCAGTCCCGGATCATTCTATCTCTGTTTAAAAGCGATGTGCTCTCAGTCCCGGATCATTCTGTCTCTGTTTAAAAGCGATGTGCTCTCAGTCCCGGATCATTCTATCTCTGTTTAAAAGCGATGTGCTCTCAGTCCCGGATCATTCTGTCTCTGTTTAAAAGCGATGTGCTCTCAGTCCCGGATCATTCTATCTCTGTTTAAAAGGGGTGTACTGTCAGTCCCGGATCATTCTGTCTCTGTTTAAAAGCGATGTGCTCTCAGTCCCGGATCATTCTGTCTCCGTTTAAAAGCGATGTGCTCTCAGTCCCGGATCATTCTGTCTCTGTTTAAAAGCGATGTGCTCTCAGTCCCGGATCATTCTGTCTCTGTTTAAAAGCGATGTGCTCTCAGTCCCGGATCATTCTGTCTCTGTTTAAAAGCGATGTGCTCTCAGTCCCGGATCATTCTGTCTCTGTTTAAAAGCGATGTGCTCTCAGTCCCGGATCATTCTGTCTCTGTTTAAAAGCGATGTGCTCTCAGTCCCGGATCATTCTGTCTCTGTTTAAAAGCGATGTGCTCTCAGTCCCGGATCATTCTGTCTCTGTTTAAAAGCGATGTGCTCTCAGTCCCGGATCATTCTGTCTTTGTTTAAAAGCGATGTGCTGTCAGTCCCGGATCATTCTGTCTCTGTTTAAAAGCGATGTGCTCTCAGTCCCGGATCATTCTATCTCTGTTTAAAAGCGATGTGCTCTCAGTCCCGGATCATTCTGTCTCTGTTTAAAAGCGATGTGCTCTCAGTCCCGGATCATTCTATCTCTGTTTAAAAGCGATGTGCTCTCAGTCCCGGATCATTCTGTCTCTGTTTAAAAGCGATGTGCTCTCAGTCCCGGATCATTCTATCTCTGTTTAAAAGCGATGTGCTCTCAGTCCCGGATCATTCTGTCTCTGTTTAAAAGCGATGTGCTCTCAGTCCCGGATCATTCTATCTCTGTTTAAAAGGGGTGTACTGTCAGTCCCGGATCATTCTGTCTCTGTTTAAAAGCGATGTGCTCTCAGTCCCGGATCATTCTGTCTCTGTTTAAAAGCGATGTGCTCTCAGTCCCGGATCATTCTGTCTCTGTTTAAAAGCGATGTGCTGTCAGTCCCGGATCATTCTGTCTCTGTTTAAAAGCGATGTGCTCTCAGTCCCGGATCATTCTGTCTCTGTTTAAAAGCGATGTGCTGTCAGTCCCGGATCATTCTGTCTCTGTTTAAAAGCGATGTGCTCTCAGTCCCGGATCATTCTGTCTCTGTTTAAAAGCGATGTGCTCTCAGTCCCGGATCATTCTGTCTCTGTTTAAAAGCGATGTGCTCTCAGTCCCGGATCATTCTGTCTCTGTTTAAAAGCGATGTGCTCTCAGTCCCGGATCATTCTATCTCTGTTTAAAAGCGATGTGCTGTCAGTCCCTGATCATTCTGTCTCTGTTTAAAAGCGATGTGCTCTCAGTCCCGGATCATTCTGTCTCTGTTTAAAAGCGATGTGCTCTCTGTCCCGGATCATTCTGTCTCTGTTTAAAAGCGATGTGCTCTCTGTCCTTGATCATTTGGACCGATTCTCTGACCCTCTCCATTCACGGGCCGCGCTCCACGTTTGAAGCCCGAGCTGAGCGAGTGTTGTCTCCCATTGTGACGTCAGAGGCGCAGCGACAGGATCCCGAGACTCAGTCACCCGGTCCCACGAGCACTGATTCTGCACCATATCCGGGGCTGAATGTTCACCACTGGAGCATTGTCTCAATGTACAGACAGGAATGGACAGAGCAGCACTCAGTCTGGGCTGCAATTGGACACTAGTTCAATGTACAAACAGGAAGGGCTCAGTGTGGGACTCAGTCTGGGCGACAGTGTGACACTGGTTCAACATACATACAGGAAGGGAACAGGATACGACTCAGTCTGGGCTACAGTGTGACACTGGGTAAATGTACAGACAGGAAGGGAACAAGATACGACTCAGTCTGGGCTACAGTGTGACACTGGGTAAATGTACAGACAGGAAGGGAACAGGATAGGACTCAGTCTGGGCGACAGTGTGACACTTGGTCAACGTACAGACAGGAAGGGAACAGGATAGGACTCAGTCTGGGCGACAGTGTGACACTGGGTAAATGTACGGACAGGAAGGGAACAGGATCGGACTCAGTCTGGGAGACAGTGTGACACTGGGTAAATGTACAGAAAGGAAGGTCCCAGGGTAGGACTCAGTCTGAGCTACAGTGAGACACTGGGTAAATGTACAGACAGGAAGGGAACAGGATAGGACTCAGTCTGGGCTGCAGTGGGTCACTGGGTCAAAATACAGACAGGAAGGGAACAGGATAGGACTCAGTCTGGGCTGCAGTGTGAACTGGGTAAATGTACAGAAAGGAAGGTTCCAGGGTAGGACTCAGTCTGGGCTGCAATGAGACACTGTGTCAATGTACAGAGAGGAAGGGCCGAGACTGGCGCTCATTCTGGGCTTCAGTGGGACACTGGGTCAATTTACAGACGGAAAGGGCCCAGAGCGGGTCTCAGTCTGGGCAGCAATGGGACACTCAATGTACAGAAGGGTCCAGGAGGCACTAAGTCTGGGCTGCAGAGGGACATTGTGTCAAGGTACAGACAGGAAGGGCCCAGGGTAGGTCTCAGTCTGGGCTGCAGTGAGACACGGTGTCAATGTACAGATAGGAAGGGCCCAGGGTGGCGCTCAGTCTGGGCTGCAGTGGGACACTGGGTAAATGTACAGACAGGAATGGATCAGGCTGGGTCTCAGTCTGCGCTGCAGTTAGTCACTTGCAATCGGACTCAGTGTTCCTGGATTTGTGGAGCGAGAACACCCAAGGTTCCCGGTGACTGCTGGAAAGTGCACCTGTGTGGGTCTCCCATTGGCCCCTCAGTGTTGGATGAGAATGTATTCATAAATCTCTGATTGGCCCCTCAGTGAGGGAGGAGGTTTAACCCGCTGTACTCTTGAGGAGGAGTGGGGATCTGGGGTTAAAAGAGATTGGATTTTTTATACCCGGTTTACGCGGGAAGTGAATCACCCGAATGGCACGAAAACCGGGATCCAGGGGGAGGCGTTGTTATCCCGATTCGGAGCATCAGACCGACCACTGAGCCGCTGATATAATGTGGCGGGTGAATGTGGCATGGTATTGGCGATTCGAGACTGTTTCAAAGTGCAAGTCCAGTTGTTATAAAGCAGCGCTAGTATCGTTAAACTAAAAAGTACTGATATTACTGAGAGTATCTGTGTTGATTATATTGCTGATATTACTGAGAGTATCTGTATTGATTATAGAGCTGATATTACTGAGAGTATCTGTATTGATTATAGAGCTGATATTACTGACAGTATCTGTATTTATTATAGAGCTGATATTACTGAGAGTATCTGTATTGATTATAGAGCTAATGTTACTGAGAGTATCTGTATTGATTATAGAGCTGATATTACTGACAGTATCTGTATTGATTATGGAGCTGATATTACTGAGCGTATCTGTATTGATTATAGAGCTGATATTACTGACAGTAACTGTATTGATTATAGAGCTGATATTACTGACAGTAACTGTATTGATTATAGAGCTGATATTACTGACAGGAACTGTATTGATTATAGAGCTGGTGTTACTGAAAGTATCTGTCCTGATTTTCGAGATGATACCACCTACAGTATAAGTTTTGAGTATAGAGCTTATACTTCTGAGAGTCGCTTTATTGATCATAGAGCTGATATTACTGACTGTACCTGTGCTCAATATAGCGTTGATATTACTGACTGTATCCATGCTCAATATAGGGCTTTTATTACGACAGTATCCCTGCTCATTTTCGGGCTGATAATTCTGACACTGTGTGTTGATGAAAGAGCTGGTGTAATAAAAATATTCACTGACTGACAAAGAATTTTACAGATCAGGAACAACCCACTTGGCCCAACAGGTCTTTGTCTGGATTTATGTTCCACACGAGCGTTCCCCACACTACTTCTTCGCATCCTATCAACTTATCTTTCTATTTCTGGCCCCCTCGTGTATTTACCCACCTTCCCCTTAAATGCATCTGCACTTTTCGACTCAACCATTCCACGTGGTAGCGAGTTGCACATTCTAACCACTCTCTGGGTAAGATGTCTCTCCTGATTTCGTACTTGGTTTCATTAGTAACTACCTAATATTCATGGCCTCTAGTTTAGGACCGCCCACAAGGGGTAACATCTTCTCTTGGTCCACCCTATGGAAATCATTTTGAATATAAAGACCTCCATCAGGTCGTCTATCAGTCTTCTCCTTAATAGAGAATAGAGCCACAGCCTGTTAAGTCTTTCCTGATATTGCTGGTAAATAATGCATTGAACCAGTGACTCCAGGAATTAAAAGAAAGTAATGGCAGGAAGGAACACCCAGGCCACAATCTTCTCCCCTAGGACCGGATTAATGCCGGCAATGTCGGCACAATCCAGAGCACGTTAGAAGGGGAACTTAAAACTGCACCAATAAAGTACCCGGAGCCAGCAGGCCGTGTTTGTGCATTGCTGCGGTTAAAGCAGATTAGTTAGAAGGACTGCACTGTCAAACTCACAAATTAAAAAACAACTTTCTGTACAATTGTTGTCTTGTCCTGCCAGGTGGATGCGGGAGAACTGCTGGGACTCGCCCGGCAGAGGCGGAGACTCCGAAACGGCGCCAGAGAGTTCGATGTTCTGACCTGTCTCACTGTTTGTCGACTGAACGACAAGATTCTTATGATAGCGTGGGTTTGGGTGGGGGGTGAATTGAGATCCAGAATCCTGGACACATCATGTCAGCATCTCGGCAGAAACAAAAAGCATCAATTTCAGGACCTTAGTATTTAAAATCTACAGAGACAGAATCTCTTGTCCCCGAAATAAAATCGCAGGTTGGTTTCAGGGTTTCACTGTTTAATTCTGACTGGACACAGGGTAGAACAATGGGTGTGTTTACTATATTTAACAAAGTTTACCTTCGATTCCCTTGCACCGATTATCTGATCTTTTCAGTTGACCCAGAATCTACAACCTATTGGAGGAGGGCATTCCGCATGTCCAGTAAACTTTGTGTGAAAAAGTGCGTCCAGGTTTCACACCTGAAGGGCCCAGCGCTAATTTTAGTATTATGCCCCCTTGTTCTGGACACCTCCATCAGAGGAAATGACTTCTCTGTATCTAATGAGTGTGGTGTATTATATTTTGGTAGGAAAAATAATGGGGCCACATACTGCTTGGATGATAAGTGTCTAAATAGTGTAGAGGAGCAGAGGGTTCTGGGGGTAAAGATACAGAAATCACTAAATGTGACGATGAAGGCCATTAAAAAGCAAATCAAGCACTGAGGTTCTTTCCAGATGGATAGAATTGCAAAGCAGAGATATTATGTTAAAGTTGTATAAAACCTTGATTAGGCCACACTTGGATTACTGTGTACAGTTCTGGTCTCCATATGATAAAAAAGATATAGAGGCACTGGAGAAGGTGCAAAAAGGATTTACTAGGATGATACGAGAACTGAGAGGTTATAACTATCAGGAAAGATTGATCAACATGGAGCTCTTTTCTCTGGAAAAGGGAAGATAGAGGGGTGACCTGATAGAGGTCTTTCAGATCATCAAAATTGCGGGAGAAACCAGAACTAGGGGCCATAAATAAACGATAGTCACTACTAAATCCAATAGGGAATTCAGCAGGAACGTCTTTCCCCAGAGAGTAGTTAGACTATGGAACTCACGACCACAAGGAGTCATTGAGGCGAGTCGCCTAGATGAATGTATGGGAAGCGAGATAAACATCCGAGTGAGAAATGATATGGTGGGAGGAGAAGATGAATTAAGGAGGGAGGAGTCTCGTGTGGATTATGGACCAGTTGGGCCGAATGGAATGTTTCAATGCCGTACGTTCGATGTAATTCTGTGCAATTCTCTATTGAATCGTTTTATCAATTTATAAATCTCAATTAACGCACCCAGAGTCCATGCAAACCTATCATTTACCAACACTGTCCACGTAACAATGTACTTAATGAGATATCAACCCACCATTTACCCACACTGTCCATTTAACAGTGTATTTAATGATATATAAACCCACCATTAACCCACACTGTCCATTAAGCAATGTATTTAATGATATATAAACCCACCATTTAAGCACAATGTTCATTTAACGGTGTATTAAATGATACATAAACCCACCATTTCCCCACAATGCCCATTTAACAGTGCATTTAATGTTACATAAACCCACCATTTACCACACTGTCCATTTAACAGTGTATTTAATGAGAAATAAACCTCCATTTACTCACATTGTCCTTGTAACTTTGTATTTGGTGATATATAAAACCATCATTTACACACACTGTCTCTTTAACAGTGTATTAAATGATATATAAACCCACCATTTACCCACACAGTCCATTTAACAGTTTATGTAATTATGACCACAATCTGTCCCTGTGATTGATCACAACAATCCGTCCATCCGAATTATCACCACAACCTATCCCGGGGATTGATCACAACAATCCGTCCCTCGGAATTATCACCACAATCTGTCCCTGGGATTGATCACAACAATCCGTCCCTCGGAATTATCACCACAATCTGTCCCTGGGGTTGATCACAACAATCCGTCCCTCGGAATTATCATCACAATCTGACCCTGGGATTGATCACAACAATCCGTCCCTCGGAATTATCACCACAATCTGTCCCTGGGATTGATCACAACAATCCGTCCCTCGGAATTATCACCACAATCTGTCCCTGGGATTGATCACAACAATCCGTCCCTCGGAATTATCACCACAATCTGTCCCTGGGGTTGATCACAACAATCTGTCCCTCGGAATTATCACCACAATCTGTCCTCAAACACTTTCTCTCTTCGGACCTCTGAAAATGAGTGAAATTCGATCCTTATACCGATCACAGCACAGAAATGGTCCTTTCCGGATTTAACAATTTAACTGCTGTATCTTCAGAATATTTACGATGATAAATGTAACTGGGGAAAGACAGTGCTCATTCCACAAGTGACTGAGGTGGTTGATGCTCAGCGACAGCTGAATTCGGCGGTTAAATGGTTAATGTCCTCACTTTCAGAAACAGCCTCTCCTCAGCTCACTGACGAAACACTGTCTTTTGGCCCCAGATTTGAAAGCGCAAACATCAGAAAATCGATGGGACTTTGAGCAAACAATGTCCCTGATGCAAATGTAACAATTTATTTCTAACCAAGTATATTTTTTTACTGAACCTCCCTGGAAAAAGAAGAGAAGAAGTAAAATTTATAACTGACTTTGTTCGCAATTGGCAGCGAATCATCAAACCGGTTCGATTAGATTCCACCAGAAAGGCCGCTCCCTGTTCTGAAACAAATGAGGAATGTTTGTGTTGAAATCCACCCTGATGTCTGGCAGCAGCTTTCACAGAAGGCGCAGATCTGAATCTCACATAACAAGGATCAGATCAAATTCCCAAGTTGTGAACTGCTAAAATAAAGCAAGGAACTTGTACTCGATTGGTTTCAATGAAATAACAAGGATATAATTTGCAAAATCTGCACGGACAGTGAGAGAGGGAAAATCCTCGCGGGATCAAGGTAAGGTTCATGTTGTGTCAATTTGTTTTATTAATTAACTTTTTCTGCCCCTTCCTCCTTTCGAAAGCCGATTTCCCGCGGTCTGATATGTTCCCCAGCGTATGGAGCTCTCTTGCTCGCGGATGGAACAATTCACTAATTGTTCGCTGAGACACGAACTGAAGGTCGGCTATTTTATACCGGGAATTTCAGGGCTTATCCCTTCATGGGCCCCACCAATCTCCCCACAGACACATTTTAAAGCGGTTACAGGACAGAAAGCAGGAACATGAACTCTGGAGATTTACACAACCGGAGTCCAGCGGTGCCTCCTCCCCAACTTAGAAATTGATATTCAGTAAACAGGGGTGAGAAACTGACCTTTCTCACTCTATATGCATTTATTTGTAACTGTGACACTGGCTTTTTTTACTCACTGAATCGTTTTCTGCACGGTACACTTTTATTTAACTGACAAAAGACTGTTGGAACATTCAGTTCAACTTCGTAAAGTTTTAACACAGTCGCAATGGCCGATTATCGCGCTCTACCGGGCACCTGGAAAATCAGCCTATTACAACTACGAGCAGGTCGGAGGGACCATCACTAATCTTTATATAAAAAGTAACCACTGAAATTTCCAACAGGTGGGAGGGACCATCACTAATATTTATACAAAGAGAAACACTTGAAATTACGAACAGGTAAGAGGGTCCATCACTAATCGTTGTATGTAAAGTAACTCCTGAAATTACCAACAGGGAGGTGTGTGGATCACTTATCTTCATTTGAAAAGTAACTATTATATTACAAAAGGTAGGAGGCTGCATCGCTAATCTTCGTTTAAAATGTAATTACTGAAATTACCAACAGGTAGGAGGGTCCATCACTAATATTTACATAAAACGTAACTACTTTAATTACCAACAGGTCGGTGGGTCCATCACTAATCTTTTTAAAGAAAATAACTAATGAAATTACCAGCAGGAGGAGGGTCCATCACTAATCTTTATATAAAAAGTAAGCATTCAAATTACCAACAGTGAGGATGGTCCTTCAATAATCTTTATATAAAAAGTAACGACTGAATTACAAACAGCAAGGAGGGTCCATCGCTAATCTTTAATGAAAATTAACTACTGAATTACAAACAGCTACAACGGTCCATCAATAATCTTTATATAAAAAGTAATTACTGAAATTACCTACAGGTAGGAGGGTCCATCACTAATCATTATATAAAAGTAACGACTGAATTACAAACAGGTGGGATTGTCCATCACTAATATTTATTTTAAAAGTAACTGCAGTTATTACCAACAGGTGGGAGGGTCCATCACTAATCTTTATAGAACAGTAACTAATGAATTACAAACAGGGAGGAGGGTCCATCACTAATCTTCAGATAAAAAGTAACTACAGAAATTACCAACAGGTAGGAGGGTCCATCACTACTCTTTATATATAAAGTAACTCCTGCAATTACGAAGAGGGAGATTTGTCCATCACTTGTCTTTATTTAAAAAGTAATTATTGAATTACAAATAGGTCGAAGGGTGCATCGCTAATCTTCTTTTAAAAAGTAATTACTGAAATTACCAACAGGTAAGACAGTCCATCACTAATCTTCAACTAAAAAGTAACGACTGAATTACAAACAGGAAGAAGAGTCCATCGATAATCTTTATATGAAAAGTAACTAATGAAATCACCAACAGGTAGGAGGGTCCATCACTAATCTTTATATATCAAGTAACTACTGAATTACAAACAGCAAGGAGGTTCCATCGCTTATCTTTAATGAAAATTAACTACTGAAATACAAACAGCTACCACGGTCCATCAATAATCTTTATATAAAAAGTAATTACTGAAATTACCTACATGTAGCAGTGTCCTTCAATAATCTTTACATGAAAAGTAACTACTGAACTAGAAACAGGTTGGAGGGTGCATCACTAATCTTTGTATGAAAAGTAACTACTGAAATTACAAACGTGTAGGAGGGTCCATCACAAATCTTTATTTAAAAAGTAACTACAGTAATTACCACCCGGTAGGAAGGTCCATCACTAATCTTTATGTAAAAATAACTACTGAATTACAAACAGGTAGGAGGGTCCATCACTAATCTTCAGACAAAAAGTAACTACAGAAATTACCAACAGGTAGGAGGGTCCATCACTAATATTTATATAAAAAGTAACCATTCAAATTACCAACAGGTTTGAGGGCCCGATCTCCAGTCTATATATAAAAGCAAGTAACTGCTCAAATGAATCTTGTGTTTGATTGCACTAATGTAATTAGTGTAGGTGTAAATTTAAATTTTTGTTGCTGTTGTCCGTTTAAAGCACTAGTGTGAGCGTGACTGAAACAACAGATAACTGCATCTTACAAGGTCTCAAACTTGGTTGTACATTTATGGTAGAGAATAACTTCAACTATAGTTTGCAGAAATTTCCTGACCGACATGAACCGCTTTTACATTCAAACAGTGTGGAAAGGAAAGCACCGGTACTGATAGTTTGATTGGTTGCTCTTGCATTTGCGCACACATACAGCAAGGCGCACACAAAATGGAGAATTATGATTATAAAACAGCCGTCAAATCTTCAACTTAGAAATTTGTGGTGTTATCTGAGATTGTGCGACCCCAAAAGATAACGCAAAGATAAATGTGCAGCATCTGTTTAAAGTTACACGATTCATAATATTATACATTAGTGTTGATATTATTGAACGGAAATTCCTCACCTCCGACAGTGCTCATAAGTCAGGTGCTGATAACATGAGAGATACGGTAAATATATTCAAATAGAAGCACCAACCAAAACACATCTCCATGAACACACGGACAATGTCACTGTCCATAGAGAGCAGAAAAATCACACCCAGCTCCAAACTGTGTATGTAGATAGATATCAGGTTCATAAAATACCGGAATTTAATATCAAAACTCAACACATTAAAAATATTAAAAATAAATCTGTGAATAAAATAATACAACAGCGCCAGACTGGGTAACACCGAGTGAAGGATCATTTAATTCATCACCTCGCTCCATATTGCCCTCCAGAATATTCACGACCTCAGGAATAAGTCTGGTGTTGGCCTGCACGGTGAGTAAACCTGACCAATTGGTGCTCCCAGTGCAGAATCTCGGCCGGCTACAACTGGGTTGTGAAGATCAGTGGGTCTCATTGGGTTTCACTGGGCAGCTGTCTTTGCCGCACCTCATGTGGAGAGTTGATCCTTACAGTCGGGAAATGCTAGATTCCAGAGCGAACAGCTGTTGTACTGATGGGGGAGGAGGGACTTGATATCGCGACAAGGCGACGTTTTATCCTTCTCATTTCAATATTTCACTCTAACCCTCCTATTAATATATTTATTACAGAGCATCAGAATCTTGGAACGCCTGTCACCTCTATGGCTGAAGGACCAAACAGGGGAGAAGACCCAACATCATCAACAAGAATGAGAATAGACACCGGTAGGTTCAGAACAACCTTTAAAATATCAATTGTGTCCTGATAAAGGGTCCAGCTCACGAACAAGAACCTGCAGCTCACACAAGAAGAGAAAACCGAGCAGATACTTTGTGGATAGAGAGAAGTGAGTGAACATCTAGTGGGGCAGTGCAGTCACAGGTAGAGGGACATCAGTACTGGAACTGTCCGGTAGATAACTGGTGTTAGGGACTGCAAGGTGGATAGAGACAGTGACTCAGGCTGGCCTTCCTGATTAATAGTGTGACACCAGGGAGTAGGGGGACACCCCGAGTGGCGCAGGTGTGACAGGCAGGTTAGGCACAGGAATAGGAGCGCGATAGTGTTGCGAGTTTCTATAGTCAGGCGAGGAAACAGACTGTTCTGCAGCCCTGAGCAGTTCCCAATTGGTAAGTTGCCTTCCTGGTATCAGAGCGAAGAACTTCCTGGAACAGGTTGTACACTCTCTGGGAAGGAAAGGAGAGAGGAAAATAGTCATGGCCGGAACGAATAACAAGGAAAGAGCTCCGTTTATAGAATGAATATTAACTCTGGAGCCCAAGACTGAACAACAAGGCCTGAAGGTGGTGATCTCTGGATTGTTTTGCGCTGGGCTGCTTAAGGAGGACAATATGAGGCAGGACAATGTCCGGCTGCAGGGCTGGAGCAGGAGGGAAGGGTTCATGTTCTTGGGACACGAGGGTGAGTTGAGGAAGACGGGAAGGGACGGTTACGATCTGAACCGACAAACAACAATAGGGTGAGTTCAGGACGAAGGGAATGGATATAAAAACCCATAATTTATCGACATTGTGCGATTAACAGTGTATTTAATGATAAATGAACCTACCATTTACACACACTGTCCATTTAACAGTGTATTTAATGATATATGAACCCACCATTTAACCAGACAGTCCATTTAACAGTGATTGAATGATATATAAACGAACCATTGACACACACTGTCCATTTAACAGTGTATTTAATGATATATAAACCCACCATTTAACCAGACTGTCCATTTAACAGTGATTTAATGATATATAAACGAACCATTTACCCACACTGTCCATTTAACAGTGTATTTAATGATATATAAACCCACCATTTAACCAGACTGTCCATTTAACAGTGATTTAATGATATATAAACACACCATTTACCCACACTGTCCATTTAACAGTGATTTAATGATATATAAACCCACCATTTACCCACACTGTCCATTTAACAGTGTATTTAATGATATATAAACCCAACATTTACCCACACTGTCCATTTAACAATGTATTTAATGATATATAAACCCACCATTTACCCACACTGTCCATTTAACAGTGTATTTAATGATTTATAAACCCACCATTTACACAGACTGTCCATTTAACAGTGTATTTAATGATATATAAATCCATCATTTACCCACACTGTCCATTTAACAGTGTATTTGATGACATATTAAACCACCATTTACACACACTGTCAATTTAAAAGTGTATTGAATGATAAATAAACCCACAATCTATTGACATTGTCCATTTAACAGTGTATTTAAAGATATATGAACCCACCATTAACAACATTGTCCATTTAACAGTGTATTTAATGATATATAATCCCACCATTTACCCGCACTGTCCATTTAACAATGTATCTAATGATATATAAACCTACCATTTACACACACTGTCCATTTAACAGTGTATTTAATGATATATTAACCCAGCATTTGCACACACTGTCCATTTAACAGTGTATTTAATGATATATTAAACCACCATTTACACACACTGTCCATTTAAAAGTGTATTTAATGCTAAATGAACGCAGCATTTACACACACTGTCCATTTAAAAGTGTATTTAATGATAAATGTCCCCAGCATTTACACACACTGTCCATTTAACAGTGTATTTAAAGATATATGAACCCACCATTTACTAACATTGAACATTTAACAGTGTACTTAATGATATATAAACCCAACATTTACAAACACTGTCCATATTACTGTTTATTTTCTGATATATAAACCTACCATTTACACACACAGTCCATTTAACAGTGTGTTCATGATATATAAACCCACTTTTTAACCAGACTGTCCATTTAACAGTGTATTTAATGATATATAAACCCACCATTTGCACACACTGTCCATTTAACAGTGTCTTTAATGATATATGAACCGACCATTAAACGAGACTGTCCATTTAATAGTATATTTAATGATATATAAACCCAACATCTACTCGCACTGTCCATTTAACAGTGTATTTAATGACCTATGAACCCACCATTTAACCAGACAGTCCATTTAACAGTGTATTTAATGATATATAAACCCACCATTTAACCAGACAGTCCATTTAACAGTGTATTTAATGATATATAAACCCACCATATACACACACTGTCCATTTAACAGTGCATTTACTGATCTATAAAACCACCATTTACCCACACTGTCCAGTTAACAGTGTATTTAATGATAAATAAACCCACAATCTATTGACATTGTCCATTTAACAAGTGCTTTTAAAGATATATGAACCCAACATTTACCCACACTGTACATTTAACAGTGTATTTAATGATATATAAATCCACCATTTACCCGCACTGTCCATTTAACATTGTATTTAATGATATATAAACCTACCATTTACCCACACTGTCCATTTAACAGTGTATTTAATGATATATGAATACTCCATTTAACCAGACTGTCCATTTAACATTGTATTTAATGATATATAAACCCACCATTTACCCACACTGTCCATTTAATAGTGTATTGAATGATAGAAAAAACCCATCATTTCCCCACACTGTCCATTTAACAGTGTATTTAATGATATCTGAACATATATTTATCCACACTGTCCATTTAAAGGTGTATTTAATGTTATATAAAGCCGCCATTTACCCACACTGTCCATTTAACAATGTATTTAATGATAAATAAACCAACAATCTATTGACATTGTCCATTTAACAGTGTATGTAAAGATATATGAACCCAACATTTACCAACACTGTACATTAAACAGTGTATTTAATGATATATGAACCCACCCTTTACCCGCACTCAAAAATTTAACAGTGTATTTCATGATTTATAAAGTGTCCATTTACCCGCATTGTCAATTCAACAGTGTATGTAATGATATATGAAATCAACATTTAACCAGACCGTCCATATAACAGTGTATTTAATGATATATAAAAATACCATTTACACACACTATCCATTTAAAAGTGTATTTAATTATATATAAACCCAACATTTACCCACACTGTCCAATTAACAGTGTATTTAATGATATATAAACCCACAATTTATCGACATTGTCCATTGAACAGTGTATTTAATGTTACATGAAAACACATTTTAACAACGCTGTCCATTTATCAGTGCATTTAATGATGTATGAACCCAACATTGAACCAGACTGACCATTCAACAGTGTAATTATTGATACATAAATAAACCAAGAACACACACTGTCCATTTAACACTGTATTTAATGACATATAAACCCAGCATTTACCCACACTGTCCATTTAACAATGTATTTAATGAAATATAAATCAACCGTTTACACACACTGTCCATTTAACAGTGTACTTAATGATATACGAACCCAACATTTACCCACACTGTCCATTTAAAATCTATTTAATGATATATAAACCCACCATTTAACCAGACTGTCCATTTAACAGTGTATTTAATGATATAGAAACCCACCATTTACACACACTGTCCATTTAACAGTGCATTTAATGATATATGAACCAACCATTCAACCACACTGTCCATTTAACATGTATTTAATGATATATTAAACCACCATTTACACACACTGTCCATTTAACGGTGTATTTAATGAAATATGAACCCACCATTTACCCACACTGTCCATTTAACATTGTATTAATGATAAATAAACCCACAATCAATTGACATTGTCCATTTAACAGTGTATTTAATGATATATAAACCCACCATTGACACGCACTGACCATTTTACAGTGAATTTAATGATATATAAACCCAACATTTACCCACACTGTCAATTTAAAAGTGTATTTAATGATATATTAACCCACAAGTTATCGACATTTGTCCATTAACCAGTGTATTTAATGATATATGAACCCAACATTTAACCAGACTGTCCATTTACCAGTGTATTTAATAATACATGAACCCACTATTTAACCAGACTGTCCATTTAACAGTGTATTTAATGAAATATAAACCAACCATTTAACCACACTGTCCATTTAACATTGTATTTAATGATATATAAACCCACCAATAACACACACTGTCCATTTAACGATGTATTTAATGATATATAAACCGATCTTTTAAAAACACTGTCCATTTAACAGTGTATGTAATTATATATAAACCCACCATTTACCCATACTGTCCATTTAACAGTGTAATTATTGATATATAAACCCACCAATAACACACACTTTCCATTTAAAAGTGTATATCATGATATATGAACCCACCAATTACACACACTGTCCATTTAACAATGTATTTAATGATAAATAAACCAACAATCTATTGACATTGTCCATTTAACAGTGTATGTCCAATTAACAGTTGATTTAATGATATGTAACCCACCATTGACACACACTGTCCGCTTAACAGTGTATTTAATGATTTATAAAGTGTCCATTTACCCGCACTGTCAATTTAGCAGTGTATTTAATGATATATGAACTCAACATTTAACCAGACCGTCCATATAACAGTGTATTTAATGATATATAAACATACCATTTACACACACTGTCCATTTATAAGTGTATTTAATGATATATGAACCCACCATTTCACCAGACTGTCCATTTAACAGTGTATTTAATGATATATAAACCCACCATTTACCCACACTGTCCATTTAACATTGTTTTTAATGATAAATAAACCCACAATCTATTGACATTGTCCATTTAACAGTGTATTTAATGATATATAAACCCACCATTGACAAGCACTGACCATTTAATAGTGTATTTAATGATTTATAAAGTGTCCATTTACCCGCACTGTCCATTTAACAGTGTATTTAATGATATATGAACCTACCATTTAACCACACAGTCCATCTAACATGGTATTTAATGATATATAAACCCACAATTTATCGCCATTGTCCATTTAACAGTGTATTTAATGGTATATGAACACACATTTTAACAACACTGTCCATTTAACAGTGTATTTAATGATATATGAACCCACCATTTAACCAGACTGTCCATTTAACAGTGTATTTAATGATATATGAACCCACCATTTGTTCGCACTGTCCATTTAATAGTGTATTTACATAAGAAACATAAGAAACAGGAGCAGGAGTAGGTCGTTCGGCCCCTCGAGCCTGCTCCGCCATTCAATCAGATCATGGCTGATCTTTGACTTCCACTCCACTTACCCGCCCAATCCCCATATCCCTTGATTCCCCGAGAGTCCAAAAATCTATCGATCTCAGCCTTGAATATATTCAATGACTCAGCATCCACAGCCCTCTGAGTGAAGAAATTTCTCCTCGTCTCGGTCCGAAATGGCCGACCCCTTATCCTGTGACTATGCCCCCTAGTTCTAAAAAAGATGACATGATTTTCCTCTCACAAAACCATGCTGACTGTTTCTAATTAGTCCCTGCCTCTCCAAATGCCTGTCGATCCTGTCCCTCAGAATACCCTCTAACAACTTACCCACCACAGACGTCAGGCTCACTGGTCTGTAGTTCCCAGGCTTTTCCCTGCCGCCATTCTTAAACAAAGGCACAACATTTGCTACCCTCCAATCTTCAGGCACCTCACCTGTAGCGGTGGATGATTCAAATATCTCTGCTAGGGGACCCGCAATTTCCTCCCTAACCTCCCATAACGTCCTGGGAGACATTTCATCAGGTCCCGGAGATTTATCTACCTTGATGCGCGTTAAGACTTCCAGCACCTCCCTCTCTGTAATATGTACACTCCTCAAGACATCACTATTTATTTCCCCAATTTCCCAAACATCCATGCCTTTCTCAACCGTAAATACCGATGTGAAATATTCATTCAGGATCTCACCCATTTCTTGTGGTTCCGCACATAGATGACCTTGTTGATCCTTAAGAGGCCCTACTCTCTCCCTACTTACCCTTTTGCCCTTTATGTATTTGTAGAAGCTCTTTGGATTCACCTTTGCCTGATCTGCCAAAGCAATCTCATATCCCCTTTTTGCCCTCCAGATTTCTCTCTTAACTCTACTCCGGCAATCTCTATAATCTTCAAGGGATCCACTTGATCCCAGCTGTCTATGCATGTCATATGCCTCCTTCTTCTTTTTGACTAGTGCCTCAATCTCCCGAGTCATCCAAGGTTCCCTACTTCTACCAGCCTTGCCCTTCACTTTATAAGTAATGTGCTTACCCTGAACCCTGGTTAACACACTTTTGAAAGCCTCCCACTTACCAGACGTCCCTTTGCCTGCCAACGGACTCTCCCAATCAACTTCTGAAAGTTCCTGTCTAATACCATCAAAATTGGCCTTTCCCCAATTTAGAATTTTAACTTTTGGGCCAGACCTATCCTTCTCCATAGCTATCTTAAAACTAATGGAATTATGATCACTTGTCCCAAAGTGATCCCTCACTAACACTTCTGTCACCTGCCCTTCCTTATTTCCCAAGAGGAGGTCAAGTTTTGCCCCCTCTCTAGTCGGGTCATCCACATACTGAATGAGAAATTCCTCCTGAATACACTCAACAAATTTCTCTCCATCCAAGCCCCTAATGCTATGGCTGTCCCAGTCAATGTTGGGAAAGTTAAAGTCCCCTACTATTACCACCCTATTTTTCTTGCAGCTGTCTGTAATCTCCTTATATATTTGCTCCTCAATTTCCCGTTGACTATTTGGGGGTCTGTAGTGCAATCCTATCAAAGTGATCTCTCCCTTCTTATTTTTCAGTTCTACCCATATAGACTCAGTGGGCGAACTCTCGGATATATCCCCTCTCACTACTGCCGTGATGTTCTCCCTAATCAAGAACGCAACTCCCCCTCCTCTCTTACCTCCTGCTCTATCTTTCCTATAGCATCTGTACCCTGGAACATTGAGCTGCCAGTCCTGCCCCTCCCTTATCCATGTTTCAGTAATAGCTGTAACATCCCAGTCCCATGTACCCATCCACGCCCTGAGTTCATCTGCCTTGCCCATCAGACTTCTTGCATTGAAATAAATGCAGTTTAATCTAGACTTCCCTTGGTCTTTGCCCTGCTTTCTCAGACCATCTGTCCGGTCATGTTCTGTACACTCTCCCTTACTGCCTTTTGTTTCTGTCACCATTTTATTTCCCACTGACTTCCTGCATCGGTTCCCATCCCCCTGCCACATTAGTTTAAACCCTCCCCAACAGCACTGGCAAACACTCCCCCTAGGACATTGGTTCGAGTCCTGCCCAGATGCAGACCGTCCAATTTGTACTGGTCCCACCTCCCCCAGAACCGGTTCCAATGGCCCAGGAATTTGAATCCCTCCCTCTTGCACCATCTCTCAAGCCACGTATTCATCTTAGCTATCCTGTCATTCCTACTCTGACTTGCCCGTGGCACTGGTAGCAATCCTGAGATTACTACCTTTGAGGTCCTACTCTTTAGTTTAACTCCTAACTCCCTAAATTCAGCTTGTAGGACCTCATCCTGTTTTTTACCTGTATCGTTGGTGCCTATATGCACCAGGACAACTGGCTGTTCACCCTCCCCCTCCAGAATGTCCTGCAGCCGCTCCGAGACATCCTTGACCCTTGCACCAGGGAGTCAGCATACCATCCTGGAGTCTCGGTTGCGTCCGCAGAAACGCCTGTCTATTCCCCTTACAATCGAGTCCCCTATCACTATAGCTCTGCCACTCTTTTTCCTGCCCTCCTGTGCAGCAGAGCCAGCCACGGTGCCATGAACCTGGCCACTGCCACCTTCCGCTGGTGAGCCATCTCCCCCAACAGTATCCAAAATAGTGAGTTAAATGAAGCAGGGAAAAAAGGGGGCGTATGACAGATGTCAGGTTGATAATACAAGTTAGAATCAGGCTGAATGTAAAAAGTTCAGAGTGGAAGTGGAAAAGCAAATGAGAGGGGCAAAGAGAGAATCGACTGGCAGCTAATCCGGGACGATATTAACCGTCACTTGATCAAGTGGGGATTAATTAAGGAAAGCCAGCACGGAATTGTTAAAGGCCGATCGTGTTTAACGAACTTGATTGAGTTATTTGATGAGGTAACCGAGAGGTCAGATAAGGGCAATGCGGTTGATGTTGTGTACATGGACTTCCAAAAGGCGTTTGATAAAGTGCTGCATAATAGGCTGTCATCAATGTTGAAGCCCCATGGGATAAAAGGGGCAGCAGGGATTCACTAAGTGACAGCAGAAAGAGAATAATGGTGAACGATTTTTTTTCGGACTGGAGGGCTGTACTGTGGTGTTCCCCAGTGGTCGGTTCTGGGACCACAGCTTTTTTGATATACATTAATGACTTGCACTTGGGTGTTTCGGGCAGAATTTCAAAATTTGCAGATGAAACAAAACTTGGAGGTGCAGTGAACAGTGAGGAGGATAGTAATAGACTTCAAGAGGATATAGACAGCTTGGTGGAATGTGCGGACACGTGGCAGATGGAATTTAACGCAGAAAAGTGCGAAGTGACATATTTTGTTGGAAAGAACGAAGAGAGGCAGTATGAATGGAAGGTCGCAATTCTAAAAGGCGTTCAGGAACAGAGAGATATGGGAGTATATGTGCACAAATCTTTGAAGGTCGCAGGGAAGGTTGAGGATGCGGTTTTAAAAGCATATGGGATCCTGGGCTTTATAAATAGAGACACAGAGTACAAACAATGGAAGTCATGATGTAACTTTCTAAAACAATGGTTCGGCCACCACTGGAGTATTGTGCCCTGTTCTGGGCATGGCACTTTAGGAAAGATGCAAAGGCCTTAAAGAGGACGCGGAAGAGATTTACTAGAATGGTTCCTTACACCATGTTTCACTATATTACTGTTCTGGGAATTTACCATCCCCTCCTCGCTGCTGTTTCTGCTTCTGGTCCGACTCTATTTCCAGCTATTAATTGTATAACGCGTGTTTCACAAATTACTGTTCTTGTCATTTACCATTCCCCCCTCCATTCTATTGGTGTCCCTGGTAATTCTCTATATCTGGCTATTAATTCTATAAACCATGATTCAATGTATTATTTTCTAGTCATTTATTGTGCCCGCCTAACTGCTCTCGGTGTCCCTGGAAATTCTCGATAACTAGCTATTCGTTCGATACACCATAATTAACTTTATTACCGTTCTAGTCATTTACTGTGCCCGCCTAACTGCCCTCGGTGTCCCTGGTAAGTTTTATATCCAGTTATTAATTATGGTGTTTAACTTTACGACTGTTCTTCCCGTTTCCTGTCTGCTCATCGCTGATGATGCTATTGTTGATAAGTCTCTATATCCAGCTTTAGTTTTTAAACTATCTTTCACTGTATTACTGTTCTCGTCGCTCATTGCCCCATCTTCACTTCTCCTGGAGTTCCAAATAAGCCTGCATGTGTTTATGGAGTTTTACGGATGTAAGATCCAATTACGATGCTTACTGGGAAGTCTCGATATTCAGAAGGGGTTTTCTGGATGGGAGTTGGGGCGTGTAATTAAGGGGGCTCCTGTTAATTCCCTATAATTATATGAGATTTCTGGAAATGAGATATAATTGCGGGGCTCTCTTGGTAATTATCTAAATCTATATCGGATTTTCATGAATTGATATGCAATTATAGAATCTCCCATTAAGTCTCTCTAGACGATTTTCCGGCATAGTAAATGCAATTGCAGGAAACCCCCATAAGTCTCTATATCTAGATGGGTTTCCAGGATGGGAGATGTAATTACGGGGTCTGTTGGCAAATCCCGATATCCCCATTGGGTTACCTGGATTGGAGATGAAATTACGGGGTATCCTGGTACATGCCTGCATCTATACGTGGCTTCCGGATTGTAAAATATAATTAGAGGGTCTCCTTGAAAGTCTTTACATCGAGGTGAAGTTTCTGAGATGGAGGACATAATTACCGGTCTCCGAGTAAGTCTGTATATTAATGTGGGTTTTGCAGGATTGGAGATGGAATTATGGGGTCGCCTGCTAAGCATGTACAGCTACATCGGGTATTCCGGATGGGAGATTCAATTAGGGGGCCTCCTGGTAATTCTTCATACGTAAGTGGGCATTCCGGCGTTGCCAATTGAGTGTCAGTATTTACAGGATGTTCCTGAGTGAGTGTCAGTATTTACAGGATGTTCCTTAGTGAGTGTTAGTCTTTATGGAATGTTCCTGAGTGAGTGTCAGTATTCACAGGATGTTCCTGAGCGAGTGTCAGTTTTTCCACGTTGTTACTGAGTGAGTGTCAGTATTTACAGGATGTTCCGAAGTGAGTGTCAGTATTTATAGGATGTTCCTAAGTGAGTGTCAATATTTACAGGATGTTCCTGTGTGAGTGTCAGTATTTACAGGATGTTCCTGAGTTAGTGTCAGTATTTACAGGATGTTCCTGTGTGAGTGTCAGTATTTACAGGATGTTCCTGTGTGAGTGTCAGTATTTACACGATGTTCCTGAGTGAGTGTCAGTATTTACAGGATGTTCCTGAGTGAGTGTCAGTATTTACAGGATGTTCCTGTGTGAGTGTCAATATTTACAGGATGTTCCTGTGTGAGTGTCAGTATTTACACGATGTTCCTGAGTGAGTGTCAGTATTTACAGGATGTTCCTGAGTGAGTGTCAGTATTTACAGGATGTTCCTGTGTGAGTGTCAATATTTACACGATGTTCCTGAGTGAGTGTCAGTATTTACAGGATGTTCATGTGTGAGTGTCAGTATTTACACGATGTTCCTGAGTGAGTGTCAGTATTTACAGGATGTTCCTGAGTGAGTGTCAGTATTTACAGGATGTTCCTGTGTGAGTGTCAATATTTACAGGATGTTCCTGAGTGAGTGTCAGTATTTAACGGATGTTCCTGTGTGAGTGTCAGTATTTAACGGATGTTCCTGTGTGAGTGTCAATATTTACAGGATGCTCCTGTGTGAGTGTCAGTATTTACAGGTGTTACTGAGTGAGTGTCAGTATTTACAGGATGTTCCTGTGTGAGTGTCAATATTTACAGGATGTTCCTGTGTGAGTGTCAGTATTTACAGGATGTTCCTGTGTGAGTGTCAGTATTTACAGGATGTTCCTGTGTGAGTGTCAATATTTACAGGATGTTCCTGTGTGAGTGTCAGTGTTTACAGGATGTTCCTGTGTGAGTGTCAGTATTTACAGGATGTTCCTGTGTGAGTGTCAGTATTTACAGGATGTTCCTGTGTGAGTGTCAATATTTACAGGATGTTCCTGTGTGAGTGTCAGTGTTTACAGGATGTTCCTGTGTGAGTGTCAGTATTTACAGGATGTTACTGTGTGAGTGTCAGTATTTACAGTATGTTCCTGTGTGAGTGTCAGTATTTACAGGTGTTACTGAGTGAGTGTCAGTATTTACAGGATGTTCCTGAGTGAGTGTCAGTATTTACAGGATGTTCCTGAGTGAGTGTCAGTATTTACAGGATGTTCCTGTGTGAGTGTCAGTATTTACAGTATGTTCCTGTGTGAGTGTCAGTATTTACAGGATGTTCCTGAGTGAGTGTTAGTATTTACAGGATGTTCCTAAGTTAGTGTTAATATTTACAGGATGTTCCTGAGTGAGTGTCAGTATTTACAGGATGGACCTGTGTGAGTGTCAGTATTTACAGGATGTTCATGTGTGAGTGTCAGTATTTACAGGATGTTCCTGAGTGAGTGTCAGTATTTACAGGATGTTCCCGAGTGAGTGTTAGTATTTACTGGATGTTCCTAAGTGAGTGTTAGTATTTACAGGATGTTCCTGAGTGAGTGTCAGTATTTACAGGATGTTCCTGAGTGAGTGTCAGTATTCACAGGAGGTTCCTGAGTGAGTGTCAGTATTTACAGGATGTTCCTGAGTGAGTGTCAGTATTTACAGGATGTTCCTGAGTGAGTGTCAGTATTTACAGGATGTTCCTGAGTGAGTGTTAGTATTTACAGGATGTTCCTGAGTGAGTGTCTGTATTTACAGGAGGTTCCTGAGTGAGTGTCAGTATTTACAGGATGTTCCTGTGTGAGTGTCAGTATTTACAGGGTGTTTCTGTGTGAGTGTCAATATTTACAGGATGTTCCTGAGTGAGTGTCTGTATTTACAGGAGGTTCCTGAGTGAGTGTCAGTATTTACAGGATGTTCCTGAGTGAGTGTCAGTATTTACAGGGTGTTTCTGTGTGAGTGTCAATATTTACAGGATGTTCCTGTGTGAGTGTCAGTATTTACAGGGTGTTTCTGTGTGAGTGTCAATATTTACAGGATGTTCCTGTGTGAGTGTCAGTATTTACAGGATGTTCCTGTGTGAGTGTCAGTATTTACAGGGTGTTTCTGTGTGAGTGTCAATATTTACAGGATGTTCCTGTGTGAGTGTCAGTATTTACAGGGTGTTTCTGTGTGAGTGTCAATATTTACAGGATGTTCCTGTGTGAGTGTCAGTATTTACAGAATGTTCCTGAGTGAGTGTCAGTATTTACAGGATGTTCCTAAGTGAGTGTCAATATTTACAGGATGTTCCTAAGTGAGTGTCAGTATTTACAGGATGTTCCTAAGTGAGTGTCAGTATTTACAGGATGTTCCTAATTGAGTGTCAGTATTTACAGAATGTTCCTGAGTGAGTGTCAGTATTTACAGGATGTTCCTAAGTGAGTGTCAGTATTTACAGAATGTTCCTGAGTGAGTGTCAGTATTTACAGGATGTTCCTAAGTGAGTGTCAATATTTACAGGATGTTCCTAATTGAGTGTCAGTATTTACAGGATGTTCCTAAGTGAGTGTCAGTATTTACAGGATGTTCCGAAGTGAGTGTCAATATTTACAGGATGTTCATAAGTGAGTGTCAGTATTTACAGGATGTTCCTAAGTGAGTGTCAGTATTTACAGGATGTTCCGGAGTGAGTGTCAGTATTTACAGGGTGTTTCTGTGTGAGTGTCAATATTTACAGGATGTTCCTGTGTGAGTGTCATTATTTACAGGATGTTCCTGTGTGAGTGTCAGTATTTACAGGATGTTCCTGTGTGAGTGTCAGTATTTACAGGATGTTCCTGAGTGGGTGTCAGTATTTATAGGATGTTCCTAAGTGAGTGTCAGTATTTACAGGGTGTTTCTGTGTGAGTGTCAGTATTTACAGGGTGTTTCTGTGTGAGTGTCAATATTTACAGGATGTTCCTGTGTGAGTGTCAGTATTTACAGGATGTTCCTGTGTGAGTGTCAGTATTTACAGGATGTTCCTGAGTGAGTGTCAATATTTACAGGATGTTCCTGTGTGAGTGTCAGTATTTACAGGGTGTTTCTGTGTGAGTGTCAATATTTACAGGATGTTCCTGTGTGAGTGTCAGTATTTACAGGATGTTCCTGTGTGAGTGTCAATATTTACAGGATGTTCCTGAGTGAGTGTCAGTATTTACAGGGTGTTTCTGTGTGAGTGTCAATATTTACAGGATGTTCCAGTGTGAGTGTCAGTATTTACAGGATGTTCCTGTGTGAGTGTCAGTATTTACAGGATGTTCCTGAGTGAGTGTCTGTATTTACAGGATGTACCTGTGTGAGTGTCAGTATTTACAGGATGTTCCTGTGTGAGTGTCAGTATTTACAGGATGTTCCTGAGTGAGTGTCAGTATTTACAGGATGTTCCTGAGTGAGTGTCAGTATTTACAGGATGTTCCTGTGTGAGTGTCAATATTTACAGGATGTTCCTGTGTGAGTGTCAGTATTTACAGGATGTTCCTGTGTGAGTGTCAGTATTTACAGGATGTTCCTGTGTGAGTGTCAGTATTTACAGGATGTTCCTGTGTGAGTGTCAATATTTACAGGATGTTCCTGTGTGAGTGTCAGTATTTACAGGATGTTCCTGTGTCAGTGTCAGTATTTACAGGATGTTCCTGTGTGAGTGTTAGTATTTACAGGATGTTCCTGTGTGAGTGTCAATATTTACACGATGTTCCTGTGTGAGTGTCAGTATTTACAGGATGTTCCTAAGTGAGTGTCAGTATTTACAGAATGTTCCTGAGTGAGTGTCAGTATTTGCAGGGTGTTTCTGTGTGAGTGTCAATATTTACAGGATGTTCCTGTGTGAGTGTCAGTATTTACAGGGTGTTTCTGTGTGAGTGTCAATATTTACAGGATGTTCCTGTGTGAGTGTCAGTATTTACAGGATGTTCCTGTGTGAGTGTCAGTATTTACAGGGTGTTTCTGTGTGAGTGTCAATATTTACAGGATGTTCCTGTGTGAGTGTCAGTATTTACAGGGTGTTTCTGTGTGAGTGTCAATATTTACAGGATGTTCCTGTGTGAGTGTCAGTATTTACAGAATGTTCCTGAGTGAGTGTCAGTATTTACAGGATGTTCCTAAGTGAGTGTCAATATTTACAGGATGTTCCTAAGTGAGTGTCAGTATTTACAGGATGTTCCTAAGTGAGTGTCAGTATTTACAGGATGTTCCTAAGTGAGTGTCAGTATTTACAGAATGTTCCTAAGTGAGTGTCAATATTTACAGGATTTTCCTAATTGAGTGTCAGTATTTACAGGATGTTCCTAAGTGAGTGTCAATATTTACAGGATGTTCATAAGTGAGTGTCAGTATTTACAGGATGTTCCTAAGTGAGTGTCAGTATTTACAGGATGTTCCTAAGTGAGTGTCAGTATTTACAGGATGTTCCGGAGTGAGTGTCAGTATTTACAGGGTGTTTCTGTGTGAGTGTCAATATTTACAGGATGTTCCTGTGTGTGTGTCATTATTTACAGGATGTTCCTGTGTGAGTGTCAGTATTTACAGGATGTTCCTGTGTGAGTGTCAGTATTTACAGGATGTTCCTGAGTGGGTGTCAGTATTTATAGGATGTTCCTAAGTGAGTGTCAGTATTTACAGGGTGTTTCTGTGTGAGTGTCAGTATTTACAGGGTGTTTCTGTGTGAGTGTCAATATTTACAGGATGTTCCTGTGTGAGTGTCAGTATTTACAGGATGTTCCTGTGTGAGTGTCAGTATTTACAGGATGTTCCTGAGTGAGTGTCAATATTTACAGGATGTTCCTGTGTGAGTGTCAGTATTTACAGGGTGTTTCTGTGTGAGTGTCAATATTTACAGGATGTTCCTGTGTGAGTGTCAGTATTTACAGGATGTTCCTAAGTGAGTGTCAATATTTACAGGATGTTCCTGAGTGAGTGTCAGTATTTACAGGGTGTTTCTGTGTGAGTGTCAATATTTACAGGATGTTCCTGTGTGAGTGTCAGTATTTACAAGATGTTCCTGTGTGAGTGTCAGTATTTACAGGATGTTCCTGAGTGAGTGTCTGTATTTACAGGATGTTCCTGTGTGAGTGTCAGTATTTACAGGATGTTCCTGTGTGAGTGTCAGTATTTACAGGATGTTCCTGAGTGAGTGTCAGTATTTACAGGATGTTCCTGTGTGAGTGTCAGTATTTACAGGATGTTCCTGTGTGAGTGTCAGTATTTACAGGATGTTCCTGGGCGAGTGTCAGTATTTACAGGATGTTCCTGTGTGAGTGTCAGTATTTACAGGATGTTCCTGTGTGAGTGTCAATATTTACAGGATGTTCCTGTGTGAGTGTCAGTATTTACAGGATGTTCCTGTGTGAGTGTCAGTATTTGCAGGATGTTCCTGTGTGAGTGTCAGTATTTACAGGATGTTCCTGTGTGAGTGTCAATATTTACAGGATGTTCCTGTGTGAGTGTCAGTATTTACAGGATGTTCCTGTGTGAGTGTCAGTATTTCCAGGATGTTCCTGTGTGAGTGTCAGTATTTACAGGATGTTCCTGTGTGAGTGTCAATATTTACAGGATGTTCCTGTGTGAGTGTCAGTATTTACAGGATGTTCCTAAGTGAGTGTCAGTATTTACAGAATGTTCCTGTGTGAGTGTCAGTATTTATAGGATGTTCCTGTGTGAGTGTCAGTATTTACAGGATGTTCCTGAGTGATTGTCAGTATTTACAGGATGTTCCTGTGTGAGTGTCAATATTTACAGGATGTTCCTGTGTGAGTGTCTGTATTTACAAGATGTTCCTGTGTGAGTGTCAGTATTTACAGGATGTTCCTGTGTGAGTGTCAGTATTTACAGGATGTTCCTGTGTGAGTGTCAATATTTACAGTATGTTCCTGTGTGAGTGTCAGTATTTACAGGATGTTCCTGAGTGAGTGTCAGTATTTATAGGATGTTCCTAAGTGAGTGTCACTATTTACAGGATGTTCCTGAGTGAGTGTCAGTATTTATAGGATGTTCCTAAGTGAGTGTCAGTATTTACAGGATGTTCCTGAGTGAGTGTCAGTATTTACAGGATGTTCCTGTGTGAGTGTCAGTATTTACAGGATGTTCCTGAGTGGGTGTCAGTATTTACATGATGTTCCTGAGTGGGTGTCAGTATTTATAGGATGTTCCGAAGTGAGTGTCAGTATTTACAGAATGTTCCTGAGTGAGTGTCAGTATTTATAGGATGTTCCTAAGTGAGTGTCAGTATTTACAGAATGTTCCTGAGTGAGTGTCAGTATTTATAGGATGTTCCTGTGTGAGTGTCAGTATTTACAGGATGTTCCTAAGTGAGTGTCAGTATTTACAGAATGTTCCTGAGTGAGTGTCAGTATTTATAGGATGTTCCTGTGTGAGTGTCAGTATTTACAGGATGTTCCTAAGTGAGTGTCAGTATTTACAGGATGTTCCTGAGTGAGTGTCAGTATTTACAGGATGTTCCTGTGTGAGTGTCAGTATTTACAGGATGTTCCTGAGTGGGTGTCAGTATTTACAGTATGTTCCTGAGTGAGTGTCAGTATTGACAGGATGTTCGTGAGTGAGTGTTAGTATTTACAGGATGTTCCTAAGTGAGCGTTAGTATTTACAGGATGTTCCTGAGTGAGTGTCAGTATTTACAGGATGTTCCTGAGTGAGTGTCATGTATTTACAGGATGTTCCTGAGTGGGTGTCAGTATTTACAGGATGTTCCTGTGTGAGTGTCAGTATTTACAGGATGTTCCTGAGTTAGTGTCAGTATTTACAGGAGGTTCCTGAGTGAGTGTCAGCATTTACAGGATGTTCCTGTGTGAGTGTCAGTATTTACAGGGTGTTTCTGTGTGAGTGTCAGTATTTACAGGATGTTCCTCAGTGAGTGTCACTAATTACAGGATGTTCCTGAGTGAGTGTCAGTATTTACAGGATGTTCCTGAGTGAGTGTCAGTATTTACAGGATGTTCCTGTGTGAGTGTCAATATTTACACGATGTTCCTGAGTGAGTGTCAGTATTTACAGGATGTTCCTGTGTGAGTGTCAGTATTTACAGGATGTTCCTGAGTGAGTGTCAGTATTTACAGGATGTTCCTGTGTGAGTGTCAATATTTACACGATGTTCCTGAGTGAGTGTCAGTATTTACACGATGTTCCTGAGTGAGTGTCAGTATTTACAGGATGTTCCTGAGTGAGTGTCAGTATTTACAGGATGTTCCTGTGTGAGTGTCAATATTTACAGGATGTTCCTGTGTGAGTGTCAGTATTTACAGGATGTTCCTGTGTGAGTGTCAATATTTACAGGATGTTCCTGTGTGAGTGTCAGTATTTACAGGATGTTCCAGAGTGAGTGTTAATATTTACAGGATGTTCCTGAGTGAGTGTTAGTATTTACAGGATGTTCCTGTGTGAGTGTTAGTATTTACAGGATGTTCCTAAGTTAGTGTTAGTATTTACAGGATGTTCCTGAGTGAGTGTTAGTATTTACAGGATGTTCCTGAGTGAGTGTCAGTATTTACAGGATGTTCCTGTGTGAGTGTTAGTATTTACAGGATGTTCCTAAGTTAGTGTTAGTATTTACAGGATGTTCCTGAGTGAGTGTTAGTATTTACAGGATGTACCTGTGTGAGTGTCAGTATTTACAGGATGTTCCTGTGCGAGTGTCAGTATTTACAGGATGTTCCTGAGTGAGTGTCAGTATTTACAGGATGTTCCCGAGTGAGTGTTAGTATTTACAGGATGTTCCTAAGTGAGTGTTAGTATTTACAGGATGTTCCTGAGTGAGTGTCAGTATTTACAGGATGTTCCTGAGTGAGTGTCAGTATTCACAGGAGGTTCCTGAGTGAGTGTCAGTATTTACAGGATGTTCCTGTGTGAGTGTCAGTATTTACAGGATGTTCCTGAGTGAGTGTCTGTATTTACAGGAGGTTCCTGAGTGAGTGTGAGTATTTACAGGATGTTCCTGTGTGAGTGTCAGTATTTACAGGGTGTTTCTGGGTGAGTGTCAATATTTACAGGATGTTCCTGTGTGAGTGTCAGTATTTACAGGGTGTTTCTGTGTGAGTGTCAATATTTACAGGATGTTCCTGTGTGAGTGTCAGTATTTACAGGATGTTCCTGTGTGAGTGTCAGTATTTACAGGATGTTCCTGAGTGAGTGTCTGTATTTACAGGATGTTCCTGAGTGAGTGTCAGTATTTACAGGATGTAGCTGAGTGAGTGTCAGTATTTACAGGATGTTCCTGTGTGAGTGTCAGTATTTACAGGGTGTTTCTGTGTGAGTGTCAGTATTTACAGGATGTTCCTGTGTGAGTGTCAGTATTTACAGGGTGTTTCTGTGTGAGTGTCAATATTTACAGGATGTTCCTGTGTGAGTGTCAGTATTTACAGGATGTTCCTGTGTGAGTGTCAGTATTTCCAGAATGTTCCTGAGTGAGTGTCAGTATTTACAGGATGTTCCTAAGTGAGTGTCAATATTTACAGGATGTTCCTAAGTGAGTGTCAATATTTACAGGATGTTCCTAAGTGAGTGTCAGTATTTACAGGATGTTCCTAAGTGAGTGTCAGTATTTACAGAATGTTCCTGAGTGAGTGTCAGTATTTACAGGATGTTCCTAAGTGAGTGTCAGTATTTACAGAATGTTCCTGAGTGAGTGTCAGTATTTACAGGATGTTCCTAAGTGAGTGTCAATATTTACAGGATGTTCCTAAGTGAGTGTCAGTATTTACAGGATGTTCCTAAGTGAGTGTCAGTATTTACAGGATGTTCCTAAGTGAGTGTCAGTATTTACAGGATGTTCCGGAGTGAGTGTCAGTATTTACAGGGTGTTTCTGTGTGAGTGTCAATATTTACAGGATGTTCCTAAGTGAGTGTCAGTATTTACAGGATGTTCCTAAGTGAGTGTCAGTATTTACAGGATGTTCCGGAGTGAGTGTCAGTATTTACAGGGTGTTTCTGTGTGAGTGTCAATATTTACAGGATGTTCCTGTGTGAGTGTCATTATTTACAGGATGTTCCTGTGTGAGTGTCAGTATTTACAGGATGTTCCTGTGTGAGTGTCAGTATTTACAGGGTGTTTCTGTGTGAGTGTCAATATTTACAGAATGTTCCTGTGTGAGTGTCAGTATTTACAGGATGTTCCTAAGTGAGTGTCAGTATTTACAGGATGTTCCGGAGTGAGTGTCAGTATTTACAGGATGTTCCTGTGTGAGTGTCAATATTTACAGGATGTTCCTGTGTGAGTGTCAATATTTACAGGATGTTCCTGTGTGAGTGTCAGTATTTACAGGATGTTCCTGTGTGAGTGTCAATATTTACAGGATGTTCCTGTGTGAGTGTCAGTATTTACAGGATGTTCCTGTGTGAGTGTCAGTATTTACAGGATGTTCCTGAGTGGGTGTCAGTATTTATAGGATGTTCCTAAGTGAGTGTCAGTATTTACAGGATGTTCCTGAGTGAGTGTCAGTATTTATAGGATGTTCCTGTGTGAGTGTCAGTATTTACAGGATGTTCCTGAGTGAGTGTCAGTATTTATAGGATGTTCCTGTGTGAGTGTCAGTATTTACAGAATGTTCCTGAGTGAGTGTCAGTATTTATAGGATGTTCCTGTGTGAGTGTCAGTATTTATTGGATGTTCCTAAGTGAGTGTCAGTATTTACAGGATGTTCCTGTGTGAGTGTCAGTATTTATAGGATGTTCCTAAGTGTGTGTCAGTATTTACAGAATGTTCCTGAGTGAGTGTCAGTATTTACAGGATGTTCCTGTGTGAGTGTCAGTATTTACAGGATGTTCCTAAGTGAGTGTCAGTATTTACAGGATGTTCCTGAGTGAGTGTCAGTATTTACAGGATGTTCCTGTGTGAGTGTCAGTATTTACAGGATGTTCCTGAGTGGGTGTCAGTATTTACAGTATGTTCCTGAGTGAGTGTCAGTGTTGACAGGATGTTCGTGAGTGAGTGTTAGTATTTACAGGATGTTCCTAAGTGAGCGTTAGTATTTACAGGATGTTCCTGAGTTAGTGTCAGTATTTACAGGATGTTCCTGAGTGAGTGTCAGTATTTACAGGATGTTCCTGAGTGGGTGTCAGTATTTACAGGATGTTCCTGTGTGAGTGTCAGTATTTACAGGATGTTCCTGAGTTAGTGTCAGTATTTACAGGAGGTTCCTGAGTGAGTGTCAGCATTTACAGGATGTTCCTGAGTGAGTGTCAGTATTTACAGGATGTTCCTGTGTGAGTGTCAGTATTTACAGGATGTTCCTGAGTGGGTGTCAGTATTTACAGTATGTTCCTGAGTGAGTGTCAGTGTTGACAGGATGTTCGTGAGTGAGTGTTAGTATTTACAGGATGTTCCTAAGTGAGCGTTAGTATTTACAGGATGTTCCTGAGTTAGTGTCAGTATTTACAGGATGTTCCTGAGTGAGTGTCAGTATTTACAGGATGTTCCTGAGTGGGTGTCAGTATTTACAGGATGTTCCTGTGTGAGTGTCAGTATTTACAGGATGTTCCTGAGTTAGTGTCAGTATTTACAGGAGGTTCCTGAGTGAGTGTCAGCATTTACAGGATGTTCCTGTGTGAGTGTCAGTATTTACAGGGTGTTTCTGTGTGAGTGTCAGTGTTTACAGGATGTTCCTCAGTGAGTGTCAGTATTTACAGGATGTTCCTGTGTGAGTGTCAGTATTTACAAGATGTTCCTGTGTGAGTGTCAGTATTTACAGGATGTTCCTGTGTGAGTGTCAGTATTTACAGGATGTTCCTGTTTTTCATTAATTTACAGAATGTTCCGGAGTGAGTGTCAGTATTTACAGGATGTTCCTGAGTGAGTGTCAGTATTTACAGGATGTTCCTGTGTGAGTGTCAGTATTTACAGGATGTTCCTGTGTGAGTGTCAGTATTTACAGGATGTTCCTGTTTTTCAGTAATTTACAGAATGTTCCTGAGTGAGTGTCAGTATTTACAGGATGTTCCTGAGTGAGTGTCAGTATTTACAGGATGTTCCTGTGTGAGTGTCAGTATTTACAGGAGGTTCCTGAGTGAGTGACAGTATTTACAGCATGTTCCTGTGTGACTGTCAGTATTTACAGGAGGTTTCTGTGTGAGTGTCAATATTTACAGGATGTTCCTGTGTAAGTATCATTATTTACAAGATGTAGCTGAGTGAGTGTCATTATTTTCACTCCGTTCATTTAGAATTTCGTCAACTGGAACAGTTGGTAACTGTCGCACTTTGTCAAGAGCTCAGTGATCGCAGCGTTCGGTCTATGAACATCAATGGAGAAAACTAAACACATTATCGATCTTCCATCCGGGCGGCTCTATTTCCTCTAATACCAAACGGCTGACGCCCCCTCTGAGCCACGTTACCAAATACCTTGTGAAAACCCATATATACCACATGTGTTACAATCCATTGACCTATATAGTCACGTCTAAAAAAATCTGTATCGAATTAGTCTAATTAAATGTCAGATGTCTAAAATGTATCCGTTCCAGCCTTCCTCGAATCTTAAAAGTTCACTCATACGAACTGAAATTACAGATTCGAGGAGTTTGCCCACAATGAGTAGACTCATTGGTCTCTAGTTGACGAGTTCACCCCTCCCTCCCTATTTTAACAGAGACTTTACTTGGTCTCCTTCAGTCCATCTGGATATTTTTGATAACAATTCTTTTATCAAAATTGTGAGGGTTGAAAAATTATGATCAAAGTCCCTCCTATCTGCTCCCTGACTTCCTTTAACACCCTCGGGTGAGTTATCTCTGGGCCAAGTGACATATCCTCCTCGGCTATTAAATTCAGATCCAAATCCTTCTCTAACGTTGGATCTTCAGCCTCCTCCAGTGCATCAATATGTAACTTCCGCCATCATTTTTAGAAACTAAGGGAAATACTTTGTATCTCTCCAAATCTTCTTCCACCACAACTATTTCCCCCCAGTTTCCTCTATCTCATCTCCACTGCTTGCTGGCCTGCAAAACCCATCGACAATTGTGATATTTCCCTTCCTATTGCATGACTGGGTATATATTGATTCTACCTTCAAATCGCTCCCTGGAACTTCCTTATGTTCTAAACCTCTCCGCCTCCCTCTTCTCCTTCAAGACGCTCCTTAAAACCTACCTCTTTAACCAAAGTATTGATCACCCATCCTCATACCTCATTATGCGACTTGGTGTCAAATTGATAATCGCTCCTCTGAAGTGCCTTCGGTTATTTTACCCCGTTTAGTTGCTATATGAATGCAAATTTGTTGATGTTGTTGTTCCAGCTCTGTCATAGAAACATTTATTAATTCTGGCCTCCTTTCCCCTCAAAACGTTATAACCAGAAACATTTCACCCTGTGCTATGAAAACCCAAGCCCTGTTTTACAGACACTCGATCATATCTCTCATGATTGTGACTTTCCAAACGTGTTTGGAATGTTTTGTTGATTCACAGACATAACACACAATCTGAACTCCAATTCATAAGAACATAAGAAGTAGGAGCAGGAGTAGGCCAATCGGCCCCACGAGCCTGCTCCGCCATTCAATAAGATCATGGCTGATCTGATCCTAACCTCAAATCTAAATTCATGTCCAATTTCCTGCCCGCTCCCCGCAGCCCCTAATTCCCTTTACGTCTGGGAAACTGACCATTTCTGTTTTAAATTTATTTAATGATGTAGCTTCCACAGCTTCCTGGGGCAGCAAATTCACAGACCAACCACCCTCTGAGTGAAGAAGTTTCTCCTCATCTCAGTTTTGAAAGAGCAGCCCCTTATTCTAAGATTATGCCCCCTAGTTCTAGTTTCACCCATCCTTGGGAACATCCTTACCGCATCCACCCGATCAAGCCCCTTCACAATCTTATATGTTCAAATAAGATCGCCTCTCATTCTTCTGAACTCCAATGAGTAGAGTCCCAATCGACTCAACCTCTCCTCATATGTCCGCCCCCTCATCCCCGGGATTAACCGAGTGAACCTTCTTTGTACTGCCTCGAGAGCAAGTATGTCTTTTCTTAAGTATGGACACCAAAACTGTATGCTGTATTCCAGGTGCGGTCTCACCAATACCTTATATAACTGCAGCAATGCCTCCCTGTTTTTATATTCTATCCCCCTAGCAATAAAAGCCAACATTCCGTTGGCCATCTTGATCACCTGCTGCACCTGCATACTAACTTTTTGATTTTCTTGCACTCGGACCCCCAGATCCCTTTGTACTGCAGTACTTTCCAGTTTCTCGCCATAATGATAATAACTTGCTCTCTGATTTTTCCTGGCAAAGTGCATAACCTCACATTTTCCAATATTGTATTGCATCTGCCAAATCTCCGCCCACTCACCCAGCCTGTCTATATCCCCTTGTAGGTTTTTTATGTCCTCCTCACTATCTGCTTTCCCTCCCATCTTTGTATCATCTTCAAACTTTGATATGTTACACTCGGTCCCCTCCTCCAAATCGTTAATATAGATTGTAAAGAGTTGGGGACCCCTGCGGAACACCACTGGCTACTGGTTGCCAGTCCGAGAATGAAACATTTTTCCCAACTCTCTGCTTTCTGTTAGATAGCCAATCCTCCACCCATGCCAGAATATTACCCCCAATCCAGTGATTCTTTATCTTGAGCAATAATCTTTCATGTGGCACCTTGTTGAATGCCTTCTGGAAGTCTAAATACACTACGTCCACTGGTTCCCCTTTATCCACCCTGTATGTTATGTCCTCAAAGACCTCAAGCAAATTTGTCAGACATGACTTCCCCTTCGTAAAGCCATGCTGACTTTGTCCTATTAAATTATGTTTATCCAAATGTTCCACTACTGTCTCCTTAATAATAGACTCCAAAATTTTACCCACCACAGATTTTCGGCTCACTGGTCAATAATTTCCAGCCTTCTGCCTACTACCCATTTTAAATAAGGGTGTTACATTAGCAGTTTTCCAATCTGCCTGGACCTTTGCCGAGTCCAGAGAATTTTGGAAAATTATTAACAAAGCATCCACAATCCCTACCGCCACTTCCCTCAAGACCCTAGGATGTAAGCCATCAGGTCCAGGGGATTTATCCGCCTTGAGTCCCATTAATTTACTTTGTACCAATTCCTTAGTGATTTTAATCGTATTTAGATCCTCCCCCGAGAGCCCCCTGTTTGTCGAGTGTTGGGATATTCTTAGTGTCCTCTACCGTAAAGACTGAAACAAAATATTTGTTCAGCATTTTTGCCATCTCCATGTTTCCCATCATTAATTTCCCGGTCTCATCCTCTAAGGGACCTACGTTTGCATTCGCCACCCTTTTTCTTTTTATATAACTGGAGAAACTCTTGCTATCTGTTTTAATATTTTTTGCTCATTGATTTTCATAATCTATCTTCCCTTTCTTAATCAATCCTTTAGTTACTTTTTGCTGTTTTTTGAAGAATTCCCAATCTTCTATCCTCCCACGAAGTTTGGCTACCTTTTCTGTCCTTGTTTTTATTCGGATACTATCCTTAATTTCTTTACTTAGCCACAGATGACTGTCATTTCTTTAACGCCCTTTTTTCCTCAGTGCAATATATTTTTTTGAAAGTTGCAAAATAACTACTTAAATGAACACCACTGCTCATGTACCGTCTTACACTTTAATCTATTTTCCCAGTCCACTACAAACAATTCCGCTCTCATACCATCATAGCCTCCTTTATTCAAGCTCAGTACGCTTGTTTGAGAACCAACCTTCTCACCCTCTAATTGGATATGGAATGTAACCATGTTATGGTCACTCATTCCAAGGGGATCCTTAACTTGGACATTATTAACTAATCCTGGCTCATTACACAGGACCAGGTCCAAGGTTGCTTGCCCCCTTGTCGGATCAATTATATGCTGCTGAAGAAATCCATCCTTAATACACTCAATAAACTCTTCCTCAAGGCTGCCCCGCCCGATTTGATTTGTCCAGTTAATATGATAGTTAAAATCCCCCATAATTAAAGCTGTTCCCTTATTACATGCCCCGACTATTTCCTGATTAATACTTCTTCCAGCAGAGTAACAACTATTAGGAGGCCGAAAACTACGCCGACGAGTGTTTTTTTCCCTTATTATTCCTTATCTCTACCCAAACAGTTTCATTATCCTGATCCTTTCTCCCAATATAATTTCTCTGTATTACAGTGATCCCTTCCTTTATTAACATATTGTAAACAATTTTACAACACCAAGTTATAGTCGAACAATTTTATTTGAAATTCACAAGCTTTCGGAGGCTTCATCCTTCCTCAGGTGAATGTTGTGGAACATTCCACAACATTCACCTGAGGAAGGAGGAAGCCTCCGAAAGCTTGTGAATTTCAAATAAATTTGTTCGACTATAACTTGGTGTTGTAAAATTGTTTACAATTGTCAACCCCAGTCCATCACCGGCATCTTCACATCATCTTTATTAACATAGCCACCCAACCTCCCCTTCCTTCCTGCCTGTCCTTCCCGATTGTTAAATACCCTGGCATATTTAATTCCCAGTCGTAGTCACCCTGCAGCCATGTTTCTGTAATGGCCACAAGATCATACCCGTATGTAGTTATTCGTGCCGTTAACTCGTCCATTTTGATTCGAATGCTACCTGCATTCAGATAAAGAACTTTCAAATATGTTTTGTGACACTTAGTTCCTGGTTTTTTCCTTTTTTAACACTTTACCTTTTACTCCTTACCTTCTGTCCCTTCCTGACACGCTTTTCTCTGCCTCCCTGCTCAGGTTCCCAACCCCCTGCCACAGCTTTGATGCTTGGTTAATCGCGTTACGCCTTCTAGTTTTTATTTTATCTGTCGTGCCTAAAGTACACTTTCTTTCCGCTGCTCTACGCTTTTCCCTTTCACTTGTTCTTGAACAACTGTTTGTACTATTTGTATTGTAGATTTCCCCATGGTCTTCCCCTCTCTTGCTGCTCTCAACTTTATTCCCTTCTGACTCCCCGCTCAGATTCCCATCCCCCTGCCACTCCAGTTTAAACCTTCCCCAACAGCACTAGCAAACACCCCCGCGAGGACATTGGTCCCGGTCCTGCTCGGGTGTAACCCGTCACGCTTGGACAGGTCCCATCTTCCCCAGAACCGGTCCCAATGCCCCAGGAATCTAAATCCCTCCTTCCGACACCATCCCTGCAGCCACGCATTCATCCTGTCTATTCTCCTGTTCCTATACTCACTAGCATGTGGCACCGGTATTAATCCTGAGATCAGTACCTTTGAAGTCCTGCTTTTAATTCATCTCCTAACTCCTTAAATTCACCTTGCAGGACCCCATCCCTTTTTAACCTATATCGTTGGTACCAATATGGATTACGACTACTGGCTGTTCACCCTCCCCCTCCAGAATGCCATGCAGCCGCTCCGTGACAACCATTTCATTGGAATGTTGATCCGTTATCGTTTTTCTTCGCTTTTAATATCAAGTTACTTCTTCTGACACGACTTCAAAACCTCCGTTTTCCTGCTAATAACTTTTCACTATTTCATAAATTTTCTGTTCCTGCTGCAACAGGTTTATTAATTCCACTCTCTGGTCTCAGATCGAGATATTTCACACGCTCCAGTCCTATCAGCTAAAACCCTCCCACTGCTCCATGTACCCAGTCTGTCAAACCATTGTGGTTTGTCGGTTCAGATCGTAACCTTTCCTTCCCTTCGTCCTGAACTCACCCTAGTGTCCCAAGAACATGAACACTTCCCTCCTGCTCCAGCCCTGCAGCCGCACATTGACCTGCCTCATATTGTCCTCCTTAACCGGCACAGCGCAAAACAATCCAGAGATCATCTCATTGAGGCCTTGTTTTTCAGTCGAGAGCTTAAATCTTAATATTCCCTCTATAAACCTAGTTCTATCCGTGTTAGTACTTCCTACCATGAATGTATTCTGCTCTTCTTTACTCCGCAGAGACGGTCCCATATGTTCCAGAATGTTGTTTTTTATGGCACTAGGGAGGCAGCTTAACATTTGGGACAAGCTCAGGGCTTCAGAAGAGTCTCTCCATACCCCTGACCAGAGAATCTCCCACCACTATCGCTCATCTATTCCTGTGCCCCACCTGCCTCTCACCCCTCCCCCACTCGGGCTGCCCCGCACTGCTCCCTGGTTTCACATTGTTACTCAGGAGGACCATCCTGAGGCACTCTTTCTATCCATCTTATAGTCCCGAACACCAGGTATCTATTGGACAGTTCCAATAATGAGATCACTGCACCTGTGACTGCACTGCCCCACTAGATGTTCACTCACTTCCCTCCATCGACACGGTATTTGCTCGGTTTCCTCTTCCTGTGTGAGCTGCAGGTTCTTGCTCGTTATTTGGACCCTTTTTCAGGACACAATTGATATTTAAAGATTGTTCTGAACCTACCGGTGTCTGTTCTCATTCTTGTTGATGATGTTGGATCTTCTCCCCTATTTGGACCTTCAGCCATGGTGGTGACAGGCGTTCCAAGATTCTGATGCTCTGTAATAAGTATATTAAAAAGGAGGGTTAGACTGAAATAATAAAATGAGAAGGATAAAACGTCGCCTCGTTAAACGTGATATCAAGTCCCTCCTCGCCCAACAGTACAACAGCTGTTAGCTCTGGAATCGAGCATTTCCCGACTGTTAGGACCAACTCTCCACATCAGGTGCTGCGTTGACTGCTGCCCAGTGAAACCCAATGAGTCCCGCTGATCTCGACAACCCAGTTCCAGACGGCCGAGATTCTGCACTGGGAGCACCAATTGGTAAGATTTACTCACAGTGCAGGCCAACACCCAGAATTATTCCTGAGGTAGTGAATATTCTGGAGGGAAAACTGGAGCGAGGTGATGAATTAAATGAACCTTCACTCGGTATTCCCCAGTCTGTCGCTATTGTATTATCTTATTCACAGATTTGTTTGAATATTTTTTTTGTTGAATGTTGATATTAAATTCTGGTGTTTTATGATCCTGATATCTATCTACATACACAATATAGAGCTTGGTGTGATTTCTCTGCTCTCTTTTGGTAGTGACGTTGTCCGTGTGTTCATGGAGATGCGTTATGGTTGGTGCTTCTATTTGAATATATTTATCATATCTCTCATGGTATCAGCACCTGACTAATGAGCACTGTCGGAGGTGAGGAATTTTACACCGTTCTACTAATATTAACACGAATGTATAATGTTATGAATCGTGTAACTTTAAACAGGTGCTGGACATTTATTTTTGGATTATTTTTAGGGGTCTTACAATCTCAGAAAACACCACAAATATATAAGTTGTAGATTTGACGGCTGTTTTACAATCATGGTTCCACATTGTGTGTGCCTCGCTGTGTGTGCGCAAAGGCAAGAGCAACGACTCAAACTATCAGTCACCGTAATTTCCTTTCCACACTGTGTAAATATAAAAGAGATTAAAATCGTTCAGTAATTTCTTCAAACTATAGTTGAAGTTATTCTCGAGTAAATGTGCAACCTAGTTTGAGACCTTGTAAGATGCAGTTATCGGTTGTGTCAGTCACGCTGACACTAGTGTAATAAACGGACAACAGCAACACAAGTTACATTTACTCCTACATTAATTACATTAGTGTAATCAAACACAAGATTAACTTGTGCAGTTACTTTTTATATAAAGATTAGTGATGGACCTTCCTCCCTGTTGGTAATTTGTGTAGTTACTTTTCATGTAAAGATTAGTGATGGGACCTCCTCCATATTGGTAATTTCATTAGTTACTTTTTATATAAAGATTAATGATGGACACTCCTGCTTGCTGGTAATTTCAGTAGTAAGTTTTTATATAAAGATTAGTGATGGGCCCTGCTACCTGGTGGTAATTTCAGTATTTTTTTTTCTTTTACAAAGATTAATGATGGACCCGCCTAGCTGTTGGTAATTCCAGCAGTTGCTTTATTTAAAAAGATGAGTGATGGAGCCTCCGACCTGTTGGTAATTTCAGTAGTTTCTTTTTATATTGAGATTTGTGATGGACACCCCCACCTGGTGGTAATTTCAGTCGTTATTTTTTGAGGTGGACTTCAGTCATGGGACCTCCCGCCTGTTGGTAATTTCAGTAGTTAGCTTTTTATGTAAAGATTCGCGATGGACACTCCCACCTGGTGGTAATTTCAGTAGTTTTTTTATTTTACAAAGATTAGTGATGGACCCCATAGTTGTTGGTAATTCCAGTAGTTACTTTATTTAACAAGATTAGTGATGAACCTTACTGCCTGTTGTAAATTTAGTAGTTGCTTTTTATTTAAAGATTAGTGATGGACACTCCTGCCTGGTGGTAATTTCAGTCATTACTTATTATATAAAGATTAGTGATGAATCCTCCTTCCTGGTGGTAATTCCAGTGGTTACTTTTTATATAAAGATAAGTGATGGACCCGCCTCCCTGTTGCTAATTCCAGTAATAACTTTATTTCAAAAGATTAGTGATGGACCTTCCTCCCTGTTGTAAATTCAGTACTTGCTTTTCAAATAAAGATTAATGATTGATCCTCCTTCCTGCTGGTAATTTCAGTAGCTGCTTTTTATCTAAAAAATAGTGTTGGACCCGACTCCCTGGTGTTAATTTCAGTAGTTACTTTTGAACAAAAGATTTCTGATGGACACTGCCACCTGGTGGTAGTTTCAGTAGTTTTTTTTCGGTGAGGATAAGGGATGGGACCTCCTGCTTGTTGGTTGTTTCATCGTTACTTTTTTCCGTAAAGGTGAGTGATGGACCCTCCTACCTGTTGGTAATTTCAGGATTTACTTTTTTAAAAATCAAGATTAGTGACAGGGCCTCCTGCCTGTTCGTAATTTCAGTGGTTACTTTTTTAATGTAAAGATTAGTGATGGGACCCTCATACCTGCTGGTAATTTGACTTCTTCCTTCTTATATAAAGATTCGTGATGGTCTCTCCTGCCTGTTGGTAATTTCAGTGTTTACTTTTTATATTAAGATTCGTGATGGACCTTTCTCCCTGTTGTAATTTGAGTTGCAACTTTTAATTTAAATATTAGTGATGAACCCTCCAACCTGTAGGTAATTTCAGTCGTTACTTTTTCAAATAAAATTAGTGATGGACCTTCCTCCATGTTGGTAATTTCAGTGGTTACTTTTAACATAAAGATTAGTGATGGATCCTTCTCCCTGTAGATAATGTGTGTGGTTAATTTTCATGTAAGTGTTACTGATGGAACCTCCTACCCGTTGTTTATTTCAGTGGTTACTTCTATATCAAGATTAGTGACCGACAATCCTACCTGGTGGTGAATTCAGTCGTTATTTTTTTAGGTAAAGATTAGTGATGGACCTTCCTACCTGGTGGTAATTTCAGTATTTACATTTTTATTAAAAAAATAGTGATGGACACTCCAATCCGGTGGTAATTTCAGTAGTTTCTTTTTATATAAAGATTAGTGATGGGACCCTCATAACTGCTGGTAATTTCAGTAGTTACTTTTTATATAAAGATAATTGATGTACTCTCCTACCTGGTGGTAATTTTTAATTGAAGATTAATGATGGACCCTCCGACCCGTTGGTAATTTCAGTCGTTACATTTTTATATAAAATTATATAAAACTTTTTTCAATCAAGATTAGTGATGGACCCTCCTGCATGTTGGTAATTTCAGTCGTTATTTTTTTAGAAAAGATTAGTGATGGACCTTCCTACCTTTTGGTAATTTCAGCCGTTACATTTTGTGCAAAGTTTAGTGATGGAACCTCCAACCTGATGGTGAGTTATGGAGTTACTTTATATTTAAAATTCCTGATGCACCATATTACCTGTTGGTAATTTCAGCCGTTACTGTTTATGTAAAGATTAGTGATGGCCCCTCCTACCTGTTGCTAATTTCAGTCGTTACATTTTTATCTAAATTTAGTGATGGGGCCTCCTGCTTGGTGGTCATTTCAGTAGTTAATTTTTATATAAAGATTAGTAATGGGTTCCTCCTACCTTTTGGTAATTTCCGCCGTTACTTTTTATGTAAAGATTAGTGATGGACACTCCTACCTGATGGTAATTTCAGTCGTTACTTTTTGTGTAAAGATTGGTGAAAGAACCGCCTACCTGGTGGTAATTTCAGTAGTTTTATTTTTGTAAAGTTTAGTGATGGACCCTCCTAGCTGGTGGTAATTACAGTAGTTACTTTTTATGTAAACCTAAGTGTCGTAGCCTCCTCCCTGTTGGTAATTTCAGTAGTTACTTTTTTTTATAACGATTTGTGATGAACCCTCCTACCTGTTGCTAATTTGAGTTGTCACTTTTTTCTGTAAAATTAGTGATGGGGCCTCATACCTGTCGGTAATTTCAGTAGTTACTTTTTATATAAAGATTATTGATGGAACCTCTTCCCTGTTGGTAATTTGACTTGTTACTTTTTTTTAATAAAGATTAGTGATGTACACTCCTACCTTGTGGTAATTCCAGTAGTTATTTTTTTTTAGTTAAAGATTAGTGATGGGACATCCTGCCTGTTGGTAATTGCAGTCGTTACTTTTTTATGTAACGATTAGTGATGGACCCTCCTACCTGCTGGTAATTTCAGTAGTTAATTTTTATGTAAAGATGAGTGATAGGACCTTCATATCCGCTGGTAATTTCAGTGGTTACTTTTTGACTAAAGATTAATGATGGACGCTCCGACCTAGTGGTAATTTCAGGAGTTATTTTTATATAAAGATTTGTGATGGACCATCCTACCTGTTGGTAATTTCAGTCGATTTTTTTCATATAAATATTAGTGTTGGACCCTTCTTCGTGTTGATAATTTGTGTAGTTACTTTTCATGTAAAGATTAGTGATAGACCCTCCTTCGTGTTGATTATTTCAGCCGTTACTTTTCATGTAAATATTAGTGATGGACCCTCCTACCTATTGATTATTTAAGTCTTTAGTTTTTATACAAAATTAGTGATGGGGCCTCCTGACAGTTGGTAATTTTAGTACTTTCCTTTTATATTAAGATCAGTGATGGACCCTCCGACCTGGTGGTAATTTCAGTGGTTACTTTTTACGTAAACGTTAGTGATGGACCCTCCTCTCTGTTGGTAACTTCAGTAGTTACTTTTGATATAAAGATTTGTGATGCACCCTCCTACCGGGTGGTAATTTCAATAGTTACTTATTATGTAAAGATTAGTGATCGACCCTCCTCTCTGTTGGTAATTTGAGTTGTTACTTTTTATATAAAGATGAGTGATGGGGCCATCTGCCTGTTGATAATTTCAGTAGTTACTTTTTTTTGTAAGCTTTAGTGATGGACCCTCCGACTGTCTGTAATTTTAGTAGTTAATTTTTATATAATGATTATTGCTGGACCCTCCTTCCTGTTGGTAAATTGACTTGTTACTTTTTCATAAGGTAGAGTGATGGACACTCCTACCTTGTGGTAATTTCAGTAGTTTTTTTTTGTTAAAGGTTAGTGATGGAACCTCCGACCTGCCCGAAATTTCAGTAGTTACTTTTTATATAAAGATTAATGATGGACCCTTCTACGCGTTGGTAATTTCAGTGGTTACTTTTATTTAAAATTGGTGATGGAGCATCCTACCTGTTATTAATTTCAGAAGTGACATTTTTATTGAAAGATTAGTGCTTGGACCCTTATACCTGCTGGTAATTTGAGTGGTTACCTTTTCATACAAAATTAGTGATTTATATAAAAATAGTGATGGGGTTTCCTGCCTGTTGGTAATTGCAGTGGTTACTTCTCATATAAAGATTAGTGATTGAACCTCCTCCTTGTTGGTAATTTGATTTTAACTTTTTCTGTGAAGATTAGCGCTTGGACCTTCATACCTCTTGGTAATTTGGCATGTTACTTTTTGTATAAAGATTAATGATGGACCCTCCTGCCTTTTGGTAATTTCTGTATTTACTTTTTATATAAAGTTTAGTGATGGACCCTCCTCCCTGTTGGTAATTTGAGTGATTATTTTTCATATAAAGATTTGTTTTGGGCCTTCCTGCCTGTTGGTAATTTGAGTTGTTACTTTTTATATAAATATTAGTGATGGACCCTCCTACCTGTCGGTAATTTCAGTCGTTACCTTTTATATAAAGATTAGTGATTGACACCCTCCCACCTGTTTGAATTTCAGTAGTTACCATTTTATATAAAGATGAGTGATTGACCCTCCTACCTGTTGGTAATTTCAGTCGTTACTGTTTATATCAAGATTAGTGCTGGGGCCCTGAAAGTTTGTTGATGTTTTTCCACCTCTGTCATAGAATCATTTATTCATACTGGTGTCCTCTCTCCTCAAAATGTGATAACCAGGAACATTTCACTCTGTTCTGTGAAAACCCAGGCCCTGTTTTATAGATACTAGATCACATCTCTCATGATTCTGACTTTCCAAACGTGTTTGGAATGTTTTGTAGATTCACAGACATAAAACACAATCTGAACTCCAATTAATTGGAATGTTGACCCGTTATCGTTTTCAATTTTTAATATCGAGTTACTTCTTCAAAACCTCCTTCCGTTTTCCTGCTAATAACGTTTCACTATTTCATAAATCTTCTGTTCCTGCTGCAAAAGTTTCATTTATTCCACTCAGTGCTGTGGCCCTCCTCCCTGTTGATATTAAAAGTAACTACTCAAATTACCATGATTAACGATCAGAAACCACCAATCTGTGTGAAAGATGGTTTCCGCCCTGAACCGGTATCCCTTTAAAACATTCGTGAAGTTTGTTTCGATCTGAAGGGAACGGCCTTTCTTCAGTTGAGCCAGTTTAACAAATAACACCCTCGCTAACATATTTTAGCAAAAACAGACGTCCCTGTTCCATTCTCCTATTAATTCGAATTAAACAAATTAATTATAATTAATCAGGAATACGTTTTGTCTCCGATGTTGCTCCTATCCTGTCATTGGATCGCGTTCAGTCTGACCCCTCGGGTAACCATATGCTGATTTTCCAGGTGTCAGGCAGAGAGCGATAATCGGCCATTGCGAAAGAGTTAACCCTTTACTGAGCTGAACTGTGTGTTCGATCAGTCTTTGATCAGTTCAATAAAAGTGTACCGGGCACAAAACGGTTGAGTGAGTAAAAAGAGCAAGTATTACAGTTACACATCAATGCTTAAAGAGTGAGAAAGGACAGTTTCCCACCCCTGTTTACCGAATATCAAATTCTAACATGGGGAGGAGGCACCGCTGGACGAGGATGGTGCAAATCTCCAGAGTTCGTGTTCCTGCTTTCTTTCCCAGAACCGCGTTAAATTGTGTCTGGGGGAGTTTGGTGGGGACCATGAAGGGAGAAGCCCTGAAATTCCCAGTGTAAAATAGCCGGACTTCAGTCAGTGTCTGAGCGAAAAATCAGTGAATTGTTCCGTCCGCGAGGAATAGAGAGTTCCGTACGCCGGGGAACATATCTGACCGCAGGAAATCGGCTTTACAAATGAGGAAGGGGCAGAAAAAGTTAATTAATAAAACAAATTGACACTACATTAAGCTTCCCTTGATCCCGCAAGGATTTTCCGTCTCTCAATGTCCGTGTAGATTTTGCCAATTATATCCTTGTTATTTCATTGTAATCAATCGAGTACAAGTTCTTTGCTTTATTTCAGCAGTTTACAACTTGGGAATTTGATCCGATCCTTGTTATGTGAGACTCAGAGCACCGCCCATTGTGAAAGCTGCTGCCAGACATCAGAATGGATTTCAACACAGACATTCCTCATTTGTTTCAGAAATTGTGAACAAAGTTGGTTCTAAATGTTCTTTTTCTCTTCTTGTTCCTGGGAATTTCAGCAAAATAGATACTTGTTTAGAAATAAATTGCTACATTTGCATCAGGGACATTGTTTACTTGAGTCCCATCAATTTTCTGATGTTGGCGCTTTCAACCCTGCGGCCAAGAGCCAGTGTTTCGTCAGTGAGCTGAGGAGAGGCTGTTTTTGAAAGTGAGGATATTAACCATTATACCGCCGAATTAAACTATCTCTGAGCATCAATCAGCTCAATCACTGGGGGAATGGACAGTATGGGTAAATGATGTGTTTATATATCATTAAATAAGCTGTTAAATGGACAGAGTGGCTAAATGATGGGTTTATATTTCATTAAATACACTGTTAAATGAACAGTGTGGGTAAATGATGGGTTTATATATCATTAAATACTCTGTTAAATGGACAGTGTGGGTAAATGATGGGTTTATATATCATTAAATACTCTGTTAAATGGACAGCGCGGTTAAATGGACACTTTATAAATCATTAAATACACTGTTAAACGGACAGTCTGGTTAAATGGTGGGTTTATATGTCATGAAATAGACCTTTAAATGGACAGTGTGGGTAAATTTTGGGTTGAAATATCATTAAATACACTGCTAAATGGACAGTGTGGTTAATTGGATGGTTCATATATCACTGTCTCCAGGGCTGGACACTCCCGCAGTCTGACTCACTCACTGTCTCCAGGGCTGGACGCTCCCGCAGTCTGACTCACTCACTGTCTCCAGGGCTGGACACTCCCACAGTCTGACTCACTCACTGTCTCCAGGGCTGGACACTCCCGCAGTCTGACTCACTCACTGTCTCCAGGGCTGGACACTCCCGCAGTCTGACTCACTCGCTGTGAATTTGATTGAGTTTTTTGAAGGGGTAACCAAGAAGATAGATGAGGGCTGTGCAGTAGACGTGGTCTACATGGACTTCAGCAAAGCATTTGACAAGGTACCGCATAGTAGGTTGTTACATAAGGTTAAATCTCATGGGATCCAAGGTGAGGTAGCCAATTGGATACAAAATTGGCTTGACGACAGAAGACAGAGGGTGGTTGTAGAGGGTTGTTTTTCCAACTGGATGCCTGTGTCCAGCGGTGTGCCTCAGGGATCGGTGCTGGGTCCGCTGTTATTTGTTATTTATATTAATGATTTGGATGAGAATTTAGGAGGCATGGTTAGTAAGTTTGCAGATGACACCAAGATTGGTGGCATTGTGGACAGTGAAGAAGGTTATCTAGCATTGCAACGGGATCTCGATCAATTGGGCCAGTGGGCCGATGAATGGCAGATGGATTTTAATTTGGATAAATGTGAGGTGATGCATTTTGGTAGATCGAATCGGGCCAGGACCTACTCCGTTAATGGTAGGGCGTTGGGGAGAGTTATAGAACAAAGAGATCTAGGAGTCCAGATTCATAGCTCCTTGAAAGTGGAGTCACAGGTGGATAGGGTGGTGAAGAAGGCATTCGGCATGCTTGGTTTCATTGGTCAGAAAATTGAATGCAGGAGTTGGGATGTCTTGTTGAAGTTGTACAGGGCATTGGTGAGGCCACACTTGGAGTACTGTGTACAGTTCTGGTCACCCTATTATAGAAAGGATATTATTAAACTAGAAAGAGTGCAGAAAAGATTTACTCGGATGCTACCGGGACTTGATGGTTTGACTTACAGGGAGAGGTGATCTTATAGAAGTCTATAAAATAATGAGGGGCATCGATAAGGTAGATAGTCAAAATCTTTTCCCAAAGGTAGGGGAGTCTATAACGAGGGGGCATAGATTTAAGGTGAGAGGGGAGAGATACAAAAGGGTCCAGAGGGGCAATTTTTTCACTCACAGGGTGGTGAGTGTCTGGAACGAGCTGCCAGAGGCAGTAGTAGAGGCGGGTACAATTTTGTCTTTTAAAAAGCATTTGGACAGTTGCATGGGTAAGATGGGTATAGAGGGATATGGGCCAAGTGCAGGCAATTGGGACTAGCTTATTGGTATAAACTGGGCGACATGGACATGTTGGGCCGAAGGGCCTGTTTCCATGTTGTAACTTCTATGATTCTATGATTCTATTTCTTCGTCATCCATGGAGATCTGGCCTTAGTTTCCCTACCTTTCCCAATCGTGGGAATGTATCTAGACTGTACCTGATTCATCTCCACTTGAAAGGCTGCCCATTATTCAATTACAGTTTTGCCTGCCACTCTTTGATTCCAATTTACCCGGGCAGACCCGTTCTCATCCCACTGAAATTCGCTCTCCACCAATTGAGCATTTTACTCTCGAGTACTCCTCTGAGTTATCCATTTAAAACAGGGCCGCACCCTGAACATGGGCCGCACCCTGAACATGGGCCGTACCCTGAACACGGGCCGCACTCTGAAACAGGGCCGTACCCTGAACACGGACCCCACTCTGAACACGGTCCCCACTCTCAACACAGAACCCACTCTGAGCAAGGCCCCCACTTTCAAAACGGACCCCCCTCTCAGCACAAAACCCACTCTGAGCACGGACCCCACTCTGAGCACGGTCCCCACTCTGAACACAGTCCCCACTCTCAACACGGACCTCACTCTCAACACAGAACCCACCTGAGCACGGTCCCCACTCTGAACACAGTCCCCACTCTCAACACGGACCTCACTCTCAACACAGAACCCACTCTGAGCACGGTCCCCACTCTGAACACGGTCCCCACTCTCAACACGGACCTCACTCTCAACACAGAATCCACTCTCAACACAGAACCCACCTGAGCAAGGCCCCCACTCTCAAAACGGACCCCCATCTCAGCACAAAACCCACTCTGAGCACGGACTTCACTCTGAACACAGACCCACCCTGACACAGAACCCATGATGAACACAGACCCTACTTCGAACAAAGACCCCAATCTGAAGATATCTATGTTAGCATTGATGGAGCTTTATTGTACATCTGGACGATGTTGTTCCTCTCTCCTCACTTCTCCTTCATCCCCCTGGTTCCACCCGCCTTTGGAACATTACGTATATCATTTATATACCCCCCTCCTCTTCATCCCCGAATTCTCCTCTCCTCCTCTTTACTTTTTTCTCTAAATCTTCTTTAAATCTGCATTTTATTTCCACATTTCAACTGCATGTCCCAGTAACTGAAACATTTTGGTCATTTTCCAACTGAATTCCTTACTTTGTATACCAAGCAACAAAGCCACCTCATCGACAGAACATTCATCCCTGGGGCTAAAGGTTTCAGATAAAATTGCTGTGTGGAGCTCAGACCCGTATATATTTCGTTCCAGTAATGAAAGATATCCAAATAGTCCCTGAACTGATAAAGTTGCTCTAAGGTGCCTTTCGAGTGCCTTCAAAAACCTGCTTAAAACCTGTTTAAAACCTGTTTCTTCAAATTTATTTTCTCCGCCTATCCCCTTACCACGCACTGCCTCTGCATCACAGTTTGCGAGATGTTGAATTCTTTGTAAAGTAATCTCCGATATCTATTTACAAACAAAGCCTAACACTGAACACAGACCGAAACTGAACATTGTCCCCACTCTGAAAACTGTCCCCACGCTGGGAACACAGAGCCCACAGGAAGCGGGGTGAGAGGCGTTGTGATCAATGTCGCTGTGAGAGCCGGTGTTCTTAATAAGTCCCTGAATTGGCAGCGTTGCTCTGAGGTGCCGATCATGTGGACGCAAAAGAAGCCTATTTCTTCAAAACGATTTTGCTCCATTTTCTCTTTAACCCGCTCTCTCTCTCTCTCTCTCCCACATTCTGCGTGCAATCGAATTCTTTATGAAGTAATCTGAGGTATTTCTTTATAAAGAAAGCCTTTTTCTGAATACCGACAACCATTGCATTAGGGCCATACACTGAACACAGACCCCTCTCTGAACACAGACTCCATTCTGAAGATGTCTTTAGTGTACAGGAAACTCTATTGTACATCTGGACGGTGCTGTTCCTCTCCCCTCCTTTCTCCTTCATCCCCCGTGGCTTCACCCCGCTTTGTATCATTACTTATGTCCTTTAGATTTCCCCTTCCTCTTCTTCATCGAACCTTCCTCTCCATTTTATTTCTTTCTCTGAGTATGCTGTAAATCTGCTTGTTATTTCCACCATTTTAGTTGCTTTTCTCTGTAAATATGACACTTTGGTCAGTTTTTAACTTAATTCCTTAATCTGGTTCCAATAACAAAGCGACCTCATCGACAGAATATATCGAGATTGCTCAGGGGGAAGGAGGAATTTTGTTTAGTTCAAGGCGCAATTCTCACAAAATTGTATCCAGAACAAACTATAAGACACCGCCCTGTGTCACATGAGGGGAAAACAATGAACATTTAATCCTGTGGCCTAAATAGCTGAGATAAAACTATTGTGCGAAGATGAGGCCTAAAAATATTTAGTGCCAGTAATGTAAAGATGTCCTTAATATGTCCTGAATTGTAACGTGGCTCGAACGTGTTTACAAGTGCCTTCAAAAGCTGTTTTAAAACCAATTTCTTCAGAGAGCTTTGCCTCCATCTTTCTCTTTAAGACGCACTTTCTCTCACTTTATGCAAGCAGATGAATATTTATAAATTAGTCTGAGGTATCAATTTAAAAACAAAGCCTGACAATGAACACAGATCCGACACTGAACACAGACTCCTCTCAGAACAAAGAAACCACTCTGAACACGGGCCACACTCTGAACACATACACCCCACTCTGAACACAGACACCACTCTGAACACAGACACCACTCTGAACACAGACCACACTCTGAACACAGGACACACTCTGAACACAGACTCCTCTCAGAACAAAGAAACCACTCTGAACACAGGCCGCACTTTGAACACATACACCCCACTCTGAACACAGGCCACACTCTGAACACAGACTCCTCTCAGAACAAAGAAACCACTCTGAACACAGGCCGCACTTTGAACACATACACCCCACTCTGAACACAGACACCACTCTGAACACAGACACCGCACTCTGAACACTGTCACCAGTCAGAACACAGACCCCACAATGAGCACAGACCCCACTCTGGACACGAACCCCACTCTGAGCACGAACCCCACTCTGAGCACGGACCCCACTCTGAGCACGGACCCAACTCTGAGCACGGACCCCAAACTAAACACAGACCCCACGGCGAACATATTCCCCACTCTGAACACAGAGACACTCTGAAGCAGTTCCCACTCTGAATACAGTCCCCACACTGAACACAACCCCATTCTGAACACAGACCCCACACTGATCGAAGATTCCACTCTGAACAAAGACCACACTCAGAACACAGACCTCACTCTGAACACAGACCCTACTCTGAACACAGACGCTACTCTGAACACAGACCCTACTCTGAACAGACGCTACTCTGAACACAGACCCAACTCTGAACACAGACAACACTCTGAACACAGAGCTCACTCTGAACACAGACACGATTCTGAACACAGACACCACTCTGAATACAAACCCCACTCTGAACACAGACACAATTCGGAACACAGACCCCACTCTGAACACAGACCCCACTCTGAACACAGACCCACTCTGAACACAGACCACACTCTGAAGATTTCTGTGTTCGTATAGAAAGAACGTTATTGTACATCTGGACGACGCTGTTCCTCTCTCCTCATTTCTCCTTCACCCCCGTGGCTCCACCCACCTTTGGAACATTACATATGTCATTTTCATTCCCCCTTCCTCTTCATCCCCCAATTCTCCTCTGCTCCACTTTAGTTCTTTCTGTAAATCTTCTTCAAATCTGCTTTTTATTTTCACCATTTTATTAGCCTGACTCAGTAACCGAACAATTTTGTTCATTTTCCAAAGGAATTGCTTACTTTGCATTCAAAGAACAAGGCCACCTCATCGACAGAATATATTTTCATACGGGACAGAGATTGCTCAGGGGGAAGGAGGAATTCTGTTCAGTTAAATGCTTAATTCTCACAAAATTGTATCCAGAACGAACTATAATACACCGCCCTGTTTCACATGGGGGAACACTTTGAACATTCACACCTGGGAACTAAATACCCGAGATAAAATTACTGTAAGGAGTTCAGGCCTTGAAATATTTAGTGCCAGTAATGAAAAGATGCGCTTAATATATCCTGAATTGTAAAGAGGCTGTCAGGTGTCTGCAAGTGCCTTCAAAAGCTGCTTTAAAAACAATTTGTTCAGAGAGCTTTGCCTCCATCTATCTCTTTAAGCTGCACTCTCTCACACAGTATGCACGCAGTTGAATCCTTTATAAATTATTCTGAGTTATCGATTGATCATCAAAGCCTGACACTGAACACAGATCACACATGGAACACCTCAATCCTCTCAGAACACAGACTACACTCTGAACACAGACCCCACTCTGAACACAGACCCCACTCTGAACAAAGACAGCACTCTGAACACAGGCCCAACTCTGAACACAGAGCTCACTCTGAAGAAGAGAGTTCACTCTGAACACAGGCCCCACTTTGAATACAGACCCCACTCTGAACACATACACCCCATTCTGAACACAGGCACACGTCTGAACAAAGACACCACTCTGAACAAAGACAAAGCACACTGAACACAGACACCAGTCTAAATACATATACCCCACTCTGAACACATATACCCCACTCTGAACACATGCACACCAATCTGAACAAAGACAACATTCTGAACACAGGCCCGACTCTGAAAATAGGCCCCACACTGATCACAGTCCCCATTCTGAACACAGACCCCACTCTGAACGCAGGCCACACTTTAAAAACACAGACAACACTCTGAACACATACACCACACTCTGAACACAGACTACACACTGAACTCAGACCCCACTTTGAACAAAGAGAGCACTCTGAACACAGGCCCAACTCTGAACACAAAACCCACTCTGAACACAAACCACACGCCACATGCAGGCATCGCACTGAACGCAAACACCACTCTGAACACAGACCCCACTCTAAACAAAGACAGCACTCTGAACACAGACCCCACTCTGAACACAGACCTCACTCTGAAAAAAGCCACCACTCTGAACACGGACCCCACTCTGAAAACAGACATCACTCTGAACAAAAAAAACAATTTGAATACAGACCTCACTCTGAACACATACGTCCCACTCTGAAGACATGCACACCATTCTGAACACAGGCTCCCTTCTGAACTAAGACACCACTCTGAACAAAGAAAGCACTCTGATCACAGACACCACTCTGAACACATATACCCCACGATGAACACATATTCCCCACTCTGAACACATGCACCCCACTCTGAACACAGACCCCACACTGGACACAGACCCCATTCTGAAGATTGCTGTGTTAGTGTTGACAGAGCTTTATTGTACATCTGGACGATGCTGTTCGTCTCTCCTCACTTCTCCTTCACCCCCGTGGCTCCACCCACCTTTGGAACATTCCATATTTCATTTACATTCTCCTCTCCTTTTCATCCCCGAATTCTCCTCTCCTCCACTTTAGTTTTTTCTGTAAATCTTCTTTCAATCTGCTTTTTATTTTCCCCATTTTACCAGCCTGACCCAGTAACTGAAATATTTTGGTCATTTTACAAATTAATTGCTTGCTTTGCATACAATGGAACAAAGTCACCTCATCAACAGAATACGTTTTCATAAGGGACACAGATTGCTCAGGGGCAACGGAGGTATCTGTTTTGTAGAAGTTCGAATTCAAACAATATTCTGTCCAAAACAAACTGTGAGACATGACTTTGTGTCATACGAGGAGAAACACTCCTAACATTCAACCCTGGGATCTACAGATCTCAGGTAGAATTGTTATGTTTTGCTCAGACCCGAACATATTTCGTGCCAGTAATGAAATAAATCCTCAATAGTCCCTGAACATATAAAGTTGCATTAAGGTGCCATTCAAGTGCCATCAAAAACCGACTTAAATCCTTTTTCTTCAAACTTATTTACTCCACCTATCTCCTTACCCCGCACTGTTTGTCCCTCACATTCTGCACGCTGCTGAATTCTTTGTAAAGCAATCTCCGATATCCATTTACAAACAAAGCCTGGCACTAAATACAGACCGAAACTGCATAAGGGCCATATTCTGAACACAGGCCCCAAACTGAAGATGTGTTTTGATAGTGTACAGGAAACTTTATTGCACATCTGGACGATGCTGTCCCTCTACCCTCACTTCTCCTTCACCCCGCCCCACCCTATCAGCTCGACCCATCTTTGTAACATTCGTTATGTCATTTACATTTCCCCTTCCTCTTCCTCATCGAATCTTCCTCTCCTCCACTTTACTTGTTTCTATAAGTATGCTGTAAATCTGCTTTTATTTTCCCCATTTCAGTTGCTTTCCTCTATAAACATAACACTTTGGTCAGTTTTCAACTTAATTCCATAGTTTGGATTCCTCGCAACAAAGCCACCTCATGGACAGAATATATTTTCATAAGGGACAGAAATTAATGAGGAGGAAGGAGGAAATCTGTTCGTTTAAGGCGTAATTCTCATAAAATTTTATCGAGAAAAAATTATGAGACACCGCCCTGTGACACAGGAGGGGAACACTATTAACATTCACCCCTGGGAACTAAATAAAGAGATAAAATTACAGTGCGGAGTTCAGGCCTTAAAATATTTAGTGCCAACAATGTAAAGATGTCCTTATTATGTGCTTAATTATAAAGAGGATCTAAGGTATCTACAAGCGCCTTCAAAAGCTGTTTTAAAACCCATTTCTTCATTGAGCTTTGCCTCCATCTATCTCTTTAAGCCGCACTTTTTCTCACATTCTGCAAGCAGTTGAATCGTTTATAAATTAGTCTGAGGTATCTACTTATAAACAAAGCCTGACACTGAACACAGATCCGACACGGAACACAGGCTCCTCTCAGAACAAAGACACCACTCTCTACACAGACCAAAGTCGGAACACAGACCCCACTCTGAACAAAGACACCAATCTGAACACAGGGCCCACTCTGAATACATACTGCCCAGTCTGAACACAGGCTCCACTCTGAACATAGAGTCTAATCAACACATCGTAATCAGACTGAACGCAAATCCCAGTCTGAACACAGAAACCCATTCTGAACACAGACCCCACTCTGAAGATTCCTGTGTTCGTGTAGACAGAGCTTTATTTTACATCTGGACGATACTTTCATCTCTCCCCACTTCTCCTTCAACCCCCGTGGCTCCACCCACGTTTGGAACATTACTTATGTCATTTACATTCCCCCGACCTCTTCATTCTGAATTCTCCTCTCCTCCACTTTTATTCTTTCTGCAAAACTTCTTTAAATCTGCTTTTTATTTTCCACATTTTACCTGCCTGACTCAGTAACTGTTACATTTTGCTCATTTTCTAACTGAATTCTTTACTTTGCATACCAAGGAACAAAGCCACGTCATCGACAGAATGTATTTTCATGCGGGACACAGATTGCTCAAGGGGAACGGAGCTGTCTGTTTTGTTGAATTTCGAATTCAATCAATATTCTGTCCGAAACTGTGAGGCAGGACCTTGTGTCACATGAGGGGAAACACTCTGAACATTCACCACTGAGACTTAAAGATCTCAGGTAAAATTGCTATTTGGAGTTCAGAGCCTAACGTGTTTCGTGCCAGTAATGAAAGATGTCCTTATTAGTGCCGGAAATGGTAAAGTTTCTCTTAGGTGCCAATCAAGTGCCTTCAAAAAACTGTTTCAAACCTCCAAAGTATTCCCTCCATCTCTCTCTTTAACCTCCACTCTCTCTCTCTCTCTCACCTTCTGCACACAGTTGAATTCTTTGTAAAGCAATCTGAGATATCTATTCACAAACAAAGCCTGACACTGAACACAGACCGACACTGAACACAGACCCCACTCTGAGCACAGGCCCCACTCTGAACCCTGACCCAACTCTGAATCCAGACCCCACTCTGAACCCAGACCCCACTCGAAACACAGTCCCCACTATGATCACAGACACCACTCCGATCACTGTCCCCACTCTGAATCCAGACCCCACTCTGAACACAGGCCCCACTATGATAACAGACACCACTCTGAACATTGTCCCCACTCTGAATCCAGATCCCACTCTGAACACAGGCCCCACTATGATCACAGACACCACTCCGATCACTGTCCCCACTCTGAACCCAGGCCACATTCTGAACACTGTCCCCACTCTGAACACAGACCCCACTCTGAACACAGACCCCACTCTGAACACAGACCCCACTCTGAACACAGGCCCCACTATGATCACAGACACCACTCCGATCACTGTCCCCACTCTGAATCCAGACCCCACTCTGAACACAGGCCCCACTCTGAACATAGGCCCCACTATGATCACAGACACCACTCCGAGCACTGTCCCCACTCTGAAAACTGTACGCACTCTGAACACTGTCCCCACTCTGAACACGGACCCACTATAAGCACGGACCCCACTCTGGACACGGACCCCACTCTGTGCACCAACTCAACTCTGAGCACGGACCCCACTCTGAGCACGGACCCCACTCTGAGCACGGACCCCACTCTGAGCACGGAGCCCACTCTGAGCACAAGCCCCACACTGAGCACGGACCGCACTCTGAGCACGGACCCCACTCTGTGCACAGGCCCCAATCTGAGCACGGACCCCATTCTCAGCACGGGCCCCACTCTGAGCACGGACCGCACTCTGTGCACGAACTCAACTCTCAGCACGGACCCCAGACAGAGCACGAGCCCCACTCTGAGCACGGACCCCACTCTGAGCATGGGGCGCACTCTGAACACAGATCCCACTGTGAACACAGTTCCCCCCTCTCAAAACTATGAGCACGGAGCACAATCTGAACACAGACTCCACTCTGAACACAGACACCACGCTGAACACAGACTCCACTCTGAACACAGACTCCACTCTGAAGACAGACCGCACTCTGAACACAGACCCCACTCTGAAGATTTCTTTGTTCGTGTAGAGGAAACTTTATTGTACATCTGGACGATGCTGTTCCTCTCTCCTCACTTCTCCGCCCTGTGTCAGAGGAGGGGAACACTATGAACATTCACCCCGGGAACTAAATACATGAGATAAAATTACTGTGCGGAGTTCAGGCCTTGAAATATTTAGTGCCATTAATGCAAAGATGCCCTTAATATATCCTGAATTGGTAAAGAGGCTGTAAGGTGTCTGCAAGTGCCTTCAAAAGCTGCTTTAAAACCAATTTGTTCAGAGAGCTTTGTCTCTATCTGATTCTTTAAGCTGCACTCTCTCACACAGTATGCACTCAGTTGAATCCTTTATGAATTAGTCTGAGTTATTGATTGATAAACAAAACCTGACAGTGAACACAGATCCCACACGGAACAGAGACTCCTCTCAGAACACAGCCCAATGTCGGAACACAGACCCCACTCCGAACAAAGACAGCACTCTGAACACAGGCCCAACTCTGAACACAGGCCATCTCTGAACACAGGCACCACTCTGAACACAGGCCCCACTTTGAATACTGACCGCACTCTGAACACAGGCACCACTCTGAACATGGACCCCAATCTGAACACAGGCCCCACTGTGAACATGGACCCTACTCTTAACACATAGGCCCCACTGTGAACACAGACCACACTCTGAGCACAGACACCACTCTGAACACAGACACCACACTGAACACAGTCCCCACTCTGAACAAAGACGCCACTGTAAACAAACAACCCACTCTGAACAAAGATCCCACTCTGAACACAGTCCCCACTCTGGACACAGACCTCACTCTGAAGATTCCTGTTTTAATATTGACGGAACTTTATTGTACATCTGGACGATGCTGTTCCTCTCTCCTCACTTCTCCTTCACTCCTGTGGCTCCACTCACCTTTGGAACATTGTATATGTCAATTAAATTCCCCCTCCTCTTCATTCCGAATCCTCCTCTCCTCCACTTTAGTTGTTTCTGCAAATCTTCTTGAAATCTGCTTGTTATTTTCTCCATTTCACCAGCCTGACTCAGTAACTGAAACAGTTTGGTCCTTTTCCAAATGAATTGCTTACATTGCATACCAAGGAACAAAGCCACCTCGTCAACAGAATACGTTTTCATTAGGGACACAGATTGCTCAGGGGTAACGGAGGTATCTGTTTTGTTGAATTTCGAATTCAACCAATATTCTTTCCGAAACATATTGTGAGGCAGGACTTTGTGTCACATGAGGGCAAACACTCTGAACATTCACCCCTGAGACTTAAAGATCTCAGGTAAAATTGCTATTTGTAGTTCAGAGCCGAACATGTTTCGTGTCAGTAATGAAAGATGTCCTTATTAGTCCCGGAAATGGTAACGTTGCTCTCAGGTGCCACTCAAGTGCCTTCAAAAAACGGTTCAAACCATGTTCTTCCCAGTTATTCCCTCTATCTATCTCTTTAACCCGCACTCTCTCTCTCTCTCACTCTCTCACCTGCTGCACGGAGTTGAATTATTTGAAAAGCAATCAGAGATATCTATTTACAAACAAAGCCTGACACTGAACACAGACCCCACTCTGAACACAGTCCCCGCTATCCTCTCAGACACCACTCTGAACACGGCCCCTACACTGAACCCTGCCTCCATTCTGAACACTGCCCCCACTCTGAGCACGAACGCCACACTGTGCACGGACCCCACACTGAGCACGGACGCTACACTGAACACGGACCCCACTAAGAACACGGTCCCCACTCTGAGCAGGAACCCCAGTCTGTGGACACACCACACTCGAAGCACCAACGCCACTCTGCACGGACACCACTCTGAGCACAGACGGCACTCTGAGCATGGAGCCCAATCTCAATACAGATGCCACTGTGAACACAGTCCCCGCTCTCAACACAGAACCCAATCTGAACACGGACTCCAATCCGAACACAGACCCCACTGTGAACACAGTCCCCACTCTGAACACAGACCCACTCTGAACAAAGACCCCACTCTGAGACAGAACCAACTCTGACACAGAACACACTCAGACAAAGAACCCACTCTGAGACAGAACCCACTCTGAGGTATAACCCACTCTGACACAGAACCCAGTCTGACACAGAACCCACTCTGAGACAGAACCCACTCTTAGACAGAACCCACTCTGAGACAGAACGCACTCTGAGACACAACCCTCTCTGAGACAGAACCCACTCTGACACAGAACCCACTCTGACAAAGAAACTACTCTGACACAGAACCCACTCTGACACAGAACCCAGTCTGACACAGAACCCACTCTGAGACAGAACCCACTCTGAGACAGAACCCACTCCGAGACAGAACCCACTCCGAGACAGAACCCACTCTGAGACAGAACCCACTCTGAGACAGAACCCACTCTGAGACAGAACCCACTCTGAGACAGAACCCACTCTGAAAACAGACCTACTCTGACACAGAACCCACTCTGACACAGAACCCACTCTGACACAGAACACACTCTGAAAACAGACCCACTCTGAAAACAGACCCACTCTGACACAGAACCCACTCTGACACAGAACACACTCTGAAAACAGACCCACTCTGTCACAGACCACACTCTGACAGAAAACATACCATGAGACATAACCAACTCTGAGACAGACCCCACTCTGAAACAGAACACACTCTGAGACAGAACCCACTCTCAGACAGAACCCACTCTGAGACAGAACACACTCTGAAGACAGAACACACTCTGAGACAGAACACACTCTGAGACAGAACACACTCTCAGACAGAACCCACTTTGAGACAGAACCCACTTTGAGACAGAACACACTCTGAAGACAGAACACACTCTGAGACAGAACCCACTCTGAGACAGAACCCACTCTGAGACAGAACCCACTCCGAGACAGAACACACTCTGAGACAGAACCCACTCTGAGACAGAACCCACTCTGAAAACAGACCCACTCTGACACAGAACCCACTCTGACACAGAACCCACTCTGACACAGAACACACTCTGAAAACAGACCCACTCTGAAAACAGACCCACTCTGACACAGAACCCACTCTGACACAGAACACACTCTGAAAACAGACCCACTCTGTCACAGACCACACTCTGACAGAAAACATACCATGAGACATAACCAACTCTGAGACAGACCCCACTCTGAAACAGAACACACTCTGAGACAGAACCCACTCTCAGACAGAACCCACTCTGAGACAGAACACACTCTGAAGACAGAACACACTCTGAGACAGAACACACTCTGAGACAGAACACACTCTCAGACAGAACCCACTTTGAGACAGAACCCACTTTGAGACAGAACACACTCTGAAGACAGAACACACTCTGAGACAGAACCCACTCTGAGACAGAACCCACTCTGAGACAGAACCCACTCCGAGACAGAACACACTCTGAGACAGAACACACTCTGAGACAGAACCCACTCTGAGACAGAACCCACTCTGAGACAGAACCCACTCTGAGACAGAACGCACTCTGACACAGAACCCACTCTGACACAGAACCCACTCTGAGACAGAACCCACTCTGACACAGAACCCACTCTGAGACAGAACCCACTCCGAGACAGAACCCACTCCGAGACAGAACACACTCTGAGACAGAACACACTCTGAGACAGAACCCACTCCGAGACAGAACACACTCTGAGACAGAACACATTCTGAAGACAGAACCCACTCCGAGACAGAACACACTCTGAGACAGAACACACTCTGAAGACAGAACACACTCTGAGACAGAACCCACTCTCAGACAGAACCCACTTTGAGACAGAACACACTCTGAAGACAGAACACACTCTGAGACAGAACCCACTCCGAGACAGAACACACTCTGAGACAGAACACACTCTGAGACAGAACCCACTCCGAGACAGAACACACTCTGAGACAGAACACACTCTGAAGACAGAACACACTCTGAGACAGAACACACTCTGAGACAGAACACACTCTGAGACAGAACCCACTCCGAGACAGAACACACTCTGAGACAGAACAAACTCTGAGACAGAACACACTCTGAGACAGAACACACTCTGAGACAGAACACACTCTGAGACAGAACACACTCTGAGACAGAACCCACTCTGACATCGAACCCACTCTGAAGACAGACCCACTCTGTACACGGACCCGACTCTGAGCACAGACCCCATTCTGAAGATGTCTTTGTTAGTGTACAGGAAACTTTATTGTACATCTGGACGATGCTGTTTCTCTCCCCTCACTTCTCCTTCAATCTCCATGGCTCCACTTACCTTTGATACATTACTTATGTCATTTACATTTCCCCCTCCTCTCCGTCATCGAATCTTCCTCTCCTCCACTTTATTTCTTTATCTAAGTATGCTGTAAATCTGCTTTTTATTTTTACCATTTTATTTGCTTTTCTCTCTAAATATAAGACTTTTGTCAGTTTTTAACTTAATTCCTTACTTTTGATTCCTAGCAACAAAGCCACCTCATCGACAGAATATATTTTCATAAGGGACAGAGATTAATGAGGGGGATTGAAGAATTCTGTTTTGTTGAAGGCGCAATTCTCACAAAATTGTATCCAGAACAAACCATGAGATACCGACCTTTGTCCCATGAGGGGAACACAATGAATATTCACCCCCGGGACCTCAATACCTGAGATAAAAGCAAAGTGCAGAGTTAAAATATTCAGTGCCATTGATATAAATAATCCCTTAATATGGCATAATTGGTAAAGAGGTTGTAAGTCCTGAATTGGTTCAGATACCACACTCTGAACGCAGACCCCACTCTGAAGATTTCTGTGTGAGTGTTGACGGAGCTTTATTGTACATCTGTTCGGTGCTGTTCCTCTCTCCTCACATCTCCTTCACCCCCGTGGCTCCACCCACCTTTGTTACATTACTAATGTTATTTCTGTTCCCCCTTCCTCTTCATTCCCCAAACGTCCTCTTCTCCACTTTAGTTCTTTCTGCAACTCATCTTTAAATCTACCTTTTATTTTTCCCATTTTACTTGCCTGACTCAGTATCTAAAACATTTTGGTCATTCTCCCCACTCTGAACACAGACCCCACTCTGAACACAGACCCCACTCTCGACAGAGACCCCACTCTGAACACAGACCCCACTCTGTGCACAGACACCACTCTGAACACAGACCCCACTCTGAACACAGACCCCACTCTGGACACAGACCCCACTCTGAACACAGACCCCACTCTCGACAGAGACCCCACTCTGAACACAGACCCCACTCTGTACACAGACCCCACTCTGGACACAGGCCCCACTCTGGACACAGACCCCACTCTGAACACAGACCCCATTCTCGACAGAGACCTCACTCGGAACACAGACCTAACTCTGCACACAGACCCCACTCTCGACAGAGACCTCACTCGGAACACAGACCTAACTCTGCACACAGACCCCACTGTGAAAATTCTTCTGTTAGTGTTGATGTAGCTTTATTGTCCATCTGGAAAATGCTGTTCTTCTCTCCTCATTTCTCCTTCAACCCCCGTGCTTCACCCACCTTTGATACACTCCTTATGTCATTTACATTCCCCCCTCCTCTACATTCCGACTTCTCCTCTCCTCCACTTTTGTTCTGTCTGCAAATCTTCTTTAAATCAGCGTTTTATTTTTCCCATTTAACCTGCCTGACTCAGTAACTGAAACATTTTCGTCATTCTCCAACTTCATTCATTACTTTGCATACCAAGGAACAAAGCCACGTCATCGACTGAATATATTTTCATACGGGACACAGATTGCTCAGGGAGAACGGAGCTATCTGTTTTGTTGAATTTCGAATTGAACCAATATTCTGTTCGAAACAAACTGTGAGGCAGGACCTTGTGTCACATGAGGGGAAACACTCTGAACATTCACCACTGAGACGTAAAGATCTCAGGTCAAATTGCTATTTGGAGTTCAGAGCATCACATATTTCGTGCCAGTAATGAAAGATGTCCTTATTAGTCCCGGAAATGGTAAAGTTGCTCTCAGGTGCCAATCAAGTGCCTTCAAAAAACTGTTTAAAAACTTTTTTCTTCAAAGGTATCCCCTCCATCTATCTCTTTAACCCGCACTCTCTCTCTCTCTCACACACACACCTTCTGCACGCATTTGAATTCTTTGTAAAGCAATCTAACATATCTATTTACAAACAAAGCCTGACACTGAACACAGACCCCACTCTGAACACAGACCCCACTCTGAACACAGACCCCACTCTGAACGCAGACTCCACTCTGAACGCAGACTCCACTCTGAACGCAGACCCCACTCTGAACGCAGACCCCACCCTGAACACAGACCCCACTCTGAACACAGACCCCACTCTGAACAGTGCCCCCACCCTGGTAACAGAACCCACAGGAAGTGGGGTGGGAGGAATTGTAATCAAGTTCGCTGTTTGAACCGTTATCATTTATAAGTCCCTGAATTGGCAGAGTTGCTCACTGTGCCGATCATGTGCCCTCAAAGGAATCTTTAAATCCTATTTCTTCAAAGGGCATTTCCTCAATTGTCCCTTTAATCCGCACTCTCTCACATATTCTGCGTGCAGTCTTTGTAAAGTGTCCTGAGGTATCGATTTATAATCAAAACCTGACTCTGAATACCGACTAACACTGCATAAGGACAATACTCTGAACACAGACCCCCCACTGAACACAGACCCCAATCTGAATACAGGATCCACTCTGAACACAGACCCCACTCTCGACACGGACCCTACTCTGAGCGAAGAGACCATTCTGAAGGTGTCTTTGTTAGTGTACAGGCGACTTCATTGCACATTTGGACGATGCTATTCCTCTCCCCTCATTTCTCCTTCTCCCTCCATGCCTCCACTTACCTTTGTTACATTACATATTTCGTTTACATTTCCCCCTCCTCTTCGCCATCCAATCATCTCCTCCACTTTACTTCTTTCTCTTAGTATGCTGTAAATCTGCTTTTTATTTTCCCCATTTTAGCTGTTTTTCTCTGTAAAAGAACACTTTGGTCAGTTTTCAACTGAATTCGTTACTTCGGATTCCGAGTAACAAAGCCACCTCATCGTTAGTAGAAATATTCATAAGGGACAGAGGTTGCCGGGGGGGAAGGAGGAATTCTGTTTTGTTGAAGGCGTAATTCTCACGAAATTGTGTCCAGAACAAACTATGAGACACCGCCCTGTGTCACAGGAGGCGAACATTATGAACATTCAAAGCCGGGACCTAAACATCTGAGATAAAAGTGCTGTGCGGAGTTCAGGCCTTGAAATATTTAGTGCCATTAATGTAAAAATGTCCTTTATAAGTCCTGAATTTGTAAAGAGGCTGTAAGGTGTCTGCAAGTGCCTTCAAAAGCTGCTTTCAAACCGATTTGTTCAGAGAGCTTTGCCTCCATCTATCTCTTTAAGCCGCACTCTCTCACACAGTATGCAAGCAGTTGAATACTTTATAAATTATTCTGAGTTCTCTATTGATAAACAAAGCCTGACACTGAACACAGATCCCAAACGGAACACAGACTCCTCTCAGAGCACAGACTCCACTCTGAACACAGACTCCACTCTGAACACAGACCCCACTCTTAACACAGGTCCCACTCTTAACACAGGTCCCACTCTGAACACAGACCCCACTCTGAACACAGGTCCCACTCTGAACACAGGTCCCACTCTGAACACAGACTCCACTCTGAACACAAATCCCATTCTGAACACAAACTCCACTCTGAACACAGGCCCAACTCTGAACACAGACTCCACTCTGAAAACAGGCCCAACTCTGAATACAGACCCCACTGTGAACACAGACCAAAGTCGGAACACAGACCCAACTCTGAACACAGACTCCACTATGAACAAAGATCCTATTCTGTACACAGACCCCACTCTGAACACAGACTCCACTATGAACAAAGATCCCATTATGAACACAGACCCCACTCTGAACGCGGACCCCACTCGGAATAATGACCCCATTCTGAACAAACCCTACTCTGAACACAGACCCCTCACTGAACACAGACCCCAATCTGAATACAGGCTCCACTCTGAACACAGACCCAACTCTCTACACGGACCCGACTCTGAGCACAGACCCCATTCTGAAGATGTCTTTGTTAGTGTACAGGAAACTTTATTGTACATCTGGACGAAGCTGTTCCTCTCCCCTCACTTCTCCTTCACACTCCATGGCTCCACTTAACTTTTATACATTACTTATTTCACTTACATTTCCCCTCCTCTCCGTCATAGAATCTTCCTCTCCTCCACTTCATTTCTTTCTCTAAGTGTGCTGTAAAGCTGCTTTTTATTTTTACAATTTTAGTTGCTTTTCTCTCTCAATGTAAGATTTGGTCAGTTTTTAACTTAATTCCTTACTTTTGAATCCTAGCAACAAAGCCCACACGTCGACAGAATATATTTTCATAAGGGACAGAGATTAATGAGGGGGAAGGAAGAATTCTGTTTTGTTGAAGGCGCGATTCTCACAAAATTGGATCCAGAACAAACTATGAGACACCGCCCTTTGTCACGTGAGGGGAACACAATGAATATTCACCCCGGGACCTCAATACCTGAGATAAAAGTAAAGTGCAGAGTTAAAATATTCAGTGCCATTAATGTAAAGATGCCATTAATATGTCATAATTGGTAAAGAGGTTGTAAGTCCTGAATTGGTTCAGATACCACACTCTGAACGCAGACCCCACTCTGAAGATTTCTGTGTGAGTGTTGACGGAGCTTTATTGTACATCTGTTCGGTGCTGTTCCTCTCTCCTCACTTCTCCTTCATCCCCGTGGCTCAACCCACCCTTGTTACATTACTTATGTCATTTCTGTTCCCCCTTCCTCTTCATTCCCCAAACCTCCTCTTCTCCACTTTAGTTCTTTCTGCAACTCATCTTTGAATCTACATTTTATTTTTCCCATTTTACTTGCCTGACTCAGTATCTAAAACATTTTGGTCATTCTCCCCACTCTGAACACAGACCCCACTCTGGACACAGACCCCACTCTGAACACAGAACCCACTCTCGACAGAGACCTCACTCGGAACACAGACCCCACTCTGGACACAGACCTCACTCGGAACACAGGCCCCACTCTGGACACAGACCCCACTCTGAACACAGACCCCATTCTCGACAGAGACCTCACTCGGAACACAGACCCCACTCTGAACACAGACCCCACTCTGAACACAGACCCCACCCTGAACACAGACCCCACCCTGAACACAGACCCCACTCTGAACACTATCCCCACTCTGAACACAGACCCCACTCTCAACACAGACCCCACTCTCAACACAGACTCCACACTGAACACAAATCCCATTCTGAACACAGACCCAACTCTGAACACAGACCCCACTCTGAACACAGACCCCACTCTGAACACAGATTCCACTCTGAACACAAATCCCATTCTGAACACAGACCCCACTCTGAACACAGACCCCACTCTGAACACAGACCCCACTCTGAACAAAGACCCCACTCTGAACACAGACCTCACTCTCAAAACAGACTCCACTCTGAACACAAATCCCATTCTGAACACAGAATCCACTCTGAAAACAGGCCCAACTCTGAATACAGACCCCACTGTGAACACAGACCAAAGTCGGAACACAGACCCCACTCTGAACACAGACCCCACTCTGAACACAGACCCCACTCTGAACACAGACACCGCTCTAAACAAAGACCCCGCTCTGAAGATTTCTGTGTTAGTGTTGACGGAGCTTTATTGTACATCTGTTCCAAAGAAAAAAAGAACTAGTATTTTCAATCTTTACTCATCGCGAAAATTCTCCAGCTCTGGCAACATCCTCGCAAATCTCTTCTGTCCCCTCTCTAGTGCAATCACATCTTTACTGTAATGTGGTGACCAGAACTGCAGCAAGTACTCAAGCTGTGGCCTAAACAATGTTTTATGCTGTTCTAGCATAACCTCCCTGCTCTTGTATTCTATGCCTCGGCTAATAAAGGAAAGTATCCCGTATGCCCTTTGAACCATCTGATCTACCTGCCCTGCTACCTTCAGGGATCTGTGGACATGCATTCCAAGGTACGTTGGTTCCTCTACTCCTCTCAGTATCCCCCATTTATTGTGTACTCCCTTGCCTTGTTTGCCTTTCCCAAATGCATTTCCTCGCACTTCTCTGCATTGAATTCCATTTGCCACTTTTCTGCCCACCTGACCAGTCCATTGATATCGTCCTGAAGTCGACAGCTTTCTCCTCACGTTCAACCACACGGCCAGTGTTTGTATCATCTGCAAACTTCATGGTCAAGCTCCCCACATTCAAGGCCAAATCAATAATATATACCACAAAAAGCAGGAGACCTGCTACTGAGCCTTGCGAGACCCGAATGGAAACAGCCTTCCAGTCTCAAAAACAACCGTCAACCACGGCATGAACAACTCGGGTTCGATACAGAGCAAAGCTCCTTCTACACCGTCCCTTCAACACTCCCAGGGCAGGTACAACAGAGGTTAGATACAGAGTAAAGCTCCATCAACACTCTCCCATGCTCTGTGTGTGGGTGTCAGTCCCACACCGGGTGAGATCTACGAACAGAGGCCGGGATGTGCCTGGGCCTTCCACAGAGATCACTGCCTCCCCCATTCTCGGTAATTCCACCTCCCTGTGATGCTGTGATCCTGATTCTCTCTCTCTCTGTCATTCTACCCTCTCTCTGACCAATCTCTATCACTCGCTCTGTCCACGTCTCTCCCTCTCACTGTCTGTCTCTCCCCTGTTTCTCTTTCTCTCTTTTCCCTCTGTCGGTTTCTATCACTCTCCCCCCTGTCTTTATCTATCTTCCCCTCTTTCTTTTTTTAGCTTCTTGTGCTCTCCTTCTCTTCCTCTTGTCTCTGTCTCATCCCCTCTTCCTTCTCTCAGTCTCTCTCTCTCTCTACTCTCTCTCTTTCTCACCTAACTCTTTCTCTCTCTCTCTCTCTCTCCCACTCTCTCTCCCTCTACCTTCTCTGTCTCCTTTTACTCTCTCTCTTTCCTTCATTCTCACCCTACTCTCTCTCTGTCTCTCTCTCGCTCTCCTAATCGCCCTACCTCTACTCTGTCTGTCTCTCTCTACTCTCCCTATTTCTCTTGCCCTGTACTATCTCTGCCTGTACCTTCTCTGCCTCCTTTCACTCTGTCTTTTTCTCTCTTTCTCACACTACTCTCTCTCCCTCTTCCTTCTATGTCTCCATTTACTCTCTCTCTCTTTCTCTCTTTATTACACCACTCTATCACCCTCTACCTTCTCTTTCTCCTTTTGCTCTCTCTCTCTTTCTCTCTTTCTCACCCTACTCTCCATCTCTCTCTCGCTCGCTCTCCGAGTCGCTCTACCTCGACTCTCTCTCTCCCTCTCTCCACTCTCCCCATTTCTCTTGCCCTCTACTCTCTATCTCTGTACCTCTCCTCTCGGTGATAATAAACGAATTGGCTAATGATCTAGAGCGGAAATGAGGTCACACTTTTCACTGAGGTTTATTATGATTTGGAATGCATCATCTGAAAGAGCGGTGGAACGATATTCCATCATTACTTTCAAAGGACAATTGGACATGTCCTTGAAGAGGACTAATTTGCAGGGTTGTGGGTGAAAAGCTGGAGTGTGGGACTAAATTGCGCAGTTCTTTCGAAGAGCCAGCACAGGTATGACGGGCCGAATGTGTGGTAACATTCCTGGATTCCGTTGACTGAACAGCCCAGAAACAGGCCATTCAGCCCAACAGTTCCATGCCAGTGTTGATGCTCCAAACGAGCCCCCTCCCCTCCTTCTTCGTCTAACCCTATCAACATGTCCTTCTGTTCCTTTCTCATCTAATTGAAACATATAAAATAGAATATAAGATCTGAGGGGGCTTGACAGGATAGATGCTGAGAGACTGTTTTCCCTGGCTGGAGAGTGTAGAACGAGGGGGAAGAGTCTTCGGATCAGGGGTCGGCCATTACGACTGAGATGAGGAGGAATTCCTTCACTCAGAGGTTTGCGAATCTTTGGAATTCTTTCCCCCAGAGAGATGTGGATGCTCAGTCGTTGAGTATACTCAAGGCTGAGATTGATAGAATTTTGTACTCTAAGGGAATCAAGGGGTTTGGGGATCGAGATGGAAAGTGGAGTTGAGGCAGAAGATCAGCCATGATCTGATTGAATGGCGGAGCAGGCTCGAGGGACCATGGACCTAATCCTGCTCCCATTTCTTATGTTCTTGTGATCTTACTCACTCATGTGTTTATCTCGCTTCCCCTTAAATCCATCTTTGTTATTCGTCTCAACTACTCTTTATGGTAGCAAGTTTCACGTTCTCATCACCATCTGGGTAAGGAAGTTTCTCCTGCATTCATTATTCGATTCAATTCGATTTATTAATGACTATCTTATCACAATGACCTCTGGTTCTGGTCTCCCCTACAAGTGGAAACATCTTATCTACGTCGACCCTATTAAGCACATAATTAATCTTAAAAATCTCTATCACGTCCCTCCTCAGTCTTCTCTTTTCGAGAGAAAAGAGCCCTAGCTTGTTCTCTCTTTCCTGACATGCGTAACCTCTCAGTTCTTTGGTATTGTTTCAGAAAACTGTCCTAGATGCACTCTAGAAATGTATTGCCCTTATGTCCCAGTCTAGGTGAAAATTAAAATCTCCCTTCATAACTGCTTTGCCCTAGCTACAGGCTCCTCTGATATCCGTATCTCTGTGTAGGGTCAATACTTCCTGTTTGAAGTATTTGCTTCATTAATTGAATGCATTTCATGCCCCAGTTCACCTCAGTTGGTTGTGATCTCCAGTGTGATCGAGCCGTCTACGGGATCATGCTCTGAACAGCAACTTGATTCTCTGATCTGGGACTGACAGCACACCCGTTTTAAACAGACACAGAATGATCCGGGACCGACAGCACCAACATAAAAATACTTTTTCAGTGCTCTAAGCAACTGAGCTAACCGGCCATTTCCTAGAAGAGCTGCTGACACTTTCAGTTTACTTTGCAACGTTGGCGTTCCCGGGAAACGAATCCTCTGTAGCTGCCTCTCAAAGACACTGCTGGAGGGTAGAAATTTATGAAGATATACAACATAGGCCTGAAAAATCTGTAATCTCTGCAACAATGTATAACATAGGCCTGAAACATCTGTACTCTCTGCAACCGTGAATAACGTAGTGCTGAAACATGAGTAATCTCTGCAACAACGTATAAGATAGGCCTGAAACATCTGTAATCTCTGCAACCGTGAATAACGTAGGGCTGAAACATTTGTAATCTCTGCAACAACGTGTAGCACAGGCCTGAAACATCTCTAATCTCTGTAACATTGTATAACTTAGGCCTGAAACATCTCTAAACTCTTTAGCATTGTATAACATAGGCCTGAAACATCTCTAAACTCTTTAGCATTGTATAACATAGGCCTGAAACATCTCTAAACTCCGTAACATTGTATAACATAGGCCAGAAACATCATTAAACTCTGTAACATTGTATAACATAGGCCTGAAACATCTCTAAACTCTGTAACATTGTATAACATAGGCCTGAAACATCTCTAAACTCCGTAACATTGTATAACATAGGCCTGAAACATCTCTAATCTGACCTCTCTCTCCTGCACGCTGATCGACTCTTTAATATCTCAACTAGCCTGGTCTCTCTTCCACCCGCCCCACTCGGGCAGTCAGCAGCATGATTCTAAGTACCGAGAGCAACACTTTCATCATACACAAACATATACAGTCACATGCACACACATACAAACACATATAGGCACATACATTCACATAAAGGCACATCCTCACACATAAATTCGCAGTTGCACACACACATACACACGCACATGCACATACACATGCATACAGGCACATACACACATATACATGCAAATACATACATATAAAGGCACAGACACACACATAAGGACACAAAACAAACATAACATACATATATAAAGGCACATACATACATACACACACATACAGGCACACACACAAATAATGGCACCTACACACACACGGGAACATACACACATATATACACATTCACACACGTAAAGCCACATACACACTTCGATATACACACACAGAAAGGCACACACACACACAAATACTCTTACATACTCATTCAGGCAAATACACACACATAAAAGCACATACACACACATACACACATAGAGGCACATACACATACATCAAGGCACATACACAGACATACACATACACAATCATAAAGGCATAGAACCATAGAAAGTTAAAGCACAGAAGGAGGTCATTCGGCCCACTGCGTCCGTACCAGCCGACAAATAGCTATCCAGCTTAATCGCACTTCCCAGCACTTGGTCCGTAGCCCTGTAGGTTACGGCACTTCAAGTGCTCATCCAAGTGCTTTTTAAATGAGTTGAGAGTTTCTGCCTCTACCACTCTTTCAGGCATTGAGTTCCCGACCCCCACCCACCCTCTAGGTGAAATCTTTTGTCCTCAACGCCCCTCTAATCCTTCTACCAATTACTTCAAATCTATATCCCCTGGCACTGACATCTCTGCTAAGAGAAACAGGTAATCTCTATTCACTCTATCTAGTCCATCATTATATTATATACCTCAATTAAATCTCCACTCAGCCTTCTTTGTTCCAAAGAAAACAACCCCAGCCGAGCCAATCTTTTCTCATAGCTAAAATTCTCCAGCCCTGGCAATGTCCTCGTAAATCTCCTCTGTGCCCTCTGGAGTGCAATCACATGCTTCCTTTAATGTGAGAACAGAACTGTATGCAGTTCTCAAGCTTTGGCCGAACCAATGATTTATACAGTTCTAGTATAACCTCCCTGCTCTTATACTCTATGCCTCGGCTAATAAAGGAATGTATTCCATATGACTTCTTAAGCACCTTACCCACCTGTCCTGCTCCCTTCAGGGATCTGTGGATACGCACTCCAAGGTCCCTTTGTTTCTCTGCACCTCTCAATATCCTCCCATTTATTGTTTATTCCCTTGCCTTGTTTGCCTTTCCCAAATGCATTATCTCACACTTCTCTGGATGGAATTCCATTCTCCACTTTCCTGCCCACCTGACCAGTCCATTAATATCTTCCTGCAGTCTACAGCTTTCCTCCTCACCGACAAGTGCACGGCCAATTTTTGTATCACATGTAAACTTCTTGATCAAGCCCCCACATTCAAGTCCAAGCCATTAATAGATACCACAAAAAGCAACGGTCCGAGTATTGAGCCTTGTGGAACCCGACTGAAAACAGCCTTCCAGTCGCAAAAACACCCATCGACCATTACCCTTTCCTTCCTGCGACTGAGCCAATTTTTGATCCGATCAATCACTCTCCCTTTCATCACGTGGGCTTGTACTTTTTGACCAGCCTGCCATGTGGGACCTGGTCAAAAGCCTTGCTAAAATCCATGCACACAAGATCAAACGCGTTACCCTCATTGACCCTCCTCGTCACCTGCTCAAAAAATTCAGTCAAGTTAGTCAGGCACGACCCTCCCTTAACAAATCCATGCTGACTGTCCTTGATTAATCCGTGCCTTTCTGAATGACGGTTTACGTTATCCACAGAATCGATTCAAATAATTTGCCCACCGCCGAGGTAAGACTGTTTGGATATATTACTCTATCTATCTCTTTCTCCCTTTTTAAACAATGGTACAACGTTAGCAGTCCTCCAATCCTCTGGCACACACGTGTAGCTAGGGATGGTTGGAAAATGATGGTCAGAACCTCCGCTATTGCCTCCCTTGTTTCCCATTACAGCCTGGGATACATTTCATCCAGGCCTAGTGTTTTATCTGCTATAAAAGATGTCACTCTCCTTAATATTTGCTCTCTCACTATGTTTACTCCATCCAATATTTCACACTCCTCCTCCTTAACTTCAATTCCTGCATCATTCCTCTCCTTGTGAAGACAGAAGCAAAGTATTCATTAAGAACCATACCCACAATTTCCACCTCCACACACAGGTTATCGAATAGCCCGTACCTTTTCCTTAGTTATCCTCTTGCTCTTTATGTATTCATAAAATATTTTTGGGTTTTACTTAATTTTAATTGCCAATATTTTTCTTTGCCTTCCTAATTTCCTTTTTAATTTCACCTATTTAATTTAATTTCACTTTCCAAACATCCTCTCGGCTTACTGCTGTATTGAGCTCTTGGTGTCTGTCATAAGCTTCTCTTTTTTGCTTTCTCTTAACCTGGATGCTCCTTCTCATCCAGGAGGCTCTAGATTCGGCAGTCCCAGCCTTTATCTTTGTGGCAGAACGTTTACTCTGAAACCCTTGAATCTCTCCGTTTAATGGCTCCGACTGCTATGACACTGATTTACCTTCAAGGAGCTGTTTCCATTCCACTTTTGCTCAGTCACTTCTCAGCTTAATAAAATTGGCCTGAACCCAATATTGAACTTTAACTCCTGTTCTATCTCTCCCCCACCCTACTTCATCTCACCCTATCAGCATGCCCTTCTATTCATTTCTCCCTCGTGTGCTTATATAGCGATTTAAACGGGATTTGGGTGTCCTTGTAAATGAATCATAGAAAGTTAGCATGCAGGTAAGACAATCAATTAGGAAGGCAAATGGCATGTTAGCCTTTATTGCAAGGGGATTGGGTTAAAATAGTAAGGAGGACTTGCTGCAATTGTACACGGCACTGTTGAGATCACACCTGGAGTACTGAGTACAGTTTTGGTCTCCATACCGAAGGAAAGACAAAGTTGCCTGAGAGGAGGTGAAACGAAGGTTCACAAGGTTAATTCCGGCTCCCTAGATTCATCTCTGTTTGTGGAAATACGCTTGGCAGAATAGCAGGTATTGCTTGCCAGCTGTTCAAAAATTTCAGATCAAATTAGAAAATGATCAAACAGATTCAGTTACAGAGATGGACTGTCAAAAATAAGGGAAAACAATGTCCAGAAGATTTATAGAGAGAAGCAAATCAGAGGCATGGATAATTCCTGGATAAAGAAGAGTGTGTATATGTCACATGAAGATGGAAGGTAATAAAATGAGTTCAGGAATCGAGGTTGAATGAGATGTGGAGGCGGAGGTGCAGGAGAAGTTAGAAGCAAAAGCAGGCTTCCATCTCGAGCAATGGCAAATTCTTCCAGGACCCCAGGCCACTGGTGGGCCTTGCACATCATGAGCAGCTCATTTGCGAACTCGGGGTGCAGAAGCTGTGATCAGCTTATGCAATGTGTTCAGAGTACAGGCTGGGATCAGTGTGAAATTGTTTGTGTTTGGATAATCCTGTTGCATCAGGGATCTTAACCTAGAACGAAGACACGGACAGAGAGAGAAAGTAAGTGACAGACAGATAGGAAACAGTGACAGGTGAAAATAAGAGAGAGAGAGACTTAGAGAGAGAGAGAGAGAAGAGAGGGTAGGAGAGAGAGAATGAGGCAGAGAGATAGAAAGGAGGGAGGGAAGATATAGCAGCAGAGATGGAAAGGAAGAGAATGAGGCAGAGATAGAAAGAGGAGAGAGAGACAGGAAATCGACAGAAGTGGCGAGAAACAATGAGGCAGAGAGAAGAAAGAGGGACGATACAGATGGAGTGAGGGGGAATGAGAGCGAGGCAAGAAGAGGGAACGTGAGATAGAGAAGAGAGGAAGGCAGGAAGTGTAAGAGAGAGGAGGCAGAGTGAAATAAGCGAGAGGTAGAGAGAGAGGGATTGAGAGAAAGAAAAGAGAGTCCCCGTAAAGGTGAATGAAAGAGAGAGAACGAGGCAGTGAGTGACAGGGCCAGAGATAAAGAATCAGAGGCAGAGAAAGATGAAGCATAGAGAGAAATAAAATAAGTCAAAGAGGGAAAGAGTGAGAGAAAACGAGACCGAGGGATTTGTCAGAGGCAGGGAGAGAGAGAGACAGAAGGTGGAACATATTTTATCCCTGCTTTCCTAAACAGTTAAATATTTCTTATATGTTTTATTCTTCTATATTAAGAGCGTTGTTGGGTTATAATCACAGATTTTGAACCCATAAAATTTTGCTCAGTAAGTATTGATTTTGAGACAGTTACTGATGTCAGAGCAGGTTCATCCAGAAGCATCGAGTTATACTGCCAGCTACACATGGGTCTCTGGTCAATCGCCCCCTGCATTGACAGATCAAACTATTCCAGGTCAGGGACATCAAGGGTCAGATAGAGAGTAAAGCTCCCTTTACACTGTCCCCATCAAATACTCCCAGGGCAGGAACAGCACGAATTGGATAAAGAATAAAGCTCCCTCTACACTGTCCCATCAAACATTCCCAGGGCAGGTACAGCACGGGTTAGATTCAGAGTAAAGCTCCCGTTTCAATGTCCGATCAAACAATCTGATGGGCCTGATGCAATGTGTGTCTCCTTCCAATCTGCCTGAAAAAACCCGTTCAAGTGAGATATCTTGAACCTTGAACAGTCAGAGTGCTGACACTCTGGGACACCTGTCTTATCTCAGTAACTTTCTGAATGTGTTATTAGGCACTTTCAGAGATTCCCTGCTGTGGTCTCCTCTTCCCATTACCTCCGATTCCCACATCTTCCCGCAGCCTCATAAGACCCCTGAACACCCCATCCTCGGACACAATGATCCTAAAGAGAAACAAGACACGGATATGAAGCAGTGATCAATGCAGTGAGATTTATTTCTGAGTACAGCCCATTATTCAGACAGCAGTAATACAGGGTCAGGGGTTGTGGGATCTACACAATCAAACAGAGCCTGTTCCCCGTGAACGAAGGTTTAATTCAGTGAGAACTTGGAGAGCTCGGGCTGTTGAGAATCCATCACTGGATCTTTCACTCTTTCGGTCTACAGCATTGGAACCCAACGCCGCAGAACAGCGGCAGAGTCTCCTCGTTTGTGTTACAGGGGCCTTCACGACACATTGCTCCAAACGAGCTGCAGCTTTCCTTGTGCACTAAAATCCAAAACGAAGAGTTAATTAATTGACCGTTCTGAACACAGAGTGAGGGAGAACAATGAGAAAACATGAAGCTGAGTCTGTCCGTGTTACTGGGACTGACTCTGGACCACACATGAACCTCAGCTCATTTGTACTTCATTAAACCTCACACTGACCCCTCCCCGACCTCTACAGACTCACTCTTTGTTCTCAAGGGCAGCCCAATAGTTTTTCCACAGAATGAAGCCCACCGTTCCCGCGATATGAGACTAGAGACAAAGAAAAGAAAGATCTGACATTTATATAGAGTCTACACCGTCAACAGAAGGGCCCAAAGAGTTTCACAGACAAAGGATTATTTCTGAAGTACCGGCACTGTTTTGTAACCAAATTGCTCACAGCAAAGTCCCACAAACAGCAAATCAGATTTGACAGTGTGGGGAGTTTCTGGTGATGTTAGTTGAGAGAGTGATGTTGGTCCAAGACACCATGAGACCTCCCAGCTCTTCAAATAATGCGACAAAGTGTATCCTGCCCCATGAACAGGTAGACAGGGTCTCCGTTTAAAGATTAATCCAAAAGGTGACACCTCCAACAGTGCAGCACTCCCCCAGTGCTGGGCAGTATGTACTGGAGTGGGACATCAGCCCATAACTTGTTCACTCAACTCCCAACCTGAGGTAAACTGACACTCGGCCACTGAAAATTGATCGTTTCACCGCTTGACTCCTCTACTTAGTTCGTGTCCTCATATTCTGATCTTTATGAAGGCTGCAGAATTATTAGGATTCAGAAACCTGTTTTGAAACCCTTTTGATCCAATCCCCTCCCCTCATGTTCTGAAAATCTGACTCATGTCCGAGGAGCGGTTCCACAGACGCCTCCAGTATCGCTCCCAATTCACCATTCTTCATCTGTGCGTATGAGCAGTGAGTTTGGGGGAAATGGGCTGAAGGAGTTCCCGATCCCGTCCACACTCTCACACTTTGTAGCAGGCAGCACTGATCGGGAGCAGGGACTGTGAGTTTCTCCCTCCATAGTACCTGTGTACTGAGGCCAATTACAGAGTCTCCCAAACAGGTCAATGCTCCGGATGAGATCCACTGACTTGGCACCGGCCAGTAATTTGCGCTTTAATTCCTGGTCTGTTTGGAACATCACAAAACCCCCACTATTCCCACTCCCCGCCCAGGTACCGACTAAATAATCGGGGAATTTACCTGTGGAACTGGTTCAGGATAAATTCTTCAATCATTCTTAAATTAATATTTAATTAACCAATCAAACCGTGAGTTTCAGGCAGAGAATAAAATAGTTTAAACAAAACTTGGTGCTGAGAGATCAAAGTAACTTCCATCGGCCAACTCCGCCAACCCAATAAAGTGGAGCTCGAGGTTTCTCCATTCCAGCAGTGATGGACTGAGTCAGCACCAGGACTCCAAATACCAAGAGCAGAACTTTCATCATCTTCCACTGAGTTCCTCAGAGTCAGGATCAGACGGCTGGAGTACACAAGTTCTGTATCTAGACTCAGAGAGTTTGCTGTATTGATAATCTCATACACGGGGAGGGATTCTCTGAAAATATCCGGAGAAAAAGAATTTCCCTTCTGTGTGACCGTCGATCAGTTGGCAGATTGCCTCAGTTGGCAGTTCTCAATCTTTCAGATCACAAGGTTGTGTTTTGGCCCCACTTCAGGTTTAAAACATGAGCTCATCTGATAGGTTGTGCCAGTTACACAAGCAGGACATTTAACCCTTAACTCGACCCCAAGTATTGCATCCACATCAACTCTGAATCAGACCCCTCACTCGTGCCTGCTCCCCGTGCACTTTAATATGCCAATTGGACTGATGTCTCCTGCGGCGAGCCCCTCTCGGGCAGTGATGGACTGAATCAGCACCAGGACTCCAAGTACCGAGAGCAGCGCTTTCATCGGATCTGGCACAGAGAGTTTGTTGCATTTTATCATCACACACACGGGGACTGACTGGTCTCCGAAAATATCCTGGGAAAAGTTTTTTCCTTTCTGTGTGACTGCTGGTCAGTTGGCAGGTGGACTAAGTTGGCAGTTCTTGATCTTTCACATCACAAGTTAGTGAGCTGTGGCCCAACTTAAAGGCTTAACATTTGAGTTCAGGTGATAGAATGTGACAGGTACACGAACGGGACATTTAACTCATCAACTCCAACTACAGTATTCTCTCCACGTGAAGTCTATATATAACCCATCGATCCTGCTCACTCCCCTTGCTCTTTAATATTTCACAGACTGATCTGTGTTCCACCAGTAAACAGACACAGAATGTTCCTGGACTGACTGCACATCGCATTAAAAGGGCACGGAATGACCCGGGAATGGCAGCACACCCCTTTTAAACAGACACAGAATGATCCGGGACTGACAGCACATCCCTTTTAAACAGACACAGAATGATCCGGGACTGACAGCACATCCCTTTTAAACAGACACGGAATGATCCGGGACTGACAGCACACCCCTTTTAAACAGATACAGAATGATCCGGGACTGACAGCACATCCCTTTTAAACAGACACAGAATGATCCGGGACTGAGAGCACATCCCTTTTAAACAGACACAGAATGATCCGGGACTGACAGCACATCCCTTTTAAACAGACACAGAATGACCCGGGACTGACAGCACATCCCTTTTAAACAGACACAGAATGATCCGGGACTGACAGCACATCCCTTTTAAACAGACGCAGAATGATCAGGGACTGACAGTACATCCCTTTTAAACAGACACAGAATGATCAGGGACTGACAGCACATCCCTTTTAAACAGACGCAGAATGATCCGGGACTGAGAGCACATCCCTTTTAAACAGACACAGAATGATCAGGGACTGACAGTACATCCCTTTTAAACAGAGACAGAATGATCCGGGACTGACAGCACATCGCTTTTAAACAGAGAATGAATGATCCGGGACTGACAGTACATCGCTTTTAAACAGACACAGAGTGTTCCGGGACTGACAGCACATCCCTTTTAAACAGACACAGAATGATCCGGGACTGACAGCACATCCCTTTTAAACAGACACAGAATGATCAGGGACTGACAGTACACCCCTTTTAAACAGACACGGAATGATCAGGGACTGACAGTACATCCCTTTTAAATAGATACAAAATGATTCGGGATTCAAGTTAAGGATGAGTGTGAAATATTGGATGGGATAAACATCGTGAGAGAGGAAGTATTAGGGGATTCGTATCTTTGAAACTGGATAAATCAGCAGGGCCGGGTGAAATGTATCCCAGGCTGTTAAAAGGAAGCAGTCAGGAAATAGGGGAGTCTTTTACAATCATTTTACAAACTACACTGGATACAGGCCTAGTGCCGGAACATTGGAGGACTGCTAACATTGTACCGTTGTTCAAAAATGGAGCGAGGGATAGACCGATTATTACAGGCCAGTCAGTCTAACATCAGTGGTTGGCAAATTATTGGTATCAATTCTGATGTACGGGATAAAGTATCACTTAGAAAGGCATGGACTAATCAAGGACAGTCTGCATGGATTCGTTAAGGGGAGATCGTGTCTGATTAACTGGATGGAATGTTTCAATGAGGTGACAAGGAGGATCAATGAGAGTAGCGCAATTGATATTGTCTACAAGGATTTTAGCTCGGCTTTTGACAAGGTCCCACATGGCAGATTGGTCAAAAAGTAAAGGCCCATGGGGTCCAAGGGAGAGTGGCAAATTGGATCCGAAATTGGCTCTGTGAGAGGAAGCAAAGTGTAATGTTTGATGGGTAGTTTTGCGACTGGAAGGCTGTTCCATTGGAGTGCCGCAATGTTCGCTACCAGGTCCTTTGCTTTTTGTGGTATACATTAACGATTTGCACTTACACGTAGGGGGCATGAATAAGAAATTTGCAGAAGACACAAAGGTTGACAGTGATGAGGAAAGCTGGAGACTGCAGGAAGATACAAAGTACTGGTCAGGTCGGCAGAAAAGTGACAAATGGAATTCAATCCGGAGAAGTGCGAGATAATGCACTTGGGGAGAGCAAACAAGGCATGGGAATACACAATAAATTAAACGATACTGTGAGTTATAGAGGAAATGAGGGACCTTGGAGTGCATGTCGACAGATCCCTGAAGGTAGCAGGACTGATTGATAAGGTGGTTAAGAAAGCATATGGAATGTTTTCCTTTTTATTATAGGTTTGGAATATAAAAGCAGGGATGTCATGCTGGAACTGTATAAAACAATGGTTAGGCCACACCTTGAGTACTGCGCACAGTTCTGATCACCACATTGGAGGAAGGATGTAATTGCACGAGAGAGGACGCAGAGGAGATTTACGAGGATGGTGCCAGGATTGGAGAATTTTACCTATGATGACAGATTGGATAGGCTGGTGTTGTTTTCCTTGGAACAGAGGAGGCTGAGGGGTGATTTGATTGAGGTGTACTAAGTTATGAGGGGCCTCGATAGAGTGGATAGGAAGGATCTATTTCCCTTAGCGGATGGGTCAATAATCAGGGTGCATAGATTTAAAGTGATTGGTAGAATGATTAGAGCGGAAATGACGATTCTTTTTTCACCCTGATGGTGGTGGGTGTCTGGAACTCACTGCCTGAGAGGGTGGTAAAGGAAGAAAGCATCAACTCATTACAAAAATGCCTGGATGTGCGCCTGAAGAGCCGTGACATTCAGGACCACGGACAAAATGCGGGAACGCGTGGCTTGTTTCTCAGCTGGCGCGTACACGATGGGGAGAATGGCCTCCTTCTGTGCCGCATTTTTTTCTATGATTCTATGATTCTAGGCATAGAATGATCTGGGACCGAGAGGACACGCCTTTTAAACAGACACAGCTTCTTTCGGGACTGACAGCACACCTCTTTTAAACAGGCCCAGAATGATGCGGGACTGATATATATTAATCACCTGGACTTGAGTGTACAGGATATAATTTCACAGCGAGCAGAAGAGACGAAACTCAGTAACACGGTAAACAATGTAGATGATAGTAACAGGAGGACACATACGGACTGGTGAAATGGGTCCATCCATGGCAGATGTAATTTACCGCATAGAAGTGTGAAGTGATACGTTTGCTAGAAGAATGAGGAGAGGCAATATAAATTTTAAAGGACGTGCAGGAACAGAGCGATCTGTGGCTATACGTGCACAAATCTCTGAAGGTGGCAGGACAAGTTGAGAAGGCTGTAATACATGAGAGATCCCGGACTTTATTAATAGAGGATAGAGTACAAATGGAAGAAGAATATGCTAAACCTTTGTAAAACACTACTTAGGCCTCAACAGCAGTATTGTGTCCAATTCTGGGCATCACATTTTAGGAAGGATGTCAAGACCTCAGAGAAGGTGCAGAAGAGATTTACTAGAATGATTCCTGGGAGGAGGAACTTCAAATATGTGGAGAGACTGGAGAAACTGCTTTACTCTCCTTAGAACAGAGAAGGTTAAGGGGTGATTTGATCGAGGTATGCAAAATCATTAACGGTCTTGACAGGGTAAATCATTAGAAGCTGTTTGCAGTGGCAAACGGGTCGGTAACCAAAGGACTCAGATTTTAGATAATCGGCAAAAGAGCCAGTGAAGACATGCGGTATTTTTTTTCGCAGCGAGTTGTAATGATCTGGGATGCGCTGCCTGAAAGGGTGGTGGAAACAGATTCAACAGTAACTTCCATACTTATGTGTAAAAGGGAATTCGATAAATTCTTGAAGGGTAAAACAATGCAGGGCTTTGAGCAAAGAGCTGTGTAATGAGATTGGTTGAATAGGTCATTCACAGAGCTGTCACAGGCACGATGAGCTCTAGTCTTTGAAAATAAATGTGTAACATCGGCCTGAAACATCTCTAATGTACACCACAATGTGTAACATAGGCCTGAAACATCTCTAGTACATACAACAATGTGTAACATAGGTCTGAATCATCTCTAATGTATACAACAATGTGTAACATAGGCCTGAAACATCTCTAATCTCTACAACAATGACAAACACAGGCCTGAAACATCTGCTAACGCTACAACAATATGTAACTTAGGCCTAAACCATCTTTAATCGCAGCAACTATGTGTAGCATAGGATGGAAACGTCTCTGATATTTGCAACAATACATGAAATCGGTATGAAATATCTCTAATCTATGTATCAATGTATAATATCGGCCTGAATCGGCCTGAAATGTCTAGCATAAGACTGAAACATCTCTAACCTCTGCAACAATGTGCAACATAGGCTTTAAACAAAGCTTGTAACAAAGATCTGAATCATTTACAATGCCTAAAACAATGTGTACCATAGGGCTGAAACATCACTAATCTGTAAAACAAGGTGTGACATTGGCCCGAAACATTTCTACCCATTGCGACAATGTGCAACAAAGCCTTCAAATATCTGGAATCTTTGCAACAATGTATAACATTATCCTGAAACAGCTGGCATCTCTACAACAATGTGTATCATCGGCCTGAAATATCTGCAATCGTTACAGCAATATATAACATGGGCCTTAAACATCACTAATTCATACAACAATATATAAAATGGACCTGGAACATCTCTAATCTCTACAGCAATGGATAACATAGGCCAGCAACAATGTAGAAAATGGGCCTGATGCAACTCTAATCATAGAATCATAGAAACAAGAAAATAGGAGCAAGAGTAGGACATTCGGCCCTTCGGGCCTGCTCCGCAATTCAAAATGATCATGGCTAATCGTCTAACTCAGTATCCTGTTCCCGCTTTTTCCCCATATCCCTTGATTGCTTTGGCATGAAGAAATATATATATTTCCTTCTAAAATTCATATAATGACTTGGCCTCCACTGCCTTCTGTGGTAGAGAATTCCACAGGTTCACCACGCTCTGTGTGAAGAAACGTTTCCTCGTCTCGGTTCCAAATTGCTCACCCCGTATCCTGAAACTGTGACCGCTGTTTCTGGACTCCCCAGCCATTCGCGAACATCCTCCCTGCATCTAGTCTGTCCAGTTCTTTTAGAATTTTATATGTTTCGATGAGATCACCTCTCATTCTTCTAAACTCGAGTGAATATAGGCCGAGACGACCCAATCTCTCCTCATACGTCAGTCCTGCCATCACAGGAATCAGTCTGGTAAACCTTGGTTGCACTCCCTCCATGCCAAGAACATCCATCCTTAGATGAGGAGACCAAAACTGCACACATGCTCCAAATGTGGTCTCACCAAGTCCCTGTATAACTGCAATAAGACATCCCTGCTCCTGTACACAAATCCTCTTGCAATGAAGGCCAACATACCATTCGCCTTCCTAACTGCTTGCTGCACTTGAATGTTCGGTTTCAGCGACTGGTGTACAAGGACACCCAGGTCTCGTTGCAGCTCCCCTTTTCCCAATCTAACTCCATTCAGACAATAATCACTGCAAAAATGTACAACAAAGGGTTAAAACGTTTCCAATCCCTACAGTAATGTGTAACATAGGCCTGAAACATCTCCAATCTCTGCAACAGTGTATAACTTACACCTGAAATATATCTAATTTCTACATCAATGTGTAACATAGGCCTGGAACATCTCTAATCTCTACAACAATGTGTAACATTGTCTTGACGCATCTGTAATCACTACAAAAATGTATATCTTAGGTATAAAACATTTATAATCTCGTCGTCAAAGTATGAAATAGGGCTGGCACATCTCTAATCTCAACAACAATATGTACCATAAACCAGAAACATCTCTAATCTCGGAAAGGATGTCCGATATAGTTCTGAAACGTCTGTAAACTCTACAACAATGTATAACATCGGCCTGAAACATCTCTAATCTCCAGAACAATCTGTAAAATAAGCCCGAAACATCTGTGATCTTTGCAACAATGTATAACATGGCCCTGTCACTTTTATATGTTGTAATACTATGTAACACATTGTTGTCGAGATGAGAGATGATTCAGGCCTATCTTATACATTGTTGAAGAGATTAGATATGTTTCAGGCCTATGTTATCCAATGATTCAGAGATTGGAGATGTTTCAGGCCTATGTTAGACATTTTCAGAGATTAGAAATGTTTCCAGGCTATGTTATAGATTGTTTTAGAGCTTAGAGATGTTTGAGGCACATGTTACACATGTTTGTATGGGTTACAGATGTTTCAGGCCAATGTTACACATTATTGTAGAGATTGAAGTTGTTTCAAGCCTGCTTTAGACATTGTAGTAGAGATAAGACATCTATCAGGCTGACGCTGTACATTGCAATAGCGATTACAGACGTTGCAGGCCTGTGTTACACGATATATTCATAACATGTTTCAGGCCTATATTACACATTCTTGTAGAGATTAGAAATGTTTCTAGCTCATGTGATACATTGTCGTTGGGATTGCAGATGTTTCAGGCCAATGTTACACATTTTTCTGGAAATTAGTGATATTTCAGTAACATGTTGCAAACATTACAGATGTTTCTGACCTATGTTACAGGTTGTTGCAGAGGTTAGAATTGTTTCATGCCTATGTTATACATTGTTGCAGAGATTGAAGGTATTTCAGGCTTAAGTTAGGCCTTGTTGCAGAGATTTGAAATCTCTGCCTTCTATCTCTGTTATGCATTGTTGGCGAGACTAGATATGTTTCAACCTTATGTTATTCATTGTTCTTTTGATGACAGATGTTTCAGGTCCATGTTATACATTGTTGTGAAGATTACAATGTTTCATGTCTATGTTGCTAATCTTTGCAATGAGCTGAGGTGTTTCAGGCCTATGTTACAGATTGTTGCAGAGATGAGAGATGTTTCAGGTTGATGATAGAAACTGTTGTTGAGATCAGAAGTGTTTCAGCCCGATTTTTGCATTGACGTAGAGATTGGACATGTTTCAGGCCTATTTTATACATTGTTGTGGAGATTAGGTGTATTTCAGGCTGATGTTATACTTTGTTGTTGAGATTAGCGACCCTTCAAATTTATCATGTGAATTGTTGTAGAGATTAGTGATGTTTCAGGCCGACGATATACCTTGTTGTAAACATTACACATGTTTCAAGCCTATATTACACATTGCTGTGGAGATTGGACATATTTCAGGCTTATGCTGTGCATTGTTATAGCGATTACAGATGTTTCCTGCCTATGTTACACGTTGTTGTAGCGATTGCAGATGTTTCCGGCCTATGTTACCCATTTTCTAGAAATTAGAGTTGTTTCAGGTCTATTATATACATTGTAGTAGAGGTTAGAAATGTATCAGGCATATGTACACATTGTTGCGGAGATTAGAGATGTTCCAGACCCATTGTGGTAGAGATTAGAGATGTGGTTACTCATTGTGGTAAAGATTAGAGACTTTTCGGGCCCATGATACACATTGTTGCAGCGATTACAGATGTTTCTGGCCCATGTTATACATTGCTGCGAAGATTGATGATGTTTCAGGTCAATGTTGCATATTTCTGTAATTAATAGATGTGCTTCAGGCTTACCTTACACTTGTTGCAGAGATCATATATGATCCGGCCCTGTTGCAGAATATTGCAGAGATTAGAAATGTTTCACGTCTATTTCATATATTGTTGCAGTGACAACAACTTTTTGTTGAGATTTCTGTAATGAATAGAGACTTCTCAGGTCGCACATTGTTGTAGCGATTGCAGATGTTCCAGGCCTTTGTTACATAATGTTGTAGCGATGACAGAAGTTTCAAGCCCATGTCACACATTTTTGCAATGAATACACGTGTTTCTGTCCTACCAGGTCTTGGGGACCTCAAGTGGCCACAGGGGTAGAACTGCAACTGAAACCCGCAGCAAAGAGCACACAGCACAGGTAAGCTTTCCCATTCCTTGTCAGAACAGAATCAACACTTCCCTTAGGGCCTGAACTTGCAGGTTAAAGTGAGTCCCGTGGGAAATAGTGGGCAGTTGAAACTCCGGTCATTGAGATACATCTCCTTGGAAAATGAGTGTCTAAATGGCGTAGAAGCACAAAGAGTCTAAGGAATATAGATTCATAAATCATTAAATGTGGCAATTCTACAACGACAACAACTTTCATTGATATAGTGCCTTTAACTCTGCGTTACCAAACAAAATTTGATGTAATTTTACAATGAATTCTGAAAAGCCGAGTTGCAGCACTCAAAGCAAACTTCAACAAGAGTCTGGGTGTCACAGAGAGTCTAATCTTCGGCCGCTATGGATCTGAAGTTCTTACTTAAAATGAATGTTGGGTTTTCAAACACAGTCCTTGCTGAGAGGTTGGATTTGTGCCAAACCGGGCCTTAAATGGGCAGACCGGCTGTCACGTGTCGATCAAGAACATCCAAAAACATATTTAAAACCACTCTCTCAATCACTGAGGGAGAAGGAAATATGCCGTTATACTGATAGGATTAGATGAAGTCAGTTGGGACGATGCTCGTGTGGAGCATAAACACCGGCATAGATCAGTTGGGCCGAATGGCCTGTTTCTGTGCTGAACATTCTGTGTAATTCTATGTTATTCCTTCCTTCTGCTTGGCTTCGTTCTTCGAGGGGATGCGAATTCGACAATGTTGAAAACGAAGAGTCAACTTCTGTAAGTAAACTTCAATGGGAGATCCTCTCTCGCCAGACAGACTGAAGTCTGAGTTAGAAATGGCAGGGTGTAAAACACATTCGGAACATGTTACATCCTGTGTCTGAAACGACAGCGGCAGGACTCGAGCCTATAATCTTCTAATAACAACACGATTGATACGGAACTCAAACGCCTTGTCTATTAGGCCGCGTGGCCACTGACTAGGGAATAAATATATTGGAGAGAATTCTGAGCAGTTTCAGGGCCAGTGATCTCCAGGGGGAAAAGATGAAAGAAAGTTAACAGGTTTTTAAAAAATGGAAAAATCCGCTCCGAACAGGGTTAGAATCTGCCCGAGGAAACCCCAGTGGATTTTGAATCCAACGACCTGAACCTATCGGCCATCGTAGCTGAAATCACACAGACACTCAAAGAGAACATTGCAGTGCTGGAGAGAGAGGATGTCCTGGACGGGTCAGGGAGTTAAGAAATAAAAGAGGTGCCATTACACTACTGGGTCTATTCTATCGGCCACCAACCAGTGGGAAGGATATAGAGGAGCATATTTGCAGGGAAATCACAGAGAGGTGCAAAAGCCATAGAGCAGAGATAAATGATGGACTTCAACCAACCTAATGTCGACTGGGGTAGTAATAATATATGCGGCACAGAGGGGGAGGAATTTTTGAAATTTATTCAGGACAACTTTCTTATCGAGTACATTTTCAGCCCAACTATGAAGGAGGCATTGCTGGACTTGGTTCCATGGAATGAGGTGGGCCAAGTGGGGCAAGTGTCAGTGGAGGAGCATTTAGGGAGCAGCGATCATAGGTTTAGAATAGCTAAGGAAAAGGACACAGACAACTCTAAAGTGCAAATACTCAATTGGAGGAGGGTCAATTTCAATGGATGAGAACAGATCTGGCCTGGGTAAATTGGAATCAAAGATTGGCAGGCAAAACTGTAATTGAACAGTGGGCGGCCTTTAAGGATAAGATGGTTCGGGTACAATCTCGGCACATTCCCTCCAGGCAGAAAGGTAGGGCAATTAAAGCCAGAGCTCCCTGGCTGACATAAGTTTGAGAGTAAAATGAAACGGAAAAAAGGAGCACATGACAGATGTCAGGTTGATAAAACAAGTGAGAACCAAGCAGAATATAGAAAGTTCAGAGGGGAAGTGAAAATGGAAATAAGTGGGTGAAAGAGAGAGACAGAGCATGAGAATAGACTGGCGGCAAACATAAAAGGGAATCCAAAAATCGACTGCAGGCATGTAAACAGTTAACAGGTAGTACGACGAGGGGTGGGGCCGATTAGTTACCATAAAGGAGATCTACTCATGGGCAGAAGGTGCATTAGAGATTTATTGATTGATTCCAGTGATGAGGGACTTTAGTTACGTGGATAGACTGGAGAAGCTGGGATTGTTCTTCTTGGAACAGAGACAGTTGCGAGGATATTTGATGGAGGTATTCAAAATCATGAAGGGTCCAGATAGAGAGAAACTGGCGTAAGGGTCAAGAACCAGAGGAGATAGATTTAAGGTGATTTGCAAAAGAACTAAAAGTGACATGAGGATTTTTTTTTTACTCAGTGAATGTTTCGGATCAGCAATGCACTGCCCGAGGGGGTAATGGAGACAAATTCCATCATGGCCTTGAAAAGGGAACTGGAAATGTAATTTAAAGGAAAAAATGCAGGGCTACGGGGAAAGGTCGGCGGAGTGGGACTAGCTGGATTGCTCACTCCATCAAACTCTCTCTTTGCCCCCCTCTCCAACTATCTCTCTTTCTCTGTCTAACTCTTCTCTGCTCTCTCTCTGTCACTCTTTGTGTCATTTTTGTATTTTTCTCTCTCACTGTCTTCCCGTTTGTTCCCTCCCTGCTCTGTGTCTCTCTTTGTCTCTCTATCTCTCGCTATCTGTCTCTCTCTATCTTTCTCTCACTCTCTCCTTTCATTTTCTGGTGATCATTACAGATTTGTTTCGTCAACCTGCACAGTCTTTGTCTGTCTCTCTGTGTCTCTTTCCCCTTCCCCCTACAGACTCTCTCTGTCTCTTTCTCTCGGTTCCTTTGTCTCTCTCTGTCTCTCTCTCTGTCCCATTTTCTTTCTGTCACTCTCTCTCTCTCTCTCTCTCAATTGGCTTCTCGCTTTGTCTCGTTATGTATCTTTGTATGTCTCTCTGTCTATCTCTCTCTCTCTCTGTCTCTGTCTCTCTATATGACTCCATCTCTGACTCTCTCCTCTATTTCTCTCTCTGCCTCTCTGTGTCTCTCTGCCCCTCCGTGTCTCTCTCTCTCTGTAGTTTTATCTTTTACCGTCTCTCTATCTCTCTATGTCTCTCCGTCTCTTTATCTCTCTCCCGGACCTCCCTCTCCTACTGTCGCTCTCCTTCACCCCAGCCCCTCACTCTCCCTCTCTTTCTACCTCTCTTTCTGTCTAACTCTCTCTGTCACTCTGTGTTTGTGTGTTCATCACTCTCTCGGTCTTTTTCCATCTCTCTGCCTCTTCCTCTACCTCTCGCTTCCCCTTCCCCGGCTAGGGAATCGAGAAACTAGACAGGGTAGGTGCTGAGAGGTTGTTTCCATTGGCTGGAGAGTTTCGAATTAGGGGCATAGTCGCAGGATAACTGGTCGGCCATTTAAAACGGAGCTGAGGAGGAATTTCTTCACTCAGAGGGTAGTGAACCTTTGCATTCTCTCCCACAGAGGGCTGTGGATGATCAGTCGTTGAGGAGTTGAGGTAGAAGATCTGCCATGATCTGATTGAATGGCGCAGCAGGCTCGAGGGACCGAATAGCCGACTCCAGCTGCTATTTCTTATCTTCTTATGATCTTACATTCTCTACCTCTCTCTCTACCACCACCTCCCTCTGTCTCTGTCTACCCCCCTCTCTCTCTCTCTGTCTCCGTGTGTGTATGTCTGTCTCTTTATCTTTCTTTCTCTTTCTCACCTTCTATCTCTCCATCCCTCTCCTTTCTGTCTGTCAGTCTCTCTCTCTCTCTCTCTCCCACTCCGTGTCAGCAGTGACTCCTGCTGGAAAGTGCGTTCGGTGCTGACAACGAGTGTCCCCTGCAGAGATAAGGTCCTTGGTATGAAGTTTCAGTTCGGCAGCCTGGGTCCGTGGAGCCCGTCCCTCAGCGACAGTCGGTATGTGTATGGCGTGGGAGGAGGGAGAAAGGAAAGATCAATTTCACGTGTATCACTAATGTTACCTGAGGAACTGTGAAATGTAAACTTAGCTGCATTTCACCAGCAGTCCAGTGGGCGGGAGCGGGAATATTTTAGACAAAGGTACCATCTTCTGGTAGCACGAAGTATTACACCGCAGCGTTTGATGAGTCTGAAAGCACATGAAGAGGGCATTCAGCCCATCGTGCCTGTGTCGGCTCTTTAAAAGAGTTATCCAATTAGTCCCACTCCCCTGCTCATTCCACATAGCAATGCAACTTTCTCCCCTTCAACTATTTATCCAATTCCCTTTTAAAAGTCACCAATGAATCTGCTTCCTCCGCCCTTTCGTGCAGTGCATTCCAGAACAAAACAACTCGGTGCACAAACGAAAATCCTCATCATCTCCACTCTCTGGTTCTTTGGCCAATTATCTTAAATCTGTGTCCTCTGGTTAGCGGCCTTCCTGCCAGTTGAAATAATTTCTCCTTCTGAACTGCAGCAAAACACCTTTTAAATCTGAAGACCACCAATAAATCTCCCATTAACCTTTTCTGCTCCAATGAGAACAATTCCAATTTCTCTAGTCTCTCCGCGTAGCTGAGCTGCCTCATTCCTGGATCTATACCAGTCAATCTCATCTGCACCATCTCCAAGGCCTTGACATTCTTCCTAAAGTGTGGTGCCCAAGAATTGGACACAGTGCTACAGCCGCGGTCTCACCCAGTCATTTATAAAGGTGTTGTTTAAGGACAGGAGGAGGCCATTTAACCCCTCGAATCTGCTCCGCCATTCAATAAGATCATGGCTGATCTGTGACCTAACTCCATACGCCCTCTTTAGCCCCATATCCCTTAATCCCTAAGGTTAACAAAAATCTATCAATCTCAGGTTTGAAATTAACAATTGAGCTCGCATCAACTGCTGTATAAGGAAGAGGGTTCCAAACTTCGTCCAGCCTTTGCGTGTAGAAATGTTTCCTAACTTCACTCCTGAAAATCATGGCTCTAATTTTTATTCTGTGTACCCTAGTCCCAGACTCGCCAACCAGCGGAAATATTTTCCCTCCATCTACCCTATCAGTTCCCGTTAATATCTTGAAAATGTCGATTAAATCACTTCTTAGTCTTCTAAATTCCAAGGCATACAATCCCTGATTGCGCAATGTCTCCTCGTAATTTAACCATTGGAGTCCAGGTATAATTCGAGTAAATCAACGCTGCACTCCCTCTAAGGCCAATATATCTTTCCTTCGTGCGGACCAGAGAAGTGAATACTGTATTCAGGAGTGGTCCAACCGGGGTTTTGTACATTTGTAGCATAACTTCTACCACATGTAGTCTAGTCCACTGGATATAAAGGCCACAATTTCCAAGAGCCCTTTGATTATTTTCTGTACCTGTCCATGACATTTCAATAATCTACATATAAAGTCTCTTTGGCCCTTCCCTGTTTAGAGCTGTTCACCATTTAGAAAGTACTCTGATCGATCCTTTTTAGGTCCAAAGTTGATGACCTCACACTTGCTTGCATTGAAATCCATTTGCCACAGTTTTGTCCATTCACTTAATCTGTGAATATCTCTCTGTAGTTTTTTGCTTCCAGCTACACTGCTGACAATGCTGCCTGTCTTTGTGTCATCGAGAAAATTTGTATATGCTGCTCTCAATCCCGTTATCTAAGTCGTTAATAAATACAGTGAATAGTAGAGGCCCCAATAGAGATCAATGTGAGACACCACGAGTCACATCCGGCCAAATTGAGTAACTGCTCATTATCCCAAAGATACGGAGCAGAGGGAAAATCCCGATATATTTCGATGAGAAACTGTTGAACAAATTTGAAGGAAAAATCACATGCAGTTTTCAGGTGAAAGAAAGATTTGAATTTTAAAGCCACTTTCACGTCCTCAGGACGTCCCAAAGCGCTTTATCGCCAATGAACGTAGTCACTGTTGTAATGGAGGAAACGCGGCAGCCAATTTGCACAGAGCAAGGTCCCACAAACAGCAATGTGAGAATGATCAGATAATCTGTTTTTAGTGATGTTGGTTGAGGGATACATATTGTCCCAGGACACCAGGGTGAACTCCCCCTGCTCTTCCTCCAACGGTGGTCGTGGAATCTTTTATGTCCACTTGAGAGGACAAATGGGGCCTCGGTTTAACGTCTCATCTGAAAGATGGCACCCAGGACACTGAGGCACTCCCTCGCTACTGGCACCGGGAGTGTGAACCTAGATCATGGGCTTAAGTCTTTGGATTGGGAAATGAACCCACGACCTACTGACTCAGAGGTGATGGAACTACAAACTGAGCTCGGTGAAAGGGCAGGATATAATTGGAGGCAGTGAAGATTCAATCTGCATTTTCAAGTCATCCATTCTCTCCTTACTCCCATTGAACTGGTCAGTGTCCTGTGAATTTGAACATGGGCATATAAAGAATAAGAAACACTAGAACAAGTATTTTCAAATTAAATGATAGAGATCGATTGCCACAAGTTGTTTTAAATGATGGATATCGTGTGTAAAAATGGCTGCTTTCGATAACAAGAATGTCATTTTAAATAAGTAAAAACTGCTTTAATAAATATATGGTTTTAAATGATTCATCCACTGCTTGAAGTTATATTTGCTACCTTAGATTATATACATGTTGTTTGGATTTATAGGGAGGCCATTTGATTCATACTTAATATTTTAAATTATACAATAGCTGATTTGAAATATAAAAATAAAACATTAAATTGTTTGCTGTTTATACTTAATGAAAAACTCTGTAATATTGATATACAGGGCACGGGGATGGGCGCCAGGATGTAGCATTAGAAATGAGAAACAATGTCCACACAGAATTGGGAGAGACTAGAGTAAGAAATAATACATTATTAGGTGGGATTAGACTAAGAGAGAATACGAGAAGGTCTAAGGTAGGTTTAGAGTGCATGTGTGTAAACGCACCAATCAAGGTAAATAAGGTTGGTGAGCTGCAGACGCAAATAGCCACGTGGTAATATGGTGTTGTGGCGATAACAGAGACCTGGCTCATAAAAGGGCAGGATTGGGTACTAAATATTCGTGGATACAAGGTGTTCATGAAAGGTAGTGAACGAAAAAAATGGCGCGGGGGGCGGGGCGCTGGTGGCAGTATTGATGAAGGAGAATATTGCAGTGCTGGAGAGAGAGGATGTCCTTGAGGGGTCAAGGATAAAATCTATTTGGTTAGAGTTAAGAATCAATAGAGGTGCTGTTAGACTACTTGGTGTATTCTATCGGCCACCGTATTTTGGGAACGATATCGAGGATCAAATGTGCAGGGGAATTACAGAGAGGAGCAAAAACTACGGAGTAGTGATAACTGGGGACTTCAACTATCCTAATATAGACTGAGATAGTAATAGTGTGAAGGGCAAAGAGGGGGAGGAATTATTTAAGTGTGTTTCGGAGAATTTCCCTGATCACTATGTTTCTGGACCAACGAGGAAGGAGGCATTGCTGGATCTGGTTCTGGGCAATCAGGTGGAGCAAGTGGAACAAATGTCAGTGGGGGCACATTTAGGGAACAGTGATCATAATATCCTAAGGTTTAGATTATTGATGGAAAAGGACAAGGAACAGTCTGGAGTAAAAATCCTTAATGGGAAGTTGGCCAATTTTGGTGAGTTGAGAGCGGATCTGGCCCTGGCAAATTGGAATCAAAGATTGGCAGGAGAAACTGTAATCGAACAATGGGCAGCCTTTAAAGCGGAGATGGTTCTGGTACAGACTAGGTACATTCCCACAAGGGGGAAAGGTAGGGCAACCAAAGCCAGAGCTCCCTGGATGACGAGGAGAGGCAATATAAACTAAATGGTACAATACTAAAGGGGGTGCAGGGAGAGAGAGACCTGGGGGTATATGTGGGCAAATCTTTGAAGGTGACAGATAGGTTGAGAAAGCGATTAAAAAAGCATACGGGATTCTGGGCTTTATAAATAGAGGCATAGAGTACAACAGCAAGGAAGTTATTTTCAACCTTTATAAAACACTGGTTCCGCCGCAGCTGGAGCATTGTGTCTAATCCTGGGCACCGCGCTTTTTGAAGGATGTGAAGGCATTGGAGAGGATGCAGAAACCAGGGTTCCAGGGATGAGGGACTTCAGTTCCGTTGATAGGCTGGAGAAGCTGGGATTGTTCCCCTTGGAGCAGAGAAGGGTGAGAGGAGATTTTAAGTGTTCAAAATCATGAAGGGTTTATATAAAGTAAATAAAGAGAAACTGTTCCGTTTGGCCGGAAGAGTCGAGAAACAAACGACACAGATTTTAGGCGACTGGCAAAAGAACCAAAGGCGACATGAGGAACAACTCTTTACACAGCGAGTCGTTATGATCTGGAATGTCCTGTCTGAAAGAGTGGTGGAAGCAGATTAAATCGTGGCTTTAAAAAGGAATTGTATAAATATTTGACTGGATAAAACTAACATGGTTACGAGGATAGAGCAGGGGAATGGAACGACATTGATTGCTCTTACAAAGAGCAGGCACGGGCACGATGGGCCAAATGGTCTCCTTCTCTGCTGTAACCATTCGTTGATTCTATGATTCTATATCTATGATCGACAATAACTTGCATTTATATAGCACATTTAACGTAGTAAAACGTCCCAAGTCGCATCACAGGAACATTATCAAACACAGTTTGACACTGAGCCACATAAGGAGGCATGAGGACAGTTAACTAAAAGCTTGGTCAAAGAGGTAGATTTAAGTAACGTCTTAAAAGAGGAGACAGAGGTAGAGAGGCGGAGCGGTTTAGGGAGGGAATTCCAGAGCTTACGGCCTAGGCAGCTGAAGGTGCGGCCGCCAGTAGTGGAGCGATGAAAATCGGGAATGCACAAGAGGCAAGAATTAGAGGAGTGCAGAGTTCTCGGGGTGGTGGCTGATGTAGGGCTGGAGGAGAATGAAGAGAGAGGGAGGGGCGAGGCCATGGACGGATTTAACTCGAGGATGGGGAATTTAAATTCGAGGCATTGACGGACCATTATTCAAAATGCTTCATACTTCTCCACATTAAGCGGCATCTGCCACCTGTCAATCCATTCACCAAACCATCAATGTCCTCCTGAACTGATTTAAATTTCCGTTACTGGTTGTCAAATCTCCTAATTTTGTGTCATCAGCAAATGTTCCAATTGTGCTCCAGATTCCCAAATCCGAATAGTCGATATGTACGGAGCGGAGAGGTGGGCCCAGCACCGACCCCGAGGATAATCACTTCCACCTCTCTTCCATTGGAACATAGTAAATTAGGAACGTAGGAACAAGAGTAGACCATTCAACTCCTCGAGCTAGTTTCGATCAATTCGATCCTGGCTGATCCGAATCTTAACTCCGTCTACCCATATTGCTTCCATAACTCATAATATCCGTGCCTAACAAAAGGCTATAAATCTCAGTTTTGGAATTTTCAATGGATCCCCAGCCTCAACAGCTTTTGGGGGCGAGAGTTCCACATTTACACTGCCCTTTGTGTGAAGAAGTTCGATCTGACTTCACCCCTGAACGGCCTGGCTCTAATTTGAAGGTTATTCCCGTTGTTCAGCACTTCCCCACCAGAGGAAACAATTCCTCTCTATCATCTTAAACACTTTAATCAGATCTTCTATTCGAATTAGAATCTTCTATTCTCAAGGGAATGACAGCATTTAAAGAAATCTTCGGATTGATCGTTTTTTAGGTCCAAAATGGAAGACCTCAGACGTAACTTCTTTGAAGTCATCTGCCACAGTTTTGCCCACTCACTTTATCTACAAATGTCTCTTTGTAATTTTCTGCTCCCATGTACACGACATGCGATGCCATCAATCCATGTGTCATTTGCAAACTTGGGAAAATGGCTCTCTATTGTGTTATCCATGTCAATAATAAATATACTGAATATTTGAAGCCTCAGTGCTAATCTATGTGGGTTCAGGTGTTCGGGAAGGGGATCAGGGTGTGGGGAACTGCTTAAAGGGTGGGAAGGGAATGGGAGGGTTTCAGAGGGTTGGAAAGAGATTCATGGGTTTGGGAAGGGATCAGGGAATCTTGGGCTGCGGAATGGGTTTATTGGGTGTGCAGGTGTTCAAGAGGAGGGGAAGGGGTCGAGAGTATTGGAAATGGTTCATGATGTGGGGCAGGGTTTCAGAGGGAGGGAAGGGGTTCAGGGAATGGGATGTGGTTCAGGGGATGGTAATGAGTTAAGGAAGATGCTCAGGTGGTCTAAATCATATCAGCGGGTAGAAAGGGGTTGAGGGGATGGGAAGGGGTTTAGGGGAGGAGAAGCGGTTGAGTGTATCGAGAATTGGATCATGGGGTTGAAAGGAGCTTCAGGGGATGGGAAGGGGTTCGTTGTGAGAGTAAGGAATTCAGAGTGTGGGAAGGGCTTCAGGGGATGAGAAGCTGTTCAGGGAACTCGTTCAGTGTTTGGGAAAGGGCTTGATGGAGTGGGAAGGGGTTTATGGGCTGGTGAATGTGTTCAGGTGGTTGGAAGGAGCCGAAGGGCGATGCTGGTTGCCTCCCGGGGTTTGAATCCCAACTCCAGCTCCTTTCGGTGCCGGTCACCATTGGAGGGCGGCGGTATCGCCAATTTGAGAAGCTGGTTGGACGGATGCGGCGATGGCGACCACGCCTTCCCACAATCCAGCGCGCGGAGAAAATCCCCGATCGAACCACAGCTCTGGCCACGCTGCACTCTGGGAGATGGCGTCACATGACCACATGACACCTCAACCGGTCGCTCGGCTGCGGGGCAGCATGCGGAGCCCAGCTGGTCCCAGAGGTGGATACGTTGAGCTGGCATCGACGTGGCGAGCTTACTTCTGGGAAAGGACAAAATGTCGGTTGCGGAGTGGGCATGGCAACAGCCTTGGAGGCGGCCATTTTGGGTCATCATTGTCTTACGCGGCGAGGTCACTTCCTGTGAGTCGCACCGAGGCCAGAGCCCCTCCCCCCTCTCACTGTCTGCAAACCTCCATTTTGCCCAATATCTGGGGAACGCTTTGCTTCTCTCACAGAAGGGGATTAAGAATAATGTTGAAGAGCTTCAAAAGGGTTTAAAAGGAGACTAATGTTATAAAGGGGGTTAAAAAGACGGTTAAACGGGGTTAAATTTGTTATTGGTTGAAATGGTATTAAAGAGGTTAAAAAGAGGTCAAAATAAGTTAAAAGATTAAAAAGGGGGTTAAACTTTTAAAAGGGGGTTGGAGGAAAAAACGTGGTTCAAGAGGTTAAAAGGTTTAAACAGGACAGTTGTAAGCGGTTTAAGGAGGTTAAATTATTAAACGGGCGGTAAATGTGTTCAAAAGAGGTTAGGAGAGAGACTGTGAGCTCGGTGAGAAAGAGATGGGTTTCAAAAGGAACCACATTGGGAGAGTTTGGAGAAAGACAGTCTCTCCAAAAAATGGGTTTAAAAAGGGGCCAAAATGACTTAAATAGTCGGGTTTAAAAATGAGGTTTAAAAGGGATTAAAAGGGGTTTAATGAAGTTTCAAATGATAAGTTAAAGTGGATTTAATAAGGGGGGATAAAAGTGGTATAAAAAGGAGGTTTAAAAAGAGGGTTCAGGGGGCCGATTGAACCTTGTCTTATTTGCGATTCTATATATTAATTCTGGACCAGTGTGCGATGCTCATTTTCTCTCGTGCTCTGTCTGAGATTGTGTCACACCTTTACTCTGTTTCTGTTTAATTCTCTCCCCCTCTGTCTCTCCAACTCTCTCATCTATCCCGCTCTATTTCTCACCACTTCTTTCACTGTGTGTCTCTCTCTCCCTCTCACTTTGGTACGGTCTTTCCCCTCACTCTTTGCCGAGGAGGGAATGCCATCGCCTGGTCCATTCCCACCAATCCAGTCATCGTCCGAGAATCAACTGCAATGGCTTCTCTTCCCGCTCCCGCACCTTTACTCCCGGAATCCCGCATTGCTCTCTCCTTGGCCCCCGCCTATTTCTCCTCTACATGCTGCGCCTCATCGAGATCATCCGAAAACACAACGTCAGGTTCCAGACGGCCTGTGGCGATCCAGCGCTCGTCGGGATGTCTCTTTTTGATCCTTCGATGTCGGCTGTTCCTCTCATTGTGAAGTAGACTTCACCCAGCGCTGGATTGTTCACACTCCAATATTGAACGTTAGCTCCGATCAGACCGTCGTGAGACAGGTTACTTTCGCACCACTGATGATGTGTTGTTGCAATAGTAATCCTGCTCAGTCCGGGAGGAACCAGTTCAGGCTGCTGACGAGAGCCTGCTCCACATCCCATCCACCTCTCCCGACCCCTCCACTGCCTCTGATTTGTCAGGCTGCTTCTCCGTCATTCAGTATTAGATGAACAGAAATTTCCTCCGATTTAACGTTGGGAAAACCGAAGCCGTTGTGTTCGGTCCCTGCCACTAACTCCATTCCCTCGACACCGACTCCATCCCTCTCCCTGGACAATGTGTGAGTCTGAACCACACCGTTCACCACCTTAGCGCCCATCTCCACCCCTGTCTCAGCTCACCTGCTGCTGAAACCCTCATCCATGCCTTTGTTACCTCCAGACTCAACTACTTCAATGCTCTCCCGGCCGGCCTCCAACCTTGTACCCTTTGCAAACTCGAGCTCATCCAAAACTCTGCTGCCGTAATTCTCACTCGAATCAAGCCCCGTTCTCCCATCATCCCTCTGTGTTCGCTGACCGACATTGGCTCCCGGTCCAGCAACGCCTCGATTTTAAAATGTTCATCCTTGTCTTCAAATCCATTTACGGCCTCGCCCCACCTTATCTCTGTAACCTCCACCAGCCCGACAACCCTTCGAGATCTCTGCGCCCCTCCAATTCTGGTCTCTTGCTTTTCCCCGCTTTTCATCGCCCCACCAAGGCGGCCATGCCTTCAGCTGCCTGACCTCTGAAGTGCCCTCGCTAAACCTTTCAGCCTCTCAAACTTCCTTTCCCCCTTTTAAACGCTCCTAAAAACTTACCACTTCACGATTAATGTGGTCACTTGTCCGAATATTTCCTTCGGCGGCTCGGTGTCAAATTTTGTTTGATAATCGCTCCTGTGAAACGCATTAGGACGTTTAACAACGTTAAAGGCGCTGTATAAATGGGAGTTATTGTTGTTAATATTCACCTCTGTCCCTTTCAGGGTGTTAATATTGCTGAGATCAATGGGAGTGTTTTACAGTTCACAGGGTGTCTCTGGCCGTGGACAATGAAGTACAGAGTGTCTCAGTGAGAGTTTTAATATTAACCTCTGTAATCTATCGGTGTGTTAATATTCATGAGTCATTGGGATTATGTTCGTGTTTACAGGAAGTCTCTGGCAGTGTTTTGGTTGTTACAGGGTGTCTGTTCATCAACGGTAATATTTACATGAAGCGTCTGTCAGTTTGTTAACACATCCTGGGGGTCTCTGGGGTTGATTCGTTGCTGACAGGAAGTGCCTGGCAATGTATTAGTCTGGAATGATGTCAGTATTTTAGTACTTGCTGCGTGTATCTGTGAGACTTGTTAATGTTTACAGAGTGTTTCCTTGAATCTCTTAATGTTTACAGTATTTCTGTGATTATATTAATATTTACAGGTCTTTCAGTGAGTATGTTATTATTTACAACCTGTTTCTGTGAATCTGTTCTTTACAGGTTGTTTCTGTGAGACGGTTATTAATTACAGGAAGTTTCTGTGAGTGCATTAATGCTTATAAGGTCTTTCTGTGACACTGTTAATATTTACAGGGTGCTTCTGTGGGACAGTTAATATTTTAGGGTGTTTATTTGAAACTGTTAATGTTTACAGGTGGTTTCTGTGATTCTGTTAATATTTACAGGGTGTTTCTGAGAATGTTGATATTTATATGGTGTTTCTGTGAAACTGTTAATGATTACATGTTGTTTCTGTGAATGTTAATATTTACAGGGAGTTTCTGTGAGACGGGATTTATTTACAGGGCCATTCTGTGCGACTGTGAAAGTTTACAGCGTGTTTCCTTGAGTCTGTTAATGTTTACCGGGTGTTTCTTGTAAATGTTCACTTGTTGTCCATTTAAGTTTGCTGATATTCAAATGAGTCTTCCGTCATGTTACTGAACATTTAATTAATAATTTCGTTCAATAATTTAATACATCTTCCAAAGATTGGCCAGACCCACAATGTCTCGACAGGAAGCAGTCGTGAAATTCCCGGCCCCATTCAAGAGCCACCGCAGGGACCTCAGAGGTTGTGATCGTCCCCAAACCTCCATTCAAATTGGGAACCGATGATCGCATTTTGGACTGGTTCAGTGTCATAGCCGATTGACCCCAATATCTCGATATCACAGACCCCGGGGGCGGAGCGGGTAGAACAGAATATGAAAGAGGATTGAGTTCTGATGCTGGGAATTCTTCCGTTCTTCTCATCATTTAATGATGTTAACAATCAGAGAAAAGGGATATTTCAGCATATTCTTCAACTGCTCTCTGAATTTAGTCTGGGTTACAGCATAAATACAAGTGTTTGTGCAGCAACTCAGGAGCTGGAGCATGAATCCCAGTTCCATGAGAAACATCGGTGGAATTACAATCGGACCTATGAAACTTAACACCCGCATCCATATAGAATACAACATAAACATCGCCCATAACAGAATGAAATTCCCCGAGATGACGAACAGTAAAATAATGGACTTCCTTCGACTCGTAATTTCTGGGTCACTGGGACTCTCTTCACTGCTGTGGTCCCGGAGTCTCCTGCGGGCTCTGTTGGCCACTACAATGTGTCTGACGATGAAAACATTGAGCAGCAGAATCAGAACAAATGCGACCCCCGGGGTTAGAATATAATGAAGGAGTTCGATTGCTCCCCATGCCCGGGAATATTGAACACGACCTTCTACAGCACAAAAAAAGGGAATGTTGCCAAGAGTATACCCACGCGATAACATAAAGTACCAGGTGATGTTCTTTAAACAGCTCAGCACAGTCACTGTTCCCAGAACCACAGCCGCCGTTTTCTCGGTGCAATATTTAGTTTTCAGTTTCTGGCAACAAATGGCCACAAATCGATCAAAGGTGAAAGTGACGGTGAACCAGACAGAACAGTCTGTGGCTGCACAAAGCAGGACGGCGTGGATATTACACACGCGGATGTCGGTCAGGAAAAGAAATTGTTCGTAATATGCAATCGGAATCTGTCTCAATATCAGATCGATGATAACGACCAGTAGATCCGCCGCTGCCATGGCCACCAGGTACCGAGTGACACATTTGGAGAGACCGCACTTTCCTCGGGACAGAATCACAATCGTCACTAAGTTAACTGTAAGGAAGGGAAATAAACAGGGAAATTATACATCAGGCTGGGAGCAAAAGCAACAGTTTGATGGAGTTCGGGGTGAAATTTGTTGGTTTGTTACTGCATCCAGTGATGGATCTGATCGTTATACTTGTGATATGGCTTTCAACTGGAGACAGAGTTTAAATATAATAATAGTGATTGGACTGGGAAATAGAGAAACAAACAGGGATTTCTGCTGGAATCAGGAGTGGATTGAGAACTAAATAAAAGAAAGGAATTAAATTACACATGAAAGATAATCGGTTTCCAATGAATCACATCCCCCTGTAAATATTGATAGAGCCTTTGATCCACGTGTAAATATTAATACAATCCGTGATTCCAAAGTAAACTTTGTCATAATCTGTGGACCCACTTGTCAACATCGTACCGTCACTTTAACTCTTGTCGATATGGCCACAGATTCTCGGCGCCACGATAAACATTCGGGAATTCCATAGATCCAACTTTAATTATTGGTAAATTCTCCGGATCCCGTGTTAATGTGGTATAGTCCCTGAAAGTTTGTTACAGTCACTAATTCCCCAATTAATGTTGAACTTTCCATTCAGTCTCCAGACCGTGTCAGTCTGGATAAGGGTCAATGGACAGTGTCAATATTTCATGCAGTAAAATAATCTTAGAGCATACAAGAAGGACACTGGGCCCACCGTGCCCGTGCCGGCTCTTTTAAAGAGTTACCCAGTTAGTCCCACTCCCCTGCCCTTTCCGTATAACCCTGAAAATGTTTCCTTTACAAGTATATGTCCAATTACCTTTTGAAAGCTACTGTTGAATCTTGTTCCACCACCTTTCAGACAATGCATTCCAGATCATAACAAGTCGCTGCATAAAAAAAAAAATCTCCTCATCTCCCCCTGCTTCATTTCCCAATGATCTTAAATCCGTTCCTTTGGTTACCGAACCTTCTGCCAGTGGATACAGTTTCTACTTTTTTAATCTCTCAAAACCCCTCATTATTTTGAACACCTTTATTAAATCTCCCCATGGCTTTTTTCTGCTCTAAGTGAACAATCCCAGCTTCTCTAGTCTCTCCACATAATGAAACCCTTTATCCCTGCTACCATTTTAGCAAATGGCCTCTGCACTCTTTCTTTGACTAACTTTCTAAAGTATGGTTCCCAGAATTGGGCACAATAATCCAGCTGAGGCCGAACGAAGCAGTGGCAGAGCGTTTACATATTCAGGCAGAAGCCAGAATGCGTCAGTGTTCACATGCATGGGTGAGTCAATATTTACAGGGTTACCAGGGAGCGTGCCCATTCAGGCAAACCCCGTTTGCGTTGATATTCTACAGATTCTGTAACAATAATTCAATGCAAACCTAGGACACAGGACCAGGAGTGGGCCATTCAGCCGCTCGAGTCTGTTCACCATCCAATTAGTTCATGGCTGATCTGCATCTCAACACCTTTTAAACCCCTTTTGATCCATATAATTTGTTAATAAACAAAAGGCTATCGATTTCATTCTCGAAAATGTCAATTGATCCAATACACACAGCCGTTTGGGGAAGAGTGTTCAAGGTTTCCACTACCCGTTGGGTCAAAAAGTGCCTCCTGATTTCGCTGCGAAATGGAATAATTTGCCCTCTACTTTTGGATTCCCCCAGAATAGAAAAAAATTGTCGGAATCTACGCGATTCAATCCATTTATGACTTTAAACACGTCGATTAGATAACTTTTGAGATTTTAAACTGAAGGTAATACAAAAAAGTTTATGCATCCCACAAGTACTGACACGCACAAAGGAACATCCAGTAAAGAGTGAGAATCACTTGAGAATAACGTATAATTACTGACACACAAATAGAAAGATCCAGCAAATACTGACACTAAATTAAAAACAATCTGTAAATACTGACACTCAGCTAAGAGCATCCTGTAAATACTGATACTCAGCGAGGGACATCCCACAAATACTGATACTCAACCATGAACATCCTGTAAATACCGACAGACACCTCGGAACATCCCATGAATACTGACACTCAACCAGGCACATCCTGTAAATACTGACACTCACTCAGGAAAATTGTGTAAATAATGATACTCACCTAGGAACATCCTGTAAATACTGACACTCATATGGGAACATCCTGTAATTACAGACACTCACCCAAGAACCTCCTCTAAATACTGACATTCACCTCGTAACAATCTATAAATACTGACACTCACCTAGCATCATCCTGTAAATACTGACACTCAGCTAGGAACATCCTGTGAATACTGACACTAACCGAGGAACATCCTGTAAATACTGACAGTCAAACAGTAAATTCCTGTAAATACTGACACTCAGCTTGGAACATCGTCTAAATACTGACACTGACCTAGGAACAATCTATAAATACTGACACTCACCTAGTAACGTCCTGTAAATACTGACACCCAGGTAGGAACATCCTGTAAATACTGACACTCACTCAGAAAAATCCTGTAAAAACTGTAAATCCTCACGCACTCAGGAACATCCTATAAATACTGACACTCACTCATCAACATCCTGTAAAAACTGACACTCAATAAGCAACTTCCTGTAAATACTGACACTCACTCAAGAACATCCTGTAAATAATGACACTCGCCCAGGAACATCCTGTAAATACTGACACTAATCCAGGAACATCCTGTAAATACTGACACTAAACCAGGAACATTCTGTAAATAGTAACACTCCAACAGGAACATTCTTGAAATACTGACACTCACCCAGGAACAGCTTGCAAATCCTTACGCTCAATAAGGAACATCCTGAAAAAAATGACACTCACCGAGGAACACCCTGTAAATACTGACACTCACCCAGGAAGATCATGTAAATACTGACACTCCCCTCGGAACAGCCTGTAAATACTTACGCTCACTAAGGAACATCCTGAAAAAACTGACACTCACCGAGGAACATCCTGTAAATACTGACACTCAAACAGGAACATCGTCTAAATACTGAAACTCACCAACGAACAATCTATAAATACTGACACTCAGGAGCATCCTGTAAATGCTGACACTCACGCACGAACTTCCTCTAAATACTGGACCCACAGAGTATTATCCCATCAATGATGACATTCACTCAGAAATATCCTGTAAATACAGATACTCACCAGGTACATCCAGCAAATACTGACACTCACCCAGGCACATCATGTGAATACTGACAATCACGAAGGAACATTCTGTAAATACAGACTCTCACTCAGGATCAACCTGTAAATATGGGCACTCATTCAGGAATATATTGTAAATACTGACACTCAATCAGAAAAATCCTGTAATTACTGACAATGACTCCGGAACCTTCTGAAAATAGTGACACTCACTCAGGATAATCCAATAAATAATGACTCTCAGGCAGGATCATCCTGAAAATAGTGTCACTCACTCAGGATCATCCTGTAAATACTGACACTCAGTCAGGATCATCCTGTAAACAGTGGCACTCACTCAGGGACTTCCTGTAAATAATGACTCTCAGTCAGGATCATCCTGTAAATAGTGGCACTCACTCAGGGACATCCTGTAAATACTGACACTCAATCAGAAAAAATCCTGTCAATGCTGCGACTCATAGAGGAAAATCCAGTAAATACTGACACACAATCAGGAACACCCTGTAAATAATGGCATTGACGCAGGAATAATCTGCAAATACTGACACTCACTCAGTAACATGCTTTAAATACTGAAACAAATTCAGGAACATCCAATAACCACTGACAGTCACTCAGGAACAACCTGTAAATGCTGACACTCTACAAGGACATTCCGTTAATAGTGACACTCTCTCAGGAAAACCCTGTAAATACTGACACTTATCCAAGAACAATGTTGACAATGTTGACAATGAGCCTGGAATGATCTGTGAATAATAACACTCACTCAGGGATATCCGGTAGATACTGACACTCACTTAGGAACATCCTGTAAATGTTGACACTCACTCAGGAACATTGTGTAAATAAAGACACTCACTCAGGATGCTCCTTGAAACATTGACACTCACTCACGAACATCCTATAAATACTGACACTCACCTGGTACATCCTGTGAATAAAACATCAAGCAGGAAGATCATGTAAATACTGACACTCACCCAGGAACATCCTGTAAATACTGACACTCACAGAGGAACACCCTGTACATACTGACACTCACTCATGAACATCGTGTCAATACTGACCCTCACAGAGGAACATCCTGCAAATACTGACATTCACCTGGTTCATCCTGTAAATAACGATACTCACCCAGGAAGATCCTGTGAATTCTGACACTCACACAGGAACATCCTGTAACACAGAAATGCACTCAGGGACAACCTGCAAATACTGCTACTGACTCAAGGGCTTTTCTGTAAATACTCTCACTCACTCGGGACGTCGGGTTAAGACAGACGCTCATTCTGGAACATCGTGTAAATACTGACAGTCGTAAGGATCATCCTGCAAATTACGTCACTGAACCAGGAACATCCTGTAATAACTGAGAATCACTTAGGAACATCCTGTGAATAAGAATATTCACCGAGGAACATCCTGTAAGCACAGACACTCACTCAGGAACATCCTCCAAATACAGACACTGACTCAAGAACATCCTGTAAATACTGACACACACTCAGGAACATCCTGTAAATACTGACATTCACTCGAAAACATCCTGTAAATGCTGGCATTCGCCCAGGGTCATCATCTAAAAAAAGACGCTCACCCAGGAACATGCTGTAAATATAAACATCATGCAGGAAGATCCTGTAAGTACTGGCACTCACACAGGAACATTCTGCAAATATAGAAACTCGCTCAGGAAAAAGCAGCAAATACTGACACTGACCAAGGAATAATCCGTAAATAATGACTCACTCAGGAACATCCTGTAAATACTGGCACTCACTCAGGAACATCCTGTAAAAACTGACAGTGAACCAGGAATAAACTGTAAATACTGACATTCACCCTGGAAAATCCTGTCAGTACTGACATACACTCTGGGACATACTGTAAATACTGAAACTCATACAAGTACATTCAGTTAATACTCACACTCTCTCGGGAAAAACCTGTCAATTCTGACAGTAACCCAGGAACAACCTGTAAATACTGATAATGACACAGGAATGATCTGTAAATAATGACACTCACTCAGGAATATCCTGTAAATACTGACACTCACACAGGTACATCCTGTAAGCATTGACACTTACCCAGGAACATTCTCTAAATACTAACACTCACTCAGGAACATCCTGTAAATATTGACATTCACTCAGAAATTTCCTCTAAATAAGGACACCCTCACAGCTACATCCTGTAAATAGTAACACTCCATACGGTACTTCCTGTAATTACTGAGACTCATGCAGGAAAATCCAGTGAATAATATCACTCGCCCAGGGACATGCTTCAATTACTGGCACTCATGCAGGAACATTCGTTAAATACTGACCTTTACGAAAGAACATCCTGTAAATACTGATACTCACTGAGAAACATCCTATAAATCCTGGAACTCGCCTACGAACATCCCACGAATACTGAAACGCAACTCGCATCATGCTGTATACACTGACATACTCCCAGACCCTGTGTATATAGTGGCATACTCCCAGACGCTGTGGATATAGTGACATACTCCCAGACCCTGTGTATATTCTGACATACTCCTAGACCTTGTCTATATAGTGACATGCTTCCTGTACTATTTATTAATAATTACATTCTCCGAGGATTCTATGGCATCTCTGAGACACTCCAAGGTTCAGAACTTGATTTTAAACATTCCCGGGGACTCCCTGCGAAACTTGTCTCACTGTACGAACCCCTGTAAATTCTCATCCACTCCGAAAACATTCTGTAATTACTGACAACTTCAATTACACTACTTGTGAATTTTGACACAATCCCAGGGATTATATATCAATATTGACACTCTGTCCGGGACACACTGTAAATACTGACACACCCCAAGGGCCCTCTTAAAGCAACCTCGCACTCAGGCACCCGATCATAGAGCTTCACTCCCAGGGACCCATGTTGAATTAAATCTCGCACCCAGAAGACCTGCTTAAATACATCTCCCATCCTCGAAACCCCAGAAAGTAATTGAGGCTCAGCAGGCGACCCTGGAATTATATCTAACATCCCGAAAACCCCATATCTATATCGAGACTTACCAAGAGACCCTCGAATTAAAACTTCCATCCCGAAAAAACCCATATAGATTTAGAGACTTAACAGGAGACCCTGTAATTATATCTTCTTTCCCGGAAACCCCATATCGGTGTAACTACTTACCAGGAGACTCCACAATTATATCGCCCTTCCCAGAAACCCCATATCGATAAAGAGACTTACCAAGAGAACATGTAATTACATTTACCCTCCCAGAAGATCCATATAAATTATAATGAATGAGCAGGAGTCCCCGCAATTACATCTCCCAACCCAGAAAACCCATATAGATAAAGGGACATGCCAGTAGATATCGGAATTACATCTCACATTCTGGAACCCTACATAGATATAAAGACTTAGCGGGACATCTCCGCAATTACAAAGACCTAAGAAGAGTGCCCGTAATTAGATCACCCATCCCGGCAACCCCATATCGATATAAAGACTTAACAGGAGACGCATGTAATTACATGTAACATCCCAGAAATCCCCCATAGACATTCAGAATTAGCAGCAGAACACCGTAATTTTATCTCCCATTCCAGAAACCCCATTTTGGTGCAGAGTCTTACGAGGAGACCCCAAAATTACATCGCCCATCCCGGAAAACCCATATTGATATAGAATCTTACGTGGAGTCCCCGTAATTACATCTCCAATCACGGAAAACCCATACAGATATAGGGCCAGACAAATAAATCCTGTAATTATAACTCCCATTCCTGATACCCTATACAGATTTACAGACATCCAAGGAGACCGAGTTTCCATCCTGGAAACCATATATCGATACAGACTTACCAGGGGATCCCTTAATTGCATTTCCAATCCTGGAAACCCCATATAGATATAATTTCTCAGCAGAAGACCTCCGTAATTATATCTCCCATCGGCGAAACTCCATATCGATATAGAGACTGAAGAGGACAGCCCAGAATTGCATCTCCCATCCCGGATAAATCATGTAGCTATGGAGACTTAGAAGGAAAACCCGTAATTACCTTACATCCAGGAAACCGACATAGATATAGAGGTTTACGAGGAGACCCCGTAATGACATCTCCGATCCCGACAATCCCATATGGATATAGAGACTTACCAGGAGACCCCGTAATTACATCACGCATCCTGGAAACACATGCAGATATCAGACTTAGCAGGAGACCCCGTAATTACATCTCGCATTCTTGAAACACAAAAAATGTAGAGACTTACAAGGAGACTCAGTAATTACATCACGCATCCTGGAAACACATGTAGATGTCGGACTTAGCAGGAGACCCCGTAATTACATCTCGCATCCTGGAAACACATGTAGATAAAGAGACTTACCAGGAGACGCTTAATGACATCTCGCATCCTGGAAACACATGTAGATATAGAGATTTACCAGGAGACCCCGTAATTACATCTCCTTCCCAGAGATCCAATATAGATATAGAAACTTACCAGCAAACATCGTAGTTACACATTGCGTCCCGAATACCCCATATACATATGAAGGCTTTGCAGGAGCTCCAGGAGAAGTGAAGGTGAGGCAGTAAATTACGAGAACAGTAATACAGTGAAAGGTAGTTTTCAAAACTAACAGCTGGATATAGAGGCTTATCAACAATGGCATCATCAGCGAGGAGCAGACAGTAAACGGGAAGAACAATATTACAGTGAAACACGTGTTATAGAATTAATAGCTGATATAGAAGTTCCCAGGGACACCGACAGCAGCGAGGAGGGAATTGTAAATGACAAGAATAATAATACAGTGAAACCTGTTTTATAGAGTTAATAGGTGAATATAGAGAATAACCAGGAACACTAACTGCAGAAAGGAGGGGATGGTAGCTCACAAGAAATGTAATACGGTAAAACGTGGGACATATAAATAATAGCTCGATATAGAACTCACCACGATCTCCAAAATCAGCGAACTGGAAGCAATAAATGAGAGGAACTGGCGTACAGTTAATCGTGGATTATAGAATCGATAGGTTAATATGGAGAATTACCAGGTGCAGCAACCACAGCAAGGAAGGGGAAGTAAATGAGAAGAACAGGAATACAGTTAAACATGGTTTAGGGAATTAATAATATAAAATATTACCAGGGACACCTGTAACAGCGAGGATGGGATAGTAAATCTTTTGAATAATCCGAAGTGCCAAATATATCCGAATAGCTAATCTTAGTCTATCATAATTTGCAGAAAGATAATCAAACTCCCATGTGAAACTCCTGCCCATTGTTGTAACATTCCAATCGATTGTAACCAGATTATGACCCATTGTTGTAACATTCCAATCTATTGTCCTCAGATTGTGGCCCATTGTTGTAACATTCCAATCTATTGTCCTCCGATTCAGACGCTTTCTCCCACTCTCTGTCGAGCCGCTGATCCCTGTTCAGGCCGGAGGTGGTACTTCACCTGACAATATGGGATAACACATTGCACGGAGCTCCATATTTATTGCAAAGGGAAACTCTCCAGTGAAACAATTAGGGCCCGTGGAGGCTGACTTGAATTACAGTCACTGAATAAACAGGTTCAGTTAACGCCTTTCAAACCAATACATTTTATATCACAACATATATTTATCCAAATATTTCACAGTTGTAAATCTAAAAGCTCAGAACATTATTTTAACTAATATTTGAAAGAACAGCAACTATGAGACCCGCAATCTGACAGCATCGGTGTGAAGCGAGAGCAGCTTCAATTACAGATTGCAGATTATTTCTGAACGTGATTTATTAATTAATTTCATTTAGTTTCTACCCAGTTCTAAAGGGTTGAGTTCACACTGAATCATTTTATCAGTCAGCTTGAAGACCACCCTGCCAATATTGGTGTAATCTCAGGATACCCCGTCAATATTTGGAAATCAAAGGATTATCTTGCAAATATTGGTACCGTCTCTGGATCTAGAGTCATAGAGTTATACAGCACGGATAGAGGCCCTTCGGCCCATCGTGTCCGCGCCGGCCATCAGCCCGGTCTACTCTGATCCCATATTCCAGCATTTGGTCCGTAGCCTTGTAAGCTATGGCATTTCAAGTGCTCATCCAAATGCTTCTTGAATGTTGAGGGTTCCCGCCTCCAGAACCCTTTCAGACAGTGAGTTTCAGACTCCAACCACCCGCTGGGTGAAAAAGTTCTTTCTCAAATCCCCTCTGAACGTCCCGCCTTTTACCTTGAATCCATGTCCCCTTGTTATAGAACCCTCAACGAAGGGAAAAAGCTCCTTCGTATCCATGCTATCTGTGCCCCTCATAATTTTGTACACCTCAATCATGTCCCCCCTCATCCTCCTCTGCTCCAAGGAAAACAAACCCAATTTTCCCAGTCTCTCTTCATAGCTGAAGCGCTCCAGCCCTGGTAACATCCTGGTGAATATCTTCTGCACCCTCTCCAAAGCGATCACATCCTTCCTGTAGTGCGGCGACCAGAACTGCACACAGTACTCCAGCTGTGGCCTAACCAGTGTTTTATACAGCTCCATCATAACCTCCTTGCTCTTATATTCTATACCTCGGCTAATAAAGGCAAGTATCCCATATGCCTTCTTTACCACCTTATCTACCTGTTCCGCCGCCTTCAGGGATCTGTGAACTTGCACACCAAGATCCCTCTGACTCTCTGTCTTGCCTAGGGTCCTCCCATTCATTGTGTATTCCCTTGCCTTGTTTGTCCCTCCAAAGTGCATCACCTCGCACTTTTCCAGGTTAAATTCCATTTGCCACTGTTCCGCCCATCTGACCAACCCATCTATATCGTCCTGCAGACTGAGGCTATCCTCCTCGCTATTTACCACCCTACCAATCCTTGTATCATCAGCGAACTTACTGATCATACCTTTTACATTCATATCCAAGTCGTTAATGTAGACCACAAACAGCAAGGGACCCAGCACCGATCCCTGTGGTACCCCACTGGCCACAGGCTTCCAGTCACAAAAACAACCTTCGACGATCACCCTCTGCCTTCTGCCACTAAGCCAGTTTTGTATCCAAAGTGCCAAGGCACCCTGGATTCCATGGGCTCGTACCTTCTTGACCAGTCTCCTGTGGGGGACTTTATCGAAGGCCTTACTGAAATCCATGTACACCACATCCACTGCGTTACCCTCATCCACACGCCGAGTCACCCCCTCAAAAAATTCAATCAAATTAGTCAGACATGATCTTCCCTTGACAAAGCCATGTTGACTATTCCTGATTAATTCTTGCTTCTCCAAGTGGAGACTAATTTTGTCCTTCAGAATTTTTTCCAATAATTTTCCTACCACTGATGTTAGGCTCACTGGCCTGTAGTTCCCCGGTTTTTCCCTACTCCCCTTCTTGAATAATGGTATTACATTAGCGGTTCTCCAGTCCTCTGGCACATCCCCTGTGGCCAGAGAGGTTCTGAATATATGTGTCAGAGCCCCCGCAATCTCCTCCTTTGCCTCACACAGTAGCCTGGGATACATTTCGTCCGGGCCTGGGGATTTATCCATTTTTAGGCCTGCTAAAACCGCCAATACCTCCTCCCGCTCGATGTTAATATGTTCGAGAATATCACAGTCCCCCTGCCGTATTTCTATGTCTACATCGTCCTTCTCCATAGTGAAAACAGATGCAAAAAATTCATTTAGAACCCCTCCTACATCTGCCGGCTCCACACACAGATTGCCATTTTTGTCCCTAATGGGCCCTATTGTTTCCCTAGTCATCCTCTTACCCTTAATATACTTATAAAACATCTTAGGATTTTCCTTTATTTTGCTCGCCAGTTTATCGCCAGCTCGCCAGCTACCTTTAAGTATCGGTAATTTGTTGGATTTTACTGTATATATTAACACAGTCTATTGGTCTCCCTGCAAATATTCCTATCGACTACGATAACGGCTTTGGATAATTCTAAAATTATTGGGCCATCTCAAGATTTCCAAGTATTATTGAAACATCTCTGGATAACCCACATAAATATTGGCACCATCTCTGCATCCCTCTCTAAATCCTATCAAACTGTCTGCATCCCATGTAAATATTAGTCCAGTCTCTCCATGCACAATGAATTTCAGTGCAGTCTATGGAATCTATTGTAAATATTGTTTATTTTTCTGGATCGCTTTGCAATCGTTGTAGAGCGTGTGGTTCCCCTGAGATAAGAATTACAGCCTTAACCTCTCATTATTTAATGGCAAGAACTCTGTAGCCTTTGCAAATATTGGCAGAGTCTCTAAGTTTTCTCCTTATATATTTGAACACCAGCTACATCCATTCTAAATATTGGTGCAATCCATAGACCATAGGGACTGACTGAAAGTCTACTCTCCACGGTGCACCGATACAGATGAACATAAGATATCGGAGCATCATTAGGCGATACGACCCCTTGAGCCTGCTCCGCCATTCAATCAGATCATGGCTGATCTTCAACCACAATTCCGCTTTCCCGCCCGATCCCCAAATACCTTGATTCCCTTAGTTTCGACTGTACTCAGCGACTGAGCTTCCACAGCCCGCTGGGTAGAGAAATCCAAAAAATCACAATCCTGTGAGGAAAGATTTTATTCTCATCTCAATCCTAAATGGCGGACCAAACTCCAGAGAAAAAATGCCCAATCAAAACAATTTCTCCTCAAAGGACAACCCTCTCATCCCTGGAATCAATCTAGTGAACCTTCGTTGCACTGTATCTAAGGCAAGTACATCCTTCCTTCGGTCAGGAGGCCCAAACCGTATACAGTAAATCAGGCGTGCACTAAACACCTCTTTAATTGCAGCAAGATGTCCTTCCTCTTATACTCCAACCACATGCCATCAAGCCTAACATATCATTTGTTTTCCTTATTGCTTGCTGTCCCTGCATTTTAGCTTTTTGTGATTCGTGTATAACGACACCGATATCCCTCTGAATACCAATATTTACCAGTCTCTCACATTTTAAATAATATTCTGCTTTTCTATTCTTCCGACAAAGTGGATGATTTCACATTTCCCCACATTATACTTCATCTGCTGCCGATTTGCCAAATAACTTAAACTGACTTTAACCCTTTGCATCCTCTATGTGTCAATCTCATAGCTTACTTTCCCACCTAGCTTTGTACCGTCAGCAAACTTGGCTACATTACACGAGGTCGCCTCGTCTCAGTCATTAATATAGATTGTAAATAGATGAGGGCCATGGACTGATCCTCGCGGCACCCCACTAGTTAAAACCGGCCAACCCGAAAATGAACTGTTTATTCTTACTCTGTGTTTTATGTCTGTCAGCCGATCCTCAAACCATGCTAATATATTACCCCCCGACTCCACGAGTCTTTATTTTGTATGGAAACCTCTTTTGATGCACCTTATCAAACGCCTTTATAAAATCCAAACATGCCACATCCACTGGTTCCCCCATATCTGACCTGCTGGTTGGACCATCAAAACACTTTGAAGACTTGTCAAATACGATTTCCCTTTTATAAAACCGTGTTGACTCTGGGTAATCACATTATGATTTTCTATGTGTCCTTTCATCACAGCCCAATCAAATATTCTATCATTTTCCCAACCACTGATGTCAGGTTAACTGGCCTGTCGTTTCCTGTTTTCTCTCGCCTTCCTTTCTTGAATAGCGGGGTTACATTTGCTGCCTCAGAATCGAGGGAATTCTGGATGATGAAAACAAATGCACCCACTATCTCTGTCGCCATCTCTTTTAAAACCCGAGGATGAAAGCCATCAGGTCAAGGCGATTTGTCGGCTTTTAGTCCCATTAATTTATCCAATACCTTGTCTTTAATAATCTTAATTTCTTTAAGTTCGTCACTCTCAATGGACCCCTGGTTCACCACGACTTCCGGTACCTTTTGTGCCATCGACTGTGAAGACAGATACAACATATTTGTTCAGCGTCTCTGCCATTTCCTTATTCCCCATAATAATTTCTCCTGTCTCTGCCACCCCGAAAACCCATCTTTTCCAAGCAGTATTGTGTGCAGCATTGCAATGTTGGGGCAAGACTACCGGAACTGATGTGTGGTGCAGTGATCGTACAGTGGTTACACACGTGTTAATAAAGGGTATAAAGATGAACTCAACAACCACTCAGTTTAAACTCGGGAGTGGGGAAACTTTTAGAAACAATAAATATGGACAAAATTAATAGTCATTTGGACAAGTGTGGATTAATTAAGGAAAGCCAGCACGAATTTATTGAAGGCCAATCATGTTTGACGAACTTGATTGAGTTTTTTGATGGGGTAGCAGAGAGGGTCGATGAGGGCAATGCGGTTGATGAGGTGTAAATTTACTTCAAAAGGCGTGTGAAAATTGCCGCATAATAGGCTCTTCATCAAAGTTCAAGCCCATGGAATAAAGGGGACAATGGCAGCATGGATACGAAATTTGCTCAGTAACAGGAAACAGGGAGCAGTGGTGAACGGTTGTTTTTCCGATTGTCGGGCGGTGCACAGTGATGCTACCCGGGGGTGGGTACCAGGACCACTACTGATTTTGATATTTATTAATGAATTGGATTTGGGTGTAAAGGCCACGATTTCAAAATTTGAAGATGACACAAAACTTGGAAGGGTAGTGAACAGTGAGGAGGATAGTGATAGAGTTCAAGAGGATAGAGACAGGGTGGCGGCATGAGCAGACACGTGGCACATGAATTTCAACGCAGAAAAGTGTGGAATGATATATTTAGAATCATAGAATCATAGAAGTTTACAACATGGAAACAGGCCCTTAGGCCCAACATGTCCTTGGCGCCCAGTTTATACTACTAAGCGAGTCCCAATTGCCTGAACTTGACCCATACCCCTCGATACCCATCTTACCCATGTAACTGTCCAAATGCTTTTTAAAAGACAAAATTGTAATCGACTCTACTACTGCCTCTGGCAGCTCGTTCCAGACACACACCACCCTTTGAGTGAAAAAATTGCCCCACTGGACCCTTTTGTATCTCTCACCTCTCACCTTAAATCTATGTATCCTCGTTATAGACTCCCCTACATTTGGGAAAAGATTTTGACGATCTACCTTATTTATGCCCCTCATTATTTAATAGACTTCTATAAGATCACACCTTAACCTCCGACTCTCCAGGGAAAAAAGTCCCAGTCTATCTAACCTCTCCCTATAAGTCAAACCATCAAGTCCCGGTCGCATCCTAGTAAATCTTTTCTGCACTCTTTCTAGTTTAATAATATCCTTTCTATAGTAGGGTGACCAGAACTGTACACAGTATTCCAAGTGTGGCCTTTCTAATGTCTTGTACAACTTCAACAAGACATCCCAACTCCTGTATTCAATGTTCTGACCAATGAAACCAAGCATGCCGAATGCCTTCTTCACAAGCCTATCCACCTGTGACTCCACTTTCAAGGAGCTATGTACCTGTACTCCCAGATCTCTTTGTTGTATAACTCTCCCCAACGCCCTACCATTAACGGAGTAGGTCCTGGCCCGATTCGATCGACCAAAATGCATCACCTCACATTTATCTAAATTAAACTCCATTTGCCATTCATCGGCCCACTGGCCCAATTTATCAAGTTCTGTTGCAATCCTAGATAACCTTCTTCACTGTCCACAATGCCACCAATCTTGGTGTCATCTGTAAACTTACTAACCATTCCTCCTAAATTCTCATCCAAATCATTAATATAAATAACAAATAACAGCGGACCCAGCACCGATCCCTGAGGCACACCGATGGTCACAGGCCTCCAGTCTGAAAAAAAACCCTCTACAACCACCCTCTGTCTTCTGCCGTCAATCCAATTTTGTATCCAATTGGCTACCTCACCTTTGATCCCGTGAGATCTAACCTTATGTAATAACCTACCATGTGGTACCTTGTCAAAGGCTTTTCTAAAGCCCATGTTGACCACGTCTACTGCACAGCCCTCATCTATCTTCTTGGTTACCTCTTCAAAGAACTCAATCAAATTTGTGAGACATGATTTTCCTCTCACAAAACCATGCTGACTGTTCCTAATCAGTCCCTGCCTCTCCAAATGCCCGTAGATCCTGTCTCTCAGAATATCCTCCAACAACTTACCCACTACAGATGTCAGGCTCACCGGTTTGTAGTTCCCAGGCTTTTCCCTGCCGCCCTTCTTAAACAAAGGCACAACATTTGCTACCCTCCAATCTTCAGGCACCTCACCTGCAGCTGTCGATGATTCAAATATCTCTGCTGGGGAACCCGCAATTTCCTCCCGAACCTCCCATAACGTCCTGGGATACATTTCATCAGGTCCCGGAGATTTATCTACCTTGATGCGCGTTAAGACTTCCAGCACCTCCCTCTCTGTAATATGTACACTCCTCAAGACATCACTATATATTTCCCCAAGAGTCCGAACATCCATGCCTTTCTCAACCGTAAATACCGATGTGAAATAGTCATTCAGGATCTCACCAATCTCTAGTGGTTCCGCACATTGATGACCTTGTTGATCCTTAAGTGGCCCTACTCTGTCCCTAGTTACTCTTTTGCCATTTATGTACTTGTAGAAGATCTTTGGATTCTCCTTTGCCTTATCTGCCAAAGCAATCTCATATCCCCTTTTTGCCCTCCTGAATTCTTTCTTAACTCTACTCCAGCAATCTCGATTCTCTTCAAGGGATCCACTTGATCCCAGCTGCCTATGCATGTCATATGCCTCCTTCTTCTTTTTGACTAGGGCCTCAATCTCCCGAGTCATCCGAGGTTCCCTACTTCTACCAGCCTTGCCCTTCACTTTATAAGGAATGTGCTTAACCTGAACCCTGTTTAACCCACTTTTGAAAGCCTCCCACTTACCAGACGTCCCTTTGCCTGCCAACATACTCTCCCACTTAACTTCTGAAAGTTCCTGTCTAATACCATCAAAATTGGACATTCCCCAATTTAGAATTTTACGTTTTGGGCCAGACCTATCATTCTCCATAGTTATCTTAAAACTAATGGAATTATGATCACTGGTCCCAAAGTGATCCCTCACTAACACTTCTGTCACCTGCCCTTCCTTATTTCCCAAGAGGAGGTCAAGTTTTGCCCCCTCTCTAGTAGGGCCATGCACATTCTGAATGAGAAATTCCTCCTGAATACACTCAACAAAGTTCTCTCCATCCAAGCCCCTAATGCTATGGTTGTCCCAGTCAATGTTGGGAAAGTTAAATTCCCCTACTATTACCAACCTATTTTTCTTGCAGTTGTCTGTAATCTCCTTACATATTTTCTCCTCAATTTCCCGTTGACTATTTGGGGGTCTGTAGTACAATCCTATCAAAGTGATCTCTCCCTTCTTATTTTTCAGTTCTACCCATATAGACTCAGTGGGCGAACCCTCGGATATATCCCCTCTCACTACTGCCGAAATGTTCTCCCGAATCAAGAACGGAACTCCCCCTCCTCTCTTACCTCCTGCTCTATCTTTCCTATAGCATCTGTACCCTGGAACAATGAGCTGCCAGTCCTGCCCCTCCCTTAGCCATGTTTCAGTAATAGCTATAACGTCCCAGTCGCATGTACCCATCAATGCCCTGAGTTCATCTGCCTTGTCCATCAGACTTCTTGCATTGAAATAAATGCATTTTAATCTAGACTTCCCTTGGTCTTTGCCCTGCTTTCTCAGCCCATCTGTCCAGTCATGTTTTGTACACTCTCCCTTACTGCCTTTTGTTTCTGTCACCACTTTGCTTCCCACTGACTTCCTGCATCGGTTCCCATCCCCCTGCCACATTAGTTTAAACCCTCCCCAACAGCACTAGCAAACACTCCCCCCAGGACATTGGTTCCAGTCCTGCCCAGATGCAGACAGTCCAATTTGAACTGGTCCCACCTCCCCCAGAACCGGTTTCAATGTCCCAGGAATTTGAATCCCTCCCTCTTGCACCATCTCTCAAGCCACGTATTCATCCTAGCTATCCTGTCATTCCTACTCTGTCTAGCCCGTGGCACTGGTAGCAATCCTGAGATTACTACCTTTGAGGTCCTACTTTTTAGTTTAACTCCAAACTCCCTAAATTCAGCTTGTAGGACCTCATCCCGTTTTTTACCTATATCGTTGGTACCGATATGCACCACGACAACTGGCTGTTCACCCTCCCCCTCCAGAATGTCCTGCAACCGCTCCGAGACATCCCTTACCCTTGCACCAGGGATCAACATGCCATCCTGGAGTCTCGGTTGCGTCCGCAGAAACGCCTGTCTGTTCCCCTTACAATCGAGTCCCCTATCACTATAGCTCTGCCACACTTTTTCCTGCCCTCCTGTGCAGCAGAGCCAGCCACGGTGCCATGAACCTGGCCGCTATCACCTTCCCCTGGTGAGTCATCTCCCCCAACAGTATCCAAAACGGTATACCTGTTTTGGAGGGAGATGACCGCAGGGGACCCCATGCACTGCCTTCCTACTCTTCCTCTGTCCGTTGTTCACCCATTCACTATCACCCTCAGTAATTTTTATCTGTGGTGTGACCAACTCACTGAACGTGCTATCCACGACTTCCTCAGCGTCGCGGATGCCGCAAAGTTTATCCATCCGCAGCTCCAGAGCCGTCAAGCGGTCAAACAGTAGCTGCAGCTGGACACACTTCCCGCAGGTGAAGGAACCAGGGACACAGGAAGTATCCCTGAATTCCCACATCCCACAAGAGGAACATGACACGGGTCTGCGATCTTCTGCCATTACTTAACCTTTAAATTAGCTTAACAACAACTACAATGTCAAGAAAAAAAAAGAAAAGTAAAACTACTTACCAGTCACCATCCAATCACTTCCCTGTTGGCTGTGACTTCATAACTCCAGCAGCTGCAGTAGCTCGATCCTCCTCCTCGTCAACTTGCTTGCCCTCCTCACAGTTCATAGTTCATAGAAGTTACAACATGGAAACAGGCCCTTCGGCCCAACATGTCCATGTCGCCCAGTTTATACCACTAAGCTAGTCCCAATTGCCTGCACTTGGCCCATATCCCTCGATACCCATCTTACCCATGTAACTTTCCAAATGCTTTTTAAAAGACAAAATTGTACCCGCCTCTACTACTGCCTCTGGCAGCTCGTTCCAGACACTCACCACCCTTTGAGTGAAAAAATTGCCCCTCTGGACCCTTTTGTATCTCTCCCCTCTCACCTTAAATCTATGCCCCCTCGTTATAGACTCCACTACCTTTGAGAAAAGATTTTGACTATCGACCTTATCTATGCCCCTCATTATTTTATAGACTTCTATAAGATCACCCCTTAACCTCCTACTCTCCAGGGAAAAAAGTCCCAGTCTGTGTAACCTCTCCCTGTAAGTCAAACCATCAAGTCCCGGTAGCATCCTAGTAAATCTTTTCTGCACTCTTTCTAGTTTAATAATATCCTTTCTATAATAGGGTGACCAGAACTGTAAACAGTACTCCAAGTGTGGCCTCACCAATGCCCTGTACAACTTCAACAAGACATCCCAACTCCTGCATTCAATGTTCTGACCAATGAAACCAAGCATGCCGAATGCCTTCTTCACCACCCTATCCACCTGTGACTCCACTTTCAAGGAGCTATGAATCAGTACTCCTAGATCTCTTTGTTCTATAACTCTCCCCAACGCCCTACCATTAACGGAGTAGGTCCTGGCCCGATTCGATCTACCAAAATGCATCACCTCACATTTATCTAAATTAAACTCCATCTGCCATTCATCGGCCCACTGGCCCAATTGATCAAGATCCCGTTGCAATCCCAGATAACCTTCTTCACTGTCCACAATGCCACCAATCTTGGTGTCATCTGCAAACTTACTAACCATGCCTCCTATATTCTCATCCAAATCATTAATATAAATAACAAATAACAGCGGACCCAGCACCGATCCTTGAGGCACACCGCTGGACACAGGCATCCAGTTTGAAAAACAACCCTCTACAACCACCCTCTGTCTTCTGTCGTCAAGCCAATTTTGTATCCAATTGGCTACCTCACCTTGGATCCCATGAGATTTAACCTTATGTAACAACCTACCATGCGGTACCTTGTCAAATGCTTTGCTGAAGTCCATGTAGACCACGTCTACTGCACAGCCCTCATCTATCTTCTTGGTTACCCCTTCAAAAAACTCAATCAAATTCGTGAGACATGATTTTCCTCTCACAAAACCATGCTGACTGTTCCTAATTAGTCCCTGCCTCTCCAAATGCCTGTCGATCCTGTCCCTCAGAATAACCTCCTGTTTTTTTGGTTGCAGGAGGAGGGAGGGAGGTAAACACAAATATTGTGTTTCAGGTTTAACTGCTCCTCGACACCAGTTCTTCTGCTACCCACTGTTCAGTGGAGGTGACTGAGCCGACTTCTCCCAGAATGCCCCTCTGTCTCCTCTGCTGGCTGGATGCTTTTCCTCCTGGTCGTAACTGAAGGGCTTCTTCTGCTACCCACTGTTCAGTGGAGGTGACTGAGCCGACTTCTCCCAGAATGCCCCTCTCTCTCCGCTGCTGGATTTCGGTCGGAAGAACGAGGAGAAGCAATATCAACTGAAGCTGATGAACTGAAATGGGTGCAGGTACACAGAGATCTGGGAGTATATGTGCACAAATCGTTGAAGGAGGCAGGGCAGGTTGAGAAAGCGGTGAAGAAAGCATATGGGATCGTGTGCTTTATAAATAGCGGCAGAGTACAAAAGTAAGGATGTTATGATGAACCTTTGTCAAACATTGGTTCGGCCACAACTGGAGTATTGTGTCCAGTTCTGGGTACCACAATTTAGGAAGGATGTGAAGGCCTCAGAGAGGTTGCAGAATAGAATTACCGGGATGATGCCAAGGATGAGAGACATCAGAGACGTGCATAGACTAGAGAAGCTGGGGTTGATCTCCTTAGAGGAGAGGAGTTTGAGAGGAGATTTGATAGAGGTATTCAAAATCATGAAGGGTCTGGACAGAGTTGATAGAGATAAATTGTTCCCATTGGAGGAGGGGTCAAGAACCAGAGGACAAAGATTTAAGGTGACTTGCAAAATAACCAAAGGCGACATGAGGAAAAACTTTTTTGCACAGCGAGGCTTCACATCCTTCTTAAAGTACCGTGCTCAGAACTTGGCACAATACTCCTGATGTGGCCGAACCAGTGTTTCATAAAAGTTCATCATAACTTCTTTGCATTCGTACTCCATGCCTCTATTTATAAAGCCCGGGATCCCGTATGCTTTATTCAAACTTTTTTATGATGTGGAGATGCCGGTGATGGACTGGGGTGGACAAATGTAAGGAGTCTTACAACACCAGGTTATATATAACCAGGACTGTAACCTGGTGTTGCAAAACTTTTTTACACAGCGAATGGTTGTGACCTGGAATGTACTGCCTGAGGGGTTTGTGGAGGCAGAGTCAATCGGGGCTTTTAAATGGGAATTGGATAAGTCCTGCAATGGCAAAATTGCAATGCCACGGGGATAGGGCGGGGCAGTGTTACTCGTTGTATTGCTCTTGCTGAGAGCCGGCACGGACTCGCTGGGCCGAATGGCCTCTTTCCGTGCTGTAACCATTCTCTGATTCTGTGCTGAATTACTGAACATCACGACCAGAATAAGAACCCACGCAATCTGAATAACTGGCCTTAGACCCTGCGGCTATCCTCGCTCCTGGGTGTAACATTCAAATCCATTAATCAACCGGTAACGTTCTGTTTTAGATTGCCGGAAAGCCTAACAAGGTTCGCGAGTCGCCATCAAAAATGTAATATGTGGTTTGTGTTTTGTCCATGTTGATCGTCATCCATTCTCATTCTACAGACGGTATTTTGGAACTTGGTTAAACATGTTCCGTGTTTATGTCACCATGAATCTTAAAATAATTTAAATTCTCCACCTCACTAAAACACAACAGTAACTATTGCCCCCAATCGATCTTGCAACCACACCAAGTGCCGCCTCAATTAAAAAACCTGAACGAATACCGCCACCCTTTCCGCCACTATTGTACAACCTCTAGTGTGTAAATACAAAGTGTGAGTGTGTTTATTTGAATGTGATATTTATGTAATAGCAGCCTCTAATCCCTCCGTGTCTATGGAAAGATGGTTACGAAAGTCGAATTGCGCCCTCACAATACTGGAGCATCAATGTCCGGGCTCAGGCCACTTGACCACGCTCTCTCCCAGTGTTGTCCAATGGAAATTGCTGATTAACCGCAGGTGTGGTTATGGCGACAACGTTTCATCCACAGGAACGGATTTTAGTGGAAAACATCTCACACACACAATGCAGGGAAATGGGCCTGTGATCTCAATAATCATATTCGCAGGCGGTTTGCATGTGAACTTCAACCTTAATGTGTTTTTGATAACATGATAAATGAAATTCAGAGTGTTCGAGTGTTGTTTCGTCGTTGTGAGTGTTTTACTTCCTTGGTTACTGAATGGTGAAAGATGTTCTGAAATACACACATGTGAAGTCCATTTCCATGTATTGTCAGGGCGCGATTCGACTTTCGTCACTAACAAACTTTCCATAGACACGGAGGGATCGGAGGCTGCCATTACTTAAATATCACAGTCAAAAAAACACACTCACACTTTGTATATACACACTTGAGGTTGTACAATAGTGGGGGGCTCTAGTTAAGTTTCTTTAAATGAGGGGCACTAGTTGGGGTTGTATGATTGAGTGGAGCAGTAGTTACCGTTGTGTTTTAATGAGGTGGGGAATTTTACAAAGGTTGCACCAGAGTCCTGGTGTCATAAACACGGAACATTTTTAATCAAGTCCTAAAATACCGTCTGTAAAATGAGAACGGGAGACAATTCCGCACATGCAAAACACAAAAACTTTTTAAAGTTTTGACTGTCTCGGTACCATGTTAGGATTTCCTTCAGTCTGAAACAAAAAGTTATCGGTTCATTAATGGCGATTAGAACAATTATTCATCTTTTTTTACCGAGTTTAATGAGTTTTGTGTAATTAATACAATAAACTCTTTTGTAAAGGTTAATTCCCTGAACGGGAATCGAATCCACCTCCCGCATTGAAAATATTTGGATCCCGCTCTTCTCTTCTGAGTTGTTCCGATAATAATTTACAGAGCTCAGTTTCCGCAGTGTAGCGGTTATCACTTTTACCTAATATACAGAAAGTTCACGGTTCGAAATCGAGTAGAATCATTTTGCAAACGATCTTCAATGAAAATAAATCAATTCAAACGGTGGAAGATTTCACTTGGGGGGTTAAATATGAATAAAATACCATATTACACAGCCCCGGTATATTCTTTATTTCTCTGTACAGTTCTACACACAGTCCAACACCACACAGATACCGGCAGTATCTCTCCTTCACTCCCGTTTCCTGCTCTGAAGATGCGGAAAGCTCCTCTAAAAGCTGCACATTTCGACTGGTTTCAGTTGATCTGTGAGAGAACATTCAAGGATCCCGCAGCGCTGCCTCCCTTAATAACAATAGTTTGTAACTGCATTTCAGCCGCGGCAACAAAGCCATCAGTTTTTCGCTGTTCCCCAGCTGCCGGAGTGAATGAGGCCGCGACAAGCAGCAACATTGAGGCCGCCTGTCCGGCCCCGCTCTCTCCAATCACCCGCTGCCGGTGGAAAGCAGCAAATGCTGCCTGAGACATCTCATCACTGCCCCTCCCTGGGAAACAAGATAGCACGGCCCGGTCAAACCTCCACATACACCGAGCAAGTGGACAGCAATTACTGGGGAGATTGTATCCCAGTCGCTGAACCATTTAGAGAACCTCCGGTGCTGTGTTCAGGTCGCGTGGAGACGTCCCTCTAATCCTGCACACGGTTCTTCGCTTTGAAACTGTCCATCACCACTGTGCTCGCTCACCTCCATTGGCTCCCGGTCCGCCAATGCCTCGATTTTAAAATTCTCATCCTTGTGTTCAGATCCCTCTGCGGCCTTACCACTCCCTTTCGATGTAACCTTCCACAGACCTACAACCCTCCGAGATCACTGCGTACCTTAAATTATGGCCTCTTGTGCACTCCCAAATTTTATTCGCTCCACCAATGGCGGTTTTTCCTTCAGCTGGCTGGTCCCAAATCTCTGGAATACCCGACTTAAACCCCTCCGCCTCTCTCCACTCCTTTATGACGCTCCTTAGATACTAACTTTTTGACTAAGTTTTCGTTCACCTGTCCGAATATCTCCTTTTGTGGATAAGTGTCAAATTGTATCTGATAACGCTGCTGTGAAGCTCCTTGGAACATTTTATTGTGTCAAAGGCAACAGCAATTAAAGTTCTTGTTAATTTTAAGTTTTCTCACCATTTAAAGAAATAAGGATATGACACTGAGCTTGGTAACTCCGAAGCGTCCATTCCTGCACCCGATTCACCGTTTCCATCACCAGCCCAGGAGGACCCTCTCGAGAGAATGTATGTAGTGAGACTGAGGGTATCTCACAGGGTGAAGCACCGAACACCAGAGTGAAGGAGGAGCTGCAAGTAATTCTACGTTTCTCCCCTGCGGAGGCCGAGAAACAACTGCCCTTGGCTGAGGGGCCCAAGGCCGCAGATCTCAGGACTCCAGTCTTCAACAGAACTTCGAATTGTTCGCACAGGCTGAATGACCAGGCCGTGGAGACAGTCACCTCCCACATTCTGGAGATGGAAGATCAGTTGTAGAAGTTCAAGAGCCGCATTTGTAAAACAGCACAGGAGGAATGTAAGGCCGTGCAGAGCACCCTGGACAATGAGGCAGTCCAGGCGATTCCTGCAGCAGCAAGGGGTCTGGTCGAGATTCTTCTGGAGTGGCAGACATGACCGCTCCAATAGATTACTGGTGTGATGACCTTAATAGCATCATATCTCAGGGCTTTCCCAGCTTCATTGTAACAATGTGGTCTGTCTCACGCTGAACTACAGCCCAACCGAGCCCATTCCCAGCACCAATGGCCTGCAAGGAGTGGTTGCAAATGTCACTGTTTCTGATGACGTGGATACTGAGGTTGTTTCATTCCAGTGTGTGGTTCTGGGCCGAACCCATTAGGCATTACATGTACAAGTGAGATGAGAGCAGAAACAGGTCCTGCAAGAACATCAACATCCCATCAGTCCAAGTCCCATTGCTGCTGATTTGTTGGACCTAACACAGAATGGCTGTAGAGAAGATCGGTTACGTTACATTGAAAACAGGGATAAAACCGAGGAGCCCGGACAGAAACAGTGTATTGATACAGGAACAAAGTGTTTGACTGTTCGAGATGTGGAAAGTGACTTGACACTTTGGGCTGCTTGACAGATCATCAGTGAGTTCAATCTGGAGCGAACCTGCAGAGTGCCGCGGATCAGGTCAGAGGCTGGTGGCTGCATCCAGGTCCGCTGATCTCTCCACATAACTTAAGTCCCTTATCCCTGATATCTTCCTGATAAACCTCATTTGTACCCTCTCCAATTCCTTGACATCCTTACTAAAGTGTGGTGCCTAGAATTGTACCACATACTCCAGCTGAGGCCTAACCAGTGATTTGTAAAGGTTCCGCATGGACTTCCTTGTTTTTGTATTCAATGCCACTGTTTACAAAGCCAAGTATCCCATAAGCTTTCTTATAAACTTGCCCTATTCTGTGAATATGCACACCCAGGTCCTCTGTAATTGCATCCCCTCTGCCTCAAAATAATATAATTTACATCATCGTGCCCCTCTCCATGTTGTTCCTCACAAAGTGCATCACTTCACACTTATCCGCATTAGATTGCATCTGCCATGTGACTGCACATTTTACCAGTCTGACTATGTCCTCCAGAAGAATTCTGCTAATTTTCCTCACTATTCACTCCATTGCAAAGTTTACACATCGTGTTGTTATAATCTGGAATGCACTGCAAGAAGGGGTGGAGGATGGAGAGTCAATTGTGATTATAAAAATGGAATTGGAAAATAATGGAAGAGAAAAAAATTGCAGGGCTATTATGAAAGAGCTGGAGAGTGGGACTAATTGGATAGCCGAAAAATAGCCGACATCGCCATGATGGGCTGAATTGCCTCCTCCGGTGTTGTGAGATTCAACGAAAGTTGAGGTGTAAAAATCCCTGTTACCAGAAGATGGCATCTTTGCCGAAAACGTTCTCGCTCACCCCAGAGGATATTTGGAATCATAGATGCAGAGAATGGTTGAATCACGGAAGGAGGCCATTCGGCACGTCGAGTCGGTGCCGGCAACCTGCAACAGCAATCCAGCGAGAACCACCCCTCCGCCCTATCCCGGTAGCACAGATTTTTTCCCCTTCAAGTGCTTATCCAATTCTCTTTTGAAAGCCACGATTGAATCTGCATGCACCACCCCCTCAGGGGGGTGATCATTCCTGATCACAACCACTCGCTTTGTAAAAAAGTCAGGAGGGGAGAGAGATGGAGAAAGAGGGTGAGGAAGAGACAGAAAGAGAAAGACAATCACACACACGCACACAGCGAGTCAGAGGGAAAGAGATACAGAGAAAGAGACAGAGAGATGAGGAGGCAGAGAGACAGAGAGAGAGGCAGATTGAGCGAGGTAGAGGGAGAGAAACAGAGCCCAAGAGATTGAAAGACAGAGAGAGACAGAACGTAGAGGGAGAGAACGAGAGGGGAAGGAACTGAGAGAGAAGGACACACACGCACAGAGTGACAGAGACAGAGAGTCACAGAGAAAGAGAGTAAGAGAGGGGCGAGACGGAGAGAGAGACGAAGAGTGATGGAGAGAGAGACACAGAGAGTTAGATGGAGAGACACAGGGAGAGAGATAGAGAGACAGACAGAAAGACAGAGATAGAGAGACAGAGACAGACATAGAGTCTCATAGATGGACAGAGACATACAAAGAGACATAGTCAGAAACAGGGGGAGAGAGAGAGAGACGATGAGAGAGACAGAGAGAGAGAGACAATGAAAGAGACAGAGAGAGAGAGAGACAGGGAGACAGGGAGAGTCAGAGAGAGAACGGGAGAGAGACACAAAGAGAGACGGACAGAGATACAGTGAGGCAGAGAGGAAACAAATCTGTAATGATTAACATAAACAAAAAGAGAGAGTGAGCGTAAGGCTGACAGAGAGACAGCGAACGAGAGACAGAGAGAGACCAAGGGAAGAGGAAGATAGCGAGAGATAAGAGACAGAGAGCAAGAGACAGAGCAGAGAGGGGAGCAGAAGGGGAGTCAGTGAGAGAGAGAAAGACAAGAGGGAGAGACAGAGAGACAGAGAGTGAGAGGGGGACAGAGAGAGAGGGAGATGGGGAGAAAGTCAGAGCGAAAGGGAGAGAGAGGGGAGATAGAGACAGAGAGAGAAACAGAGAGAGATTCACGGACAGAGAGAAAGAGAGTGACAGAGAGAGGCACAGCGAGAGAGACACACAAAGAGAGACAGAGAGAGTGTGACAGAGTCAGAGGGAAAAAAGGAGAGAGAGAGGCAGAGTGAGACAGAGAAAGACAGAGGAAACAACACTGAAATAATCAACAGAAACAAAAAAGAGGGGGAGAGGAAGACACTGAGAGAATGAGAGGGAGAGCAGAGAGGGGGCAGAGGGGAGACACTGAGAAAGAGAAAGACAAGAGGGAGACAGAGTGATATATAGAGCGAGAATGAAAGAGAGAGTAGAGTTAGAGAGAATAAAGACGGGGAGAGAGAGAGAGAGAGAGAGTGGTCGGAGAGAGACAAAGCAGACTGGAAAGACAGAGAGACAGAGAGGGACAGGGAAATTGTGGAGGCGGAGGCAAGATTGAGAAAGTAAAATAAAAACAGAGAAAGACAGGGAGAGAGAGAAATCGTAAGAGAGATAGAGAGAGTGGATAGAGAGGAAAAGTCACAGAAAAGAGGGAGAAAGAGAGAGACAAGGTGGAGGGACAGAGGGATCGTGAGAGAATGAGCGATAGAGATAAGAGAGAGAGACACACAGAAGAAGAAAAGAGACGGAGATAAGTGGGTGATAGAGAGATAGAGAGGAAAAAAGAGATAGAAAAACAAAGATAGAGGGAAGAGAAAGGAAGGGAGAGAGACAGGGCAGAGAAAAAGAGACAACGTAAGTGAAACAGGGTGAGAGAGATGAAAAGACAAAGAGAGACAGACAGGGAGATAGAAATAAGATGGAGAGAGACAGCGGGAAAAGCAAAATTGCAACCCAGCTGATGAATTCGTAGCTAATGTCTCCATATTCATATCTCTTCGACCTCACAGTGAAAAATTAGCAATTTTATTATACTTTTGGTTCAGTGGATAACCTGCGGATGCCGAGACAGTTGACAATGTAGCTTTAGAGCAATACATTCTGCAAAGATTTACTTGATAATACAAGTCGTTCATTCAAAACGCATGTGGTAAAGAGAGTCTAATATTGATGACTTGAAATAGTTAGTGCTCAACTTGACATTGCTGTACATCGGATTAGAAAACGAGATTGGATGAACAGAAGTGGCCTGAAAGGTTGGGTGGTCTGCTGTGCGTTGCTGCGATTGAGACATTGTCTGTACAGTAGTATTCCTGGTTCCCTGTTGTTTGAGGGGTGTAATGTTGGCTTCGGGCGGTTTAACTGGTTGTGTATGTGAGCGGTCCCGGGTTCAAATCCCAGTTAATTACGGCTGTACCCCAACTGACAGTGAAAATTGACTTAATTCCTGATCCTGTTTCAGAGGACAGAATGCCGAGGTTTCGTCAACGCTACGCACGTGGAGAAAAGAAAATATCCCAATTCACGCGATGTCATTAACGCAGATGAAAATGCTCCTGCATTGGGCGGTAATCAAACCCCAGCTTCCTGTGCGGCAGGCAAAAATTCGACAACGAAAACACCAATGTCCGAACGGCAGTTGTCTGCTTGGAAACTTGTCTGAAAGAACAGACAGTCTCACAGGCCGCAAATGACACTGTTTGCTGGGCACACTAATCGTGGGCGGCTCTCGTGGCGCAATCGGTTAGCACGCGGTACTTATATAACAGTATCAGATTGGAGCAAATGCCGAGGTTGTGAGTTCGAACCTCACCTGGAGCAGATTTACCTTTTGCTTCTGAACATTTCCACCGGAGCTGATATGTTTCATGAAGCATCTCCTTCTTCGTGTTTTCATGTGGGCACTTGGGGTCCTCTGGCCGGCCGCATCGCAATACGAGGTGTGAGTTTATTTATTAATAGGCAAGAGAGGGGGCGATTGGCGACAGCATGAAATGGGAAAGGAGGCGGCACGAGATCTTTCAATCGAAAGAACCGAACACACAATTCTTCTTTTCGTGTTTGAAGTGTCGTGCAGGAAAATTCGGATTTATTTGCTCGAATAAATTAAATACTTTTTATCCCCCACCCTCTCCTTGCAGACACTTCCAGCATCATCTCCGTGGGCGGTCGAATGCAGAGACATTCAGCGCTACAAATCAATCCGTGCTGTCTCTTACCGAAACTCGGGAACAATGTGAACCATTTCAGCCTCTCAGATGCCGATGTCGCCAATTTCATCTTGTGCTGCAAGAACCCCTGGTCATTTCACAGTCACTGAAGTTCGTTTCACTTTCGCCAAAGTTGACTCCAAGAGAGAACAACGAAAAATAAAGGAAAATTGAGCGTTTCGTCATTGGTGGCAAAGCAAAATCGCTGCTTTCATTCCTTCCACCGTTGATCTTCCTTCAGGCTTTGAACCTTCTGCAATCTGCAATTTTTTTACATGACCAGGGACGAGAAACAAGTTGAACGTGAAAGTGGGAGCAACAAACTGGATCAAGCGGAAAGGCGGGGCAGGATATTGCAAAACAAACAGCCAAGCCACCAGGAGCGGGTCAGCTGTTACATAAGAACATGAGAAATAGTTGCAGGAGTCGGACTTACGGCCCCTCGAGCCTGCTCCGCCATTCAATAAGATCAGGGCTGATCTTCGACCTCGAATCCACCTTCCCGCCCGATCCGCTTTTTCATGCACGACACTAAAAACAGAAGAATGTCTATTTCACCAAAAGAAGAATTGTGATTTCGGTTCTTTCGGTTTAAAGACGTCGTGCCGCCTCCTTTCACATTTCATGCTGTCGCCAATCGCCCCTCTCCCGCCTATTAACAAATAAACTCACACCTGCTATTGAAATAAGGCCGGCCAGAGGACCCCAAGTCCTCACATGAGAACACGAAGAAGGAGATGCTTCATGGAACACACCAGCGGTACCTTCAGATCCGGTGGAAATGTTCAGAAGCAAAAGACTCAAACATTCAAGGTGAGGCACGAACTCACAACCGCGGCATTTCTCGAGCCCTGATACTGTTATATCAATACCCGCGTTAACCGATTTTGCTACTGGAATCACGTCAGAGTAATAATCTCATCAAACACTCTCATTTTCGGCCTGTAAGATTGTCTGTTCTTTCAGGTCGGTTCCCAAGTGGACACATGGCGGCACCTGCCCGCTTGGGCGTTGGTGTTTTATTGGTCGAATTCTTGCCTGCCACACAGGAAGCGGGGGCTCGATGACCGCCCAATGCAGGAGCATTTTCATTCTGCATTCATGACACCGCGTGAATTGCGATAAATTCATATTCAGCTTCAATCTGCACAACATCTTGAGACATTTTCTTTTCTCCAGTTGTGTTGCGTTAACTTAACCTCGGCTTCTCTGCGCAAAGAGTGGGAGACGTTTGAAACGCTCTTCTGCAGATAATAGTTGATGGTAGCGCACTTGTGAATGTTAAATCTGAGATTGATCGATTTCTGTGAACCAAGGGAATTATCGGATATCGGGCTAAGCCGGGTGCATGGAATTAGGTCACAGGTCAACCATGATCTCATTGAATGGTGGAACAGGCTCGACGGGCTAAATGCCACTGCCACTTGCTGCCTCCTGATATGCGCCACCTTCTTCTGCCAAAAAACGGGACGTATGTCTGGGTGATGTTCCTGTCATGGCAAAATAGCTGCCAGTGTGTGTGGCCTGTGAGTTGTGGGTGGGCGGCTTGCAACAGTGGTTACGTGTAAGGGTGAGATGAAGCCTCTGGTTACAAGAGTTGAATACTGATGGAAAGAGTTTGTTGGTATGTGGGGGATGGTGGGTGTATTGCGTGGTTCAGCTCGTTGGAGATGCCACTTGAGAGTTGACCTCACTCACCTTGACGACTCATATCAAAGCATTTAACTTCTTCCTGCAATGTATCCAAGTCTATGATGCTGTGGGACTGGCATTGACTTCGTCCCCCGCTGCCTCCCGCTGTCTTTTGGATATATGTCTGGACGCCTCTTGCCCCCCGACCCCCTCCAAACCTCGGGGATATAGAATGTCCCTCCTTCTGTCCACCTCTTGCACCAAGGTCTCTCAGCACCAGCAGGGAACCTTGGTGCATGCACTCTCCACGCCTGGTACCAACTCAGATCGGCAGATTGGTGAGATCTGGCATGCAGATTGAAGGATGTGAGATTTAGTTGTGTTCAACCTTTGTTCAGTGTTTAAAGATAACTCATCATGTGTAAACATAGGGATGGAACCTGCATCTGTGCTTTACGTGTGCGATGTCTCATCTCAGTTCAGATTCCGTGCAGACAGTAGACTGTTATTTTCGGCAAATAAGAGGTCCCAGCTGTCTTTGAGAGATCTCGAAGAAACAACCTGCCTTTAAGCGATTGTCCTCCCTCTGGTGGTGGAAAGCGCGTGTTGCATTGATTCCAAGTGCAAGGCCGAGAATGGAACCCTGATTGCAGGTGAGTCTTCCGTCCAGCGAATCTTGCGTCCAGCCAGCGCAAGGGTCATTGGGCAAGGAGAAACAGCGCATCACGCTACCCACGGCCAAAAACCGCCCTTATCCAATTTTCCCCCCAAACATTTCCTTCGTGCGCCAGTCGACTGGATCCGATATGGTACCTGGAACTTGGGGCCACAGGAAGAAAGATTGCATTTTAATATATTGAACAGGGCTCCGGGGAGAACGAATCACCTTTAAAGACGCAGACCAGGTGATTGGATCAGTTCGAGTTTTGACCTTCGTAATATTTTCCTTCCTTATTTTTAACTTCTTCAGATTCAAACTGATCAGAAAACTAACAACTGAACTCTCAATGAATGTTCGATAAATCTGTCACTCAAAATAACCAATGTTACAACTAAAGAAATAAACCGGATTGAGACGGTTCACTTCACTTCACTGAAACGTCAAATTCCGGTTGAACCGACGCGGCGGAGTCACAGCAGCTCATCGCTGATCTGCACCTCAACTCCATTTAGCGAAATAGAAACTGGAAATCTCATGCTTCGAGACGAGTTTGCTGTTTTCCTGAAAAATGAATATCACTGAAACAGCAAAACATTCCCTGCCCTGATTAAACACACAGCAAGGGGATGTGTCGAATACAGAGCAAGAAACCCGCGATTTTTTGTTACACGGATAGAATACCGTGCTCAATATTAACATTTACACTCAGCGCCAGGTCTGGATCTGACCCGTTTACCCCGTGGTGCGGGACCCCGTCCGCGTTTATATTTACCAAAAAAAGAAAATCAGAAACTAATTATCTCACCCAGCAGAATTGGGAATTGTTCGCATTTTACAGGAAAGGATGAGGCCACTCGGCCCGTCTGGCTTGGACAGTAAATTCTGTTCACAATCTCCGCTCTGTGTCTTTCTCCGTGTACATTTTTAGTTTACTGATTTGATATCCATTTTATGTCCACTCTCTCTATTTTGCAGACCGGGTGGCAAAGAGATTCGCTTTGGAGGCTAAACATTTTGATCAAAGATTTGAACATTGTTTATTCTGATTGTAGGTTTCTCGGAGACCCAGCGGGAGTTCGGTTGTCAGTTTCCTGATCAGTCGGAAACAGTAGAGCCAACTTGCTACAAGAAAGAAAACAATAAATGAACAACATCAATAAAGTGAAAGGAAGTGAAAGATGCAAACAGAGTCTTAACCACCCTGCCCCGGGTTTAAGATCTTTTGCTGAAACGTTGCGGCAGCGGCCGCGTGGCCTAATGGATAACGCGTCTGACTTCGGTATTAATCGGAGTGTTATCAGAAGATTGCAGGTTCGAGTCCGACCGCCGTCGTTTTTACAATCCTTCCAACGTGTGCCGTTGCTGTTTGATCCCCGATCGTTCTTGCAGTGACTGACCTCTTTGAACGGAAATCCGTAAATACCTTTCCTGACAGAAGTTGACCCGACACATTCAACATTCTCGGTCACGGTGCTCGGGCAGGACATAGTGTAAAAGTGATTTTATTTCTACTGTTTGGATTCAGAAATGGTCGAATAATCCATTCTGCTCTTTACGTGTGGGTCCGAATCCCATCCGTGTCGTAATTGTATTGAGCTTTTGTTGCGGCCCTCCGTCAGTTTTGGAGAATGAAAATGGGCTTGAATGATATTACTATCAATCCGACACCGGTGTTTTAAGTCTGTGTCCCAGGATTGTTCATATTTTGTTCAAATGGAGAGGGACAATTGGAATTTTACACCTGCTGTAATGGGCTAAAGGTCGAGTAGAGAGGACGGATCGGAGATAGATCTCTCTGTCCTTCCTTGCTGCCTCTGGGGTTTACAGCGAATGAAAGATTAACGGGAAAAGCAAATGAAAAGGGATCTGGCCAGAAGCGCTCCCGCGGTATTGGTCTGTGTTTAATCTCCACCATGAATGTTTAGCTCTACCCTAGAATCAGTTTGTCCAACGTCCTCACAGAAAGATTCGTTCCCTCCTGTCTAATTGATTGGGGAAAATACAGAATATCAGCGAACAGCTGAATTTTTATATTTAATGGAAATATAAAGGAGCAGGGGGCACTTTAACCTCACGGAGATGATTCGTTGCAATTGTAAACCCGTGGATGGGAATCTCCGGAACGAATTTAACTCGGCAGTCAACACAGAGAGGCTGGGAAGTGAACCAAGGGGTTCTGCAAGTAACAAATGTGGAGGAGGAAACGGGTGGAAAAATGGGAGCAACAAAACATGGAGACAAACAACATAAGCTAAAGGTACCGCTGGGATTTGAACCCAGGATCCCCTGTTTCCAAGACAGGTGCTTTAACCACTGAGCCACGGCGCCATATTTGCGCGACTCTTTCCCAACGTTATGGCATTGATACCTGTGCCAAGAGACTTTGTTGAGTCTCTTCCTTCAATGCGTCTGCGCAATAACATCGATCTTTTGTTCATCGGTCTCTGCATGAGAAACCATGGATATCAGTAATGACCTTCTCTTCCTTATCCCCTGTCAGTACATCATATATCTAGCCCTATTCATCATGTTGTATTCCCACACTCACTCCACACTATCTGGTCTGATCCTATTACATTTCTCATCTCTTCCCACGAAATGTTGGTGAGTAATGTCTGTGATGCACCAGGTCCTGACCTCCTCCTGTGGGTGACCTCCCACAACTACTGCACAATAGTTTAAAGTGTGTGTGTTTTAGATTAGGCAATATGTACCAGCGCTGGTCTACCTGGTGTACCTATTCTCACACAAACGGCAATGTGGCTTCAGAGCATATCGATTTTAGAAAATCTTACTTGATGAGACAAGTTGTACATTCAAAATTTGGTGAAGAGAGGCTGATATTGTTTACTTGAAATAATTAGTGTACAACTCGATGGTGCTGAACATCGGAATAGAAAGCGAGACTGGATGGGCAGGAACCGTCTGAAAGGATGGCTCATCGGCTGTGGGTGGTGGCGAAATTTTTCAGTGGCTGTGTGTTTCAATTGCCAGAGATTCGTTGGTCGAGGGGTGTAAATCTCGTTTTGGGCCTTTCATTGATTGATAGTTGAGAAATCCGCGTTTCGAATACTTGCTAAACCTCACTCTGCTTTTGATCTGAGTCAATAATCACCAAATCGCTTCTCTCAGAGTTGTGGATGGCAGAAGCGCCTTTTTCCCAAGAAAGAAGGCGGTGATGGAAAGAAGGAAGGAAAGCAGGAGAGTGAAACAAAAACGATTGAAAAGAAACAAAATGTTGCACCTGAGAGAAAGAGAGTGAGAAGGCAGGAGATAAAGCTGAGAGGCTGAAGTTTGTGACTTTTCTCAGTCATTTCTTGCTGCCTCATACTTCATTTGCCGTTATTGTCCAATTGCAAGTGATTGCGGCGCGATTAATGACGTAAATACAGCGAATTCGGCATCACGGTTGACGGCAACGGTGGGCTGAGCGACGAAAACAACTTTTATCGTTTCATCGAGTTTTCCGGACGAGCGGCGCAAATGTTCCAGAAATTATGGGCAATTCACCCCATCCCGTATCTCACTTGCTGCAACATTCACCTATCGACAATGGCGCACGCCGTGAATGCATCATTGTGGCTCGAGGTCCCAGCAATTGTAGGATTATAATGAAAGTGAAATAATTCTGGTCCGTCAAAATTTCGGCCTTGTTCCACTGCGGGTTACAACAGCCTTCTCTGTCCCTGCTCTGCCCGCTTTTCCCAGGTATTCACACAGAAAATGAGCCTGGTCCAGTATTGTAACAACTTGGTGAAAGAGAAAATCTGTCTTCTTCACCCGGCGAGAACAAGCGTCGTAACAGCGAACCAAACCAAATGGTGGCCGAGCACAGGCCTGGAGATCTCAGTGAATCAGCCGTCGGTGACATTAAACTCCCGATCAGGTCAATAAACAGCAGACAGTTGTTTCTATCTCTCTGCCTGGTGCTGAATCCAGATATAAACGGTGGTCCCTGGGGCAATTGGTGAAAGCAGATGGAAACCGATCAGGGAGGAAACAGTGTCGGCGACCGAGACCAGACCGGGATCCCGAGCCACACGGGCTGGATCCAATCACTGAGCAGCTCATCGCTTCAACCACCTTCGCGCTTCACCCTCGGATCAGTTTCACCAAAACCGCTTCCTGTTTCTGGGTCAAATTCAATCTGATCGAGCGGATCAAAAACAAAAATCGAACTCATATTTCTCCAGTAGCGCAGTCGGCAAGATCTGGTTCCAGATCATATTCCTGATTCTTGGAACACTAATCCCTGACTCGCCAGCACGGGATGCAAAGACAATTCTGATTGAACATCAAAAACTGAGGGTTTTCAATAAAGTCCCGAGGACGAGATTTACTGCAGCGCTCACTGAAACCTCTGTGGGGAAACACCGTGGGATTTAGAGGAATCCTCAAAATATTAAGGTACCTGATTTCAGTGAACACTCGGGAATGTGCTCCCAATATTTCTGAGTAACTTGGATGAAGGAATATAGAGTTGTATATCCAAGTTTGCAAATGACAGTAAGATCGGAGGCACAGTTACCTGTGTGGGTGGGATCAGGAAGTTACAAAGGGACAGAAACAGATTAAGTGACACGCAAAACTGTGTTAAATGGAGTTCAATGTGGGGAGGTGTGAGGTATTTCACTTTGGATCCAATCAATCGGAAAAAGTTCTAAATGTCGAGATATTAGGAACAGCGGAGGAGCAAAGGGATTTGTGTGTCCATGTACACAAATCACTAAAATCTAGTGGACAATACAAAACGTAATGGGATGTTGGCCTTTATCTTAAGGGGACTGGAATGCAAAGAGGAGGAAGTTATGCTTCAGTTGCACAGAGCCTTGGTCAGACTACATCGAGAGAACTGCGTTCAGTTCTGGGCACCGAGCGTCAGGAAGGATATATTGGCCTTGGAGGGGGTGCAGAATCATTCCTGGTCTTAAATGGTTAAATTATGAGGACAGGTTGTATACACTTGGATGGTGTTTCCTTCTGTTTGAAAGGTTGATCTGATTGAGGTATTCAGAATAATAAAACGATTCGGAAGAGTAGATACAGAGAAGCTATTTCCTCTGGTGGTGGTGGGGTGGGGCGGGGCATAAAATTAGAGCTCGGATTTTCACGCTAAATCAGGAAGCACTTTATTCCGTTGCACTTATAGACAACAATGTAGCTTCTTACCTCATACATTCTGCAAAGCCTTACTTGATAATGCATGTCGCACATTGAAAACGATTTTGGTAAAGAAGGCCTGATAGTGTCGGCTTGAAATAGATAGTGTACAAGATGGACTTGGATGGACAGGGCAGAATTTCCAAGTGTGCAGATGAAACGAAACTCGACAATGTGGTAAACAATTTCAAATATATTAACAGACTTCAGGACGATATTGGCAGGCTGATGAAATGGCCAGACACATGGCAAATTAAATTTTACTCAAAGAGGTGTGAAGTGATATATTTTGTTCTGAAGAATGAGGAGAGGCAATATAAATAAATGGTACAATTTTAAATCGGGTGCAGGAACATCGAGATCTGGGGGTTTAAGTTATCAAATCTTTGAAAGTGATAGAAAAAGATGAGACGGCTGTAAAATCAGCAAATGGGATCCTTGGCTTTGGAAATAGAGCCATAGAGTACAAAATAAAGGAAGTTATGCTGAACTTTTTTAAAAATACTGGTTAGGCCTCAGCTGGAGCATTGTGTTCAATGATTAGCACCACATTCTAGGAAGGTTATCAAGGCTTTCGAGAGGGTGTAGGAGAGATTTGCAAAAAAGGTATCGGCTATGAGGGACTTCAGTTATGTGTGGAGATTGGAGAAGCTGAGATTTTTCTCCTTAGAGCAGAGAAGGTTAAGAGGAGATTTGACAGTATATAAACAATCCAGGAACACAGACTTAAACCACCGGTGTCGGATTGATAATAATAGCATTCAAGCACATTTTGATTCTGCAAAACTTAAGTAAGGCTGCATCAAAAGTTCAATACAAAAAGTTCACGGATGGGATTCGGACCCAGACATAAAGAGCACAATGGATTAGCCGACCATTTCTGAATCCAAACAGTAGAAATAAGGTCACGTTTACTTTATGTCCTGCCCGTGCACCCAGATCGACAATATTGAAAATTTCGGGTCAACTTCTGGAACCACAGGAATTTACGGATTTCCGTTCCATCCGACTGTTCGAAACGGTCGGGTGCAAAACAGTGATGGCGCACGGTGGACACAATCTCAACCAGCGAGTAAAACGACCGCGAACCTACAATCGTCTGATAATATCACGATTAATTCTGAAGTTAGACGCCTTATCCATGAGGCCACGCGATCCATCGTGGACTCGTTCTCCAAATAAAGTTAAATCCTGGGCAGGGCTGGTTCAGACTCTGCTTGTATCTTTCACTTCCTTTCACTTTATTGCTGTTGTTCATTTATTGTTTTCTCTCTTGCAGCAAATTGCCTTACTGTTTCCGACTCATCCGGAAACTGAGAACTGAACTCCCGCTGGATCTCCGAGAAACCTACAATCAGAATAAACAATTTTCAAATATTTGATCAAAATGTTCAGCCTCCAAAGCGAATCTCTTTCGCACTCTGTCTGCAAAATAGAGAGAGGTGAAATAAAATAAAAGTAAAATCGGTTAACTAAAAATGTACACGGTGAACAACAACGAGTGGAGATTGTGAACAGAATTTGCTATCCAAGACTGACGGGCCGAGTGGCCTCATCCGGTGCTGTAAAATACGAACAATCCCCAATTCTGCTGGGTGTGATTATTATTTTCGTATTTTCTTTTTTTTGGTAAATATAAACGCGACGGGGTCCCGCACCACGGGGTAAACGGGTCAGATCCAGACCTGGCGCTCAGTGTTAATGTTAATATTGAGCACGGGATTCTATCCGTGTAATAATAAAATCGCGGGTTTCTTGCTACACATTCGACACATCCCCGTGCTGTGTGTTTCATCAGGGCAGGAATGTTTTGCTGGTTTAGTGATCTTCATTTCACAGGAAATTAGCAAACTCGTCTCGAAACATGATTTTTCCAGTGTTTATTTCGTTGAATGGAGTTGAGGTTCAGATCAGCGATGAGCTGCTGTGACTCCGCCGCGCCGGTTTAACCGGAATTAGACGTTTCAGTGAAGTGAATGAACCGTCTCAATCCGCTTTATTTCATTATTTATAACATTGTTTGTTTTGAGTGACAGGTTGATCGAAAATTCATTGAGACTTCACTTGTCAGTTTTCTGATCAGTTGGAATCTGAAGAAGATGAAAATAAGGAAAGAAAAACATTAAAAAGGTCAAAACTCGGACTCATCCAATCACCTCGTCTCCGTCTTTGAAGGTGATTATTTCTCCCTGGAGCCCTTTTCAACATTTATCCCATCAGCCACATCACGATAACAAATTATCTGGTCATTGTAACATCACTGTGTTTGGGATCTTGCTGTGCGCATGATGGCTGCATCGTTTCTTACATGTCAGCAGTGACTACACCTCAAAAAGTTCTTCATTGTCTGTAAAGCGCTTTTCGACGTCCGAGGTGGTAAATTGATCTATCTAAATGAAATATTTCTTCCCGCGGCCCCATGTGCCATGCACCATAACGAAATCCTGTCGACTGGCGCAAGCAGAAAACGTTGGGGGAAAAATTGGAAAAGGGCCATTTCTGGGCGGAGGGAGCGTGATGCGCTGTTTCCCCGTGCCCAATTCCCCTTGTGGAGGCAGAACGCAAGATTCGGCTGGCCGAAGACTCACCTGCAATCAGCGATCCATTCCGGGCCTTGGACGTGGAATCAATTCGCACTTTCCACCACCAGGGGAGCTCAATCTCTTAAAGGGAAGATGTTTCTTCGAATTCTTTCAAAGGTCGCTGGCACCTGTTATTTGCTGAAAATATCAATCTACTGTCTGCGCGGAGTCTGAACTGAGATCAGACATCGCACACGTAAAACACAGATGCAGGTTCCATCGTTATATTCACACGCCGATGAGTTATGTTAAAACATTGAATAAATGTTGTCCAAAACTAAATCTCACATCCTCCAATCTGCACGCCAGATCTCACCAATCTGCCGATCTGAGTTGGTACCAGACCTAGAAAGTGCATGCAGCAATGTTCTCTGCTGATGCTGACAGACCTTGGTGCAAGAGGTGGACAGAAGGAGGGACATCCTATATCCCCAGGGGGAGGGTGGTGGTCGGGGGGGGGTGGTGGGGGGTGGTGGTGCAAGAGGCCTCCAGACATATACCAAAAGACAGCGGGAGGCAGCGGGGGACGAAGTCAATGCCAGTCCCACAGCATCATAGAATTGGCTACAGTGCAGGAAGAAGTTCAATGCTTTGATATGAGTCGTCAAGGTGAGTGAGGTCAAATCACAAGTGGCATCTCCTACCAACTGCAACACGAAATACACCCACCATCCCCCACATATCAACAAAATCTTTCCATCAGTATTCAACTCTTGTAACCAGAGGCTTCCTCTCACCCTTACACATTACCACTGTTGCAAGCCGCACACCCACAACTCACAGGCCACACATACAGGCAGCTATTTAACCATGACAGGAGAAGGTGGCGCACATCAGGAGGCAGCAAGTGGCAGTGGCATTTAGCTCGTCGAGCCTGTTCCACCATTCACTGAGATCATGGTGGACTTGTGACCTAATTCCATATACCCGGCTTAGCCCGATATCCCTTAATTCCCTTGGTTTACAGAAATCTATCAATCTCAGATTTAACATTCACAAGTGAGCTACCATCAACTACCATCTGCAGAAGGTCGTTTCAAACGTGTCCCAACCTTTGTGTATAGAAGCCGAGGTTAAGTTAACGCAACACACCTGGAGAAAAGAAAATGTCTCAAGATGTTGTGCAGATTGAAGCTGAATATGAAATTCTCCCAATTCACGCGGTGTCATGAATGCAGAATGAAAATGCTCCTTCATTGGGCGTTAATCGAACCCGCGCTTCCGTTGTGGCAGGCACGAATTCGACCAATAAAACGCCAATGCCCAAGAGGCAGGTGCCGCCATGTTTCGACTTGTAAACCTGCCTGAAAGAACATACAATCTTACAGGCCGAAAATGAGAGTGTTTGATGAGACTATTATTCTGACTTGGTTCCAGGAGCGCAATCGGTTTGCGTACGGTATTCAAATAACAGTATCAGGTTCGAGAATTGCCGAGGTTGTGAGTTCGCGCCTCACCTGGAATATTTGAGTCTTCTGCTTCTGAACATTTCCACCGGATTTGAAGGTACCGCTGGTGTGTTCCATGAAGCATCTCCGACTTCGTGTTCTCATGTGGGCATTTAGGGTCCTCTGGCCGGCCTTATTGCAACAGCAGGTGTGAGTTTATTTGTTAATAGGCGGGAGAGGGGGCGATTGGCGACAGCATGAAATGGGAAAGGAGGCGGCACGAAATCTTTAAATCCAAAGAACCGAACACACAATTCTTCTTTTGGTCAAATGGACATTCTTCTGTTTGAAGTGTCGTGTAGGAAAAAGGGGATCGGGCGGGAAGATGGATTCGAGGTCGAAGATCAGCCCTGATCTTATTGAATGGCGGAGCAGGCTCGAGGGGCCGAAAGGCCGACTACTGCACCTATTTCTTATGTTCTTATGTAACAGCTGACCCGCTCCTCGTTGCTTGGCTGTTTGTTTTGCAATATCCCGCCCCGCCTATCCGCTTGATCCAGTTTGTTGCTCCCACTTTCACATTCAACTTGTTTCTCGTCCCTGGTCATGTGAAAAAATTGCGGAGCGCAGAAGGTTCAAAGCCTGAAGGAAGATCAACGGTGGAAGGAATGAAAGCAGCGATTTTGCTTCGCCACCAATGACGCAACGCTCAATTTTATATTATTTTTCGTTGTTCTCTCTTGGAGTCAACTTTGGCGAAAGTGAAACGAACTTCAGTGACTGTGAAATGACCAGGGGTTCTTGCAGCACGAGATGAAATTGGCGACATCGGCATCTGAGAGGCTGAAATGGTTCACATTGTTCCCGAGTTTCGGTAAGAGGCAGCACGGATTGATTTGTAGCGCTGAATGTCTCTGCATTCTCCCGCCCACGGAGATGATGCTGGAAGTGTCTGCAAGGAGAGGGTGGGGGATAAAAAGTATCTAATTTATTCGAGCAAAGAAATCCGAATTTTCCGACACGACACTTCAAACAGAAGAATGCCTGTTTCACGAAAAGAAGAATTGTGTGTTCGGTTCTTTAGATTTAAAGATCTCGTGCCGCCTCCTTTTCCATTTCATGCTGTCGCGAATCGCCCCCTCTCCCGCCTATTTACAAATAAACTCACACCTGCTATTGCGATACGGCCGGCCAGAGGACTCCAAGTGCCCACATGAAAACACGAAGAAGGAGATGCTTCAAGAAACATACCAGCTCCGGTGGAAATGTTCAGAAGCAAAAGGTAAAACTGCTCCAGGGGAAAATCGAACTCACAACTTCGAGCATTGCTCGAATTTGAGTACTGCGCGCTAACCCATTGCGCCACTAGAGCCGCCCACGGTTCGTGTGCCCAGCAAACAGTGTCATTTGCGGCCTGTGAGACTGTCTGTTCTTTCAGACAAGTTTCCAAGCAGACAACTGCCGTTCGGACATTGGTGTTTTCGTTGTCGAATTTCTGCCTGCCGCACAGGAAGCTGGGGTTTGATTACCGTCCAATGCAGGAGCATTTTCATCGGCGTTCATGACATCGCGTGAATTGGGATACATTCATATTCAGCTTCAACCTGCTCAACATCTTAAGACATTTTCTTTTCTCCACGTGCGTTGCGTTGACGAAACCTCGGCATTCTGTCCTCTGAAACAGGATCTGGAATTAAGTCCATTTTCACTGTAAGTGGCGGTACAGCCGTACTTGATTGGGATTTGAACCCGGGACCGCTCACAAACACAATCAGTTGAACCGCCCGAAAGACAAAATGATACGCCTCAAACAACAGGGAACCACAAATACTGCTGTCCAGACAATGTATAAATCGCAGCCACGCACAGCAGACCACCCAGCCTTTCAGGCCACTTCTGTTCATCCAATCTCGTTTTCTAATCCAATGTACAGCAATGTCAAGTTGAGCACTAACTATTTCAAGTCATCAATATTAGACTCTCTTTACCACATGCGTTTTGAATGAACGACTTGTATTATCAAGTAAAACTTTGCAGAATTTATTGCTCCAAAGCTGCATTGTCAACTGTCTCGGCATCCGCAGGTTATCCACTGATCCAAAAGTATAATAAAATTGCTAATTTTTCACTGTGAGGGCGATGAGATATGAATATGGAGACATTAGCTACGAATTCATCAGCTGGGTTGCACTTTTGGTTTCCTCCTGTCTCTCTCCATCTTATTTCTATCTCCCTGTCTGTCTTTCTTTGTCTTTTTATCTCTCTCACCCTGTTTCCCTTCTTTTCTCTTCCCTCTATCTTTGTTTTTCTATCGCTTTTTTTCTCTATCTCTCTATCACCCTCCAATCTCCGTCTCTTTTCTTCTTCTGTGTCTCTCTCTCTTATCTCGATCTCTCATTCTCTCACGATCCCTCTGTCCCTCCACCTTGTCTCTCTCTTTCTCCCTCTTTTCTGTGACTTTTCCTCTCTATCTACTCTCTCTATCTCTCTTACTATTTCTCTCTCTCCCTGTCATTCTCTCGCTGTTTTTATTTTACTTTCTCAATCTTGCCTCTGCCTCAACAATTTCCCTGTCCCTCTCTGTCTCTCTGTCTTTCTAGTCTGCTTTGTTTCTCTCCGACCACGCTCTCTCTCTCTCTCTTTATTCTCTCTTTCTCTCCTCTCTCTTTCATTCTCGCTCTGAAGATCACTCTCTCTCCCTCGTGTCTGCCCCCTCTCTGCTCTCCCTCACTCTCTCAGTGTCTCCCTCTCCCCCTCTTTTTTGTTTCTGTTGATTATTTCAGAGTTGTTTCCTCACACTGCACAGTCTTTCTCTCTGTCTCACTGTGCCGCTCTCTCTCCTTTTTTCTCTCTGAATCTGTCACACTCTCTCTGTCTCTCTTTGTGTGTCTCTCTCGCTGTGCCTCACTCTGTCTCTCTCTTTCTCTCTGTCCGTGAATCTCTCTCTGTTTCTCTCTCTGTCTCTATCTCCCCTCTCTCTCCCTTTCGTTCTGACTTTCTCCCCATCTCCCTCTCTCTCTGTCCCCCTCTCACTCTCTGTCTCTCTCTGTCTCTCCCTCTTGTCTTTCGCTCTCTCACTGACTCCCCTTCTGCCCCCTCTCTAGTCTGTCTCTCGCTCTGTCTCTTATCTCTCGCTATCTTCCTCTTCCCTTGGTCTCTCTCTGTCTCTCGTTCCCTGTCTCTCTGTCTGCCTTTCGCTCACTCTCTCATTTTGTTCCTGTTAATCATTACATATTTGTTTCCTCTCCGTCTAACTGTATTTCTGTCCGTCTCTCTTTGTGTCTCTCTCCCTTTCTCTCCCTGACTCTCCCTTCCTCCCTGTCTCTCTCTATCTGTCTCGATCGCTTTGTCCCACTCCTTGTCTCTCTCTCTCTCTGTCTCTCTATCTCTCTCTCTCTCTCTGTGTCTCTCCTTCGAACTCTCTGTGTCTCTCTCTCCGTCACTCTTTGTCTCTCTCTCCGTCTCGCCCCTCTCTCACTCTCTTTCTCTGTGACTCTCTGTCTCTGTCAATCTGTGCGTGTGTGTCCTTCTCTCTCAGTTCCTTTCCCTCTTGTTCTCTCCCTCTACGTTCTGTCTCTCTCTGTCTTTCTATCTCTCGGTCTCTCTGTTTCTCTCCCTCTACCTCGCTCAATCTGCCTCTCTCTCTATCTCTATCTCTGTCTCTCTGTCTCCTCATCTCTCTGTCTCTCTCTCTCTATCTCTCTCTCTGACTCGCTGTGTGCGTGTGTGTGTTTGTCTTTCTCTTTCTGTCTCTTCCTCACCCTCTTTCTCCATCTCGCCCCCGCTCCTGACTTTTTTACAAAGCGAGTGACTGTGATCAGGAATGATCACCCTCCTGAGGGGGTGGTGGAGGCAGTTTCAATCGTGGCTTTCAAAAGAGAATTGGATAAGGACTTGAAGGGGAAAAAATCTGTGCTACCGGGAAAGGGCGGAGGGGTGGTTCTAGCTGGATTGCTGTTGAAGGCAGCCGGCACCGACTCGACGTGCCGAATGGCCTCCTTCCGTGCTTTAACCATACTCTGAATCTATGATTCCAACAATCCTCTGGGGTGAGCGAGAATGTTTTAGGCAAAGATTCCATCTTCTGGTAACAGGGAGTTTTACCCCTTAACGTTCGTTGAATCTCACAGCAGCGGAGGAGGCCATTCAGCCCATCATCGCGATGTCGGCTCGTTTTCGGCTATGCAATTAGTCCCACTCTCCAGCTCCTTCATAATAGCCCTGTATTTTTTTTCCTCTTCCATTATTTTCCAATTCCCTTTTTTATAGTCACAATTGAATCTGCCTCCTCCACCCCTTCTTGCAGTGCATTCCAGATTATAACAACTCGATGTGTAAACTTTGCAATGGAGTGAATAATGAGGAAAATTAGCAGAATACTTCTGGAGGACATGGTCAGACTGGTAAAATGTGCAGTCACATGGCAGATGCAATCTAATGCGGATAAGTTTGAAGTGATGCACTTTGTGAGGAACAATATGGAGAGGGGCACTATGATGTAAATTATATTATTTTGAGGCGGAGGGGATGCAATAACAGAGGACCTGGGTGTGCATATTCACAGAATAGGGCAAGTTTATAAGAAAGCGTATGGGATATTTGGCTTTGTAAATAGTGGCATTGAATACAAAAAAAGGAAGTCCTTGCTGAACCTTTACAAATCACTGGTTAGGCCTCAGCTGGAGTATGTGGTACAATTCTGGGCACCACACTTTAGTAAGGATGTCATGGAATTGGAGAGGGTACAAAGGAGGTTTACCAGGAAGATTTCAGGGATGAGGGACTTAAGTTATGTGGAGAGATTAGAGGAACTGTGTGTAGCCACCAGCCTCTGACCTGATCCGCGGCACTCAACAGGTTTCCTCCAGATTGAACTCACTGATGATCTGGCAAGCAGCCCAAAGTGTCAAGTCACTTTCCACATCTCGAATAGTCAAACATTTTGTTCCTGTATCAATACACTGTTTATATCGGGGCTCCTCGGTCAACTTGGGTATAAGGAATAAAACGTTTTACTTTTATCCCTGTTTTCAATGTAACGCAAACTATCTTCTCTGCAGCCATTCTGTGTTAGGTCCAACACATCAGCAGCAATGGGACTTGGACTGATGGGATGTTGATGTTCTTGCAGGACCTGTTTCTGCTCTCATCTCACTTGTACATGTAATGCCTATTGGGTTCGGCCCAGAACCACACAATGGAATGAAACAACCTCAGTATCCACGTCATCAGAAACAGTGACATCTGCAACCACTCCTTGCAGGCCATTGGTGCTGGGAATGGGCTCGGTTGGGCTGTAGTTCAGCGTGAGACAGACCACATTGTTACAATGAAGCTGGGAAAGCCCTGAGATATGATGCTCTTCATGGCATCACACCAGTAATCTATTGGAGCGGTCATAGCTGCCGCTCCAGAAGAATCTCCACCAGATCCCTTGCTGCTGCAGGAATCACCTGGACTGCCTCATTGTCCAGGGTGCTCTGCACGGCCTTACATGCCTCCTGTGCTGTTTTACAAATGAGGCTCTTCAACTTCTACAACTGATCGTCCATCTCCAGAATCTGGGAGGTGACTGTCTCCACGGCCTGGTCATTCGGCCTGTGCGAACAAGTCGAAGTTCTGTTGAAGACTGGGGTCCTGAGATCTGAGGCCTTGGGCCCCTCAGCCAAGGGCAGTTGTTTCTCAGCCTCGCCAGAGGAGAAACGTAGAATTACTTGCAGCTCCCCCTTCACTCTGGTGCTCGGTGCTTCAACCTGTGAAATACCATCAGTCACAGTACATACATTCTCTCGAGAGGGTGCTCCTGGGCTGGTGATGGAAACGGTGAATCAGGTGCAGCAATAGACGGTTCGGAGTTACCAAGCTGAGTGTCATATCCTTACTTCTTTGAATGGTGAGAAAACTTAAAATTAACAAGAACTTTAATTGTTGTTGCCTTTGACACAATAAAATGTCCCAAGGAGCTTCACAGGAGCGTTATCAGATAAAATTTGACACAGATCCACAAAAGGAGATATTCGGACAGGTGAACTAAACCTCAGTCAAAAATATAGTTTTTAAGGAGCATCGTAAAGGAGGAGAGAGATGCGGAGGGATTTAAATCGGGTATTCCAGAGTTTGGGCCCAGGCAGCTGAAGGGAAAACCGCCAATGGAGTGCACAAGAGGCCATAATTTGAGGTACGCAGTGATCTCGGAGGGTTGTAGTTCTGTGGGAGGTTACAGCGAAAGGGAGAGGCGAGGCCACAGATGGATCTGAACACAAGGGTGAGAATTTTAAAATCGAGGCATTGGCGGATCGGGAGCCAACGGAGGTGAGCGAGCACAGTGGTGATGGACAGTTTCAAAGCTAAGCACCGTGTGCAGGATTGGAGAAACGTCTCCTCGCGACCTGATCGCAGCGCGGGAGGTTCTGTAAATGGTTCAGCGACTGGGATACAATCTCCCCAGTCATTTCTGTCCATCTGCTCGGTGTGTGTGGAGGTTTGACCGGGCCGTGCTATCTTGTTTCCCAGGGAGGGGCAGTGATGAGCTGTCTGAGGCTGCATTTGCTGCTTTCCACCAGCAGCGGGTGATTGGAGAGAGCGGGGCCGGACAGGCGGCCTCAATCTTGCTGCTTGTCGCGGCCTCACTCAATCCGGCAGCTGGGGAACAGCGAAAAACTGATGGCTTTGTTGCCGCGGCTGAAATGCAGTTACAACCTATTGTTATTAAGGGAGGCAGTGCTGCGGGATCCTTGAATGTTCCCTCACAGATCAACTGCTGCTTTGCCTTGCTTTTCCTGCAGAGCGGTAGTGGACCTGAGAGCGGTGAGCGGCGGTAAAGAGCGAGACCAGAGCGGGGATAAAAACAGCGCGGAGAGAGCGAGAGTCCAGTCGGTGAGCGGCTGGAGAGAGCGAGACCAGAGCGGAGATATAAACAGCGCGGAGAGAGCGAGAGTCCAGTCGGTGAGCGGCGGGAGAGAGCGAGACCAGAGCGGGGATATAAACAGCGCGGAGAGAGCGAGAGTTCAGTCAGTGAGCGGCGGGAGAGAGCGAGACCAGAGCGGGGAGATAAACAGCGTGGAGAGAGCGAGAGTTCAGTCGGTGAGAGGCGGGAGAGAGCGAGACCAGAGCGGGGATATAAACAGCGCGGAGAGAGCGAGACCAGAGCTGACTCTGAGAGCGAGACTCTGAGACCAGCGGCAGAGTTCAGGGTGACGTCACCAGTCAGAAAGTGACGCGGCACAGGGGAGGCAGCTGATTGGTGAGTAGGTTCAGGTGAGTATTTCTACCATTTTCCTGTAAGTAAAGTAATAAGAAAGGGAAGATCTGCAGGTTTTATAGCAGATAGTGTTTTTTTTTAGTGAACCTAGGTCCCTAGTATAGTTAACATTTTCTAATTTCAACGTAATTTAAAAGGGGTAACTAAGCTAAGGCAAGTCATGGCAGCAGACCTCGCACCCGTGATATGCTCCTCCTGCAAGATGTGGGAAGTCATGGACACTACCAGTGTCCCTGCCGACCATGTGTGCGGGAAGTGTGTCCACCTGCAGCTACTGACCGATCGTATCTCGGAGCTGGAGCTGCGGGTGGACTCACTGTGGAGCATTCGCGATGCAGAGAAACTCGTGGATAGCACGTTTAGCGAGTTGGTCACACCACAGGTAAAGGGTATACAGGCAGGAAGTGAATGGGTGACCACCAGGAAGAGTAAGAGATGCAGGCAGGTAGTGCAGGGGTCCCCTGTGGCCATCCCCCTCTCAAACAGATGTGCCACTTTGGATGCTGTTGGGGGGGATGACTTATCAGGGGAAGGCAGCAGCAGCCAACTTCCTGGCACCACGGGTAGCTCTGCTGCACAGGCTGGGAGGAAAAAGAGTGGCAGAGCTATAGTGATAGGGGACTCAATTGTAAGGGGAATAGACAGGCGTTTCTGCGGCCGCAACCGAGACTCCAGGATGGTGTGTTGCCTCCCTGGTGCAAGGATCAAGGATGTCTCGGAGCGGCTACAGAACATTTTGGAGGGGGAGGGCGAACAGCCAGCTGTCGTGGTGCACATAGGCACCAACGATATAGGTAAAAAAGGGGATGAGGTCCTAAAAGCAGAATATAGGGAGTTAGGAGGTAAATTAAAAAATAGGACCTCAAAGGTAATAATCTCAGGATTGCTGCCAGTGCCACGTGCTAGTCAGAGTATAAATAGGAGGATATTTCAAATGAATACGTGGCTAGAGGATTGGTGCAAGGGGGAGGGATTCAAATTCCTGGGACACTGGAAACGGTTCTGGGGGAGGTGGGACCAGTACAAACCGGATGGTCTGCACCTGGGCAGGGCCGGGACTGCTGTCCTAGGAGGAGTGTTTGCTAGTGCTGTTGGGGAGGGTTTAAACTAAAGTGGCAGGGGGTTGGGAACCTGAGCAGGGAGAGAGAGGAAAGCGTAACAGGAAGGGACAGAAGGTATGGAGTAATAGGTAAAGTGTTAAAAAAGGAAAAAGCAGGAACTAAGCGTCACAAAACAGATTTGAAAGTTCTTTATCTGAATGCACGTAGCATTCGTAATAAAATGGACGAGTTAACGGCACAAATAACTACGTATGGGTATGATCTTGTGGCCATTACAGAAACATGGCTGCAGGGTGACAACGACTGGGAATTAAATATGCCAGGGTATTTAACAATCAGGAAGGACAGGCAGGAAGGAAGGGGAGGTGGGGTGGCTATGTTAATAAAGGAAGGAATCACTGTAATACAGAAAAATGATATTGGGACAAAGCATCAAGATAATGAAACAGTTTGGGTGGAGATAAGGAATAATAAGGGGAAAAAAAACATTAGTGGGCGTAGTATACAGGCCTCCTAATAGTTGCAACTCTGCTGGAAGAATTATTAATCAGGATGTAGTCGGGGCATGTAATAAGGGAACAGCCATAATTATGGGCTATTTTAATTATCATATTAACTGGACAAATCAAATTGGGCAGAGCAGCCTTGAGGACGAGTTCATTGAGTGCATCAGGGATGGATTTCTTGAGCAGTATGTAACTGATCCTACAAGGGGGCAGGCAACCTTGGACCTGGTCCTGTGTAATGAGTCAGGATTAATTAATAATGTCCTAGTTAAGGATCCCCTTGGAACGAGCGACCACAACATGGTTGAATTCCATATCCAATTAGAGGGTGAGAAGGTTGATTCTCAAACAAGCGTACTGAGCTTGAATAAAGGAGACTATGATGTTATGAGAGCGGAATTGATTAAAGTGGACTGGGAAAATAGATTAAAGGGTAAGACGGTACATGAGCAGTGGTGTTCATTTAGGGAGTTATTTTACAACTTTCAAAATAAATCTATTCCACTGAGGAAAAAAGGGTGTAAAAGAAATGACAACCATCCGTGGCTAAGTAAAGAAATCAAGGATAGTATCCGACTAAAAACAAGGACATATAAGGTAGCCAAACTTAGTGGGAGGATAGAAGATTGGGAATTCTTCAAAAGACAGCAAAAAGTAACTAAAGGATTGATTAAGAAAGGGAAGTTAGATTATGAAAAGAAATTAGCAAAAAATATAAAAACAGATAGCAAGAGTTTCTATAGTTATATAAAAAGAAAAAGGGTGGCTAAGGCAAACATAGGTCCCTTAGAGGATGAGACCGGGAAATTAATGGTGGGAAACATGGAGATGGCAAAAATGCTGAACAAATATTTTGTTTCAGTCTTTACAGTAGAGGACACTAAGAATATCCCAACACTGGACAAACAGGGGACTCTCGGGGGGGGAGGAGCTAAATACGATTAAAATCACTCAGGAGATGGTACTCAGTAAAATAATGGGACTCAAGGCGGATAAATCCCCTGGACCTGATGGCTTCCATCCTAGGGTCTTGAGGGAAGTGGCAGTAGGGATTGTGGATGCTTTGGTGATAGTTTTCCAAAATTCCCTGGACTCAGGAGAGGTCCCGGCAGATTGGAAAACTGCTAATGTAACACCGTTATTTAAAAAGGGTAGTAGGCAGAAGGCTGGAAATTATAGGCCAGTTAGCTTAATATCTGTGGTGGGTAAAATTTTGGAGTCTATTATTAAGGAGACAGTAACGGAACATTTAGATAAGCATAATTTAATAGGACAAAGTCAGCATGGCTTTATGAAGGGGAAGTCATGTCTGACAAATTTGCTTGAGTTCTTCGAGGATATAACGTATAAGGTGGATAAAGGGGAACCAGTGGACATAGTGTATTTAGACTTCCAGAAGGCATTCGACAAGGTGCCACATAAAAGATTATTACTTAAGATAAAAAATCACGGGATTGGGGGTAATATTCTGGCATGGGTGGAGGATTGGTTATCGAACAGGAAGCAGAGAGTTGGGATAAATGGTTCATTTTCGGACTGGCAACCAGTAACCAGTGGTGTTCCACAGGGGTCGGTGCTGGGTCCCCAACTCTTTACAATCTATATTAACGATTTGGAGGAGGGGACCGAGTGCAACATATCAAAATTTGCAGATGATACAAAGATGGGAGGGAAAGTAGAGAGTGAGGAGGACATAAAAAACCTGCAAGGGGATATAGACAGGCTGGGTGAGTGGGCAGAGATTTGGCAGATGCAATATAATATTGGAAAATGTGAGGTTATGCACTTTGGCAAGAAAAATCAGAGAGCAAGTTATTTTCTTAATGGCGAGAGACTGGAAAGTACTGCAGTACAAAGGGATCTGGGGGTCCTAGTGCAAGAAAATCAAAAAGTTGGTATGCAGGTGCAGCAGGTGATCAAGAAAGCCAACGGAATGTTGGCTTTTATTGCTAGGGGGATAGAATATAAAAACAAGGAGGTATTGCTGCAGTTATATAAGGTATTGGTGAGACCGCACCTGGAATACTGCATACAGTTTTGGTGTCCATACTTAAGAAAAGACATAGTTGCTCTCGAGGCAGTACAAAGAAGGTTCACTCGGTTAATCCCGGGGATGAGGGGGCGGACATATGAGGAGAGGTTGAGTAGATTGGGACTCTACTCATTGGAGTTCAGAAGAATGAGAGGCGATCTTATTGAAACATATAAGATTGTGAAGGGTCTTGATCGGGTGGATGCAGTAAGGATGTTCCCAAAGATGGGTGAAACTAGGACTAGGGGGCATAATCTTAGAATAAGGGGCTGCTCTTTCAAAACTGAGATGAGGAGAAACTTCTTCACTCAGAGGGTGGTCGGTCTGTGGAATTTGCTGCCCCAGGAAGCTGTGGAAGCAACATCATTAGATAAATTTAAAACAGAAATAGACAGTTTCCTAGAAGTAAAGGGAATTAGGGGTTATGGGGAGCGGGCAGGAAATTGGACATGAAGCTGAGTTCGGATCGGTCAATGCCCTGTGGGTGGCGGAGAGGGCCCAGGGGCTATGTGGCCGGGTCCTGCTCCGACTTCTTGTGTTCTTTAGATTTGTGGTTGGGATCAGATCAGCCATGATCTTATTGAATGGCGGAGCAGGCTCGAGGGGCCGATTGGCCTACTCCTGCTCCAATTTCTTATGTTCTTATGTTCTTAACTGAAACCATTCGAAATGTGCAGCTTCGAGAGGAGCTGTCCGCATCTTCAGAGCAGGAAACGGGAGTGAAGTAGAGATACTGCCGGTATCTGTGTGGTGTTGGAATGTGTGTAGAACTGTAGAGAGAAATAAAAAATATACCGGGGCTGTGTGATATGGTATTTTATTCATATTTAACCTCCAAGTGAAATCTTCCACCGTTAGAATTGATTTATTTTCAATGAAGATCGTTTGCAAAATGATGCTACTCGATTTCGAGCCTTTAACTTTCTGTATATTAGGTAAAAGTGATAACCGCTACACTGCGGAAACTCAGCTCTGTAAATTATTATAGGAATAACTCAGAAGAGAACAGCGTGATCCAAATATGATTAATGCAGGACGAGGATTCGATTCCCGTTCAGGGAATTAACCATTACAAAACAGTTTATTGTAATAATTACGCAAAACTCATTAAACTCTGTAAAAAAGATGAATAATTGTTCTAATGGCCATTAATGAACCGATAACTTTCTGTTTCAGACTGAAGGAAATCCTAACATGGTCACGGATACAGTCAAACCTTTAAAAAGTTTTTGTGTTTTGCATGTGTGGAATTGTCTCCCGTTCTCATTTTACAGACGGTATTTTAGGACTTGATTAAAAATGTTCCGTGTTTATGACACCAGGAATCTGGTGCAACCTTTGTTAAATTCCCAACCTCATTAAATCACAACGGTAATTACTGCTCCACTCAATCATACAACCCCAACTAGTCCCCCTCATTTAAAGAACATTAACGAGTGCCCCCCACTATTGTACAACCTCAAGTGTGTATATACAAAGTGTGAGTGTGTTTATTTGACTGTGATATTTATGAAATCGCAGCCTCCAATCCCTCCGTGTCCATGGGAATTTTGTTCGTGACGAAAGTCGAGTCGCGCCCTGACAATACTGGAGCATCAATGTCCGGGCTCAGGCCACTCGACCACGCTTTATGCCAGTGTTGTCCAATAGAAATTGCTGAGTGACCGCAGGTGTGGCTGTGGCGAATCCGTTTTTTCCACATGTCCGGATTTTCGTAGAAAACATCTCCCACACACAATACAGGACTTCACATTTGTGTATTTCATAACATCTTTCACCATTCAGTAACCAAAGAAATGAAACACTCACAACGACGAAACAACACTCGCACAATCTGCTTTTCATCTTATTATTTTATCAACAACACATTAAGGTTGAAGTTCACATGCAAACCGCCGGCGAATATGATTATTGAGATCACAGGCCCATTTCCCTGCATTGTGTGTGGGAGATGTTTTCCACTAAAATCCGTTCATGTGGACAAAACGGTGTCGCCATAACCACACCTGCGGTTAATCAGCAATTTCCATTGGACAACACTGGGAGAGAGCGTGGTCGAGTGGCCTGAGCCCGGACATTGATGCTCCAGTATTGTGAGGGCGCGATTCGACTTTCGTCACTAACTTTCCATAGACACGGAGGGATTAGAGGCTTCTATTACATAAATATCACATTCAAATAAACACACTCACAGTTTGTATTTATATACTAGAGGTTGTACAATAGTGGCGGAAAGGGTCGTGGTATGAGTTCAGGTTTTTTAATTGAGGCGGCACTTGGTGTGTTTGCAAGATAGAATGGGGGCAATAGTTACTGTTGTGTTTTAGTGAGGTGGATAATTTAAATTGTTCTTAGATTCATGGTGACATCAACACGGAACATGTTTAACGAAGTCGCAAAATACCATTTGTGTAATGAGAATGGATGACGATCAACATGGGCAAAATACAAACCACATATTACATTTTTGACGGCGACTCGCTAACCGTGTTAGGATTTCCGGCAATCTGAAACAGAACGTTCCCGGTTGATGAATGGATTTGAATGATGCACCCGGGAGCGAGGATGGCCGCATGGTCTAAGGCCATGTGTTCAGATTGCGTGGGTTCTTATTCTGGTCGTGATATTCAGTACTTCAGCATAGAATCATGGAATGGTTACAGCACGGAAGGAGGCTATTCGTCCCATCGAGTCCGTGCCGGCTCTCAGCAAGAGCCATCCAACTCGTCACACTGCCCCGCCCTATCCCCGTGGCATTGCAATGTTTCCATTGCAGTACTTATTCAATACCCTTTTCAAAGCCCCGATTGACTCTGCCTCCCCCACCCCCTCAGGCAGTACATTCCAGGTCACAACCATTCGCTGTGTAAAAAAAGTTTTGCAACACCAGGTTACAGTCCTGGTTATATATAACCTGGTGTTGTAAGACTCCTTACATTTGTCCACCCCAGTCCATCAGCGGCATCTCCACATCATAAAAAAGGTTGAACAAAGCACACGGGATCCTGGGCTTTATAAATGGAGGCATGGAGTATGAATGCAAAGAAGTTATGATGAACTTTTATGAAACACTGGTTCGGCCACATCAGGAGTATTGTGCCTAGTTCTGAGCACCGTACTTTATGAAGGATGTGAAGCCTCGATTTGCAAAAAAGTTTTTCCTCATGTCGCCATTGGTTTTTTTGCAAGTCACCTTAAATCTATGTTCTCTGGTTCTTGGCCCCTCCGCCAATGGGAACAATTTCTCTCCATCTACTCTGTCCAGACCCTTCATGATTTTGAATACCTCTATCAAATCTCCTCTCAACCTTCTCCCCTCTAAGGAGAACATCCCCAGCTTCTCCACTCTATGCCCGTCTCTGATGTCTCTCATCCCTGGCATCATCCTAGTAAATCTCTTCTGCACCCTCTCTAAGGCCTTCACATCCTTCCTAAAGTGCGGTGCCCAGAACTGGACACAATACTCCAGTTGTGGCAGAAGCAGTGTTTTTCAAAGGTTCATCATAACATCCTTGCTTTTGTAATCTATGCCGCTATTTATAAAGCCCAGGGTCCCATATGCTTTATTAACCGCTTTCTCAATCTGCCCTGCCACCGTCAACGATTTGTGCACATATACTCCCAGATCTCTCTGTTCCTGCACCCCTTTCAGTTTGTACCCTTTAGTTTATATTGCCGCTCCTCGTTCTTCCTACCGAAATATATCATTCCACACTTTTATGCGTTGAACTTCATCTGCCACGTGTCCGCCCTTGACACCAGCCTGTCGATATCCTCTTGAACTCTATCACTCTCCTCCTCACTGTTCACTACCCTTCCAAGTTTTGTGTCATCTTCAAATTTTGAAATTGTGCCCTGTACAACCAAATCCAAGTCATGAATAAATATTAAAATCAGCAGTGGTCCTAGTACCGACCCCCGGCGAGCATCACTGTACACCTCCCGACAGTCGGAAAAACAACCGTTCACCACAGGTCTTTGTTTCCTGTTACTGAGCCAATTTCGTATCCATTCTGCCACTGTCCCCTTTATTCCATGGCCTTGAACTTTGATGACGAGCCTATTATGCGGCAATTTTTCACACGCCATTTGGAAGTCCCTTTACATCTCATCAACCGCATTGCCTTCCTCGACCCTCTCTGTAACCTCATCAAAATACTCAATCAAGTTCGTCAAACATGATTGGCCTTCAAAAATGCGTGCTGGCTTTCTGTAATTAATGCACACTCGTCCAAATGACTGTTAATTTTGTCCCGGGTTATCGTTTCTAAAAGTTTCCCCACACCCGAGGTTAAACTGACTGGCCTGTCGTTGTTGAGTTTATCCTTACACCCATTTTTAAGACGTGTGTAACCACTGTACGATCACTGCACCACACATCAGTTACGGTAGTCTTGCCCCGACCACAGCAATGCCGCACACAATACTGCTTAGAAAATAATGGTTTTAGGGGAGGCAGAGACAGAAGCAATTATAATGGGGAATAAGGAAATGGCAGAGACATTGAACAAATATGTTGTATCTGTCTTCACAGTCGAAGCAGAAAAGCTACCGGAAATAGTGGTGAACCAGGGATGTAATGAGAGTGAGGAACTTAAAGTAATTAAGATTAGGAAAGAAAAGGTAGTGGATAAATTAATTGGACATAAAGCCGACAACTCGCCTGGACCTGCTGGCTTAAATCCTAGGGTTTTAAAAGAGATGGCTCCAGAGATAGTGGATGCACTTGTTTTCATCATCCAGAATTCCCGAGATTCCAATGCGATCCCCATCGATACTAAGGCAGCAAATGTAACCCCGCTATTCAAGAAAAGAAGTTGAGAGAAAACAGGGAGCGAAAGGCCAGTTAGCCTGATATCAGTGGTAGCGAAAATGATAGAATCTATTATTTGGCTGTGATGAAAGGATACATCGAAAATCATAAAGTGATTTGCCAGAGTCAACACGGTTTTATAAAAGGGAAATCGTATTTTACAAATCTATCAAAGTGTTTTGATAGTCTATCTAGCAGGGCAGATAAGGGGGAACCAGTGGATGCAGCATGTTTGGACTTTAAAAAGGCGTTTGATAAGGTGCATCATAAGAGGTTTTCATACAAAATAAGGACTCGTGGAGTTGGGTGGTAATATATTAGCATGGTTTGAGGATCGGCTGACAGATATAAAACACAGAGTAAAAATAAACAGTTCATTTTCGGGTTGGCAGGTTTTAACTGGTGGGGTGCCGCAAGGATCAGTACATGGCCCTCATCTCTTTACAATCTATATTAATGAATTAGATGAGGCGACCTAGTGTAATGTAGCCAAGTTTGCTGACGGTACAAAGCTAGGTGGGAAAGTAAGCTATAAGATTGACACATAGAGGATGCAAAGGGTTAAAGACAGTTTATGTGATTGGGCAAATCGCCAGCAGATGAAGTATAATGTGGGGAAATGTGAAATCATCCACTTTGTAGGAAGAACAGAAAAGCAGAATATGATTTAAAATGTGAGAGACTGGTAAATATTGATATTCAGAGGGATATCGGTGTCGTTATACATGAATCACAAAAAGTGAAAATGCAGGGACAGCAAGCAATAAGGAAAACAAATGATATGTTAGGCTTGATGGCATGTGGTTGGAGTATAAGAGTAAGGACATTTGCTGCAATTAAAGAGGTGTTTAGTGCACGCCTGATTTACTGCATACGTTTGGGCCTTCCCACCGAAGGAAGGATGTACTTGCCTTAGATATAGTGCAACGAAGGTTCACTAGATTGATTCCAGGGATGAGAGGGTTGTCCTTTGAGGAGAAATTGTGTTGATTTGGCATGTTTTCTCTGGAGTTTGGTCCGCCATTTAGGATTGAGATGAGAAAAAAATCTTTCCTCACAGGATTGTGATTTTTTGGATTTCTCTACCCAGCGGGCTGTGGAAGCTCAGTCGCTGAGTACAGTCAAAGCTGAGGTCGATAGATTTTTGGACACTAAGGGAATCAAAGTATTTGGGGATCGGGCGGGAAAGTGGAATTGTGGTAGAAGATCAGCCATGATCTGATTGAATGGCGAAGCAGTCTCGAGGGGTCGTATCGCCTCATGATGCTCCGATATCTTATGTTCTTCTGTATCGGTGCACCGTGGAAAGTAGACTTTCAGTCAGTCCCTATGGTCTATGGATTGCACCAATATTTAGAATGGATGTAGTTAGTGTTCAAATAGAAAAGGAGAAAACTTAGAGACTCTACCAATATTTGCAAAGGCGACAGAGTTCTTGCCATTAAATAATGAGAGGTTAAGGCTGTAATTCTTATCTCAGGGGAACCACACACTCTACAACGATTGCAAAGCGATCCAGAAAAAAAACAATATTTACAATAGATTCATAGACTGCACTGAAATTCTTTGTGCATGGAGATACTGGACTAATATTTACATGGGATGCAGACAGTTTGTTAGTATTTAGAGAGGGATGCAGGGATTTTGCTAATATTTAAGTGGGTTATCCAGAGATGTTTCAATAATACTGGGAAATCTTGAGATGGCCCAATAATTTTAGAATTATCCAGAGCCTTTATCGTAGTCTATAGGAATATTTGCAGGGAGACCAATAGACTGTGTGAATTACCGATACTTAAAGGTAGATCCAGAAGCGGTACCAATATTTGCAATATAATCGTTTGATTTCCAAATATTAAAGGGGTATCCAGAGATTACACCAATATTGGCAGGGTGGTCTTCAAGCTGACTGATCAAATGATTCTGTTTCTATCTCTCAGTGTAAACCCAACCCTTTAGAAATGGGTAGAAACGAACTGAAATTAATTAATAAATCACGTTCAGAAGTAATCTGCAATCTGTAATTGAAGCTGCTCTCGCTTCATACAGATGCTGTCAGATTGCGGGTCTCATAGTTGCTGTTCTTTCAAATATTAGTTAAAATAATGTGCTGAGCTTTTAGATTTACAACTGTGAAATATTTGGATAAATATATGTTGTGATATAAAATGTATTGGGTTGAAAGGCGTTAACTGAACCTGTTTATTCTGTGACTGTAATTCAAGTCAGCCTCCACGGGCCCTAATTGTTTCACTGGAGAGTTTCCCTTTGATATAAATATGGAGCTCCATGCAATGTGTTATCCCATATGTCAGGTGAAGTACCACCTCCGGCCTTAACAGGGATCAGCGGCTCGACAGAGAGGAGGAGAAAGCGTGTGAATCGGAGAACAATAAATTGAATGTGACAAGAATGGGCCATAATCTGAGGACAATAGATTGGAATGTTACAACAATGGGTCATAATCTGGTTACAATCGATTGGAATGTTACAACAATGGGCAGGAGTTTCTCCTGGGAGTTTGATTATCTTTCTGCAAATTATGATAGACTAAGATTAGCTGTTCGGATATATTTGGCACTTCTGATTATTCAAAAGATTTACTATCCCATCCTCGCTGTTGCAGGTGTCCCTGGTAATATTCTTTATTATTAATTCCCTAAACCATGTTTAACTGTATTATTACTGTTCTTCTCATTTACTTCCCCTTCCTTGCTGTTAATTCTCTATATCAACCTATCGATTCTATAATCCACGATTAACTGTACGCCTGCTCCTCTCATTTATTTCTTCCAGTTCGCTGATTTTGGTGATCGTGCTGAGTTCAATGTCGAGCTATTATGTATATGTCCCACGTTTTACCGTATTACATTTCTTGTGAGCTACCATCCCCTCCTTTCTGCAGTTAGTGTTCCTGGTTATTCTCTATATTCGCCTATTCACTCCATAAAACAGGTTTCACTGTATTATTATTCTTGTCATTTACAATTCCCTCCTCGCTGCTGTCGGTGTCCCTGGGAACTTCTATATCAGCTATTAATTCTATAACACGTGTTTAACTGTCATACTGTTCTTCCCGTTTACTGTCTGCTCCTCGCTGATGATGCCATTGTTGATAAGCCTCTATATCCAGCTTTTAGTTTTGTAAACTACCTTTCACTGTATTACTGTTCTCGTAATTTACTGCCTCATCTTCACTTCTCCTGGAGCTCCTGCTAAGCCTGCATATGTATATGGGGTATTCGGGACGCAATGTGTAACTACGATGTTTGCTGGTAAGTTTCGATATCTATATTGGATCTCCGGGAAGGTGATTTAATTAAGGGGTCTCCTGGTAAATCTCTATATCTACATCTGTTTCCAGGATGCGAGATGGAATTAGGGCGTCTCCTGGTAAGTTTCGACATCGACATGTGTTTCCAGGATGCGAGATGTCATTACGGGGTCTCCTGGTAAATCCCTATATCCACATATGTTTTCAGGATGCGTGATGTAATGACGGGTCTCCTGGTAAGTCTCGATATCGACATGTGTTTCCAGGATGCGAGATGTAATTACGGAGTCTCCTGGTAAATCCCTATATCTACATGTGTTTTCAGGATGCGTGATGTAATTACGGGGTCTCCTGGTAAGTCTCTGGATCTACTTGTGTTTTCAGGATGCGTGATGTAATTACGGGGTCTCCTGGTCAGTCTCCATATCGACATGTGTTTCCAGGATGCGAGATGAAATTACGGGGTCCACTGGTAAGTCTCCATATGCACATGTGTTTTCAGGATGCGAGATGTAATTACGGGGTCCACTGGTAAGTCTCCATATCTACATGTGTTTCCAGGATGCGAGATGTAAGTACAGGGTCTCTTGGTAAGTCCGATATCTACATGTGTTTCCAGGATGTGAGATGTAATTACGGGGTCTCCTGGTAAGTCCGATATCTACATGTGTTTCTGGGATGCGAGATGTAATTCCGGGATCTCCTGGTAAGTCTCTATATCCATATGGAGTTGTCGGGATCGGAGATTCAATTACCTCCTCGTGAACCTCTATATCGAGATCGGTTTCCAGGATGTAAGGAAATGACGGGTTTTCATTCTAAGTCTCTGTGGCTACATGAGTTATCCGGGATGGGAGATGTAATTCTGGGCTGTCCTCTTCAGTCTCTATATCTATATAGGGTATCTCCGATGGGAGATGTACTAACGGAGGTCTTCTGCTGAGAAATTATATCGATATGGGGTTTCCAGGATTGGAAATACAATTAAGGGATCCCCTGGTCACTCAACATCAAAATTTGGTTTCCAGGATGGAAACTAGGTCTCCTTGGATGTCTTTAAATCTGTATGGGGTATCAGGAATGGAAGTTATAATTACAGGAATTCTTGGTCTGTCCCTATATCTGTGTGGGTTTTCCGTGATGGGAGATGTAATTACGGGGACTCCACGGAAGTCTCTCTATCAATATGGGTTTTCCGGGATGGGCGATGTAATTTTGGGGTCTCCTCGTAAGACTCTGCACCTCTATGGGTTTTCTGGAATGAGAGATAAAATTACGGGGTTCTGCTGCAAGTTTTGAATATCTATGTGGGGATTCTGGGATGTTACATGTAGTTACAGGTGTCTCCTCATAAGTCTTTATATCGATATGGGGTTTCCGGGATGGGTGATCTCATTACGGGCACTCTTCTTAGGTCTTTATATCTTTAAGCGGTCTCTGGGATGGTTGATGTAATTGCGGAGGTGTCCTGCTAAGTCTTTATATCTGTGTAGGTTTCTAGAATGGGAGATGTAATTCCGATATCGACTGGCATGTCCCATTTTCTGTATGGGTTTTCTGGGATGGGAGATGTAATTATGGGAACTCCTGGTGATTCACAAAAATGTATTTGGATCCCTGTGCGAGTGTTATTATTTGCAGATCATTCCAGGGTTATTGTCAACATTTACAGGTAGTTCCTGGATGAGTGTCAGTAATTACAGGGTTTTCCTGAGAGAGTGTCATTATGAACGGAATGTCCTTGTAGAGTGTCAGCATTTAGAGGTTGTTCCTGAGTGACTGTCAGTGGTTACAGGATGTTCCTGAATTTGTGTCAGTATTTAAAGGATGTTACTGAGCGAATGTCAACATTTAAAGGATCTTTCTGCATGAGTGTCATTATTTATAGGTGGCTCCTGGGTGAGTCTCAGTATTTACAGATTTTTCCGATTTCATTGCCATTATTTAAACGATTTTCCTGATTCTGTGCCAGTATTTACTTGATGTTCCTCTCTGAGGCTCAGCATTGACAGGATTTTTCTGAGTGAGTGTCAGTATTTACAGGATGTTCCTGAATTAGTGTCTGTATTTACGGGTTGCTCCTGAATGAGTGTCAGTATCTACAGGATGTACCTGAATAAGTGTCAGTGTTTACAGGATGTTCCTGTTTTATTGTCAGTATTTACAGGATGTTCCGTGTTAGTGTCAGTGTTTACAGGATGTTGCTGAGTGTGTATCAGTATTTACAGGTTTTTCCTGTGTGACTGTCAGTATTTACCAGATGTTCGTGAGTGAGTGTCAGTATTTACAGGATAATCCTGAGTAAGTGTCATTATTTACCGGATGTTCCCGAGTGAGTGTTTGTATATACAAGCCGTTCCTGAGTGAGTTTCAATATTTACAGGATGGTCCTGAATGAGTGTCAGTATTTACGGGTTGTTCCTGAATGAGTGTCAGCCTTTAAAGGATGTTACGAGGTGAGTGTCAGTATTTATAGATTGTTCATAGGTGAGTGTCAGTATTTAGTGGATGTCCCTGGGTGACTGTCAGCATTTGCAGAATGTTCCTGTTTGAGTGTCAGCATTTACAGGATGTTGCCCGGTTAGTTTTAGTATGTCAAGAATGTTCCTGTTTGAGTGTCAGTATTTAGAGGATGTTCCTAGGTGAGTTTCAGTATTTACATAATCTTCCTGAGTGAGTGTCAGGATTTACAGGACGATCCTGAGTGAGTGTCAGTATTTACAGGATGCTCTTGAGTGAGTGTCAGTATTTACTGGATCAAGCTGTTGAGCATCTGTCTATGCAGGATGTTGCTCAGTGAATGTCAGTATTGACGGGATGTTTCTCTGTGAGTCCAGTATTTGCAGGAAGTTCGAGCGTGCGTGTCAGTATTTACATGGTGCTCCTGAGTGAGTGTCACTATTTACAGGATGATCCTGAGTGAGTGTCATTATCTACCGGATGTCCCTGAGTGAGTGATTGTATTTACAAGCCGTTCCTGAGTGAGTTTCAATATTTACAGGATGTTCCTGAGTGAGTGTCAGTATTTACAGGATGTTCCTGAATAACTGTTAGTGTTTTCAGGATGTTCCTGTTTTAATGTCAGTATTTACAGGATGTTGCTGGGTGTGTATCAATATTAACAGGATGTTCCTGAGTGACTGTCAGTGTTTAGAGGATAATCCTGAGTGAGTGTTATTATTTACCGGATGTTCCCGAGTGTGTATCTGGATTGACAAGCAGTTCCTGAGTGAGTTTCAATATTTACGGGTTTTGCCTGAATGAGTGTCAGTGTTTATAGGTTGTTCCTCGGTGAGTGTCAGTATTTATAGGTTGTTTCTCGGTGAGTGTCAGTATTTATAGGTTGTTCCTCGGTGAGTGCCAGTATTTATAGGTTGTTTCTCGGTGAGTGTCAGTATTTATAGGTTGTTCCTCGGTGAGTGTCAGTATTTATAGGTTGTTTCTCGGTGAGTGTCAGTATTTATCGGTTGTTCCTCGGTGAGTGTCAGTATTTATTGGTTGTTCCTCGGTGAGTGTCAGTATTTATAGGTTGTTTCTCGGTGAGTGTCAGTATTTAGACGATGTTCCTGAATGAGTGTCAGTATTTACAGGATGTTACGAGGTGAGTGTCAGTATTTACAGGGTGTTGCCCGGTTAGTTTCGGTATTTCAACAATGTTCCTGTTTGAGTGTCAGTATTTACAGGATGTTCCTGGGTGAGTGTCAGGATTTACAGGATGTACCAGGTGAGTGTCAATATTTACAGGATGTTCCTGTGTGATGTTTTATTAGCAGGATGTACCAGGTGAGTAGAAGTATTGACAGAATGTTCCTGGATGAGTGTCATTATTTACAGGACGTTCCTGGGCGAGTGTCATTATTTACAGGATGTTCTTGAGAGAGTTTCAGTATTTACAGAATATTCTTGAGTGGGTGTCAGTATTTATAGATTGTTCAGAGGTGAGTGTCAGTATTTAGAGGATGTTCCTCAGCGATTGCCTTTTTTTTCAGGATGTTCCTTAGTGAGCGTAAGTATTTGCAGGCTGTTCCAAGGTGAGTGTCAGTATTTACATGATCTTCCTGCGTGATGTATTTTTTGCAGGATGTACCAGGTGAGTGTAAGTATTTACAGAATGTTCCTGGGCTAGTGTCATTATTTACCGGATGTTCTTGAGTTAGTGTCAGTATTTGCAGAATATTCTTGTGTGAGTGTCAGTATTCATAAGATGTTGCTTATTGATTGTCAGTTTTTACAAGATGTTCCTTTTTGAGTTTCAGTATTTACAGGATGTTCCTGAGCGCGTGAGTATTTACAGGATGTTCCTGAATATGTGTCAGTTTTTACAGGATTTTTCTGAGTGAGTGTCAGTATTTACCGGATTTTCCTGAATGAGTGTCTTTTTTTACAAGGTGTTCCCGAGTGAGTGTCAGTATTTACAGGAAGGTCCTGAGTGTGTGTCCGTAATTACAGGATGTTCCTGAGTGTCTGTCAGTATTTTCAGGAAGATCCCGCTTGAGTGTCAGTATTTACAGGATGCTCCTCGGCGAGATTCCTTCCTAAAACAATGTTCCTGGGTAGGTCTCAGTATTTATACGATGTTCCCGAGTGCGTGTCAGTATGTACGGAACGATCCAGAGTGAGTGTCATTATTTACAGTTCGTTCCTGGGTGAGTGTCAATATTTACATTCTGTTCCGGAGTTTGTGTCATTGTTTACAGGATGTTCTTGAGTGAGTGTTAGTTTTTACAGGATGCTCCTGAGTGAGTTTCAGTATTTACAGTTCATTCTTGAATGAGTGTCAGTATTTACAGGATGTTCCTGATTGCGTCATTATTTACAGGATGTTCCCGAGCATCTGTTAGTATTCGCAGGATGTCCATGAGTGTGTGTCACTATTGACAGAATGTTCCAGTTTGAGTGTTTGTATTTACAGCATGGTCCTGCGTGAGTGTCAGGATTTACAGAATGCTCCTGGATGAATTTCAGTATACACAGTATATTCCTAGGTGAATCACATTATTTACAGAATGATCCTCGTTGACTGTTTGTATTTACAGCAGGGTCCTGGGTGAGTGTCAGTATTTATAGAATGTTCCTGGGTGAGTGTCAGTATTTAGAAGATGTTCCTTGGTCAGTGTCAGTATTTACAGGATGTTACTAGGTGAGCGTCAGTATTTATAGATTGTTCCAAGGTGAATGTCAGTATTTAGAGGATCTTCCTGGGTGAGTTTCAATTTTATCAGGATGTTCCTGAGTGAGAGTAAGTATTTGCAGGCAGATCCTACGTGAGTATCAGTATTCAAAGCATGTTCCTGTTTGAGTGTTAGTATTTACAGGATGCTCTAAGATGAGTGTCAGTATTTACAGGATGTTACTCGGTGAGTGTCAGTATTTATAGATTGTTAATAGGTATATGTCAGAAATTAGAGGATGTTCTTGGGTGAGTTTCAATTTTTTCAGGATGTTTCTGTGTCAGTGTAAGTATTTGCCGCCTGTTACTCGGTGAGTGTCAATATTTACAGGATGCTCCGAGGTGAGTGTCAGTATTTACAGTCTGTTCCTCGCTTAGTGTCAGTATTTCAATAATGTTCCTTAGTGAGTGTCAGTATTTACAGGGTATTCCTGAGTGAGTGTCAGTATTTACAGGATGTTCCTAGGTGAGAAACATCATTTAGACAATTTTCCTGAGGGAGTGTCAGTTATTACAGGATGTTCCTGCTTGAGTGTCAGTATTTACAGGATGTTCCTGGTTGACTGTCAGTATTTATAGGATGTTCCTCGTTGAGTGTCAGTATTTACAGGATGTTCCTGGTTGAGTGTCAGTATTTATAGGATGTTCCTGGTTGACTGTCAGTATTGACAGGATGTTCCTGGTTGAGTGTCAGTATTTACAGGATGTTCCTGGTTGAGTGTCAGTATTTACAGGATGTTCCTGGTTGACTGTCAGTATTGATAGGATGTTCCTGGTTGACTGTCAGTATTTACAGGATGTTCCTGGTTGAGTGTCAGTATTTACAGGATGTTCCTGGTTGAGTGTCAGTATTTACAGGATGTTCCTGGTTGAGTATCAGTATTTACAGGATGTTCCTGGCTGACTGTCAATATTTTTAGGATGTTCCTGGTTGAGTGTCAGTATTTACAGGATGTTCCTGGTTGAGTGTCAGTATTTACAGGATGTTCCTGGTTGAGTGTCAGTATTTACAGGATGTTCCTGGTTGACTGTCAGTATTTACAGGATGTTCCTTGTTGAGTGTCAGTATTTACAGGATGTTCCTGGTTGAGTGTCAGTATTTACAGGATGTTCCTGGTTGACTGTCAGTATTTACAGGATGTTCCTGGTTGAGTGTCAGTATTTACAGGATGTTCCTGGTTGACTGTCAGTATTTATAGGATGTTCCTGGTTGAGTGTCAGTATTTACAGGATGTTCCTGTTTGAGTGTCAGTATTTTTAGGATGTTCCTGGTTGAGTGTCAGTATTTATAGGATGTTCCTGGTTGATTATCAGTATTTACAGGATGTTCCTGGTTGATTGTCAATATTTACAGGATGTTCCTTGTTGAGTGTCAGTTTTGACAGGATGTTCGTGGTTGAGTATCAGTATTTACAGGATGTTTTTAAATTAGTGTCAGTATTTGCTGGATCTTTCTATTTGTGTGTCAGTCATTATAAGTTATTCAAAAGTGATTCTCACTCTTTACTGGATGTTCCTTTGTGCGTGTCAGTACTTGTGGGATGCATAAACTTTTTTGTATTCCCTTTCGTTTAAAATCTGAGAAGTTATCTAATCGAAGTTTTTAAAGTCATAAATGGATTGAATCGGGTAGATACCGACAAATGTTTTCTATTCTGGTGGAATCCAAAGGGAGCGGGCAAATTCTTCCATTTAGGAGCGAAATCAGGAGGCACTTTTTGACCCAACGGGAAGTGGAAACCTTGAACACTGTTCCCCAAACGGCTGTGTGCATTGGGTCAATTGACATTTTCTGGACTGAAATCGATAGCTTTATGTTTATTAACAAATTATATGGATCAAAAGGGGTTTAAAAGGTGTTGAGATGCAGATCAGCCATGAACGAATTGGATGGTGAACAGGCTCGAGCGGCTGAATGGCCTACTCCTGGTCCTGTGTCCTAGGTTTGCATTGACTTATTGTTACAGAATCTGTACATATCAACGCACTCGGTGTTTCCTGAATGGGCACGCTCCCTGGTAACCCTGTAAATATTGACTCACCCATGCATGTAATCACTGGCGCATTCTGGCGTCTGCCTGAATATGTACACGCTCTGCCACTGCTTCGTTCGGCTTCAGCTGGGTTATTGTGCCCAATTCTGGTCACCATACTTTTGAAAGTTCGTCAAATAAAGAGTGCAGAGGCCATTAGCTAAAATGGTAGCAGGCATAAAGGATTTCATTGTGTGGAGAGACTAGAGAAGCTGGGATTGTTCACTTAGAGCAGAAAAAAGCCATGGGGAGATTTAATAAAGGTGTTCAAATTAATGAGCGGTTTTGAGAGAGTTAGAAAGTAGAAACTGTATCCACTGGCAGGAGGGTCGGTAACCAAAGGAACGGATTTAAGATCATTGGGAAATGAACCAGGGGGAGATGAGGAGATTTTTTTTATGCAGCGACTTGTTATGATCTGGAATGTATTGTCTGAAAGGTGGTGGAAGAATATTCAACAGTAGCTTCCCAAAGGTAATTGGACAGACACTTGAAAAGGAAACATTTTCAGGGTTTTACGGAAAGGGCAGGGGAGTGGGAATAATTGGATAACTCTTCCAGAAGAGCCGGCATGGGCACGTTGGGCCGAGTGTCCTCCTTGTATGCTCTAAGATTATTTTACTGTCTGAAATATTGACACTGTCCATTGACGCTTGTCTAGACTAACACGGTCTGGAGATTGAATGGAAAGATCAACATTAATGGGGGATTTAGTGACTGTACCAAAATTTCAGAGGTTTTTAGAGACGATACCACATTAACACGGGATCCGGAGAAATTACCAATACTTAAAGTTGGATCTCTGGACTTCCCGAATGTTTATAGTGGCGCCGAGAATCTGTGGCCATATCGACAAGAGTTAAAATGACGGTACGATGTTGACAAGTGGGTCCACAGATTATGACAAAGTTGACTTTGGAACCACGGATAGTATTAATATTTACACGTGGATCAAAGGCTCTACCAATACAGGGGGATGTGATTCATTGGAAACCGATTATCTTTCATGTGTAATTTAATTCCTTTATTTTATTTAGTTCTCAATCCACTCCTGATTCCAGCAGAAATCCCTGTTTGTTTCTCTGTTTCACAGTCCAATCACTATTATTATATTTAAACTCTGTCTCCAGTAGAAAGCCGTATCACAAGTATAATAATCAGACCCATCACTGGATGCAGTAAAAAATCAGCAAATTTCACCCCGAACTCCATCAAACTGCTGCTTTTGCTCCCAGCCTGATGTATAATTTCCCTCTTCATTTACCTTCCTTACAGTTAACTTAGTGACGATTGTGATCCTGTCGCGAGGAAAGTGCGGTCTCTCCAAATGTGTCACTCGGTACCTGGTGGCCATGGCAGCGGCGGATCTAGTGGTCGTTGTCATCGATCTGATATTGAGACAGATTCCGATTGTTTATTTCGAACATTTTGCTTTCCTGTCCGACATCCGCGTGTGTAATATCCACGCCGTCCTGCTTTATGCAGCGACAGACTGTTCTGTCTGGTTCACCGTCACTTTCACCTTTGATCGATTTCTGGCCATTTGTTGCCAGAAACTGAAAACTAAATATTGCACCGAGAAAACGGCGGCTGTGGTTCTGGGAACAGTGACTGTGCTGAGCTGTTTGAAGAACATCACCTGGTACTTTATGTTATCGAGTGGGTATGCTCTTGGCAACCTTCCCTGGTTTTGTAGTGATGATGGTGGTTTAAAATATTCCCGGGTGGGGGGATCAATCGAACTCCTGCATTATATTGTAACCCCGGGGGTCGCATTTGTTCTGATTCTGTTGCTCAATGTTTTAATCGTCAGACACATTGTAGTGGCCAACAGAGCCCGCAGGAGACTCCGGGACCACAGCAGTGAAGAGAGTCCCAGTGACCCAGAAATTACGAGTCGAAGGAAGTCCATTATTTTACTGTTCGTCATCTCGGGGAATTTCATGCTGTTATGGGCGATGTTTATGTTGTATTCTATATGGGTGCGGGTGTTGGATTTCATACGTCCGTCTGCAATTCCGCCTATCTTTCTAATGGAACTGGGATTCATGCTCCAGCTCCTGAGTTGCTGCACAAACACTTGTATTTATGCTGTGACCCAGACTAAATTCAGAGAGCAGTTGAAAAATATGCTGAAATATCCCTTTTCTCTAATTGCTGAAATCATTAAATGATGAGAACAACAAAAAAATTCCCAGCATCAGAACTCAATCCTCTTTTATGTTCTGTCGGAACCGCTCCGCCCCCGGGCTCTGTGCCATAGAGATATTGTGGTCAATCGGCTATGACACTGAACCAGTCCAAAATACTATCATTGGTTCCTAATTTGAATGGAAGTTTGCGGACGATCACAACCTCTGAGGTCCCTGCGGTGAATCTTGAATGTGGCCGGGAATTTCACTACAGCTTCCTGTCGAGACATTGTGGGACTGGACAATCGTTGGAAGGTGTTTTAAATTATTGAAAGAAATGATCACTTAAACGTTCAGTAACATGACGGAAGACTCCTTAGAAATTAAAAAACATAAATGGACAATAGGTGAACAATTACACAGTAACAGAAACACCCGGTAAACATTAACAGACTCAAGGAAACACGCTGCAAACATTAACAGTCGCTCCGAATGGCCCTATAAATAATAACCGTCTCACAGAAACGCACTGTAAACATTAACATTCACAGAAACCACCTGTAAACATTAACAGTTTCACCGAAACGCCACATAAATATTAACAGTCTCACAGACACACCGTGTAAATATTAACAGACTCACAGAAACACTCTGTAAACATTAACAGACTCACAGAAACAAACTGAAAACATACTGACTCACAGAAACAGGTTGTAAATAACAATATGCTCGCAGAAAGACACTGTAAATATTAACAGACTCACAGAAACACTCTGTAAACATTAACAGTCTCACAGAAACAACCTGAAAACATTAACAGACTCACAGAAACAGGTTGTAAATAACAATATGCTCGCAGAAAGACACTGTAAATATTAATAGAATCACAGAAACACTGTAAACTTTAGCAGACTCACACAAATACACAGTAAACATTAACAGACTGTCAGAAACACTGTAAACATTGACAGATTCAAGGAAACAGCCTGTCAACATTAACAAGTCTCACAGATACACGCAGCAACTATTAAAATACTGACATCATTCCAGACTAATACATTGCCAGGCACTTCCTGTCAGCAACGAATCAACCCCAGAGACCCCCAAGATCTGTTAACAAAATGACAGAAGCATCCTGTAAAAATTACCGTTGATGAACAGACACCCTGTACCAACTACAACACTGCCATAGACTTCCTGTAAACAATAACATACTCCCAATGACTCCTGAATATAAACACACCGATAGATTACAGAGGTTAATATTAACATTCTCACTGAGACACTCTGTGCTTCATGGCCCACGGCCAGAGACATCCTGTGAACTGTAAAACACTCCCACTGATGCCAGGGAGATTAAGACCCTGACAGAGACACAGGTGAATATTAACAACAATAACTCCCATTTATGCAGCGCCTTTAACGTAGTAAAACGTCCCAGTGCGTTTCACAGGAGCGATTATCGAACAAAGTTTGACACCGAGCCGCTGAAGGAAATATGAGGACAAGTGACCAAAAGCATCGGTAAATATGTAGGCTTTAAGGAGCGTTTTACAGGGGGAAAGGAAGATTGAGAGGCAGACAGGTTTAGCGAGGGCACTTCAGAGGTTCGGCAGCTGAAGACATGGCCGCCAGTGGTGGGGGGATGAAAAGCGGTGAAAGGCAAGAGGCCAGAATTGGAGGGGCGCAGAGATCTCGAAGTGTTGTCGGGCTGGTGGAGGTTACAGAGATAAGGTGGGGCGAGGCTGTAAATGGATTTGAAGACAAGGATGAAAATTTTAAAATCGAGGCGTTGCTGGACTGGGAGCCAAAGTAGATCAGCGAGCACAGAGGGGTGGTAGGAGAACGGAACTTGATTCGAGTGAGAATTTGGACAGTAGAGTTTTGGATGAGCTCAAGTTTGCAGAGGGTACAAGGTTGGAGGCCGGCCGGGAGGGCATTGAAGTAGTTGATTCTGGAGGTAACAAAGGCATGGATGAGAGTTTCAGCAGCAGATGAGCTGAGGAAATGGGTGGAGACCTGCGATGTTACAGAGGCGGAAGTCGGCGGTCTTGGTGATTGAGAGGATATGGGGTCAGAAGTTCATCTCAGATTCAAACTGGGCGCTAAGGTTGTGAACGGTGTGGTTCAGCCTCACACATTGGCCAGGGAGAGGGATGGCGTCAGTGTCTGGGGAATGGAGTTATTGGCAGGGACAGAAGACAAGGGCTTCGGTATTCCCAAAGTTTAATGGGAGGAAATTTCTGTTCAACTAATACTGGATGACGGAGAAGCAGCGTGACAAAGCAGAGGCAGTGGAGGGGTTGGGAGAGATGGTGGGGATGTGGAGCTGGGTCTTGTCAGCAGCCTGAACTGGTTCCTCCCAGACTGAGCAGGATTACTATTGCAACAACACATCATCAGTGGTGTGAAACTAAGCTGTCTCACGACGGTCTAATCCGAGCTAACGTTCAATATTGGAGTGTGAACAATCCAGCGCTGGGTGAAGTCTACTTCACAATGAGAGGAACAGCCGACATCGAAGGATCAAAAAGCGACATCCCCACGAGCGCTGGATCGCCACAGGCCGTCTGGAACCTGACGTTGTGTTTTCGGATGATCTCGGCGAGGCGCAGAATGTAGAGGAGAAATAGGCGGGGGCCAAGGAGAGGTCATTGGGTTTCCAGAGGTAAAGATGGAGGAGCAGGAAGAGAAGCCGTCGCGGGTGATTCTCTGACTCGACTGGATAGATGGGAATGGACCAGGCGAGGACAGTCCCAACTCGGCAAAGAGTGAGGGGAAAGAGCGAACCAAAGTCAGAGGGAGAGAGAGAGACACACAGTGAAAGAAGTGGTGAGAAATAGAGCGGGACAGATGAGAGAGAGGGTCGCAGAGAGAGGGGGAGAATTAAACAGAAGCAGAGAAAAGGTGTGACACAAACTCAGACAAAGTACGAGAGAAAATGAGCATCGCACACTGGTCCAGAATTAATCTAGAATCGCAAATAAGACCCGGTTCAATCGTCCCCCGTGAACCCTCTTTTTGAACATCCTTCTTTACCTCCTTTTTATTCCAATTTAATTCCCCTTTTTGAATCCACTTTAAATTTTCATTTGAAACGTCATTGAACTCCCTTTAATTCCTTTTAAACTTCATTTTTAAACCCTACTATTGAAGCCATTTTGCCCCCTTTTTATTCCCATTTTTTGGAGAGATTGTCTTTCTCCAAACTCTGCCACTGTGGTTCCTTTTCAAACCCATCTATTTCTCACCGAGCTTGCAGTCTCTCTCCTAACCACTTTTAAAACCCCTTTTTAAGACCTGTTCAATCCGCTTTTAACTACATAAACTCCTTAAACCGCTTATAACTATCCTTTTTAAACCATTTAACCTCTTAAACAAATTTTTACCTCCAACCTCCTTTTTAACCTTTTAATTTTATTAGACCTATTTTTAACCTCTTCACTATCCTTTCAACCAGTGACGTATTGAACCCCTTTTAACACTCTTTTTAACCCCTTTATAACATTAGTCCCCCTTTAAACCCATTTTAAACTCTTTAACATTATTCTTAATTCCCTTCCGTGGGAGCAGCAAAGCGTCCCCCAGATATTGAGCACAATGCAGGTTTGCAGACAGGGGGAGGGGGCAGGGACTCTGGCATCGTTGTGTCTCACAGGAAGTGACCTCACCGCGTAAGACAATGACGACCCAACACGAACGCCTCCAACGCTGCTGACCCGCCCGCTCCGCATCCGACATTTTGTCCTTACCAAGAAGTGACTTCGTAACGTCGATGTCAGCTCACCGGGTCCGCCGCCGGGCTCAGCTGGGCTCCGCCTGCTGCCCCGCACCCGAGTGACCGGTTGAGGAGTCACGTGGTCAGGTGACGCCATCTCCCAGAGTGAAACGCGGCCAGAACTGTGGTTCGATAGGGGCCTTTCTCCGCCGCGCCGCATTGTGGTAAGGCGGGGTCGCCATCGCCACATACGGCCCACCAGCTCCTGAAATCGGGGAAATCGCTGCCCGCCAACGGGGACCGGCACCGAAAGGAGCTCGAGTTGGGATTCAAACCCCGGAAGGCAACTTGGATTGCCCGTCGGCTCCTTCCAACAACCTGAACACATTCCCCACTTCATAAACCCCTTTCCGCTCCCTCAAGCCCTTCCCCAAACACTGAACGACTTCCCTGAACAGCTTCCCATCCCCTGAAGCTCTTCCCACACTCTGAATTCCTTACAATCACAATGAATCCCTGCCCATCCACTGAACCCCTTTTCAAACCCATGAACCCATTCTCCATGCACTCAACCGCTTCTCCTCCCCTAAATCCCTTCCCATGCTCTGAACCCCATTCTACCCGCTGATATGATTCCAACCACCTGAGTATCTTCCCCAAATCCTCACCATCCCTTGAACCACTTCCCATCCCCTGAACCTCTTCCCACTCCCGAACTCCTTCCCTCCCTCTGAAACCCTGCCACACCCCCTGAACCATTTCCAATCCTCTCGAACCCTTCCCCTCCCACTGAACACCTTCCCACCTAATGAATCCCTTCCCCAGCCCATGAATTCCTGATCCCTTCCCAAACCCCTGAACCTCTTTTCCACCCTCTGAATTCCTACCATCCCCTTCCCACCCTTGAAGCAGTTCCCCACAGCCTGATCCCCTTCCCCAACACCTGAACCTACAAGGATCTCCACTGGGGCATTAACTATTCAGTATATTTATTATTGACAAGGATAACACAATAAAGAGCCATTTTTCCAAGTTTTCCAATGACACAAGGATTGATGGCATAGCAAGTCGTGTACACGGGAGCAGAAAAATTACAATGAGACATTTGTAGAATAAGTGAGGGCACAACTGTGGCAGATGGACTTCAAAGCAGTTAAGTGTGAGGTCATCCATTCTGGACCAAAAAAATGGTCAATCCGAGGATTTGTTTAAATGGCTGTCATTCCCTTCAGAATAGAAGATTCTAATTCTAATAGAAGATCTAATTGAAGCGTTTAAGATAATAGAGAGGAATTGTTTCCTCTGGTTGGGGAATGCAGAACAACGGGTATAACCTTAAAATTAGAGCCGGGCCGTTCAGGGTTGATGTCAAATAGAACTTCTTCACACAAAGCGCAGTGTAAATGTGGAACTCTCGCCCCCAAAAGCTGTTGAGGCTGGGGATCCATTGAAAAATCCAAAACTGAGATTTATTTTGTTAGGCATGGGTATTATGAATAATGGAACCAATGCGGGTAGATGAAGTTAAGATTCAGATAAGCCATGATCTAATTGATCGAATCAGGCTCGAGGAGTTGAATGGTTTACTCTTGTTCCTATGTTCCTATGTCACTATTTTCCCGATGTTCCGAAGTAACTATGTTCCAATGGAGGAGAGGTGGAAGTGATTATCCTCGGGGTCGGTGCTGGGCCCAAATCTCCGCTCCGTATATATGGACTATTCGGATTTGGGAATCGGGAGCACAATCGGAACGTTTGCTGATGACACAAAATTCGAAGATTTGACAACCAGTAAAGAAAATATAAATGAGTTCAGGCAGACGTTGATGGTTTGGACTGGAATGGATTGACAGGTGGCAGATGCCGTTTAATGTGCCTCGAATTTAAATTTCCCATCCTCGTGTTAAAATCCGTTCAGGGCCTCGTCGTTCCTAATCTCTGTATCCTCCTCCAGCCCTACATCACCGCCCCACCCCCCGAGAACTCTGCACTCCTTCAATTCTTGCCTCTTGTGCATTCCCGATTTTCATCACTCCACCATTGGCGGCCGCGCCTTCAGCTGCCTCGGCCGTAAGCTCTGGAATTCCCTCCCTAAACCGCTCCGCCTCTCTACCTCTGTCTCCTCCTTTAAGAGGTTCATTAAAATTGAACTCTTTGACCAAGCTTTTAGTTAACTGTGCTAATGCCTCCTTCTGTGACTCAGTGTCAATCTGTGTTTGACAATGTTCCTGTGATGCGATTTGGGACGTTTTACTACGTTCATTGTGCTATTTTAATGCAAGTTGTTGTCGATTATGGATATAGAATCATAGAATAATAGAATGGTGAAAGCACAGAAGGACGCCATTCGGCCCGTCGTGCCCGTGCCTGCTCTTTGTAAGAGCAATCAATTTAGTCCCATCATCCTGCTCTTTCCTTGGAATCCTGCTTATTTTTTCCCTTCAAGTATTTATCCAACTCATTTTTGAAAGCCACGATTGAATCTGCTTCCACCACGCTTTCAGACAGGACATTCCAAGGGAGGGATCACTTTGGGACAAGTGATCATAATTCCATTAGTTTTAAGATAGCTGTGGAGAATGATGGGTCTGGCACAAAAGTTAAAATTCTAAATTGGGGAAAGGCCAATTTTGATGGTATTAGACAGGAACTGTCAGAAGTTGATTGGGAGAGTCTGTTGGCAGGCAAAGGGACGTCTGGTAAGTGGGAAGCTTTCAAAAGTGTGTTCATCAGGGTTCAGGGTAAGCACATTCCTGAAAAAGTGAAGGGCAAGGCTGGTAGAAGTAGGGAACCTTGGATGACTCGGGGGATTGAGGCCCCAGTCAAAAAGAAGAAGTAGGCATATGACATGCATAGGCAGCTGGGATCAAGTGGATCCCTTGAAGAGTACAGAGATTGCGGGAGGAGAGCTAAGAGAGAAATCAGGAGGGCAAAAAGGGGACATGAGATTGCTTTGGCAGATAAGGCAAAGGAGAATCCAAAGAGCTTCTACAAATATATAAAGGGCAAAAGAGTAACTCGGGAGAGAGTAGGGCCTCTTCAGGATCAACAAGGTCATCTATGTGCGGGACCACAAGAGATGGGTGAGATCCTAGATGAATATTTCACATCGGTATTTACGGTTGAGAAAGGCATGGATGTTAGGGGACTTGGGGAAATAAATAGTAATGTCTTGAGGAGTGTACATATTACAGAGAGGGAGGTGCTGGAAGTCTTAACGCGCATCAAGATAGATAAATCTCCGGGACCTGATGAAATGTATCCCAGGACGTTATGGGAGGTTAGGGAGGAAATTGCAGGTCCCCTAGCAGAGATATTTGAATCATCAACAGCTACAGGTGAGGTGCCTGAAGATTGGAGGGTAGCAAATGTTGTGCCTTTGTTTAAGAAGGGCGGCAGGGAGAAGCCTGGGAACGACAGACCGGTGAGCCTGACATCTGTAGTGGGTAAGTTGTTAGAGGGTATTCTGAGAGACAGGATCTACAGATATTTGGAGAGGCAGGGACTGAATAGGAACAGTCAGCATGGTTTTGTGAGTGGAAAATCATGTCTCACGAATTTAATTGAGTTTTTTGAAGGGGTAACCAAGAAGATAGATGAGGGCTGTGCAGTAGACGTTGTCTACATGGACTTTAGCAAAGCCTTTGACAAGGAACCGCATGGTAGGTTGTTATATAAGGTTAAATCTCACGGGATCCAAGGTGAGGTAGCCAATTGGATACAAAATTGGATTGACGACAGAAGGTGGTTGTAGAAGGTTGTTTTTCAAACTGGAGGCCTGTGACCAGCGGTGTGCCTCAAGGATCGGTGCTGGGTCCGCTGTTATTTGTTATTTATATTAATGATCTGGATGAGAATTTAGGATGCATGTTTAGTCAGTTTGCAGATGACACCAAGATTGGTGGCATTGAGGACACTGAAGAAGGTTATCTAGGATTGCAACGGGATCTTGATAAATTGGGCCAGTGGGCCGATGAATGGCATATGGAGTTTAATTTAGATAAATGTGAGGTGATGCATTTTGGTTGATCGAATCGGGCCAAGACCTGCTCCGTTAATGGTAGGGCGTTGGAGAGAGTTATAGAACAAATAGATCTAGGAGTACAGGTTCATCGCTCCTTGAAAGTGGAGTCACAGGTGGATAGGATGGTGAAGAAGGCATTCAGCATGCTTGGTTTTATTGGTCAGAACATTGAATACAGGAGTTGGGGTGTCTTGTTGAAGTTGTAAAAGACATTCGTAAGGCCACACTTGGAATACTGTGTACAGTTCTGGTCACCCTATTCAAGAAAGGATATTATTAATCTAGCAAGAGTGCACAAAAGATTTACTAGGAAGCTACCGGGACTTGATGGTTTGACTTATAGGGAGAGGTTGGATAGACTGAGACTTTTTTTTCCCTGGAGAGTCGGAGGTTTTGGGGGTGATTTTATAGAAGTCTATAAAATAATGAGGGGCAGAGATAAGGTAGACAGTCAAAATCTTTTCCCAAAGGTAGGGGAGTCTATAACGAGGGGGCATCGATTTAAGGCGAGAGGGGAGAGATACAAAAGTGTCCAGAGGGGCAATTTTTTCACTCAAAGGGTTGTGAGTGTCTGGAACGAGCTGCCAGAGGAAGTAGTATAGGCGGTACAATTTTGTCTTTTAAAAAGCATTTGGACAGTTACATGGGTAAGATGCGTACAGAGGGATAGGGGCCAAGTGCAGGCAATTGGGAGTAGCTTAGTGGTATAAACTGGGCGACATGGACATGTTGGGCCGAAGGGCCTGTTTCCATGTAGTAAACTTCTCTGATTCTATGATTCTATAAGTTTAGTATTCATTTAAAAGCAGTGGTGCCTTTGAATTGCGTATTAATTTGATATTTGACGTTCTGTGATTGTTTCTTGAAGTTATAATTTTTAAGTGCAGGGGTTTCGAACAGTTTTCTTGTTGGAGAACTGCACTGATGTGAATGATTAGAATATTGAAATGCTCTTTATTTTCTCACTGTATATTTATCCTGGAAGGGCACGAATGACTTGTACCGAATGTCTCGTGCTGCTTGATCTGGGGAGCACGCTGAGTGTGCACGATTGAAGTCGGACGCTGGAATCAACCAGCAAGCGATGTGCATGAGGAAAATTCATTGAAAAACGGATCTTGGACATGTCAGTCACGCTGACAACGCAACTACATGAAATGGTGAATGTGGAGCAGGAGAGTGAGACCATCTATTGGACCACTACTGACTTGAAACTTGTACTCAAGGCTCTGACACATGCTTCATAGAAAAAAACGACCTTCTGCATTAAGCTTAATGAAAGAACCAGGATGGTGTTAAACACACTGGTACCGATCAGAGCTATTGAAGTTAAAATAGAGAAGGGCATCAAATTGGAAATTCAGAATTCAGAATGAAACCTCTAAACATGAATTAAAATGACACGTAATATGGTTAAGAGTAAAATTGGACAGGAGGATCTTTTAAGTCGAGTTGATGACGTTTTGATATTTGGAAGTGCACGGGGAGAAATAGGTTTTGAACCTTGTTTACCATTCAATGTAAAATGATATTCATAACAATTTTAATGATATGTTATGCCGAATTGGTAGAATTCTGTTCAGTATTGGCCTTAAAAACTCTAGAGACAACAATGGGGTGATTGTAAGGGAAGGGTTAATCAAACTGTCCTGAAGGCCATTCGTGTTATTCTGCTATTGATTTCTCTTTATACTTTAGTCATTTTAACCTATAGCCTTTTCCCTTTAAACGGGGAAGTTTGATTCATTTTGAAATAACATCGGCTATTGGGCCTGGGCTCATCCTGCAGCAATGTTCACTTTCAGGATATAGTAATAAGAGGTTCAGTAAAAGACGTGCCATTCCATGCGGAATCACTTGATAAACAATGAAACAGCGGTGAACAGTTACATCAGAAAACAGAAATATCTTACAGCACGCGGCATACATCACACTTCCAACTGGTTCGAATGATACAGATACAAAGACAGAGTTATAATTAACGGTTTCAGTTGAAATATAGAAGTTAGATTGAACAAGATTGAAACTGTCGATAAGATAACAACGTGGCGGAGTTGTACTTGTTCGCTCAACGGAAATGGAGCTCACTAATTAAGGAACTCTAAATTTATTGATAAGAAATAAGTGAATTAAACTTGTCTTACATGCAATTGTATTTTAATTTTTATATAATTTTATAATGCAGAATAGTGTGGATTTCATATACATATAGAGAGAGATATATATTAAATTTGCCAGTTTGTAATGATTGCTTTCATTCGTAAAGGCCCAAGATACTGAGCACAGAACTGTCACACGTTTGGATCCCCAAACAACCATCATCAGGTGTGGTTGTATGTATTGCCTGTTAAGTGTATGTTTACGAGGTGTGACATGAGAACATAAGAATATCAGAAGTAGGAGCAGGAGTAGGTCATATGGCCTGTCCCAATCCTGCTCCGCAATTCAATTAGGTCCTGGCTGATCTTCGACCTCAACTCCACTTTCCCAACATATCCCCATATCCCTTGATTCCCTTAGTGTCCAAGATCTATCTATCTAAGCCTCGAATATACTCAACGACTGGGCATCCGTACCCCTATGGAAGTAGATAATTCCAAAGATTCACAACCCTCTGAGTGAAGAAATGTTTCTTCATTTTGACCCTGAATGGCAGACCCGTTATCTTGAATCTATGTCCCCTAGTTCTAAACTCTTCAGCCAGGGGAAACGGCCTCTAAGCATTTACCCTGGCAAGCTCTATAAGAATGTTATACATTTCAATGAGATAACCTCTCATTCTTCCAAATTCCTGAGAGTATAGGCCATTTCTATTCAATCTCTCCTCAAAGGACAACCCTCCCTTCCCAGGAATCAATCTGCTGAACCTTCGTGTCACCCCCTCCAAGCAAATGTATCCGTCCTTAGGTTAGCAGACCTAAACTGTACACAGTAGTCCAAGTGAGGTCTCACCAGAACCCGATAAAATTGAAGCAAGACTTCATTGCTCTTATACTCCAACCACGTTGCAATACAGGCTAACATATTATTTGCCTTCCTAATTGCTTGCTGTACCTACATGTTAACTTTCTGTGATTCGTGCACAAGGACACTCAAATCCCTCTGATTACCCACATTTCTCAGTCTCTCAACTTTTAAAAAAATATTCTGTTTTTCTATTCTTCGTACCAAAGTGGATAATTTGACATTTCACCAGATTTTACTGCACCTTCCACCTTCTTGCCCCATCTTATCCTGTCCATATCTCTTCCCAGCCTTTTTGCATCCGCCTCACAGCTTACTTAACCACCTAGCTTTGTATTGTCAGCAAACATGGATACATTACACTCGATCCCTTCATCAAATTCATTGATATATATTGTAAACAGCAGAAGCCCAAGCACCGATAAAAGTTACAGTCTGCCAACCAGAAAATGACCCGTTTATTCCTACTCTCTGTTTTCTGTCCATTAACCAAATCCCTATCCATGCGAATATATTACCTCAAATCCATGAGTCCTTATCTTGTGTACAACCTCTTCTGTGGCTCCTTACTGAATGCGTTTTGAAAATCAAAACATACTCCATCCATTGTATGTGTAATAATTCAGTGAATCCTTTCATGTCACATTGAATGTGATAATGTTCACATGTTTAATGTTTGAATGTTGTGGAACCCTTAATGTTGAAGAACCTTATTGAAAACCTTTTGCGAACAGGACTGTTGGAAAGATTTCAGATCTTCATATCATTGAATGAATTTAACAATTATATCAAAGGGATACTTCACCGCATTCTTCAACTGCTCTCTGAATTTCGTCTGGGTCACAGCATAAATACAGGTGTTCGTGCAGCAGCTCAGGAACTGGAACATGAATCCCAGTTCTTGTATAAATTCATGTAAAGATACTGAATAAAAGCCCAAAAAATGCATTCGGTTCCATATAGAATACACCATGAAAAATCCCCATAACAGTATGAAATTCCCCGAGATAACAAACAGTAAAATAATGGATTTCCTTGTGCTCTTCATCTCTGGGTCACTTGGACTCTCCCAACCGCTGTGAACACGAAGTCTCCTGCGTGCTTTGCTGACCACAAAAATGCGTCGGACGGTTAAAGCATTGAGCAGCAGAATAAGAACAAATGGGACCCCCGGGGTTAGAATATAATGAAGGGTTTCAACAACAGCCCAAATCCGTGAAGCCATAACACTGGGTGTGACAGCACAGAACCAGGGTTCATTGCCAAGCACGTAGCCACTCGTGTCCATAAAGTACCAGAACGTGTCCTTTAAACAGCTCAGCACAGTCACAGTTCCGAGAACCACAGCCGCCGTTTTCTCGGTGCAATACTTAATTTTCAGCTTCTGGCAACAAATGGCAACAAATCGATCAAAGGTAAAATTGACGGTGAACCAGACAGAACAGTCTGTAGCTGCATAAAGCAGGACGGCGTGGATATTACACACGGGGATGGACCGCACGAATTGAAACTGGGACCAATAAGCAATTGGAATCTGCCTCAATATAAGATCGGTGATAATGACCAGTAGATCCGCCGCTGCCATGGCCACCAGGTAGCGAGTGACACATTTGGAGAGACCGCACTTTCCCCGAGATAGGATCACAATCGTCACTAAGTTAACTGAATGAAAAAGAAGAAATAAACGCAAGAAGGAATCATTAAGTGTGAGGAACAGTGTGATTGGGTTGGCAATTAAATGTCCAGCTGTGTTCCTCCATTCAGTGATAGAATCTGATCATTGGGTCAGTGAGAAGCTCCTTCTCCTCACTCTACAGGTGATGGGGGTTTCCTCTGATCATTGGGTCAGTAAAAAGCTCCTTCTCCTCACTATATATGTGATGAGGGTTTTCCTCTGATCATTGGGTCAATGAGAAGCTCCTTCTCCTCACTCGACAGGTGATGGGGGTTTTTCGTCTTCTTTCACTGGACCGGGGCCATTGGTGGGAACGAAGGGGGCTCGTGTTGTTATCTCAAAACTGTGATTAAAAATAAATCCTTTGAAAGATAACTGAATATACATTTCATTAGAACATAAATTACATCGCCCCACCATCAATAAGCAGAGAGTTACACAGAGCGGGGGGGGGGGGTGAGAGAGGGAAACAGCTGACTGGAAACCAAATTAACAGTGAAAAATGTCAAAACTTTCTGAGTAAACTATGGTCTGTCTGTCAGGACTGGTCTCTGCAATTCGACAGAATTTACTCGACTGTGGAAATGAAAATAAGTCAGGTGAACACAAACACCACGTGACCAGTGTTCCACCCGTGTTCAGTGCAGCCAGCAGATTGCACGCTGTTCTGTTCAAAGATTCATCAGTAACATTGCTCGTGGTGGGGACTAAACGGACAATTAATAAAACCGGATCATACAGAGCTGATAGGGAGGATTGAGAATCTATTATTCATTAAACTGAGACCTGTGAATGGCCGACTGTGTACCAATCGCATCAAGGGATCACGGTGGATTCTCAAACACACAATAGGAATACATGAATTAAAAATAACAGCCGGATAAAATCACGAGAATAATACAGTTAACACGTTTACAGAATAAATAGTTAGAGAGAATGAGTTACCAGGAACACCAATAGCAGCGAGAATGGGATAGTAAATCATCTCTATATCCCTAAGTGCGAATAGAACCTTCATATCTGCTCCTCAATCGCGACAACTAATTTTGTTGTTAATCAATGATTCTTGTTTGTGATAGAAACAGTGCTCCAATTTATACTGTGAGGTTGCATATTGAAGGCAACCCTGATTCATAAGGGAGGGAATCCCTCCGCAGAGACAAGCTGGGGCCATTGAGAGCTCCATTGATCACACTCCTTGAACAAATAGATTTTGTTTGCTCATTTCAGCCCAACCTTTTTTTCTGCTTTTCTTTCTGCTGACCAAAAAACTGAAACCACCAATAACTCCGAATCTATTTTTTAGGAAATATTGGGATGGCGACAAACCGTGAAACAGAAATTTGTCCAGCACTGATGTGACGGAAGAGTCTGATATCATCTTACCATTTCAAAGAGGTTTTAATCCACGTTCTAGTGATGAAGTGTACCCACAAACAAGGGGATTTATTGATTTAAGTTACCAAGGGCGTTGTTTTTTTCACAGAGATCTCTCCTGCTAATCTCTCCTCCTTATTCACTCACGATGCGTCTGTTGATAAAGTAGAAATCAGTGTTCGGGTATTGCAGTATGAACACATAACCAGTTCGTCACACACTCCTCAGTCACTATTATAATTCTGCTGTGACAAAATGTATTAATAAATGTTTGCACCACACACTTCACATGCAGAGCAAAGCTCCACACTCTCATGTTAAGCATTTGTAAGTCAGGCATATGCTAACTGAATTTGAGTATAAGACTCGCTCGATACTGTCCCATTCTGTGCACCCAGTTCAGGGACAGAAGACATTGAGTGCGAAATAAAGCGCCCTTTTGAAAGTATGAGGCGCTGGAAACTTCCCAATATGTTTGGATACGAGGATCACTGGAAATTCTGTGGGACAGTCTGCTGGCCTCACGAGCCCTGTTCATGGCCGATCAGGTTTTAATGTTACAGACAGGGCTTTCCGGGTGCATGTCTGTGTATGTGTGTTGGGGGGTGTAGGGGTGTAGGGTGTCGTGGTGTGAGGGGAGGTGGGTTGGGTTGTGGTGGGAGTGGTGGTGAGTGGGGATGTTGTTGGGGGTGGAGGTGTTGGTGGGAGGGAGTGATGGTGGGTGGGGTGGTTGGGGGTGATGGTGGGTGGGGGTGATGTTTGGAGGGGTGGTTTGGGGTGTTGGTGGGTGGGGAAGTTGGTTGGGGTGGGGGTAATGGTGGGACGTTGGTTGGGGTTGATGTTGGGGGTGGGAGCGTTGGTGGGGGTGGGAATGTTGGTGGGTGTGTGTGATGGTGGGAGCGGTGGTTGAGGGTTATGGTGGGAGGGCGTGATAGTGGTTGGGGTAATAGTGGGAGGTTGGTTGCGGGTGATGGTGGGAGTGTGCGATGGTCGGAGAGTGTGATGGTGGGAGGGTAGTTGGGGATGATGGTGAGAGGGAGTGATGTTGGGAGCGTTGTTTGGGGGTGATGGTGAGAGGGAGTGATGGTGGGAGGTGTGGTTTTGGGTGATGGTGGGAGGGGGTGATGGTGGGAGGTGTAGTTGGGGGTGATGGTGAGAGGGAGTGATGGTTGGAGGTGTGGTTTGGGGTGATGGTGAGAGGGAGTGATGGTGGGAGGTGTGGTTTTGGGTGATGGTGAGAGGGAGTGATGGTGGGAGGTGTGGTTTTGGGTGATGGTGAGAGGGAGTGATGGTGGGAGGTGTGGTTTGGGGTGATGGTGAGAGGGAGTGATGGTGGGAGGTGTGGTTTTGGGTGATGGTGAGAGGGAGTGATGGTGGGAGGTGTGGTTTGGGGTGATGGTGGGAGGGGGTGATGGTGGGTGGTGTGGTTGGGGGTGACGGTGGGAGGGTGTGATGGTGGGTGGTGTGGTTGGGGGTGACGGTGGGAGGGTGTGATGGTGGGAGAGGTGGTTGGGGGTGATGGTGGGAGGGTATGATGGTTGGAGGGGTGTTTGGGGGTGATGGTGGGAGGGGATGATGGTGGGGTGGGGGTGATGTTGGGCGGGGTATTTGGGCTTGATGGTGATTGGGGGTGATTGTTGGAGGGGATGATGGTGGGGGTGGGGCTGTTGATGGGAGGGAGTGATATAGTGAGGGGTGGTTGGGGTTTGTGCTGGTTGGAGGTGTTGGTGGGAGGGGTGGCTGGGGTTTGTGGTGATTGGAGGTGATGGTGTGAGGGGTAGTTTGGGTTGATGGTGGGAGGGGATGATGGTGGGTGTGGTGGTGTTGATGGGAGGGGTGGTTGGGGTTGGTGTTCGTTGGAGGTGATGGTGTGAGGGGTGGTTGGAGGTGATGGTGTGAGGGGTGGTTGGAGGTGATGGTGTGAGGGGTGGTTGGAGGTGATGGTGTGAGGGGTGGTTGGAGGTGATGGTGTGAGGGGTGGTTGGAGGTGATGGTGTGAGGGGTGGTTGGAGGTGATGGTGTGAGGGGTGGTTGGAGGTGATGGTGTGAGGGGTGGTTGGAGGTGTTGGTGTGAGGGTTGGTTGGAGGTGCTGGTGGGGGGGTGGTTGGAGGTGCTGGTGGGGGGGGTGGTTGGAGGTGATGGTGTGAGGGGTGGTTGGAGGTGATGGTGTGAGGGGTGGTTGGAGGTGATGGTGTGAGGGGTGGTTGGAGGTGATGGTGTGAGGGGTGGTTGGAGGTGATGGTGTGAGGGGTGGTTGGAGGTGATGGTGTGAGGGGTGGTTGGAGGTGATGGTGTGAGGGGTGGTTGGAGGTGATGGTGTGAGGGGTGGTTGGAGGTGATGGTGTGAGCGGTGGTTGGAGGTGATGGTGTGAGGGGTGGTTGGAGGTGATGGTGTGAGGGGTGGTTGGAGGTGATGGTGTGAGGGGTGGTTGGAGGTGATGGTGTGAGGGGTGGTTGGAGGTGATGGTGTGAGGGGTGGTTGGAGGTGATGGTGTGAGGGGTGGTTGGAGGTGATGGTGTGAGGGGTGGTTGGAGGTGATGGTGGGAGGGGTGGTTGGAGGTGATGGTGTGAGGGGTGGTTGGAGGTGATGGTGTGAGGGGTGGTTGGAGGTGATGGTGTGAGGGGTGGTTGGAGGTGATGGTGTGAGGGGTGGTTGGAGGTGATGGTGTGAGGGGTGGTTGGAGGTGATGGTGTGAGGGGTGGTTGGAGGTGATGGTGTGAGGGGTGGTTGGAGGTGATGGTGTGAGGGGTGGTTGGAGGTGATGGTGTGAGGGGTGGTTGGAGGTGATGGTGGGAGGGGTGGTTGGAGGTGATGGTGGGAGGGGTGGTTGGAGGTGATGGTGGGAGGGGTGGTTGGAGGTGATGGTGTGAGGGGTGGTTGGAGGTGATGGTGGGAGGTGTGGTTGGAGGTGATGGTGGGAGGGGTGGTTGGAGGTGATGGTGTGAGGGGTGGTTGGAGGTGATGGTGGGAGGTGTGGTTGGAGGTGATGGTGTGAGGTGTGGTTGGAGGTGATGGTGTGAGGGGTGGTTGGAGGTGATGGTGTGAGGGGTGGTTGGAGGTGATGGTGGGAGGGGTGGTTGGAGGTGATGGTGGGAGGGGTGGTTGGAGGTGATGGTGGGAGGGGTGGTTGGAGGTGATGGTGTGAGGGGTGGTTGGAGGTGATGGTGTGAGGGGTGGTTGGAGGTGATGGTGGGAGGGGTGGTTGGAGGTGATGGTGGGAGGGGTGGTTGGAGGTGATGGTGGGAGGGGTGGTTGGAGGTGATGGTGTGAGGGGTGGTTGGAGGTGTTGGTGTGAGGGGTGGTTGGAGGTGATGGTGTGAGGGGTGGTTGGAGGTGATGGTGGGAGGGGTGGTTGGAGGTGATGGTGTGAGGGGTGGTTGGAGGTGATGGTGTGAGGGGTGGTTGGAGGTGATGGTGTGAGGGGTGGTTGGAGGTGATGGTGTGAGGGGTGGTTGGAGGTGATGGTGTGAGGGGTGGTTGGAGGTGATGGTGTGAGGGGTGGTTGGAGGTGATGGTGGGAGGGGTGGTTGGGGGTGATGGTGTGAGTGGTGGTTGGAGGTGATGGTGTGAGGGGTGGTTCGAGGTGATGGTGTGAGGGGTGGTTGGAGGTGATGGTGTGAGCGATGGTTGGAGGTGATGGTGTGAGGGGTGGTTGGAGGTGATGGTGTGAGGGGTGGTTGGAGGTGATGGTGTGAGGGGTGGTTGGAGGTGATGGTGTGAGGGGTGGTTGGAGGTGATGGTGTGAGGGGTGGTTGGAGGTGATGGTGTGAGGGGTGGTTGGAGGTGATGGTGTGAGGGGTGGTTGGAGGTGATGGTGTGAGGGGTGGTTGGAGGTGATGGTGTGAGGGGTGGTTGGAGGTGATGGTGTGAGGGATGGTTGGAGGTGATGGTGTGAGGGGTGGTTGGAGGTGATGGTGTGAGGGGTGGTTGGAGGTGATGGTGTGAGGGGTGGTTGGAGGTGATGGTGGGAGGGGTGGTTGGAGGTGATGGTGTGAGGGGTGGTTGGAGGTGATGGTGTGAGTGGTGGTTGGAGGTGATGGTGTGAGGGGTGGTTGGAGGTGATGGTGTGAGGGGTGGTTGGAGGTGTTGGTGTGAGGGGTGGTTGGAGGTGATGGTGTGAGGGGTGGTTGGAGGTGATGGTGGGAGGGGTGGTTGGAGGTGATGGTGTGAGGGGTGGTTGGAGGTGATGGTGTGAGGGGTGGTTGGAGGTGATGGTGTGAGGGGTGGTTGGAGGTGATGGTGTGAGGGGTGGTTGGAGGTGATGGTGTGAGGGGTGGTTGGAGGTGATGGTGTGAGGGGTGGTTGGAGGTGATGGTGTGAGGGGTGGTTGGAGGTGATGGTGTGAGGTGTGGTTGGCCACGATGTTGATCATGACACACGCTCTTTAACAGGGTCATGATGCTAATGGTGAGACTCTCTCTCTAAACAGGTTCATGATACTGCTGGTGAGTCTCGCTGTTCAAACAGGGCAATGATGCTGATGGTGAGACGATCTTTAAACAGGGTCATGATGTTGACGGTGAGCCTCTCCTTAAACAGGGTAATGATGTTGCTGATGA